>NC_090438.1:911961751-913161751 GCF_031143425.1 Pleurodeles waltl | reverse complement strand
TGCACATACCCATCCCCCCCACAAAACACCCTCACAACACCACCCACAAGGGAATGCCTGCACTGGAGGACAAGGGCACCCATAAATCGCACGCTTTTTCACACACAGAAACAATAACCATACTCTCTCACCCCATGCAGGACCCGAACGCCAACACACCGGTCAGGAGGGTCCTCAAATGTCCATCCCACCCCCGGAACAGGCCCCCAGTGAGGACAGCAGCTCTGTCGACCTGGAACCTGATGACCAGCCCGGACCATCGGGGACCTCTGGGCAGTGGGTTCCCCAAACACAGACACAGGCCACAGCAGACCCAAACCCCCCTGGGAACAACAGCACAGCTCCCACCCAGCGGGCCCATGCCTCTGTCTCTCGGACAGGTGAAGCAGCGGTGTGTCTGCCACTACAGGGCACCCAGGCTAACCCAACACCCCAACAACAACAGGGACCTGGGGGCAGTGGGAGTGGGCACACCGTCCAGGGGACAGAGGCCCAGGCAAACAGGGCAACTCGGAGGGCTGCCGTGCGACAGGGGGGGGAGGAGAGGCCCAGGGAACCCACTCTCCAAGAGGCCCTCACTACCATCATGGGAGCATACCACCACTCCCAAGAGACGATGGCGACGGTACTGGCCAGGTTCACCGAGATACAGGCACAGCAGGAAGAACGCTACATGGGGTTCAGCAACCAACTCACCACCATCGCTACCACCATGGGGAGCATGGTCCAGGCCCTCAACAGGATAGAAGACACGTTGCGGGACCATGTGGCACCACACAGGGCCACTGTCACTAGCCAGGAACAGCCTACCACCTCCGCCGGCGCTAATGGACAGGAGGCCCACACACAACGACAGGCCACAAGAACCCCACCTCCTGCTGAAGAACAACCACCCCGCAAGAGGAGCCTAAGACCCAAAAAAAAAACAGAGTAGCATGCCAAGACCACCACCAGCATGAGATACCCCCAGAAGTCATCCCACTGTCCCACATTGCCACCCTGTCCAAACTCAAACAGCCCCTGCTCCATCCTTCCACAGGCATATGGACAATAGACCTGTCAGACTGAGAACTGGACTCTGCCATGGACATTACTCCACCCCCACCCATCACCGTCTTCATATAATGTACCATTATCTAAGCACACAAAATAAAACAATTATTGCACAGAAAACCGTTTGGAGTCATGCTGTATTCTCAAAAAATCGTACAACACATAACAGTTCACAATATGTGATGTCAGTTAGTGATGACAACATACCAATGTCAATACGCTGTAGTACATGGCCAAACCATGCAGAAGTCGGGCTATGAGTCATTAAGCACTGAGAAGGGAAGGGAAAAAGAATATGTTATTTAAAAGAGCTGGGGGGAAATACATAAAGTTGAGATGCATGAGGCTCTAAGTAACTGGGAAATGGCGTGGCTGAACCTTACCTGTGTGCTACTGAAAATACTGTTGTATGACAGCTTCCCTGTTGTCTGTTTCCTCACCGTCGTCTTCCTCCTCTTCACTCTACACAGGCTCCACGGCTTCTACAACACCACCATCTGGACCATCCTCCTGCAGGAAAGGCACCTGGCGTCGCAAAGCCAGGTTGTGAAGCATACAGCAGGCCACGATGATGTGGCACACCTTCTTTGGTGAGTACATTAGGGATCCACCTGTCATATGCAGGCACCTAAACCTGGCCTTCAGGAGGCCGAAGGTCCTTTCAATGACCCTCCTAGTACGCCCATGGGCCTCATTGTACCGTTCCTCTGCCCTGGTCCTGGGATTCCTCACTGGGGTCAATAGCCACAGCAGGTTGGGGTAACCAGAGTCACCGATTAGCCACACACGCTGTCTCTGTAGCTGTTCCATCACATAGGGGACGCTGCTATTACGCATAACATACGCGTCATGCACTGACCCAGGGAACTTGGCATTTACATGGGAGATGTACTGGTCTGCCAAACAGACAACCTGCACATTCATAGAATGGTAATTTTTCCTATTTCTGTACACCTGTTCATCGTCATTTGGGGGTACTAATGCCACATGGGTCCCATCAATGGCACCAATGATGTTGGGGATATGTCCAAGGGCATAGAAATCACCCTTCACTGTGGCCAAATCAGCCTCTTCTGGGAATATGATGTAGCTCCTCATGAGTTTCATCAGGGCAGACAACACTCTGGACAGAATCTTTGAAAACATAGGCTGAGACATTCCAGATGACATGGCCACTGTTGTCTGGAATGAGCCACTTGCAAAGAAATGGAGGACTGATAGAACCTGCACTAGAGGGGGAATTCCTGTGGGTTGGCGGATGGGTGACATCAGGTCTGGCTCCAGCTGGGCACACAGTTCATGTATAGTGGCTCGGTCAAGTCGGTATCGGAGTATTATATGGCGTTCTTCCATTGTCGACAGGTCAACCAGCGGCCGGTACACGGGAGGATTCCTCCTTCTCCTCGCAAGTCCCTGCGGACGGTGCCTAGGAAGGACAACATGGAGCACTGAGTCAATCAACTCACAGGTACGTACAACACAGCTTGCACAGTACACAAAAATGTTTTGACTGCTATGTTTGTATGTATGCAAATGCAAGGCCTAGGCCTGTGTGACGCAGTAGAATTTAAGCCATGTGGGCCCTTGAAATGGCGGCTGCCTAACCTCTAAACTGGGACAATGGGATGTGAGGTCAATGCGCTGGCGTGGCACACCGTGGCGGTAGGCGGTCGAAGACCGCTGTACGAAGTTGCATTGGTTAACATTGAACCCTATGGGATTCAGGAGCCAATGACGATGTGCGCCGGCGGTCGCGGTACGCACCGCCGCGGTACGCACCGCCGCGGGCGTGACCGCCATTTTCTATCTGCTTAATCACTCGAGACCTGATCATCCACAGGAGAGGACCTATACTGCAAGTGCTGCTGTGAACTCGGTCTGGAAGTGACAATGGCTGCTGCGACTGGGGAAAGGGCCCCTGCCTTCACGTCTGAAGAGTTGGAGAAACTCGTGGACGGGGTCCTCCCCCAGTATGCGCTACTATACGGTCCTCCAGACCAACAGGTGAGTACACTGAGTGCACATTGAATGGGTAATGCCTGTGTGGAGTGGGGTGGCTGTCAGTTGGTGGGGTGGGGAGAAAATCAGGAATGCAACGCACGACTGATGAGAGTATGGGCCACATGGCAAGGGTGGGGAGGGGGGGCATGTACTCCAAACATGCAGAAATGCGACGTTTTCTCTTTCCCACCCTGTACATGTCAAACAGGTGAGCGCCCATCAGAAAATCGATATTTGGCGTGCCATCGCCAAGGAAGTCCGGGCCCTGGGGGTCTACACCAGACGGGGCACCCACTGTCGGAAGAGGTGGGAGGACATCCGCCGCGGAACCCGAAAGACCGCCGAGTCACTGCTGGGGATGGCCTCCCGACCTAGGAGGGGTGCCAGTCGTACCCTGACCCCCCTGATGTCCCGGATCCTGGCGGTGGCCTACCCTGATTTGGATGGGCGCTTGAGGACATCACAGCAGACACAAGGGGGTGAGTATCAGCACATTCTCCTATCTATACGCGCAGTGGAGGCGTCTGGGTGGGGGAGGAGGGCTGTGGGTGACAGTAGGCCAGGGCGCTTTCTGTAGTGTAGTCCCCTCCCTTAGACATGGCCCTGTGCCCCCGCCCACCACCTCTGTAGGGTGCCAAGTGCAGCTATCCATGGTCCAACATCACCCATGAGCGCGTCTGTTGTCCCTAGACCTGTTGGCCTAGTCAGAAGTACAGAGTAGTGTACCCCAAGTTCGCGGCTTAGTGCATGAGGCACCTGTGTCTGTCCTCTCCGCCAAGGCTATTGACAAGGCATGCACTCAACTTTGTTTTCTTTCTCCCCCCACCCTTATTCTTTGTTTCTTGTGCATTAGCATCATCAGGCGGAGGAGAATTGGCGTCGGAGCACGAGGGAGCTGCAGGTCACCAGGCACCGGTGGGCACTGACACAGACACCGAGGGCACCAGTGATCCGGAGGGCGAGGGGAGCACCACAACGGGGGCCGGTGGAGACACCAGCGACACGGACACGTCCTCGTTTGGGAGCTCCCTAGCGTGGGCGGCAACATCTGTGCCCCCAGCAACAACAGGTACAGCCGCCACCCAGCGCACCAGCACCGCCCTCCCAGCAGCCCCTCAGTCTTCGCTCCGTGCCCGTTCGCCCAGGAAGGCGCGCGTCTCCTTCGCCCCAGGCACCTCAGCCCCTGCCTCTGTTACCCCTGCTGCCCTCAGTGCGGAGCTCATTGACCTCGTGAGGACGCTCATTGTTGGGCAGACTACCCTTTTGAATGCCATCCAGGGGGTGCAAAGGGAGGTGCAACAGAGCAATGCCTACCTGGAGGGCATTCATTCGGGTCAGGCTGCCCATCAACAAGCTTTCACTTTTCTGGCCTCAGCACTGACGACAGCCATTGTCCCTGTCTCCAGTCTCCCTCTTCTAACTGCCTCCAGCCTTTCTCTGTCTCCTGTTCCTCAGCCTATCCCATCCACACCATCTGACCAGCCTGCACACACCTCAACACCCAAGGCCAGCTCATCCAAACATAAGCACCACAGAACACACAAGCATTCAACCAAGCAACACCCAGTTGCAGACATACCAACAGTCACTACCACCTCTGTGTCCCCCTCCTCCTCGTCTCCCTCCTCCCTCCCTGTGACGTCTACACTCACACCTGCATGCACACCAACATCAGCCAGTTCTTCCATCACCAGCACGCCCTCCACTACAGTCCTCACACGTGCAGTCACCACCCCCACTGCCATGTACACGTCCCCTGTGTCCTCTCCCACTGTGTCTGTCACCCCCTCTTCCAAGACACATAAACGCAGGCAGACACCCAAACAACAGCCAACCACCTCACGACAGCCTACGTCTCAGTCACCTGCACCCAAGGACAGCACACCTGACTCTCCTACAACCACATCCTTTTCCTCCACTTCTATCTCCACTACTCCTACCCTTTACCCTGGTCCAAAGAAATATTACCTCTCAAATGTTGACCTCTTTCCCTCCCCTGACCCACCCCCTCCATCTGGGAAAAGTCCCAAAGGCACCTCAGCCACCACCAGCCCAGCTTCCAAGGTACAAGTGGTGCATGGAATATGGAGTCCACCCTTTGGCGGCAGTGACACTTCACTGAGCAGGAAGGGGAATGGCAGCCCCCCCAGGCAAGAGGACCCGGAAAGTGAAGGGCCGCCGTGAGTGGACTGAGACTGCTGCCCCCAAGGAGGTGACTCAGGCCACTTCACCTGCCACAACATCCAGGGGAGGCAAGGGCCCGAGAGCCCCATCTAAGGAGCGGAAGGGCAGCAGGGCGGAGAGGCCAGCCAGCAGGAGCGCAGAGCAGGAGGGCCCCACACGCCCCATCCCGCCTGCAAGGGACGACACCAAAGGGCCCAGGACTCCGTCTCCGAAGGGGCCTGACACTGCACGTTCGGAGGGCGAGGGAGCAGGTTGTCCAGGCCAGGTCTGACTCCTTACACTGACTGGAAGAGCACCGCTGAAGAGGGCCCCGCCGTGAAGACAAGCACCGCTGAACAGGGCCCCGCCGTGCAGAAGAGCACCGCTGAAGAGGGCCCCGCCGTGAAGACAAGCACCGCTGAAGAGGGCCCCGCCGTGAAGACAAGCACCGCTGAACAGGGCCCCGCCGTGAAGACAAGCACCGCTGAACAGGGCCCCGCCGTGCAGAAGAGCACCGCTGAAGAGGGCCCCGCCGTGAAGACAAGCACCGCTGAAGAGGGCCCCGCCGTGAAGACAAGCACCGCTGAACAGGGCCCCGCCGTGAAGACAAGCACCGCTGAACAGGGCCCCGCCGTGAAGACAAGCACCGCTGAACAGGGCCCCGCCGTGCAGAAGAGCACCGCTGAAGAGGGCCCCGCCGTGAAGACAAGCACCGCTGAACAGGGCCCCGCCGTGCAGAAGAGCACCGCTGAAGAGGGCCCCGCCGTGAAGACAAGCATCGCTGAAGAGGGCCCCACCGTGAAGACAAGCACCGCTGAACAGGGCCCCGCCGTGCAGAAGAGCACCGCTGAAGAGGGCCCCGCCGTGAAGACAAGCATCGCTGAAGAGGGCCCCGCCATGAAGACAAGCACCGCTGAACAGGGCCCCGCCGTGCAGAAGAGCACCGCTGAAGAGGGCCCCGCCGTGAAGACAAGCACCGCTGAACAGGGCCCCGCTGTGCAAAAGAGCACCGCTGAACAGGGCCCCGCCGTGAAGACAAGCACCGCTGAACAGGGCCCCGCCGTGCAGAAGAGCACCGCTGAACAGGGCCCCGCCGTGAAGACAAGCACCGCTGAACAGGGCCCCGCCGTGAAGACAAGCACCGCTGAACAGGGCCCCGCCGTGCAGAAGAGCACCGCTGAAGAGGGCCCTGCCGTGAAGACAAGCACCGCTGAACAGGGCCCCGCCGTGCAGAAGAGCACCGCTGAAGAGGGCCCCGCTGTGAAGACAAGCATCGCTGAAGAGGGCCCCGCCGTGAAGACAAGCACCGCTGAACAGGGCCCCGCCGTGCAGAAGAGCACCGCTGAAGAGGGCCCCGCCGTGAAGACAAGCACCGCTGAACAGGGCCCTGCTGTGCAAAAGAGCACCGCTGAAGAGGGCCCCGCCGTGAAGACAAGCACCGCTGAACAGGGCCCCGCCGTGAAGACGAACACCGCTGAACAGGGCCCCGCCGTGCAGAAGAGCATCGCTGAACAGGGCCCCGCCGTCTCAAGCACCGCTCCGCTGGGCCCTTCATCACAAGCACCGCTCCGCTGGGCCCTTCCTGTCAAGCACCGCTCCGCTGGGCCCCGCCGTCTCAAGCACCGCTCCGCTGGGCCCCGCCGTCTCAAGCACCGCTCCGCTGGGCCCTTCATCACAAGCACCGCTCCGCTGGGCCCTTCATCACAAGCACCGCTCCGCTGGGCCCTTCCTGTCAAGCACCGCTCCGCTGGGCCCCGCCGTCTCAAGCACCGCTCCGCTGGGCCCCGCCGTCTCAAGCACCGCTCCGCTGGGCCCCGCCATCTCAAGCACCGCTCCGCTGGGCCCTTCATCACAAGCACCGCTCCGCTGGGCCCTTCATCACAAGCACCGCTCCGCTGGGCCCTTCCTGTTAAGCACCGCTCCGCTGGGCCCCGCCGTCTCAAGCACCGCTCCGCTGGGCCCCGCCGTCTCAAGCACCGCTCCGCTGGGCCCCGCCGTCTCAAGCACCGCTCCGCTGGGCCCCGCCATCTCAAGCACCGCTCCGCTGGGCCCTTCCTGTCAGGCACTGTTCAGGGTTCACTGTGCCCACCATGCATCCTCCTTGTCCAGTGGGGACATTTATCCACCTGATGGACTGTGGCTTTGCACTCCCCAGGATGGCACAGTGGGCAATCCACCCACTGTAGAGACTTTGCGAGACTGTGGCTTTGCACTCCCCAGGATGGCACAGTGGGCAACCCACCCACTGGAGAGACTTGAGAGACTGTGGCTTTGCACTCCCCAGGATGGCACAGTGGGCAACCCACCCATTGGAGAGACTTTGCGAGACTGTGGCTTGGCACTCCCCAGGATGGCACAGTGGGCAACCCACCCACTGGAGAGACTTGAGAGACTGTGGCTTTGCACTCCCCAGGATGGCACAGTGGGCATGGTGGGCCCTTCGTGGATCTGGCATCGTGGACTCATGTGGCTGTGGTGCCCCCCCTTCCCTTCCCCCTGAGGTGCCTGTAGTTTTGTCACCAGATGCCCCTGCAGTGTTCTCTCCAAAGGACTCAGGTCTCCTGTGTGGGCTTTGCCCTTGTTTCGCTACACTTTGGCCCACGGACATGATGGATTCGTAAGATGTGCAGGACTACTTGCTTCAGTTATCCACTGCTGTGTAAATAATTTGTTTATCAGAAGAAAGTTTTGATGGTTGAAAAATAATTTTCGGAGACTATTTTGTTCATAAATATTTATTCTCAATTTGGTTATGTGATTGTATTTTTTACGGGTGTTTGGGTGGTGTCACTGTGACTTGTTGCTCTGCATTGGTGTGTACATCTTGGGGGGGTGGTGGGGGTCGCATATGTGTGTGCCCGTAACCTTTCTTCCTCCCCCCCTCCCGTGTGTCGTAGGTGCAGTACTCACCGTTGACGTCTGCGGCGGAGTTCGTACTTGTGGTAGATGAGCAGGTAGACGAGAGCAGGTATGATGTTCAATTCGGGTTCCATGCTGTCCTCCGTCCTCGTGGAGTGCGTAGAGGTGAGCGTTTTCCCGTTCGTAGTCTGTTTCCGCCGTGTTTTTATCGGCGGGGCTCCCGCCCCGGAAAAGGTGGCGGATTGGTGAGTTGTGATAGGGTGGGCGGTACATTGTCTGCCGCCTGCCTGTTGGCGGTGACCGCTGCGCTGTTTGTTTGTCCCGCCGTGGCGGTCGGAGTGTTAAAGTGGCGGTCTCTGTTGGCGGTTCCCGCCAGGGTCAGAATTCCATTTTTCGGACCGCCAGCCTGTTGGCGGGTTGGCCGCCGCTTTATCACCGACCGCAAGGGTCAGAATCACCCCCATAGTCTCCATAGTAGATGAAAGAACAGAACAATGGGTGAATATATGTTGCATACACGGAGATAAGGAACAGTACCCTTTATATGACGTCACAGTCGAGTGGGGAAAACAGTGGGATATCTTACCGATGGGTATAATGCCCAATCTGATTGAGGAGTGTATCATTGGAACTGATTATGAACATTTCCAAGAAATACTAGATTATGTTCGACAGCCCAAACTGACACAGGATTGGTGGAGAGACACTCCTTTCTCCGATAGCAGTATAGAAAGCCCCACAATCCGGAGGAAATTATCACGTAGAGAGAAACGAATAGAAAAATTTAATTACTTGGGAAAGGAGAGATCAGGACCGAACACAGGCATTATCGCGGAAACACATGAAGTCCCTGTCAGTTTTCCCCATCAGCAAAGAGTAGATCCTTCTCTCGCCCACGCCTGGAAGTCGGCCAGAGAAGGAGAAACCGAAGAGGTGGGTCCCTACTTCCTCATTAAGAAAAACCTCTTATATCGGATAACCACTACCGGTACCGGAGAACATAAACAACAATTAGTGGTACCCGAGCATTATCGAAATCAGGTCCTCACGATGGCCCATTGTCAACCTGGGGGAGGTCATTATGGGAGGGAAAAAACAGAAGAATACCTTCTTAGACGGTTCTATTGGCCGGGAGTATTTGCTCACATACGTAAATTTTGTTCCCAATGTCCCAGATGCCAACTCACTGAATCCGGCAGACCTAAGAAAGCACCCCTGATGCCCCTACCCATTATAGACATTCCCTTCAGTAGGGTAGGAATGGACCTAATTGGACCTGTAGTACCATCCACAAAGGGTTACACGTATATCCTAGTCATGGTTGACTATGCCACACGATACCCCGAGGCAGTTCCCTTAAAAAGTATGACAACTAAGACAGTGGCGCAGGCCATGATTAAATTTTTTTCCCGAGTAGGGTTCCCACATGAAATACTCACTGACCAGGGGACTCCTTTTATGTCCACTCTTATGAAGCAAGTATGTAAAACCTTAGGTATTTCCCAAATCCGTACCTCGGTATATCATCCACAGACGGATGGACTAGTGGAACGATATAACCGAACAATAAAAACCTTATTGAAAAAAGTGATGGAAGAGTCAGGGAGAGACTGGGATCAAAAACTACCCTTAGTACTATATGCTATTCGAACACATGAACAGTCCTCTACAGGACACAGCCCCTTCGAGCTGGTGTTCGGAAGACAGCCGAGATCTCTTCTTGACATGGCCATCGAGACATGGGAGGAAGAGGCAGAAGAAGGGGGAAGGCCCCTTCTAGAGTATGCCCACAATTTAAGGTCACAGCTACAAAGTCTATGGGACACGGTCAAAGTGAATATGGAACAAGCTCAAAACACTCAAAAACTGTATTATGACCAAGGGAGCAAGTTACGGGTTTTACAACCAGGAGATCAGGTCTTAATTATGCGTCCAACCTCAGAACAAAAACTAATCGCCAAATGGCAGGGCCCCTATAAGATAATAAGAGCAGTATCTCCGGTTACCTACCTGGTTGAATTATCGAACACTCCCCAGAAATCACAGATTTATCACATAAATCTCCTAAAAAAATGGGAAGAACCAGACCCCTCGAACACTGCCAGCGTGTTGGCAGGATTCCTATGTCCAAATAGTAGGTCAAGTATTGAGTTCTGTCCAACCGAACACAGCAACGGGGAAGATCTACCCCCAGTAAATGAAACCTTAACAAAATCAGAAAAGGAACAGGTGTCCAATGTACTAGAGCATTTCCGGGAGTTTTTTTCAGCCTTACCAGGTAGAACCACCTTGATAACTCATAAAATTAGAACCATACCAGGGAAAATTGTGAGGTTACGGCCATATCGTATTCCTGAGGCAAGGAAGCAGATCATGGAGGCGGAAATACAGAAAATGTTAGAACAAGGGGTAATTGAACCGTCAAATAGTCCCTGGTGCTCCCCGGTGGTTTTAGTACCAAAACCCGATGGTACTATTAGATTCTGTATTGACTTCAGGAAACTTAACGAAAACTCCCTGTTTGATACATATCCTATACCCAGAGTTGACGACGTATTAGAGAAACTAGGAAAAGCCAAATATATGACTACCTTAGATTTGACAAAAGGGTATTGGCAGATTCCCTTAGCCACAGAGGATAAAGAGAAAACAGCATTCGCCACCCAGTCCGGTCTTTATCAGTTCACTGTGTTACCCTTTGGTCTACATGGAGCCCCAGCTACATTCCAGAGGTTAATGGATAAACTCTTAAATCCCTTCCAGTCTTTTGCAGCAGCCTACCTAGACGATGTAGTAATTTTCAGTGAAACCTGGAATGATCATCTAAAACATTTACACCAAGTTTTTCACACTCTTGTCACCGCAGGATTAACTGCCAATCCTAGAAAGTGCGTCATAGGAACTCCCGACATATCATACTTGGGCTACAAAATTAGTCAAGGGAACCTAAAACCTCGAACAAAAAAAGTAGAGGCCATATTAAATGCACCTAAACCGGCAACCAAGAAAGAGTTACGATCCTTCTTAGGGTTAGTAGGGTATTATAGAAGGTTCATACCTGATTATTCTACATTGGCCGCCCCTCTCACGGACCTTCTGTCTAAATCCCATCCTAATAGGCTAGCACCCTTTTCGGACCAACAGCAAGCCAGCTTTGAACAACTAAAATCCTTCCTAACCAAAGACCCGATACTCCGATGCCCAGATTTCTCGAAACCTTTCCATCTCTATACTGATGCCTCAGATGTGGGTTTAGGGGGAGTATTGGCCCAACCCGACGGGGAAGGTAGAGAGCACCCGGTAGTATACGTCAGTAGGAAGCTGTTTCCCCGGGAACAACACTATCCGACCATTGAAAAAGAATGTCTGGCCATAAAATGGGCCGTGGATACGTTACAATATTACCTTCTAGGCCGCCCCTTCATACTTTTTACAGATCATGCTCCCCTCACGTGGTTGTCTGCACATAAGGATACCAATTCTCGGATATTACGATGGTTCCTTGAACTGCAACCATTTTCCTTTCAGGTCCGTCACATCCCGGGTCACCAACAGGCCCCAGCTGACTATTTATCTCGCTTCCCAGACGCTGCTACGGTCCTCGAGCAGGACCTTTCATGGGGAGAGGGGTGTAGCCGGGCGATCCCGGCTACGAGCACAGCAATTGACGTATCGGCCGAGGCCGATACGTCATTTCCGCGTCTTCCCGTTGCCGGGGAGACGCGGCCCGAGAGCGGCAGGCAGGACGGCGTTGCCCGGGAAACGACGTGTGTTTCCCAGGGCTGGAGAGGAACATAAAGGATACGCGCTGGAGAGGGAGGGAGACGCGGAGAGCAAGAGGAAAGCGGAGAGAGAAGGAAACACGGAGAGACCGAGGCAAGAGCAGAGCAAGGAGGAACAGAGGACCAGGCAAGAAGCAGACGAGGAACTGGAGGAAGGAGAGAGAGGAGAAGAGCTCCAGAACCTGGAAACAGGAGACCAGCAGGAGGAATACTACCAAGCCAGCCACGGCCCTGGAGGGTCGTGGCTTGACAAGGTACGGTCCTTTTGGACAGGAAGAAGGGAAATTGGGGAGAAGGGACTGGGGAGGGGTCATAGAGGAGGGTTGGAAAGGGAGGTAGCAGGAAGGGCACTATAAGTAACTCACCAGTGTCACTTAATTCTACACTAAAGAATAGACGTGTGTACACTAGTCCCTTAAGCACTCCTCACTGGCACCAACCCCCTCCTTTTGTGTGTACCACCTCCCAGTCCACAGCTAAGGGAAAAGGAAGAACCCTATTAAAAACCCAATACTTACCTTAGCGTTCTCCCTTCTATTTCCGGCACCACCCTGGACTCCCACGAGCGAGCGAGGCAGCTGGGTTACCTGTAAAATAAGAAGCAAGAACATACCATCACGAACCTGGGAAGAGAGAGGAAAGAAGAACAAAGTGACTAAGAAAGACGATACCACTTGTGATTTTGTTCAACATTCTCTACACCCCCCCCGTATCATTAAAAATAAACCACTTACCACTACCTAAACAACGCCTCAGTGGTCTTCATACTGTTCGACCTGCGACAGGGTCTTTAGCCAATCTAGTCTGGCAGGAACTTACTTTAGAAAGAGGCAATATCAACTACAAAAAGTACCTGGAAAAGAGTAACCACATCAAAGATAGGAAGGTCTTTTGGTAACATCGCTGGTCACACAGCCAGACCGCTATGAAGTCTTGCACCAGCAACCGGTTTCAAGTAGGAGCAAATCAAATTTGTAGAAAGTATCTAACACTTCCCAATTTTATAATTTTATGTAATACATATGTTTTAGTGCATTAATATTGTTCTGTTAAATTGTATGTTGAAGGAATACTTTTATGGTTTTAATTAACTCATATAATAACATTCTCTCTGTGCACATATGGCGACAGAAAAATGATCTACCTTCCCATATAACAAGCATTCATTAACATGAAGCCATTCCAATTGATGACAGTTGATAACATGCTTAGTGTGTAGACAACGGCTGTTGTTCATCTCCTCCAAACTGAAAGACCTCTCCACAATCGAAACACGTGACACACTTGCCATGTAAGGCATGGCTACATATTGTCAGCACTCACTTTTGCTTTCTGGGCAACCTCATGTGGTTAAAAGGATTATTGGTAAATGGTGCAAGTTAATATGTTTTAGTTTCAAACGAGGTGCTGTGAACAAAGTGTACACTGCTGCATTACGTGCTGCTATATGACTTTCAATGCCATATCAGTGCAAACATCTAACAGGGACACCCACAATTACTGAAAGTACAATTTGGAAGCATATGTACGGGAAGGCAAAACGTGGCTCAATAATTTGTACTTTGCATTCCTCCAAACAACGCAAACTATACCACATTGAAATGGATATAATATATGTATGTATATATATATATATATATATATCCAAGAAAGAAGTGACTCAAACAGATGATCTCACTAAAGAACAAAAATATATTTCTACTACAACGTTACAGCTTCCGCCTTCCTCAGGTAGTACAACATGGTTTGCTCAGTGGCTGCACAGCTGACACTGGTGGATTTTCAAAAAGCATCATAAGTGAAGATTCCAATTGGAATGTGGAATCAGTGCAGTCCTGAGAACTCTTCAGATATGCAGAAATCAAGTGGTATTGTCAGTGATGTTCAGTCCATCTGGATGCAGTGATTTTAAACGGTACATCCAGAAATTTTCTCTGATGTCCAGTAGTTCTTCTTTCAAAACATGTTCCACAGGGAAAATCTTCAAATCTGATAGTAAATGGTCCACAAGGTTAAAATGGTTGGCTACAGGCTGGTCAAGTTTCATGTTATATGTATATATTTGTTTAATTTTTTATGATTTGTAAATATATGTTTTAATTTGTACAATATTTTAGTAAATGTCTTTTTTAATAGTATATGTTTTTATATTTAAATAATTTATCTATTCATCTAACGTTTTGAAGTCTGTTAAATGTTTTTGGAGTTGTGTGTGCGTGTGTATGTGTGTGTGTGTGTACATGTATATTTATATATATATATGTATAATTATATACATATAGATATATGTATATATATATGTATGTTTTCATAGTAGTACATTAAAAATATGCTCAAAAATGTAATATAACATAAAATCTATATTTTTAGTAATATGCATTTTACATTGAATATTGTTTATAATATTTTAATATTATTTTTTCATAAATATTATTTAGATTTATTTAGTTTGCATTATATTATTGTGAGCGTCCCCGGGTGAGCATCCCTTTTGAGGACATTCTTTTGGTTTGGATTTTTGTTTGGGTGGCTTGCTCTGTCGTCCTGTTCCTTCTGCCCTCCACGGCACGGGTTTCCTATGTGGAGAACTGTAGCATATGGATATTATTGTTTTATATTAAAATATTTTGGATTTACTATTTTTATATATATATATATATATATATATATATATATATATATATGTTATAGTTAGAAACATTTTTCCATAGACAAAGTGTTTTTTGGCTTGCCTATATCTTTGGCGCCTTTTGACCAATCTTCATGACATTTTCCCCCAAAAAGTGTACCAGTGATTCTTGTTGCACACAGAAAATTTCATGGTCATCTACCAAGCGGGGTCCCGAAAAAGGGTGGAGTAAAAAAACATGGGTTTCCCTTGTTATTCCTATAGGAGTTTTGAACACGGCTACAGCCTGAACTGCTGGATGGAGTTACATCAATTTTGGCAGAAAGGTAGCTTTTGATACATAGATGATGCTTTTTGCTATTTGGTGTAAATCCATTCAGAAGTTTAAGATAAATTTAAGGAAATCCAAATTTGGATATCTAGGGCCGTGGATCCTTTGCAACAACTTAATGAATAATAAGAGCTCATGCAGGGATCTGTAGATCTCGGATTGGTTGCCAACACTTCAACCAGGAAGTGTTAGCAGCCATCTTGGGACTCAGTTTCAGCCAAGTCCCTAAAGAAAGTGAAAGACAAGAAGTGGGGGGGGGGATACCCTGACTCCTTGCCTCTGGCACTGTGATCCCAAAGGAACCCCGCCAGGTCAAAAAAGCCCTTTTTGAAAAAAACATATTGCCCCAAATTTGGGACAACTTTGCAACTTCGCTGCAAACAGTTTTTTAAAAAGGGCCACTGTCTTATGTGCTTGTTTTACTTAAGCCCCCAGGTGGGCCAGGTCCTGTGTAAAAACTAAAGGAGGGGGGTGCATGGTGCCCCTCTCCTAGGGCTTTTTTATACCCCAGGGACTACCACCTCCTCAGACTTATTAATGTTATAAAGGGGGGCACAGGGACCACCTGTGCCCCAGGGACCACCACCTCCCCGGGGCTTAATTCTCACTGTATGCCAGGGAGTGCATGGCCTCCCAGAGCTCCCGGGACTGCCACCTTCCCGGGGCTTAAGTTAAAATGAATGCAGGGGGTGCAGGTCCAGACAGGCCAAGGGACCACCACCTCACTGGGACTTAATTTACATTGTAGGTGGGGGTGTGCCCCCTGCTGCCCCAGGGACTGCCACCTCCCCAGGGCTAAAGAAATTATTAATTCAGGGGGTACCCACACACCCCCACAGCCCCAGGGAATGCCACCTTCCCAGGGCTAAAGAAAATACATAAGCAAGGGGGCTCTGCAGCCCCCCCACACAGGCCCGGAGACCACCACCTCCGTGGGGCTGTTTTACATTGGAGTGGGGCTGTGGGCCCCCCCTCAAGGAGCCATAAATGGCCCCGGGGACCACCACCCCCAGGGCTGGTTCCTGCTATGTCCTGGGGTGCCCACCCCCAGGGCTTAGCCGTTTGCTACGACTTGGTGGGAACTTTGACAGCTCCTGCCAGGTCAGACCAAGCACTCCACTCACAGCAAGTTAGAGCTATCAAACAGCTCTCACTTGCTGTGAGTGGAGGTTTCCTCTGTTTCCTTGCCTGCATACATACAGGCAAGAAAACAAAGGAAATTATTGCTCTCCCAAAGAGGGAGATGCATCTTTAGCAGCTCCCTTTCTGTGACAGAAATGCTGGCTCCCACAGAAGGTGGAAAGCTGGCTGGGACCTCAGGAGCCTTCAGGCTCCCCCTGCGGCCCCTTGGCACACAGCACCCAGGAGAAATGGTCAGTGATGGGGTCCCTGGGGCCAAAATCAGTAAAAATTGGTCAAGGGAGAGGGGATGTGTGGCCCCCCTACCTCCGAAAAAAAAATATTGTAAGGTGGGCCCGGGGGATGGGGTCCCTCGGGCAGAAATCAGCTGGTAGGAGAAACGTGCACCCCCTCTCCCAAAAAATAAAAAACATGTTAAGACCAAGCACCGAAGGATGGAGAACCTGGGGCTTAAATTGCCTGGCGGAGGGCAGCTTCTCCATTTATTGAATGCCAGACCCTATGGGGGGTTGGATTTAACGGATAGTACTGAAAATTACTTTGTTAAAAACACAACATAGACATTCACTGAAAAAGCAAATGATACACGGACATTATAGTTAAGAAATAGAATACAAATAAACTGGGAAGATCTAGTTATGTTCTGAATGTACGCACCCTCACCACACACTGCTAATTACCCTTGATATCACAGCACTCATGACAACTTTTATAATGTCAATACAAAATTTATGAAAAATAAGAAGTTAAATAATGGAAGAAAATACTGTGAACGGTGGGGGCGTAAGATGTATTTACCTTATGCTGTGAGTTATAGTTACGTGAAATAACTCTGAATTTCTGTTCAGTTTTGTGTGAGTAAATTCAACCTAACTATAATGTCCCTGCAACCTTTGTTTTTTCAGTGAAGATATATATAAATATATCGTATTTTTGAATGTTTTGAACAACATTATAGTAAATCATTATTTGTTTTCTGATATTTTTGTAATCAATATTTTTGACATGATATTTTTGTTGCACAATATTGTTGGTTACAATAATATATCAGTGATCCGATTAAAGGGGTTCATATTAATCTTAACAACAATGTTGACCCACAAATCAGTCAGTATCTCCGATATGGCAGAAAATATATCTCAAAGAAGACTACATTTTCAGGAAAATATAGTTCTAAGTATAATAGCAAATTCATATGACATGAAACACTAAGGGCCTGATTTTAACCTTGGCGGACGGCGGAGGCCGTCCGCCAAGGTTCCGCCGCCAAATGACCGCACCGCGGTCACAAGACCGCGGCGGCCATTCTAACATTTCCTCTGGGCCGGCGGGCGCTCTCCAAAAGAGCGCCCGCCGGCCCAGAGGAAATGCCCCTGCAACGAGGACGCCGGCTCAGAATTTGAGGCGGCGTAGTTGCAGGGGTGCGACGGGTGCAGTTTGCACCCGTCGCGTATTTCAGTGTCTGCATGGCAGACACTGAAATACTTTGCGGGGCCCTCTTACGGGGGCCCCGCGGCACCCCCTACCGCCATCCTGTTCCTGGCGGGAGACCCGCCAGGAACAGGATGGCGGTAGGGGGTGTCAGAATCCCCATGGCTGCGGAGCGCGCTCCGCAGCCATGGAGGAATCCCCCGAGCAGCGTAAAGTCGGCGGGAGACCGCCGACTTTCCGCTTCTGACCGCGGCTGAACCGCCGCGGTCAGAATGCTCGTGGGAGCACCGCCAGCCTGTTGGCGGTGCCCTAAATATTGTAAGTCAGTTCTGTACATCTCTATTCCCATGCCCCATATATTTATGACTTTTAAAATATCTCAGTTTACAGTGGAATGCAATGCATCCATTCTTTCATCTATTTATAGTCAAGGTGTCCCATTGTGCAGCTTCTTTAACTTATGTCAACACAACGTTTCACCTATAAGAATATCTTTCAAATACCCTTCTTCAGAATCAGTAAACTTCAAAAATATTGTGTAGTGTGTGGTCACATTTCCTCAAAACACATTCCCAAACATCTTTTCTCAAGTTGTGACCACTTTAGCACCTCATAATTCGTTCTCGGTTTATGTGAGAGCATTGATCTGTTTATAGTCAAAACATTCCTCACAGCGCTGTCTAAATGGTGTACTTTGTATTTAAGGCTTTCAGTTTGAGCTTAAAATAAATGAGGGCCCATATTTATACTTTTTTAGCGTCACATTTGTGTCACTTTTCGACGCAAAAGCGGCGCAAACTTGCAAAATACAATTGTATTTTGCAAGTTTGTGCCCCTTTTGCATAAAAAAATGATGCAAATGTGGCGCTAAAAAAGTATAAATACGGGCCTAGATCTCTTGATAAGCGTTATCTTCTGTAGCTATTTTGAAGATCCAGGGCCATCATACACATTTTCCCTGCGGTGCAACAGGAGTTTGCACCCACTTTTTGTCCCTCCACAGCACTGTAGTATCATAGGATGGGCTGCATATGCTTGTGCAACTCATTCTGTAACATGTATCACATCAAAACAGATCTTGCGTCCCCACTATCACACCAAGATATTCTGTCATTTGCAAGAGGGCATGGTCCATGCAAATGAGGGAAACCATTGTCTTCATGCCTGCACCATATTGTATATGTGGATTTAGGGGCAAGGAAGCCTCCAGGAGGGACAATGATTGTGAGCCATGTATGAGGTGGTGCACAGTTAGGTCCATATTGATACTTTTTTAGTGCCGCATTTGCACCGCTTTTTGATGCAAAAGCGGTGCAAACTTACAAAATACATTTTAAGTTTGCGCCACTTTTGCATCAAAAAATTACGCAAATGCAGCACTAAAACAGTATAAATATGGGCTAGTAAGCTACCTGAGCACCTCCCTTTACAAGCGGGTATGTGCATCCAAGTCACCTCCTTAGAGTCAAGTGCGCTCACTGCATCTGCCTTCAAGAGGAATCCTGCTCCTCTTTCAAAGTGAGGCCAGGAAACCACCTGCAGTGAAAGGCGGATGGGCACCTTTAAATTGGAAGTCCATTTTTCATTTTGCTTGAGTCCCAGTGCAGACACAAGTTCCAATGTGCACTATAAACAGGGAACTTTTCCAATATGTGCTACAAACAGGGCACTTTTTGAGATGAACTTCATGCATTCAGTTAAGGATGTACAATGATGCAAACAGGGACAGTGGGCGTAGTCATGTTCTGGTAAGCATTTCCAACGGCTGTGTCAGGCAGTGTGGGATGGCCTTGGTATTAGGTTTGCGTGGACAATCCATATGAACAAATGTGTGACAAAAATCGTCAACGAGGTTGTTTCAAGAATCCGAGTTTGAAAAATCAGAACAGTCAGAAACAGAATGTTCTATTCAGAGAGATGATGTAAATTGGTTGTGAGATTATTTTGACAGTTGAGAAAGAATATTCAGTGTGAAAGAATAATGAGGCACAATGTTTAGCTAATAATATTTCCAGGAAGTCATGCATTCCTGATAATAACAAGAAGAATCGGTTCAGTGGTGGTTTTAGAGTTTAACTATTTACTTGTGTCATTAGTGAGAGACCAGGACCCAGCATTCAACGCAACACATTTAACGCAACACATTTAACACAACACAGCAAGACAACTTGCAGTGCTGCTTCAGATTGAGCAAGTATGAATGCACCATATTTATGAAGATATTCTTGCTCTCTCTCTGCACTGGTGCACTGAGTGCTGCTTAGCACCAACGGTGGCATTCTTGTGCCATGGTGCAATGCGACAAGAACTTACATTAAAAAAAATAAACAATGCCACTGAAATACACCAATTATAGTTTAGTCAAATGGCTATACTATATACGCCCGTAATGCACCACCCTTATGTAAAGAAGCATGAGTTGCTCCCATTAATAACTTTAAACGTGGACATAAATAGCAATTAAAAGTCCATAGTGTGCCACATTACTCTGATCTCTCTGAAGGACCTTCTCAGTTGCTGCACTACTACAGTGTAGTCAGAAAATAAGAACATGTTGCTATTCACTGGTTCAGAAGAGCAATTCTACATATCTCTGAGAAACAATTAGAGATAATTCCTATAGTTCCACATTCTCATCACTATCGGCCTTGGAGGTGATACTTGAGCCAGTGGGAGACTATGAAGACTGTGTGCTCATTTGGACCATGAAAAGAACTGGGCAAACTGTTCAGTGCTGCTACATTGTGGAACTAGACTTCTATGAACAATTCTATCTGTCGCCTTTTGTTTTTTTCATGGTTCCTACTGGAATGACCTCCTGCATCTTCCACATGATACTCTAACAATGGGATCCTCTCAGTCTAATTGGGCGCTGACCTCCTTGAGGTTGGGCTGATTTGCCTCAAGTTTGCTTTCACTTTACTCCCCTATGACCACCAGTCTTACTCTGCCCTCAACTGGCTCATGTCACTAGCCACTCCCAATCTTCTGTTCTCCCTCCTGACTGATTTCTATTATAGTTGAAAGAAGGATGCTCATTTTATCCGGGGGAGGTCTGCATGGGCTCGACTGAAGAAGATATATTTATGCTGGAGTCACATTTGTCAGTGGTGAACTTTGGTGGTGAGTCATCATCCTTTGGACATTGGTTTTGTCTATTTAGGTTTGGTCATATTTGCTAAATTGTACTCAATAACTTAAATAGGTCCCTGAAGATAACCCCCACAAGACAAACAACTATAGTGCCCATGGTGTAGGCAAACATATGCAATAATGCTCTCCACTAGAAATCTGCCCCAAAAAGTGCCCCCTGGTGAAGATGAAATATTATAGCTTCAGAGTCACATCCCCAGTAGGAAGGCACTAATGCAGTTGGAGATGTCTCACTGGCTTTGGCAGGTGAACCTCACGTTCATGGACATAAAAATAAATTCCTTGTTTGTTCCAAGCTCCAAAGTGACTCTTGCCATTGCATAACACTTGGTAAGAATAAAGGGCTACAGTGTATTGCCTCATTGGCCACATCAATAGGTGACTAAGTAGGCCAGGTCACCACCCAGTGCTTGTAGTTGCAGCCCTGGATATAAGAAGTCAAAAAGGGTTCAGCCCTTCAGGTCCCACCAGAATAGTTTGGTTCTATGAGCATTCTCGCTCACTTGCTCATCATAAGCAAAGGTTTAATGTCTCAGCTTTGCTAGCAGTTTAAGAATGTGAGCAGATCTGAGCCCCACTTGCCCCTCGAGCGTTTAAAGAATCAAGGCCCATATTTATACTTTTTTATTGCTGCATTTGCGCTACTTTGTGATGCAAAAGCGGTGCAAACTTGCAAAATACAAGTGTATTTTGCAAGTTTGCTCTGCTTTTGCGTAAAAAAATGGCTCAAATGCGGCACTAAAAAGGTATAAATAGGGGCCCAAGAGTCTAGAACAGAGCACTTCTTCCGGCCTCTAGTAACTCTGGATAGTCAGCTCCATTGCTCTTTCTGGGCTTCACCCACTGTGGTCACCCAGCTGTTTTCCATCTGCCAGGAGACATTTTAAATATGACAGACTTGGAAGGCTGATGCCGGCCAATCTCTGAATCTACACTGTGTGCTCTCCTCTCTCTTTCACAACAGTAACTTTGTACTCAGATAACCTGTAAGTCTACCTTTGTCACAGAGAATGAATTATAAATTGCATTGGTAGGTAATAAAATCTACTAATTTTGACTACATTTAAGTGATTTAGAAATTGTCAATGTAATATTATTACAGGGATGTGAAATTTAATACAATATCTACTTGTCCATGTGGCAGGTTGCTTCATAAATCTACTTGCCTTGTAAAAAAATCTATTTGTTCCTGTGGTGCCATGTAGTGCAGCAAACAATTATGGCAGTAATCTCATTATATAAGAGCTCTGATGATAGCCTCTCTGATTTTACCAGGGCTAGTACTATAGTAAGGCTTGAATACTAGCAATGTCTCTTTTTTGTTACCTTTCCGCTGATATACATACTGGGTCTGGAGGTTGTGGTAAGCATTAGTTCCAGGATTGGAACACCCTTTTGAGTCTGGCAAACCTACTAAACTGCATCTGTTAAGGGTTTTCAACAGCTCTTCACTAATCTTTTCCCTTTCTGAGAAAGGTTGGAAATTTACTCCTGACAAGGATAGAAGTAAAACTTCTTCGAGGGTTAGCGAAAATAAGTGGTTGGTGGTAAAGAGAACTTGTAAACGTTCAAACGAATTTTGTATGACCAAATGTACATATGCATACTTGCTCATGCTAGAATCCAGTTCACAATTTTTTTCTAGAAGTGCAATTTACTGTTTACTTGTGTAAATTCTTGTGAATTCATGAAATATGTAAACATGCACTAATGCAAAGACATTTGCTCTGGGTGCACCTTTATGACTATCTTTAAAAATGGGGCCCTTAACTAGGTTTTGCGCTAACCAAGCCTTTTGTTTTCCCTAAAATTCTATCTCTCTCTCTATCCATCTGTCAGCTTGATTCACTGTGAGTAACAGCAATTGTGTTTTCACAAGGAACATATGGACACGCAAAGTAGTTTTGTTCAATGCCAGGAATTACAGCGACAAAGTGCGCTTTTTGGGACCAAAATATATGTTTGCTTTTGCCAATGTATGTAACAATATTAAGGGCCCGGCAGCTCCCACAACAATTAAGTCTTACAAAAGCTGTGTAAAAAAAAGAAATGCAATGACAAAATCAAAAGGCTGACCAACAATTTTATCCCTATTGGCTTTGATAATGCTTGTTGAACCTGAGTCATTTTCCATCATGAATATTATTTGGAAATACTAGCATGCATCAACACATTTTACTCAACGATGCTTCAAAGAAAGGTACTTAAAATTTCACAGTAATTTAGCAAAACATTTTTCCTACTTTCCTTTTTTTGTGAACGTTTGCGTCTAATCATATTGTTAAACTTTGTAAACGTGTGTGCACATTCTTTTTACTAGAACCACAGTCAGTAGTGTAGTCCAAGCTTGCAATATTTATTTAGAATGCTCACCTTAATAATACAGGTTTTGCATTAATGAACAGTAAGTACAAGTGTGAACAGCATTAGTGTATGTACATGGTCAACCCTCAACGCTGCCAACTCTTTGGGATCTCTGCTCCTGGTGGTGGCAGCGGTGTGCTGGCAGTCTGACCACCAGCATTTTAATGTAGAGACCGGACCACCAAGAGTGAACACTTATTTGTTACATATGAATCTGTTCTTGAAATATTCATGACATTTAGGCCCTCATTATGAGATTTGCGGGTGGCGGAGGCTGCAGGCCAAACTCATACTGCCACCTGACCGCCAGTGTGGCCAGAACACCACTGGCCCTATTATGAGTTCACCACAGGGCCGGCAGGTGGAAACAGCTTATCCGCCCACTGGCCCTGCAGTGAACAGGGCTTTAACATTGATGCTGGCTTGTAATCGAGCTGGCGGCAATGTGGTGGAGCAGCGGGTGCAGTGGAAAGAGCAATGGGGCTGTCCATGGGGGCCCCTGCACAGCCAGCTTTTCAATGGCGATCCAACCTCCATGACAAGGCTGGTAGTTTGGGGAGTCATAATTCCCCATGGCAACCCGCATGCAGCACCACCCTGGGGGATTACAACTGCCGAGACCGACAGGCTGTCGACTGGCGGCAACCTGGCAGTGTCGGCGGTCGGACCGTGATGGCTCCGCCACAGTCGAGTCTGGCAGTCTTAAGATCGCCAAAATTGTAATGAGGCCCTTAGTGTTCGCAGGTGGTGGTTTGTTCTTCATGATGGATATATACAGAGTCGAAATTGGGCTGGCCTCTGATAGATATGTATTTATAATTAAATCAGTGATGTGTACACTGTTCTTTGCACCATGGGGAATCCATTCAACCAGCATCAAAATGAGATATTGCACAATTAGTAATACATAATTTATTTCAAAGTGAATCAAATCACTAATCACAGGCATGGTACAACATATGCTGAGTAGGAGTACCTAAGAGACACTTAAGAAAAACATTTTCATAACTAGTATTGAAAAATCAGCAAATGGTTCCTATAGTTAATTCAAATGGGGCACAAGAAAGAAGCATTCTCATAGGTGCTAGATTCTCATAAGCTAGTTCTAAGGGCTATGTAATGACAATGAATGCACTGTCAATTGATTAATGCACATAACATTTTCAAATATATTTTATCATCGAATATTGGTGAGAGTTGGGATCATGTACACATGGTATAAAGGCTGCATTGTACAGTGAAATATAATATATCAGTCTTGGTCTATGGTATTTTTGTGTATATTGTTACAATGAATAAATAATATGATATGAATTGATAGGATCAACCAATAAAAAACAACATACTTAGCTTATACAATATGATTTTGATAAGAACAATAGAAAAAAGTCACATATATTGACAATGATTACTTACAGACTTTATAACGCAGTAAATCATACATTCCTGCTAATCTAGATACACTAAGAGAAAAAGCCATCTGTCCCAAGTTACCTTTGCTGTTCTGGACAGCGTCAGCATCAAGAAGTGCACTGGGGACAGCAACTGTGGGCGATGGTAGATGTGTATGACTGTCAGTGAGTGTCCAACATCGTCCCACACCCCTCCATATTATTCACTAAAAGCGGGCTTGCGCTATCTCACATTGGTCTCTCATGTACCAGCTGAATCTTTGTTATGTTGATGAACCCTTCCAGGTTTCCTTAGTTTATTCTTAGGTTCATTCGCATCAGTTCTGGTAGACATGACCTAGGCTGTACGCCTCTCCCAATCCACAGACCTTAGTTTGAGACAATGCAAATCCCTGAAATGACAAATTGCTTTATATATTTAGCTAAATATGTTCACTTGTCAAAGTGTGAGAAAGTAGCCTCTTTCTAGCATGGTTACCCCCACTTTTGGCCTGTTTGTTAGTGTGTGTCAGTGTGTTTTTACTGCCTCACTGGGATCCAGCTAACCAGGACCCCAGTGCTCATAGTGAAAACCCTATTTGTCAGAGTGTTTTGCCTGTCTCACTGAGATCCTGCTAGCCAGGACCCCAGTGCTCATGGTTCGTGGCCTAATGTGTGTGTTATCAGTAGTGTTTAACTGTGGCACTGAAGTTCTGCTAACTAGAACTTCAGTGCTTATGCTCTCTGCTTCCAAATTAGTCACTATAGTTTAGGGACTTCATATTCCAATTCCAATTGGCACACTGGACCCACCCTTATAAGTCCCTAGTATATGGTACTTAGGGACCAAGGACATTGGGGTTCCAGGAGATCCTTAAGGGCTGCAGAATTTCTTTTGCCACCCATAAGGAGTTGAGACAAACCCTTTCACAGAACTGCCACTGCAGCCTGCATGAAATAGTGTACACACTATTTCACAGCCGTTTTCACTGCACTTAAGTAAATTATAAGTCACATATATGTCTAGCCTTCAATTACTGAAGGCTAGGTGCAAACTTACTAAATGTGAGGGCACCCTTGCACTAGCAAAGGTGCCCCCATGCTGTCCAGGACCAATTCCCCAGGCTTTGTGAGTGCAGGGATACCATTACCCTTGTGCACTACATATAGGTTAATACCTATATGTAGCTTCACAATGGTAACTCGGAATATGGCCATGTAAGGTCTCTAAGATCATGGAATTGTCCTCCCATTCCAAATTTGGTATGGGGGGGCAACCCCATGCATCCTGGGGGCTCCACCATGGACCCCCATTACTTCAAAACCAGCTCTCTGAGGCTTGCACTGCAGCTACAACTGCTGCCACCTCACAGACAGGGTTCTGCCCTCCTGGAGTCTGAGCAGCTCAGTCCCAGGAAGGCAGGACAAAGCATTTTCTATGGGAGGAGGGTGTTACACCCTTTCCCTTTGGAAACAGGGGCTACAGGCTTGGGAGGTGTAGCCTCCCAGAGCCTCTGGAAAGGCTTTGAAGGGCACAGATGGTGCCATCCTTGCATAAGCCAGTCTACACCGGTTCAGGGATCCCCAGTCCTTGTTCTGGCGCGAAACTGACAAAAGAAAGACAAGTGACCACTCCCCTGTTCATCCCCATCCCAGGGGTGGTGCCCAGAGCTCCTCCAGTGTCCCCCTGGCATTAGCCATCTTGTTTTCCAAGGTGTGGGGACACTCACTCTGGAGATCTCTGAGCAGCAGGTGCCAACAGGTGATGTCAGAGATCCCTCCTGATAGGTGCATAGCTGGTTAGGTTGTCAATCCCCCTCTCAGGGCTATTTAGGGTGTCTCCTGTGGGTTCCTCTTCAGATTCAGGTTGCAAGTTTCCACCAGGAATCCTCTGCAAATCCTGCTTCATCCTCTGACCGTCAGATCAACCGCAGACAGCTCCAGGAACCACTGTAACTATAACAAGGTATCCAGAAAGGCTACAGTGATCCTGCAACTTCAGGTCCAGCCAGCAACTGCAAAAGTTTCCAAGGTGTGCATGCTCTGAGGACTCCTTGTCTTCACCCTGCACTAGAAGGACCGAAGAACTCTCCCATGGAGTGACGGAGTCACTTCCCTGCTCTAGCAGGCTCCTTATAAGATGATGACCTGTTCTCTGGGACTCCTCTCCTGATGACGAGCATGCTCCCTGGAATACAGTTGTAGGACACCTTTGGCCTAGACTGTCCCAAGGTCCAGCTGTCCAAATTTGAAGGAGGTAAGAGCTTAGCTTCCCGGTTTGCAACAGTACCCCTGTGCACTGCGTCATCTCTAGCTCCTGAGGCCTCTGTGCACTATTTGCAAGAATCCTTCATGCACAGCCTGGCCCAGGTCCCAAGCACTCTATCCTGCAACGCTCAATGCGCTGAGTTGTTCTCCCGCAGCGAGGGACCTTCTTTTGTAGTGCTGCAGCAACCACAATTTGCACCTTCTTTGTCCCGGTGTCCTGGGACCTACCTGGGTGCTGCCTGGTTATTTGTGGGTTCCCTCCGGTGTTGGGTGCCCCCTCTGCCTCCTCAGTCCAAGTTGAGGCCCGCAGGTCCCTCCTGGGTCCAGACAGTGCTATTTTGATGCAATCCACGACATTGCTTGAACCAAGGCCTGTTTGACGAATCTAGTGCTGCAACTCACCTGCATCCAACATCTCGACGTGGGACATCCTTTGCATCATGCTCGAACCAGCAGCCATCTTCTTTGGTTCTCTTTTGCATACTTCTTCCAACCGGAGAATCCTTTTTTGCACCATCTTCTAAGTTGGCAGGGGCTCCTGTCCTTCCTGGATTCTTCTGTAACTTCTGGACTTGTCTCCTCTCTTTAAAGGACTTCAGGTTCAAGAATCCATCAATTGTTGCTTGCAGTCTTGCTTGGCTTTTGCAATAACTCTTATCACAACTTGTAGTGTGTCCTGAGGAAACTTGCAGTACTTTACTCCTACTTTCCTGGGCTCTGGAGTGGGGTATTTTACTCACCTTTGTGGTTTTCTTACACTCCCAGCACCCCTCTCCACACTACACTTGCGTAGAGGGGAAGTCATTCACATTCCACTTTCTTAGTATATTATTTGTGTTGCCCCAGGCCTATTTCCTGCTATTGCATTCTATGGTATTACCTCCAGAAGGAGTATTGCCTCTAAGACATTTTTGGCCTTGTGTCACTAAAATAAACTACCTTTATTTTTGGTAACACTGAGTATTGTCTTTTATTGTGTATAAGTACTGTGTAACTATAGTGGAATGGCAGGAGCTTTGCATGTCTCCTAGTTCAGTGTGAGCTGCTCTGCTACAGCTACCTCTATCAGCCTAAGCTGCTAGAACACTGACTACATTTCACTAATAAGGGATTACTGGGCCTGGTATAAGGTGTAAGTACCTAGAGTACCCACTACAAACCAGGCCAGCATCCTACACACAGTCACTGTAAAATTAAGAATTTCATTATTTATCTGCAGTGTCTGGTATTTTGCATGCATTTTCAACTTATCAACACTGACTACGCTTATGAACTCTTTTGTCTCACAATGTCTTCCTCACACTAACTCATGTCACTATGCAACATGTAAGCAAACATAACATTTATTTGAAACAGAAAGATTGCTGTTGAATTGAATATTCTATATAAAAAGAAAACGTACACAGAGTAATATATTATTAATGTAGGGTTATGAGGGCGGGGTAACTGAGATTCTATAAACATTGTTCCTCAGAATATCAACTACGTGCATTGAAAAATAATTTTTAACCCAGTGGCTGAACATACTATCTACAAGAAAACCAATGACAATGCACTTTTCAAATTCATTTTATAAGTAATAAGGATAAACATCACGTCAAATTACCAAACAAAATGGATATAGTAAGACATCCAGTTTGGGAGAACCAAGGGCCATCAGACATTACTTGGCCTCAATTGTGTAAAGTCGTACAAACCTTCAAACTGGGGACCAAGTAATACATTTTGTATCTGAATTTCAGGTTTTGAGAGAGAGATGTCCAAGACTGAACAAGAGATATGCGGTGTGCATGGGTCATATATTCAGAGCAAATCATCATACAAAATACCACATGATAACTCATTGCCCAGACAGAGTTTTTCCTAAAAAAAAAAGAAAAGTACTTTAATATACACACAGCTAAATATTTCTCACAAAATTATAACTACTCAAACGTTCACAGGTGAAATTATAAATTGGATTCTCTACTAAAGGGGCCTCACAGAATACCCAAGGTGCTATTCAGAAAGCCCAAAAAAATGTTCCAGGGGAAAACTACCACCCTTAATTTAGTCTCCTAAAATAACAATACCCCTGTAGATGCATGTAGAAAAAAATAAATATAGATTTTCTCTGTTCAAAAGTCATCCATGCATGCTTGCAAAAGTACGAACAATCAGAGTATCAGGCCTACTGCTCTTGGAAATATTTTTCATAAATAAAACATGAGCCTTTTGGATTTAGCATTGTGAGAAAACTGGACTGATTGCAGAAGCCCCCTAAATGTTTGCCCCAATTTTTCACGTTTTGCTAGTGATTTCCTGGCTCTAATGGTGCATTGGCCACTGCTAAAGAGTACCAGTGCCTGTGCTCTGTTTAAAATGATTATGCAAATTAGGCTAATTATAACTAGTTGTGTCAACCTATCTATAAGTCCCTAGTATCTGGTAGGATATACCGGTTTAGGGACCGCAACATAGGTAGTGTACCCATAGGTGCACTGCTGAGGTGCCCAGTGTCACTTAAATGCAGCCCTGTCCTGCTGGCTGCTTTCAAATTAAAGTTACCTTTAACTTCAACTTTGGAATTAAAAGTACTTCCAAAGCTTTAAACTACCTTATTGTTACATGAAAGTCATCTCTAAGGTGTTCCCTAAGTGCCCCCATGGCTGGGTGCTATGTACCTATAAGCAAGGACTGTATAAAATATGTTTTATAAGCCCTGGTGATAGAAAAATAGGCAAAATCATATTTACTCACTGTAGTGAATGGGCTCCATAGGCCAACATGGAGAGGCTTTATTTTTAATTAATAAAGTCTCCAAAGGAGAAATATATTTGAAGTTTGGTATCAATCTGAAGTGATAATACATCCAACAATTGACCACTGTTGAATTTAATACAACTTACCCCTAAAAAGAGCTCTAGAACTATTTCTAAAAGTTACCAGTTTCAGCTCTGTACTGCCCTACTCTGATTGGCCAGCCTCTGGCAGCCTGGCCAGGCTGCCTTGATGAGGTGTGAAGTGGTTTGGGCTGAACACAAAGGAAGTGCCTGGGGAGGAGATCTGCCTCAGCAGATGGTGAAACAGGATGGAGGAGAGCAGCCAAGTTGGACTTCAAAAGAGAGAAGGACATTTGGAGCAGCACAGGACCTACCCAATTTCCTGCAACCCCAGACAACCAGGTGCCCCCCTGATTAGATTAGGAGAGGGCTGAAGGGGGGAGTGTTAAGGGAACTTAGTCACACTAGTGAGTGGACTCAGCCAGACCTAACCTCCAACATTGAATTTCTGCCATTTTGGATTTTGGGAGAACGTTGCTCTGTGGGATTCCTTTTTGCCACACTTCCCAGGTAGTGGTCATCCAAGAGGGTGGGGATGTGCACAGGATTGGTCAAGAGCCCCCCCTGCTTTCCACCCCAGGAGTAAGGATAAAATTGGCAAAGCTGCACCCGACCTCAGATTCCTACCAGGAGCAAGACAAGAAGAAGAATGACTACACTGCTGTATCCCTGACCTGCACTTGGACACTGCAGCTTGAAGGACTGCACTAGCTGCACAATTGGGCTTCACCACAAAAAGGACTTTGTCTGGCTTCAACCGGTTCTAGAAGGGACTCCCTCTTTGCTACAGGTAGAAAATAGCTAACCAGAGTCCCCTGCATCAAAACCTGAAGAAACTGACCAGTTGACCACTGTTTAGTGGTCATTTCTGGATTTGAGCCAGGTGCATTCCTAGAGTTGGATTCCTACACTTCAAGGATCAACTCAGAGCTTTCGGAATGTTAGGGTGAGTTGGGGACAAAGAAGAAGAACTAGGTGTTTGGAGAAGATTGGAGAACTTTTGGAAAAAAGCTCCATAAAGGAACCGACCCGACATCGTAAGTCAAGCCGGCTTAAGTCGACCGCGACCTGGCCTGACTTGCAGGTTCAACCCACTGAAAAGCTCTTGAGCCCCAGACTGCCAGGATTTCATCTGGGGCTCCTGTAAAGGAAATCCATTGACGTCAACTTGAAAAAGGCTTGGAGGGTCATCCAACTTTGGAGAGAAAAAGTTCCAAAAAAGTGGCAAAGTTCGAACGTAAACAGTTGACCAGGACATCCCACACAGCGTATCCGAGGAGGGCTCCAGGGACGTTGGATCCAATTTCAAGTTTGGCCTGGACAAAGATTTACGTCATGAAAAATCATGTAAGCACGAAGGTAGAATTCTTCACTGAGGTCTCCTGTGACACATATCCGAAGAGGGCTCCAGGAAGGTCGGATCGGATTTGTGAATTTGTCCCAGTGAAAATCTTCAAAAAAATAGTAAACTTTTGACCGATGCCTCCGGCTTGCTGTAGCCAAGCAATGCTCTATTGGGGTCAGCTTCAAATTTTGACCTTTGCCCCGGTCAAGTGCAACCAGATGTCCAGACTCACACTTTTTGTTTCTATGCGCTAAAAAACATTTATTCTTTAAAAATTCATATCTCTGATTCCCCACATCACATTGGTGTCATTTTAAAAATAAAAATATAATTCATTTTTATAAATTGGTGTTGGATTTTTATTATGTTTTACTTATTTACTGTTTTGTGATTTTTAAATACTTTACACACCTGTCTCCTAAGTTAAGCCTTTTCACTCATAACCAAGCTACTGAGGGTTGAGCTGGGATTAATTTATTGAAACCTAACTGGGCCTAGTGCAGGTTAGTGGCCTATTGCTAAGTGTAGGTACTTAGCTGCCCTTACCAGTAATCCACTTTCCAACAATCATAATAGGAAAAAACATTTACATTTCACAATGTATGACATTAACCCTATAAACTGTATAATAAACACAATTCTTTCCAACAAAAAAGCTGAAAATATCAGCCATTAACATTCACCTTTCCCTATGCTTATTCTGGTTGTCTTTCAACAGTTCCTGACCCCAAAACAAAATGGAACAATTGCCCCAGATACTTCAAACTATAAACTCAGTTGGCTTGCCTATTTTGTGTGCTGCCCTTCTTGGGCACCAAACCTACTCTTCCTGGGAGACTTATGGTGTCATGATTTGGTTGTTCCCTGTGGGCTTTTTGTGAACGTCCCACTGCTTCAAGCTGCGAATGAAAAATATTCAGTGTAGTGGTGCCTCAGTCCACAAGGAGCACATGCTGGTAAATATTCAAATGGTTTCTTCCTACACTGACTGCTCAATGGTCTTCCATCTGTGCAGGCTAGTGGAGTCAGGGGCCCTCACTCGCAGTTTTAGTGGGAAGCCACAGGTACTCCCCAACATTAGGTGAATATTCACATCTGGTCGGCTTTTTGACAGTGGTTGCCTACAGGTTCCTCAAGATCTAAGGCAGGGACACATTTAATTAGCATGGGTCCTCTGGTGTATTAATCAGACACAGCAATTGTTCGACCTGGCAACCTTGGTGTGGCTACCCCTGACCTATTGCCTTCAGGCATTCTATTTTGCTGGCTTAATTTTTGCTGACCTCAGGATTCTGCACACTTTACCACTACTAACCAGTGGTAACATGCTTGTGCCCTTTTCCTAAAACATGGTAACTTTGACATCCCCAAATGGTATATATGATTTCCTTATAACTGCCTAGTAAAGTGCACTATCTGTGCACAGGGCCTGTAAATTAATTACTACTCATGGTCCTGATGCACTAATTGTGCCACCCACTTAAGTAACCCTTGAATCATGTTTTAGGCCGGCCATTGCAGAGCCTGTGTGTGCAGTTTAAACTGCTATGTTGACCTGGTAAAATAACCTTTTTTCCAGGCCCAAACCATGCTTTTTATTAGATATATATAATCCCTGAGAAATACTCAAAGCAAGTATTTAAAACATTGGATATGTATTTTCAGCTTTACGTATTCTGGTAGTGAAAAACTCTTAATTTCATTTTTCACTACTGCAAGGCATATCTCTCCTTTAGGTTAACATTAGGATTACCTCATTATATCTTATAAGTGTAATTCACAGACTGGAAGAGATATGTTTTTTGAAGTTTTGCGTATCTGGAATTACAATTTAAAACCAAAACGTATAATGAAGTCAGATTTTAAATTGTAATTCTGAAAATGTCACTTTTAAAAAGTTGGCATTTCCTTGCCTTAGCCATTTGATGCCTTTTGCCTGTCTCCTATCACATGTCTGGGGTGGGGGACAGCTGGGCTTTGTGTATTCCCCCTAGACAGCCACACACAAAGGAAGCTTGAGTGAGACTTGATGGGCCATCTGTGTCCTGATGGACCATCTTGGACAGGATGGGAGGGAGGAGCTGGGCACAGCCTTACTTACACCTGAATGAGATGTGTCCTGTCCACACACAAAGGGCTGCATGTCCCTATAGTGAGTGTGGAACCAGGGTAGGAAGGCACTTCAATGGCATCTCTCTGCAGTCTTCCCACTTCAAGGACATAAATGAGTATAAGTAGTAGACCTCTGACCCCACCAGCTCTGTACACTTCTGGGCATGTGGATACTCTCCCAGGAAAAAGGACTGCTGCATTGCTACAAGGATTGCTACTCTACTGGACTCTTGCTTCACCATACTGATCTGCTGCCTGCTGCCCTGTTGCCTGGGAGTGAAAAGGACTGGACCGGCATCTCTCAATCCAGAACCCAGAGTGACTTCTAGGGCCAACCTACTGGTCTCTTGATTGAAGTCTCAGGTAGATGTTGGACTTCAAACCAACCTACATCTATACCTGAACTCTGCAATCTGTGAGTCAGCCCTGCCACGTGGTCCCACCCCAATCCTGGACACTTGGAAGTGTGCTTATGGTGTTTGCTGCAGCGTTTTGAATGTAATTGTGACAATGACCTTGTAAACTACATTAAAAATACATTTTGCTCACTTTATCTATTAAAGGACTCTCCACAGCTTGTGTTTATTATCAAGTTTTAACAGGTACCATCAGTAGTCATGTGTTGTGAGTTGTCAAATTAGTGAGGGCAGAAGCTATTCAGTAACATTTAATTTTAAATTGAAAAAAGCCATTACATTATTTTAAAATAAAATAGTATTACTTTATATTTTATATTTTAGTTTTTTACCAGTAAAATAATGTTATATATATGTGTACATGTTTATTTACATTAATTTATTTTAACATAATTTCCTATTAGGTTTTATATTGAGTATCTACCTACAATACTGTATTGTCTATGGGGAGCTGGGGAGCAGTGTTTGTCAGTGGCTATTTGTGGTGCTGGACTTACTCCAGGTACGAGCTGGAGTACATCTACAGCTACTGTATGCCCTTTCTGGCTGTTGTAACTATAGAAGTGTAGCTTTTTTAAATCAGAAGACAATTATTATTTTGCAGGTGAGTGTATTTCTCTCCCTAAACCCTTCCCTAACCCCCTAGTTACTCTGTCTTGCTCCTCAAAAAACCCTCCCCTTTTGACTAAATATTCCCCATTTTCCAGCCACTCCCCATCCCTCCCACATTTCCTTCAAAATTGTACACCTACATGTGTGAATCTTTCCACAGTTAGAGTGGAGAAGTCTTCATATAAAAGAAAGGAAGTATGGATGCAGGGACCTCCACACCTAGGTTTGTGTATAGGATTTTGTAGGACATTAGTAATACTGTTGTAGTCCTACTAAACGTACTGCAAAAAGCAGCTTGTGAAAAGGTCCTAGGAGACACTATGAGGGTCATTCTGACCCTGGCGGCCGGTGGCCGCCAGGGCCACCGACCACGGGAGCACCGCCAACAGGCTGGCGGTGCTCCAATGAGCATTCTGACCGCGGCGGTTCAGCCGCGGTCAGAAGCGGAAAGTCAGCGGTCTCCCGCTGACTTTCCGCTGCTCTTTGGAATCCTCCATGGCTGCGGAGCACGCTCCGCAGCCATGAGGATTCTGACCCCCCCTACCGCCATCCAGTTCATGGCGGGAAAGCCGCCATGAACAGGATGGCGGTAGGGGGGTCGCGGGGCCCCTGGGGCCCCTGGGGGCCCCTGCCGTGCCCATGCCAATGGCATGGGCACGGCAGGGGCCCCCGTAAGAGGGCCCCGAAAAGTATTTCAGTGTCTGCCTTGCAGACACTGAAATACGCGACGGGTGCCACTGCACCCGTCGCACCTTCCCACTCCGCCGGCTCGATTACGAGCCGGCATCCTCGTGGGAAGGTCGTTTTCCCCTGGGCTGGCGGGCGGTTTTACTGGAACCGCCCGCCAGCCCAGGGGAAAACTCGTAATACCCACCGCGGCCTTTTGACCGCGGCGCGGTAATTTGGAGGGCGGGATCCTGGCGGGCGGCCTCCGCCGCCCGCCAGGGTCATAATGAGGCCCTAGATCTCTAGCAATTTACAAAGAGCAACCTCACTTCATCTGTGGAATTGTAGTTTGCGTTCAGGAGCTATTTTATTAATGTCAGTCAGATTCTCTTCTTATGAATTTCTATTTTAGCATTGTTACGAATGATTGCAAATCTGTTCCCTGAGAACTGTGGACTAATAGATCTAATAAGATTTCACAAGACCATCCTTAGAACACAGAGGCCCGAATAACTGCTAAAGACCCATATAACTGCACTTTGTGAGTCACGCTTTAGCTTGTCCAATCCTTTGTGTAGGTAAATAGGCTTGCATCATCTCCAGAGGGAAGAAAACCCAATGCAGAACCGGTTTCTCAACAGAGGGTAGCTAATTATACAAACCTCAGGAGTGGCCCATGGCTCTGTCCCAGTAAAAAAAGAGTTCTAGCCCCCAAGAGGTCCCTCTCCAGTTCTAGACCCTTGGCTAGTTCTAGACTAGTCTCTTTCTCTCCACAAGACTGCAACTTGCCAATGTAAGGCTAAAGATAATGGTTCCTGAGCCAAGAGTCCGAGGCTCATAGAGTACTGCAACTGCAAGCTTGAAGGTGGCCTCAATCATTGCTGAAAATCGAGGCTTTCACTGGACAACTGGAGATCGCTGATCGATCAATGTGAAATCAAAGACCAGATGCAAGATACAGAGGAACTTGCTGACTCCTGTATGAGAAAAGGAACTGGAAAAGTTTATAAGTGCAAAGGTAACATCTTGACAGGCGCCAACAAAGCAACTACATCAGACCCTGACTTCACGGTTAACCTGAAAGTTTGACTTTGCCATGGACCCTCAAGTACAATACCGCTAAGAGTAAAATGCAGTGATTTACAAACTTGTAAAAACTTTTCCAAACTTTTTTGAGTAATTTATGAAAACGTTGCAGAAATCATAACCATAGCTACCTTCATCAGATTTATATCATTTTGATGTCTGTATGAAGATACAAATATTCTCCATTTCCATAAATTGGAGTGGGGTTTTACTGTGTCCTGTTCCTTACCTATTCACTGTTTTGCACTCATACATGTTTACATTTGTTTTCCTTTGAATCGCACCTGGCTGCTCTGTACCACAGATGCCCAGGGCTGAGGGTTTGAAGAAACCGAACTCAACCTGATATGGATTAGTGACATTATTGCTTGATGAGTTCTCACAACCACCTAACTAATTATTCACTTTTCTCACACAGAGCCTTCAGATAACTCTCCTTCTCCTCTGTACATGTAGGTTCAGGCACTTGGTGTACTTCTATCTCGGCCACCTTGTCTACGCACTGAACACTATTCATACTGTAGCATATCCTAAGCAACACAAGCAGAAATCCAGGCAAAGTTTTAAAGGCATTTTGGATATTACAGTTACAGTAATGTCAACACTCTCCATAAACCCAATGCTACTGCATTACTTAATCAACCCTTATTGTCCATAATGTCATAATGCCAAGGTCTTTTCTAATAAAGTTTGTTTAGTGGGCTATCTACCTCTGCATACTCTCCTGATAGTCCATGCTCCCAAAAAATAACATTTCCTGTGAAACAATCTAACAGAATCTTGGCTGCTAAATATGTCTGAGCAGGTGGCAACATTAAAAATTGGGAATTCATGTGCCTCCTTGGGGACGATGGCAATCTATTGAGCTACCTAGTTGGCTAAGTAATTTGTGTGACCACATCCACTTGTCTAGGTTTAAACTGCTGCCATCAATCAGTATTTCATCAATCAGCATTTAGAATGCTGTTGGTGCTACCAGCTGCATTATAACCACATTCAAGAGAATTCTCTTTGTGCTAATGGTAAAAAAATAAAAAACTAGCATCCATAAAAATGAATGAGCTCCAGCCCTGCAAAATAACATAAAACACACACATGAGACTTGATTTCAAGGGTCACCTTCTCTTCTGTGGAGATTTGTGGGGCACCTGGATCTTTGGAGAAGTTGGGAAAGGGTCACATCAAGTAGACCCAAGAGCATTAGGTACTTTAAATGAGCGCCAGATTGCATTATTTATTTGTAGGCGCAGGGAGATTAAGTTATTGGTCCAAAATAACAGGATATAAACTAAGAGCAGGACTCAAACATGGTTCCCCAGTTCCAAAGTCTGCAGTTCTGGCTGTTCCAACATACATTTAATTTTTAATTAATTTCTCCATTCTGAGCTAGTGGTTCTTAACCTGTGGTCTGGGGACCTCTGGCGGTTTACGAAGCTTGCTCAGGGGGGTCTGTGACCACTTAGAAAATTAAATAATATTAGCAGATTAATAAAGTGTACATAAATAAAGAAGCGAAATGTAAAATTGGGAATGTTAAAACATTCCGTATTTGGGAAGGAATCTGAAATTGGAGGCAAAACGTTTATTTGGTATCCTTAAATTGATTTGTGAAACAGTATAGTGCAAGAAATGGAATATACGACCATATTTACAAGAAAGTGGTGCATCATAGATGATGTGCCACATTTATTGCGTCCCCTAATGACACCATGTGTGTGCCATATTTACAATATTGTGTACCATGGCACACGTTGGAAAAATAGCATAAAAAATGCTGACGCTATTGTGGTGCTTTGTAGGATTAGCGCCAAAAATGAAGGCGCTAATTCTGCAAAGTAAAGGGTGGCCCATTGAAAACAATGGGAGCATCATTTTAACACCTACCCTAGGCAGGCGTTCAAAATGACATAAAAATGGCACAGTGAAAGCTTGTAAATTTCACTGCGCCACTTTTGCGGGCCTCCTAATGGGGGAACACCCCCTTATATACATTATACCTGGCACAAGCATAATGTGGTGCAAAGGGTTACAATGTGGGGCAATGCAATCATTGCACCAGTTTTTTAATATGGCATGACAGAAATGCCTCCTTCACACCATGTTAGCATAAAAAATGTATGGTAAAGTGACGCAAGTTGACACAAGGGGCATGTGAATATGCCCCATAGTATGGATGATGAGTTGCCCCAACTGAATTTAGAAAAACTCATCCTTCCCATTAAAATTGTGTTTTAAATGTGTTTGTAAATCAAATAAAATATTTAATAATTTATATTTTGTTTTGAGCTTTAAGTTATCAAAATTGATTGGGCTGAGGTCTCCGGCTTACAGTAATGGTTCAGTGGGGTACCCGGATTCCAGAAATGATTTAATGAAGGTCCACAGAAGCCAAAAGGTTAAAAAACACTGGGCCAGATTTAAGAAACGTGGTGCTGCACCCAGTACAGCGCCACTTTTCTTGCACCCCTTTGTGCTCCCCTAATGCCACCACCTAAGATACGGCTCATCTTGGCAGTAGTTTGGAGCTTTGCAGGATTTGCATAAAAAATGTTGACACTAATTCTGCAAAGCTCATTATGAATAATAGTGTGCCTCCTTTCAATGCCTGCTCTGAGCAGGCATTAAAATTGTCGAAAAAAATGACTCAAAGAAAACCTTCAGATTTCTTTGCACCATTTGTTCGGCCCCCCTAATGGGAACCCTTTGCATCCATTATGCATGGCACATGCATGATGTAGCGCAAAGGGTTGCAAAAGTGGCGCAAAGCATGCACTGTACCACTTTGTAAATCTGGCATGGAGTTTTTGGCCATCTACGCCACATTAGCATAAACAAATGATGCTAATGTCTTGTTAGGTGGTGTAAGGGGCTCTTAAATCTGCCCCACTGTTCTATAGTATTTTACACCATCCAAGAAGACCAAAGGTGATTTAGTACTATTTGTTCTGCTTCCCCAAAATTTGTTGAATAAACACAGAATTTTCGCCAAACTTCTGCTTATCTTTTATAGTTAAAAAGGTCAAGCATAATTATTTTTACCCAATTTCGTGTTGCTTGGGGTGCACATTTCAATTGATTATAATGAATTAAATTTAGTATATTAAATTCAGAAATCTGCACATTTCAAGTTACATCTTAATTTAATGATTTCAACATATAAATTCAGAGAAATAAATCATTCATTGACTATTCTGCTATGATTTATTTTATGTAAATTGTATAGATGCCTTCGTGTTGAAAATATTACGGTGCTCGCAATTACCATAAGAACAGATGCCACACATTATCTGATTACCACGAACCTCCGATTAGCACTTTAATTAGTACAATTACAAAACGCTTGATCACATGTGGGAGTTGTTGAACATCAATTAATTTGGCGTCTGTTCTTGACAGAAACGGCAAGGGAAAAATGTAAAAAACTACTTGTGGAATGGGTCTTGCTGTGAAAATTGGCATTAAGATGACTATGCAAATGCCTATGTAGGGCACTGACCTGTGCAAAACATGCTTTTTGGTATTTCATCACCACTGTAGATTGCTGCATTACACGCAGCATACTTGAAGATTATGTTGCTATTACTTTGCTATGCCTATGTTTCGGCAGATGTAGTTGTTAAACCTCATTCGGCACCATTCATAAAGAATTTATCTTGACTTACTCTTGGAGTGATTCTTACTTGCGCCTGAATTCCTGGAGTAATCTAGAAGTACTGCAAGAGTCACACCAACTCACTGTAAAATCTTTGTCAATCGTGCATATATATATACGTTCATTATATTGAAGAGAGGGTTGATTTACAGCATATAAACCTATCTCACAATTTACAGAGTAACAGTGTATATGAGAAATTGTTTTGTTGATTGGCTAGGGTCTGAGCCCTGGCCAAGCAACAGCCACATTCCTATGCAGGGTGAACCACAAAATGCCACTACATTTTCACTTATCCCTAAGTAGCTTTGCATAAAAAGCAGTCATGCTTAACTTAGAGGCAATATATAAAGTATGTATGTAGCACACAAACAGTATTAAAGTGAAAACATAACACAATACAACTCAAACCAATTTAGAAAAATACAGAAAATGTTCATAAATTATTTGAGATCAAAACAACAAAAATCTAATCAATAGAACTGGATTTTCTAAAATGTTTAGGAAATATTGGCATCTAAGAAAACAGTTCTACCAGGCTGGATACCCCTTTGATGAAGGACCACTGAACAGGACTTGCTGCTACAGAGAAGGAGGTAGCGGGGGAAACCACAAAGTCAACCCGACTGGCAATGCACCTCGGGCAGAAAGGCAAGCAGGTTTGTTCCAGTCTCCTGGTTTTCAGAGCAATTTTTAGCCAAAAAGGTCCCAAGTTCTCACTTTTGGATTTTGGATATTTGGTGGCATATTTATACTTTTTACTGCAAAACTGCGCAAATGCAGTTTTGCTGAAAAAAGTATAGCGTTGGCTTGCGTCATTCCAAAGTGCCAGCCGGGCACCAAATTTATGGAACCCTGCAAGCTGGCGCTCAAGTTGGGCTGGCGTCTGAAAACATTATGTTAGCTGGGTGGGGGTGGCGGTGTGGGGGAAGGAGGTTTTGCCTCAAGAAATGATGCTAGACTGGTTAGAGGCAAAAAAAATCCATTGAACCAACCTAGCGTCTTTTCCTGATGCAAAACTATCCATACTCCATACCACATGGCTCCTGTCTTTGAAAAGACAGGAGTCATGCCCACCACCCCAATGGCCAGCAGAGGGGGCCAGGCCCCTTGGGCATGGCCATTGCACCCAGTACCATGCAGGGGGACCCATGTCAGGGCCCCCAATGGCAGTTCCAATTTGTTTTAAATATTTACCTATACTTACTCTACTTACCTGGGATGGGGTCCCCCATCCTCTGGTGTCCCTCTGGTGTGGATGGGGGTGTTTCTCGGGCTTGGGCTGGGCACCAGAGGCCCCATTTCATGGTGTTTCACCATGGAAATGGGTCCATAGGTCCTCCAACGCCTGGTCTGACCCAGGCGTTAAATATATTGAGCTCCTCCTCCCAAACATACATCATTTTAGCACAGGGGATACATATGGAGCTAGCACCATTTTTAAGATGGGAACGCCTACCTTGCATCTCATTAACATAAGGTAGGTGCATGCATTAAAAAAAATGTATTAACCCCAATATTTTGACGCTGACGTGTCTAGCGTCAAAATATAACTATGGAGTTAAGTTTGCACCAAATTTGCGTTAAAAAATAATGCAAATTCGGTGCAAACAAAGTATAAATATCCCCATGGTCCCTTCAGCACCACTTCCAAGGATCCAAGACTGGTGGGTCACCACTTGGAGGGTCAGGACTCACTCGGGCTCGGTTTAGGTGTGGGTCCAAAGTGACAGTAGGCTTCTGCGTACCAAAGACCCAGATCAGAAGGCCTGCAAACTAGCCCTTTGGAGTCATTCCGGTGGTCCTGAGTTCAGGATGCAAGTCCAGTCCTTCTTCCCCAGGCAAGAGGGTAGCAGGCAGAAAGACAGCAAGGCAACAGCAGATCAGAAGTTGAGCAGAGTGGCATTCCTTTAAGCAGGACAGAACTCCTGCTTCCTGGCAGAGTATTCAAAGGCCCAGAAGTGTACTAAAGAGTTGGTGTCTGAGGCTCAATTTTTGTACCCTGGTGCCCTCATTCTGAAAGGGGGGAAAAGCTTTGAAGCTGTGGTTTTGAAGAACATGGAATCTCCTGACTTTCCTTCCCTGACTCCAGGCTGGCTGCAGTGAGAATATGGAGGTAGTATGTCCTTTGTGTGAAGGCAGAGCACTCCTTAATCAGTTTCAAGTGAGGATGTGCTCAGTTTTGCCCCCTCCCCTCATACCAGCAGATGGCCCATTCACACACACCTAAAACCCTCTATTGTGTGACTGTCTGGGAGGAAATCACAAAGTCTGACTGTCAGTTGCAGTCATGTGACTCAAAACAGGCTATGGGCTTGAAAGGGCTAAGGTTCAGTAAAATGTAACTTTCTAAAAGTAGAATTTTCAAAATTTTAATAACAAACCTGCCTTTTCCATTAAATAAGGCTTTTCATTACAGTTGCAAAGACACTAAACATGAAATATGTACCTGCTCCAAACTGGGAATCACAGATTCTGAAATATCATAAGTGTAGGAAAGTACCATCTTGCCTGCCATGTTACCCCCATTTTCATTGTATGTATGTATGTTTTAGCCTCTGTGTCACTGGTATCCTGCTAGGCAGGACCCCAGTGCTCATAGTATGTGCCCTGTACTGTATGTGTTCCCTGTGCGGTGCCTAACTGTATTACTGTTTATGCTCTCTCTGCTTTCTAAATTTGCCACTGCAGGCTAGTGACTAAATTTACCAATTCTCATTGGCACACTGGTACACCCATATAAATCCCTTGTGTATGGTACTTAGGTACCCAGGGTATTGGGGTTCCAGGAGATCCCTATGGGCTGCAGCATTTCTTTTGCCACCCATAGGGAGCTCAGACAAATCTTACACAGGTCTGCCACTGCAGCCTGAGTGAAATAACGTCCACGTTATTTCACAGGCATTTTTCACCGCACATAAGTAACTTATAAGTCACCTATATGTCTAACCTCCACCTGGTGAAGGTTGGGTGGCAAGTTGTTTTGTGTGTGGGCACTCTGGCACTAGCCAAGGTGCCCCCACATCGTTCAGGGCAAATTCCCCAAACTTTGTGAGTGTGGGGACACCATTACACTCATGCACTATACATAGGTCACTACCTATATATAGCGTCACAATGGTAACTCCGAACATGGCCATGTAACATGTCTAAGATCATGGAATTGTCACCCCAATACCATTTTGGTATTGGAGGGACAATTCCATGATCCCCCGGGTCTCTAGCACAGAACCCGGGTGCTGCCAAACTGCCTTTCCGGGGTTTCCACTGCAGCAGCTGCTGCTGCCAAACCCTCAGACAGGATTCTGCCCTCCTTGTGTCCAGACAGCGCTGGCCCAGGAAGGCAGAACAAAAGATTTCCTCTGAGAGAGGGTGTTACACCCTCTCCATTTGGAAATAGGTGTGAAAGGCTGGGGAGGAGTAGCCTCCCCCAGCCTCTGGAAATGCTTTGATGGACACAGATGGTGCCCATCTCTGCATAAGCCAGTTTCCCCCGTTCAGGGATCCCCCAGCCCTGCTCTGGTGCGAAACTGGACAAAGGAAAGGGAAGTGACCACTCCCCTGACCAGTACCTCCCAGGGGAGGTGCTCAAAGCTCCTCCAGTGTGTCCCAGACCTCTGCCATCTTGGATTCAGAGGTGTTGGGGGCACACTGGACTGCTCTGAGTGGCCAGTGCCAGCAGGAGACGTCATAGACCTCCTCTTATAGGCTTCTTGGTAGCCAACCCTCCTTTTCTGGCATTTTAGGGTCTCTCCTCTGGGGTATTCTTCAGATAACAAATGCAAGAGCTCACCAGAGTTCCCCTGCACTTCCCTCTTTGACTTCTGCCAAGGATCGACCGCTGACTGCTCCAGGACACCTGCAAAACTGCAACAAAGTAGCAAGACGGCTACCAGCAACATTGTAGCGCCTCATCCTGCCGGCTTTCTCGACTGTTTCCTGGTGGTGCATGCTCTGGGGGTCATCTGCCTTCACCCTGCACTGGAAGCCATGAAGAAATCTCCCATGGGTCGACGGAATCTTCCCCTGGCTAACGCAGGCACCAAAAGACTGCATCACCGGTCCTCTGGGTCCCCTCTCATCCTGACGTGCGTGGTCCCTGGAACACAGGAACTCTATCCAAGTGACTCCCAGTCCAAGTGATCCTTTAGTCCAAGTTTGGTGGAGGTAAGTCCTTGCCTCCCCACGCTAGACTGCAAACCTGTGTACTGCATGATTTGCAGCGGCTCCTGTGCACTCTTCCAGGATTTCCTTTGTGCACAGCCTAGCCCGGGTCCCCAGCACTCCATCCTGCAGTGCTCAACCCTCTGAGTTGGCCTCCGGCGTCGTGGGACCCTCCTTTGTGACTCTGAGCCAGCTCCAGTTCACAAATCTTCTAAGTGCCTGTTCGGGTACTTCTGTGGGTGCTGCCTGCTTCTGTTGGGGCTCTCTGAGTTGCTGAGCGCCCCCTCTGTCTCCTCCTCCAAGGGGTGACATCCTGGTCCTTCCTGGTCCCCAGCAGCACCCAAAAACCTCTCCTGCGACCTTTGCAGCTAGCAAAGCTTGTTTGCAGTATTTCTGTGTGGGAATATTTCTGCAACCTTCAGCACGCCGTGGGACATCTTCCATTCAAAGGAGAAGTTCCTAGCTCTCTTCATAGTTGCAGAATCCTAAGCTTCTTCCATCCTGAGGCAGCTTCCTTGCACCTTCATCCAGGGATTCCTGGGCTCCTGACCCCCCTGGACAATATTGCGACTCTTGGACTTGATCTCCTTGCCTTGCAGTCCTCGGGTCAAGGAATCCATCTTCACTGCTTTGCTGGTGTTTGTGGTTCTTGCAGAATCCCCCTATCATGACTATTGTGTTCTTTTGGGGTAGTAGGAGTACTTTACTCCTACTTTTCAGGGTCTTGGGTAGGGTATCTTGTACACCCTGACTGTTTTCTGACAGTCCCAGCAACCCTCTACAAGCTCCCATAGGTCTGGGGTCCATTCGTGATTCGCATTCCACTTTTGGAGTATATTGTTTGTGTTGCCCCTAGACCTATGTTCACCTATTGCATCCTATTGTAATTCTGCACTGTTTGCATTTCTTTTCTTACTATTACTTACCTGTTTTGGGTTTGTGTACATATAACTTGTGTTTATTACTTACGGTCTAACTGAGGGTACTCACTGAGATACTAGTGGCATATTGTCATAAAAATAAAGTACCTTTATTTTTAGTAACCCTGGCCCATATTTATACTTTTTGACGCACAACTGCGCCAACGCAGTTATGCGTCAAAAATTTTACCGCCGGCTAACGCCATTCCAACGCGCCATGCGGGCACCTTATTTATGGAATGACGTTAGCCAGCGCTGCGGACTGGTGTGCGTAAAAAAAAACGACTCACACCAGGCAGCGCCGGCGTATGGGAAAATGGGGGTTGTGCGTCAAAAAATGGGGCAGGTCAGGTGTGAGGCAAAATTCAGGCCTCAAACCGGATTTGCGCCATTTTTTTTGATGCCCAACCTCCATTGACATGACTCCTGTCTTAGCAAAGACAGGAGTCATGCCCCCTTGCCCAGTGGCCATGCCCAGGGGACTTATGTCCCCTGGGCATGGTCATTGGGCATAGTGGCATGTAGGGGGGCCCAAATCAGGCCCCCCTATGCCCCAAAAAAAAAAACGAAAAAAAATACTTACCCCAACTTACCTGAACTTCCCTGGGATGGGTCCCTCCATCCTTGGGTGTCCTCCTGGGGTGGGCAAGGGTGGCAGGGGGTGTCCCTGGTGGCATGGGAGGGCACCTCTGGGCTCCTTCTGAGCCCACAGGTCCCTTAACGCCTGCCCTGACCCAGGCGTTAAAAAACGGCGCCCATCAGGCTGTGCGACGTTTTTTAAGGCCCACCCCCTCCTGTGCGTCAAAATTACGTCAGAGTATAAATATGGGGCACAGGCCTTAAAGTCATTTTTTGGAAGGGAACGCCTACCTTGCATATAATTAACGCAAGGCTGATTCCCCCTTCCAAAAAATGACGCACATGGTGGAATTTTGACGCCAGCGGGGTCGGACGTCAAAGTATAAATATGGGGCAGGGTTTGCGCCGATTGTGCGTCAAAAATTTTGACGCACATTCGGCGCAAACAGAGTATAAATATGCCCCTCTGTGTATTGTATTTTCTTATGATATTGTGCTATATGATATAAGTGGTGTAGTAGGAGCTTTGCATGTCTCCTAGTTCAGCCTAAGCTGCTTTGCCATAGCTACCTTCTATCAGCCTAAGCTTCTAGAAACACCTCTATTCTGCTAATAAGGGATAACTGGACCTGGCACAGGGTGTAAGTACCACAAGGTACCCACTATAAACCAGGCCAGTCTCCTACAATAAGCAGGCCCCAAGATTATCCTATGGGAGGGGTAGGGCTCACAGTAGTGAAAAACTAATTTAGGGTTTTTTCTCCACAAGAACAGATACAACTTAAAAATAAATGTCCAACTTTTGAATTACAAGCTCCCTTCCATATGGGCTACGCAGGGCCTACCTTAAATGTGACTTATAAGTATGACTTATATGACAAACTCCTGATCCACACCTACAAGGCACTGCACATATAGGACTGACATGCCTCAACCACCCCCTCACCTTCTACGTATCCAATAGACTTCTCCGTTCTTCCCAGATCGCCCTTGCAGCTGTCTCCAAGATCCAGAAAAGTACAGCAAGAGGAAGATCCTTCTCCTACCTAGCAGCCGGACATGGAACACACTATCTCTCAAGCTCAGGCAGACTGCATCACTGAAGCAGTTCAAGAAGGACCTCAAGACCTGGCTTTTCCACTGAGCAGTATGCCCACATACAGCACCTTGTGACCCTATGGGTGACTAGCCTCGCTCCACAAATCCTTGGTTGATTGATTGACATGTAATAAAATGGGAATTTAGGACTTGGCAAGGGAATTTTATTACCAAGTCAACATGGCAGGCCTGAGACATGTTTTAAGGTGCTACGTGAGTGGGTGGCACAATGAGTGCTGCAAGCTCACTGGTAGCATTTAATTGACAGGCTCTTGTATATATGGTATACCACTTTACAAGGGACTTTAAAGTAAAATAAATAGACCAATTGGGTATTAACTAGGCTTGGGTGGAGCTCGCAAAGTTCTGTAGCGTGGAATTCCGCAGAGCAGGCCAAAAACTCTGCCAGATTTGTCAGAATTCCCCAAAGTGGCATAGCTGGTTGACAAACCCATTCCCGCTATGTTTTTGATGTTTAGGAGCATGATTCATGTTCTCGAGCTGTAAACTGCGCATGAATCGCACCACATGGTTCGCATGTCTGCTTCTTTGTTTTCTTTTTTTCTGTGCATGGTGCTGTGCCCTGTTTTAAATCTAGCCTTTTCAATCCTCCACATCTGACTCACCCATCCCTCATTTTCCTCTATTGAATCAGTGTGTGTCTTTTCGTTTATGTATTTTATGTTTTTGTCATTTTTTTGTGTTTTTAGTGACTTTTTGGTACTTCTTTGTTTTTCTCTATACTTCTTTAGTTTTTGCTTTCTTCGTTCTTTTTCCTACTTCTTCACTTTTATTTTTGCCACCCAGAGTCATGGTACAACAGAGCAAGAGAGGGAGTGGAGCCACCAAGGGGTGCAGCCTTGTGCCATTTTTTCCATCACAGATCTGTTAACACTTCTTTTTCATGTGCACCACCACCTCCCCTCCATGCTGACAGCAGGTGACAGGCCTGGAAGCAGCTATGCCCTGCAGGAGTGTCAACTGCTTTGGTGGAGGGTGTGCTGGTGTGTGCATCAGCATACTGAGGTCCAGTGCACCCAGCAGCAGTTTCTTGGACTGTGAGCAGGACCAGCTTGACCTGTCGGGTGTCGGGCACGATGTGTAATTATTTATTTATTAAGTTCTGCAATGCTATTTTATTTTAAAATAGCATGTAGCCCACACTCAGAGGTAAGCTAAGTTTAGTTTATGATGAATATTATGTGCTCCAGTTTGAGCTAGTCAGGAACTTGGCCACCTAATTGTACTCTTCAGCTCTTGCTTGGGTTGATTATTTAAGAAGCCATGCACACTTATCTGTCCTGTCACTAAGATAGTGGTGGTAGCACTAATATCAGACAGCTAGCATTCTTTGTGCCTTTCTTTATGTAGCTTATACAGTCCCAATCACAACTTACCAATGATATGTAGTATGCATTTGTGCATTGAAATGGGAGACTGATTTGGCCCATCAAAGGTTGTTGAGAAGCAAAGATCATTTGATGCAATGCATTAGTAGTTCCAAATGTAGTTTTGGTTTTGGAAATTTGTAATAGGGCTACGTTTTGGGAAATTAAGAATAGGTCAACTCGAGTACTATAGGTGATCTGATTTAGAAAAGTGTGATGTTACTGTGTTTATCTTTGCCTGACAAAATAGTTTTTGGGAGATTAACCATGCCACTAGTCTATTTTTTTTATTTTCTTTATTTCTCACCTCAGCACACAAGGGCAAGAAAAAGGCAAGTTTGTAGGTGGGTCAGGGAAATGGGTGCCTCAGCTGGCAGATCTGCTGGCCCCAGTAAGTCCTCCTATTATGTTGGTGTGATTTCCCTAACTTTTACCTCTGCCCATTCAGAATAATCCTTCCTTTTTCACTGTGTCTGTCTCCTTTTTTTCCTACTCATCTTTGTTCTCTCTAAGGTTTGTTAAATTCTTGTTATCCCTGCATTATCCTAGTTTTTTGTATGTTTCCTGTTTCGTTAGCTGACTCCCTACTGTCTGTACTAATCTGTAGCTTTTTTCTGCTGTGCTGCTAAGATTCCCCTCTCCCCTGATATATCTTGTGCTCTGGTACTGTAAGTCAAAGAGAACAGATTTGAGGACAAGTACTCCACCATGAACATTTTGGCCCTCATTATGAACACAGCGGTAAACACCGCACTGCCGGCGATGGCGGTAACAACCACCAACAGACGTGCGGTCTGAACCGCCAAATATTGAACCAACTGAAACACAGGCATCTTGAAAACCATTGATCGCCAGCAGTGGAGTGCCGACAACGATGGCAGAGCCCACCCACAGGCCGACGGGAATTCCCTATGGGCCCATCAAATAATGAACCACTAGACTGCCATCAGTTCTGTGGCAGGAACCACCCCCACGCAAAGCAAGGTGGAAACGGACCAAATATAAGGAAACACTCACCGGAGGCTCACACAACACGCCGAAGCAGACATGGAGAGAGAGCTGCAGACCATGCCAGACCTGCTCCTTGCCATATACCTCCATGACCGAGACTGCCAACGAAGACGATTACAGTAAGTACTGTAACCTACTAAACAAGGGAAGAAAGGGCACAGTTACATACCCACCCACTCCACCAACCCTGCAACGCTCCCACAACCCTTCACAGCAGCACAAGCCACACACCCCACAGCAAATGGTATTTACCTGACACAAGGCAAATCCAACCTGCCCAATGTACATACATGCGCCCAACACCCCCAAATAATGAAACGAGAGACCACAGCTCCAGAGAGTGCCTCTAACAACACAGGCCACACAATAATCTTTATTATGCTCACTGAGCAACAGAAGTGCTTAGAAGGCCAATGGCCAGTCCATCGTGCAATAAGTCCAATGGGCCACAATGGCCCCAACTTGACTCCCACAAGTGCTAAGGTATTCAACCTCATAGGGGCAAAAATGGGGCATCCAGGCACCTCAGGGAACAGGGGCAGAGGGTGGGGTGGGGGTGGGGATTTACGAAGGGGGGCTTACACTTTCGTGTGGCAGGTGGAGGAGGTTTGGTTTTGCCCTTGGAAGGTGGGGGAGTGGGCTTGGACCAAGGGGTAGCAGATGGATCTGGTTCAGCATGGGCTTTTTCCTCTCTGGGGAAGGGGCACAGGAATGGTGAGGGCAAACAGGGACAGGCTGTGACGTGGGAGGAGTGGACAGGGCAAGGAGGTGAGCATGTTTAGGGATGAGGTGGGGTGGGCCATTGGGTTGGAATAGGTCAACACGGGAGAGGAAAAGTTTCTTACGTGCAATTGGGGAGAACCTTGAAGAAGGCGTGGGAGTGGAGGAAGAGAGAGTGGTCGTGACAGGTGTAGGTGTGCGTGATGTGGGTTCAGGGGACTGGAAAGTATGCTGAGGTGTGGTGGATGTGTGATGGGTGTGTGTTTTGGTGCGTTTGAGTGTCTTGAGAGGAGGGGGTTGACGCAGTGGGACAAGACAGGCTGCCAGTGTAAATGGATGTTGTCTCGGTGTCTGCTAGTCTGGTGAGTGTGCTGCATGTGTCAACTAAAGTCATTGTGGTGAGAGCAGGTGTGGTGTCTGGGGTGCATGAATGGATGTGTGCAATTGTAGTGACTGCAGGAACAGGGTCGGCAACATTGAATGAGGGTGCAGTGACTGTGGGTGTGCATGTAGTGGGGACAGACAGGGAGGCGGAAGAGGTGGGCACACTGGGGGAAGTGGATGTTGGTGTGTGTGCATGTGTATGTTGTCTGTGTGTATGCTTGTGGTGGGAGGTGTGGTGCTTGTGTTTTGAAGTGTGCTTCTAGTGTGTTGTGGTGTGTGCCTGCATGTCTGAATGTGTGCATTGGACGGGTGAAGGGAGTGGGGTGCTGGAAGGGGTAGAGGTGGTTGGAGGGGGGACGGAATGACCAGGGACACTAGCTGCCATCCAAGAGGAGGCCAGAGCCTGAAAAGATCTCTGTAGGCCAGACATGGCACCGTGAATGCCATCCAGTTAGGCATTGGGCTGCTCCACCTCTGATACTAGCCCCTGGATGGCATTGACAATGGTTATCTGCCCTACAGAGATGGCTCTCAGGAGGTCAATAGCCTCCTCAGTGAGGGCAGCAGGGCTGACTGGGGCAGGGGATGAGGTGCCTGGGGCAAAGGAGACGCCCACCCTTCTGGATGAGCGGGCACGGTCAACTCGGTGGGGAGCAAATGGGAGGGCAGTGATAGTATGGGGGTGGCAGAAGATGAAAGAGTAGGGGTGGGCCCACTAGGGTCCACCACCGCCAGGGAGATCCCATTGGAGGAGGTATCAGAGTCACTACCTCCAGCGGTAGTTGCCTCACCCGTGGCACTCCCCTCACCCTCCAACCCACTGGTCCCCTTGGCATTGGACGACTCTGCCTCTGAGGATCCGTGGGCCGCTGCATCCTCACTCGCCTGTGCCTCAGCTCCGTCGCCAGATGATGCTGATGTACTCAGACAACACAGGAGAACAGGGATGGGGAGACAAAACAGGAGAGACACTTGTAAATAGCTGAATGGAGGTACATTAGTGGGTCACACACACACCCACCCAGAAAACCTTTCACCAGGCAGCACCTACCGCTATACACATGGCTATGCCCCTGACTAGTGCCCAGAACCCTGATCTGCAGCCATTCCCCAACTTACTTAAGGACCTGATGTACTGCAGACTTGACCCAAACACCCCTACTCCCCACTGGGGCCATTATGTAGATGGACATCAGTCAGAGTCCCTGCCACTAGACAGCCTAAATATAAATGCACACACACATCCATCAAGGGGCCAAAACATGGTATATGTACTCCCCCCCTGGTGACTGCTGTGCAGCCTTCAAGCACCCATCCAGGTCTGGGTACGCCACTTCCAGGATGCGTTGTATAAGGGATGGTCAGTGCCGGACGGGCACCCCTTCCTCGTTGGGAGGACTTCCCCAGCTGGGCCTCGCAGATCTTCCTCGCCCATCCCCTCAGGTCCTCCCACCTCTTCCTGCAGTGGGTGCTCCGCCAGTTGTAGACCCCCAGAGTCCGCACTTCATTGGCGATGGCATGCCAAAGTGCCCTCTTCTTGTGGGTGCTGAGCTATATGGGACACACAGAAAAATAACACTGAGGTCAGACGCTGGCCAATCATGTACATCTGGCTATACGTCCACCATGGAACGGATATTTCAAACAGCCTAACAGCACACACACGAAGCATGTCAGGAACCCTGGACCATACAATGTCACAGGTGCACACATTTATGCACTAAACACATCCATGTCCCCCAATCCTCCTACTGACCTGTACCTCTGGCCGTCCGTAGAGCTTGTCGTACAGGGGCAGGTCCCCATCAATAAGCTTCTCCAATTCCTCCTTGGGGAAGGCCAGGGCACTTTCCCCTGCAACACATGTCATTTCCATGACCAGAGGCAGGACACAGCAGTACACTCAGTGGAGTACCTGCATGCACGAGATCAGGGAGTCAAGTGAAGTTGGGGTGACTGGGTTCATGTACACACTGCGGCGGTGTGCACCGTCACCGCCGGCGGCGATCATAATATGCTAAGATTGCCCATTGACAACTATGTTAACCAATGAATTTGCGCACGGCGGTAAACACCGCCTTACGCTATTACGTCAACCGCTAGTGGTGTGAGGTCACTTCCACCACAACACTTCTGGATTACAGGGGCAGGCATTTTGGTCTTAACTACGTAGTTATAAAACCCTCATCTGCACAATGCAGGCCCTATTGTTCCCTAAACACCCATAGGCATGTAACATAATACATTACCTCACCGGACCAGTCCTGCTACATCATTCTGGTCATGTTGCTGTAATATCACACACACTAAGCATTAGTGTTGTCTATCATGCCAGCTGTGCCGAATGAAAAACGTATGCAGATGTATGTGTGTTCCACTTGTTGATTTGAAGACCATGGTGGAGCGTCACATCATTATCAATTACAGGCTCACTCGTGCAACTATTTAAGAACTTTGTGCATTACTAGATCCAGCACTGACAATGGCAAATTGTAATCAGCATGCCATCCCTAAAGAAGTGCAGGTGCTCTCTGCACTCCATTTCCTGGCCACAGGCTCATTTCAAGTGACAGTGGGCATGGGTGCAGGTTTTTTACAGCCAATGTTTAACATTATACTGTCAAGATTCCTGAATGCATTTGTACGACACTTACAGTCCTATGTGAGGTTTCCCCAAAGTGCTGACATCCGTACCATCAAGTTGGACTTCTATGTCTTTGCCAACATACCCAATGTGATAGCTGCCAATGATGGCACCCACATAGCTATCATCCCCCCAAGAGTGAGTGAACAAGTGTACATCAACAGGAAGAACTTTCATTCCATGAACATTCAATTGGTGTGTACTGCAGACCAGTACATCTCACATGTGAATGCCATGTTCCCTGGATCAGTCCATGATGCCTTTGTGCTGAGGAACAGTAGTGTGCCACACAAGATGGAACAACTACAAGAGGACAGAGGGTGGATCATAGGTAGGTGTTTCTGACACGTATTGCCACCTTGCAGACAGCCAGGCTGTCTGCCTCTGAGGGTTGTCAATGAATGTCCTGTTTTGCACCTTTTTCTATGTGACTCTGGCTATCCCAACTTGAGGTGGCTCCTGACACCAGTGAGGAATCCTGGAACAGATTCAGAGAGGAATTAAAATGAGGCCCATGGACATACTAGGAGGGTGATAGAATGCACAATAGTTCTCCTGAAGGCTAGATTTAGTTGCCTACATATCTCTGGCGGTTCCTTGGCCTATGGGCATGAAAACGTGTGTAGAATAGTGGTGGCCTGCTGCATGCTGCACAACGTGGCTGTAGGAAATTCTATCCCCCTCTTGGAGGTGGAGGGTGCTGTATATCCAGACCAGCTTCATCAGAGAGGGGATGAGAGTGATGGTGATGATGAGGAAGGGGAAGATGTACAGACCAGGACCCAACTGATACAACTCTACTTCCTGTAACTTTGTAGGACACTTGGATGAGATTGCTGTCTGTGCATCATACTGTCAGTGTGCCTTGTCATCTATGGGGGTGTTGGGTCAATACTCATTGCCACTGTGACCAGGTCTGCAAAGGACAGATTACAATATAGTATAAAATTTCAACACATCTGTAGGCACAACAACATGCAAGGAGTGTGATGCATTTCCTGCTAATCAGAGAACAATGAACGATTTATCATACAGTTGCATCCATACTTCACTTTGTTTCAACTTAATGACAGGGGACATTGTAACAGGTGAAAGGGTGTTTTATTTGGTGCAGAGATAAAATCGTGCAGATTACAGTGATGGGAGTGGTCTACTGGTGGTTGAACAATATGGCAACATGGTCGCAGCAATGTTGGCACTAGTGGTAGGTCCACCAATGTTTACAGGAGTTTGTTGTTGTTTTCACACCGTTTGGTGGTTGATTCAGTGGAACACTTAAAGGACAGTTCTTGCCAGAGTCACTTCTTTGAGGGGGCCTTCTTTTTGGCATGTGTTGCTTTGCCATATCTGGGCCTGAGGGTCTGTTTCGGCGCCTGGTGTTGGCTGGTTCAGGTTGAGATAGATGTCCCCTGTGTGTCCTGAGAGGGTGGTACATATTCAGTTGCTGCTGATGCTGTTGTTGTCCGGTCTGTATCCTGGCCTGTAGTAGGGGCTTCCTGGTCTGTGTGGGCCTCAAGCTGTGTTGGGACAAGGTGCAGCAGCACACCTCCTAAGGTGGCCATTGTGGCATTGTGCTGTTTCCACTGCTCCATTGCCACTTGGTGGTGTGCTAGCTGCATCCTTTGACTCTGCTCCAGGGTGGATACTATCTGGGCCAATCTGTCCTGTGTATGGTGATATGCTCCCAGGACCTTAGAGATCACGTCATGGGCTGCAGCATCCGTCCTGTGGCCTCCCCCCTGGGTCACTGATGCCCTCCCACTGGGCCTAGCCCCCTGTGCCTGTGTCCCCTGCACAGGTCTGGCGGTACCACTTGTACTGGGGCCATCCTCTTCCTGCCTGTTGGTAGGGGGTGACTGTGGCCTCTGTACTTGCGTTTCACCAGTCTGTGGCCTGGATACACAGGTGTGAGGACAGTTGACCACAGCTGATGTTGTTGGTTGGGTGGTAGGGGTGTCAGTGGTATCCTGGGTGGGGCTACTGGATGGTGACAGTCCAGGACTGTGTGAGGGGCCAGGGTGATCATCTGTGTCCAGGGTTCTATCCCCAGTGTCCTGGGAGGTGCCTTTGTCTCCTTGTGGGACACTGCCAGTCTTTGTCCTGCCCGTCAGGGTGGCATGGATTGTGGTGCCTGTTGGGAGGAATGGACGTGTCTGTTACATTAACAGGATCGGATGGGGTGCACAGGACTGAGCATGTTTGTGCAGGGTTCACACTTTGGGGCCATGCAGGTTGCTTTCGTGAGGTTACCATTGCTTTTTAGCTTAGGATGTGGAGGTGCATTTTGGGTGCTGTAGGTCATGTGATTCCTTGGAGGGGTGGGTGGCTGTGCACGGGGGAGGGATGTGGGCCTGTTGGTGGGTTTGTGGGCATGCAGGGGGACTGGATGTAGTGATTGTGGCCTGGGTGGGGTAGTGGTCCTGGTGGTAGTTGGAGGCGTGAGATGGTGCATGCATTCCAGGTGTGATGAATATGGGGTAATTGTTGATGACTTACCCGAGTCCATTCCTCCAGTGAGTCCAGTGAGTCCCTCAGGTTGCAGGATGGCCAGTACCTTTTCTTCCCAGTCAGTGTAGTCAGGTGGTGTTGGTGGAGGGCCTCCCTCAGTCTTCTGGACTGCCATGTGGTGCCTGGAAGCCATGGACTTGACCTTCCCACACAGGTCTTTCCATCTCTTGCTGATGTCGTACCTGGTGCGTGGATGGTGTCCCACTGCATTGACCCTGTTGACTATCTGCTGCCATAGCTCCACCTTCCTGGCGATGGGTGTGTGCTGGACCTGTGCCCGAATAATTGTGGCTCCACCTTCAGGATCTCGCCCACCATGGTCCTTAGCTCCCTTTCTGTGAAGCGTGGGTGTTTGGGGGGTGCCATGGTGAGTGTTGTGAATGGTGTCTTTTGTGGATCTAGGTGAGGGTGCTCTTGTGTGGTTGGGTGTCTGTATCGTGGATTGTGGCAGTCAGTGTCTGCTTCTGGAGTTCTCTGTATTGGTTGGCCTAATTTTATTGCAAAGGATTGTTGGGTGTGTCTGTGTGTGTTTTATAGTGTTGTGGATGTGTGTCCGGTGTGTGGGTTTCAAACTTACCAATGTTTGCATTTCTTATTGTTGGGTCCACTTGCCGCCCGTGGTGGTCTGTACCACCAATGGTCGTTCGCTTCCACTAACCACCGCATTGATTTGTGCTTCATTATTTGGAGGGTGGGGTGTTTGTGTGCTCGGCGGTGGCGGGGTGGGAGGTCCAGCATTTCTGCCGACAAGGTCCTGGCGGTGACTGGTGGCAGGGAGATTTTTCGCGGTTTCTGATTTTTGCATCATTATATGGCAGGTTTCTGTTCACCGCCCATGGTGGGCTTCTGTTCGCCGTCGCCACGGCAGTGGACGATGTTTACCGCTGTGTTCATAATGAGGGCCTATTTGTCCAAGTAAGCTTTTCTACACATATTTGTTGAGAAGGCCTTCTTTTTCTTGCTCATGCTCAAACAGTAAAATAAGAGAGAGGCAATTGTCATGGTAGATAACCCCAATGTTGTGTTGTATGTATTATCATTCATTTATACAGCAGTATACCATACTAGCAGTTTTGATTACAGTGCAGCATGGCTGGAAAGTAAAATGAAGATGGTCCCATTGCATTTTCCAACCAAGACCTCACCATATGTCCTTCATTGACCAATTATTCCGCACTTTCATTGCACTTCAGTGACTTAGCTCTTCCCCTCCATTATGAAATATTTATGGTTGGCTTGACTTGACTGCCTGGCTTTTCTAACATAGTTAGCCAACAAAATTCCTAAAGAAGAAGATGGTACAGTAGTGATTTATTGTGGTTGTATTTTGTTGAATTTGGTTTTAATAAATAATAAGGGGAGGTGTATCTGGCATCTAATATGTGCAATGTTTTTTCCAACCGCACCAACCAACAGTACTGGGGCCAGAAGCAGCATCAGTGTACCAGACACTGTGGAGTTTGGAGGGGGAAAACCAGCGGCAGCAGAGATGGGCATTGGTACATCACATTGCTTGCTTATTGACAATTACTAGTATACTCTCTGCAAGGATGTTATGAATCATGGGCTTTAGCAGCTTCAGCAGGGGTTGAGTTCTTAATGGCCTATTCTATTTGCAATTCAGCCGACAAAAGCTCCTAATGAATGATACAAATGATGGGTTGAATGAAAAAGGAAAGAATGCCAGCCGGTAAAAAGTTAAAAGAAAGGATGGATGACATGGTATATGAGTGAAAGGATGTGTGGGTAGGTGAAAGGATGCATGGGTGGGTGATAGGAGATGCATGGGTAGGTTAAAGGATGGATGAAAGGGTATATAAGTAAAAGGATGCCTGGGTTAAAGGATGGGTAGAATGGTAATTGGATGGATGGGGGAAAGGAAGGCTGAACGGGTAGATAGGTAACTGGATGGGTGGATATATGGATAGATTGATTGAAATGGTGAAATACTGGAGAGAACATGGGGGATATCTAAGGGAGACTACAACAATGAAAGGATAAATGGATAAATGCTTGGATGAAGAAATAAAGGAGCTCTTCTGGGGAGGAATGTGTTCACCTATTTGTTTACTTTTCTTAGTTATCAAAGCTTTGGTTCAAACTGGGGGTATTTTAATTTTCTTTCAACTCCATCAACTCATTGTATTTGTTAAGCAAAGCAGATATATATATCCTCCCACCCATCATCATTCATCACTTCACTGCCCATGGCATTTAGTCACCCATGCCATGACCTCACTGCAGCGTGGTTCAATTCAGCAGCACAATAATGTTGTCTGACCAATGTGTTCTGCTGCAGTTAATGTATCATTAACAAAGTTTTCAATGGATTACAAACCAAAACCAAGGTGTGTTTCCCTTCCCTCCCAGTGCTCACTTAATCACTTTCTAGTACTGCAGTCCTTTATTTTTTCCTAAGATCTATCCAAGCCTATAAAAAATATGAAAAACCCATTTTTGTCATGTGCCACATTTTTCTGGACAAATGATTCATATGTTTCATGACTTCCATAACAGATTCACGCCTGTTCAAATTTTTTCCTTTGGACATTTGTCAAGGACAGTGAGGCATGTGTGGGTATAAAAATGGCCCTGTGACTCGTAATCAGTCACATCAAATTCCAATGCTCCTTGGGGACCAGCAATGTACTGCTACTGTAATACTCCATTTGTAATGGTAGCAGAGTAAAGGTCACCACACCTAACCCCTGTTCTCAAACTACATAACCTGATGTGTCTTTTCTTTTTGTGTGCACTTGTCACCAACACCAGCTGCCAAGGTGTAACCCTAAATGGAGGAAACTAAGAGCACAGCTTCAGATTCGAGCTGTGTATTACATCACAAGTAGTAATACAAAAAGTTCCATTCTTTTGTGTGAACCTGTAAGAGTCTTCTCTTTATTTCCTTTTCTAAAAAAGCAGCACACATATATAGCAGAAAGGGCCAATGAGTTTCATCCTTAAAGAGACTGCAAAATAATAAATACAATACCCTTACACCATACACAGAAAAAGAAAACATGCATAAATATGATAATCAAACATCAATACATTCAAAAGTTATAGCGTCACTAAATAAACATATTTTTAAAGTATTTTTTACAAGACAATACAATTCTGTGTGTTCAGCAATAATCTAATTGAGACAAAAGGCAAAAAATAAAAAATACATATAAAGACTGCATAATAATACTACATACACAATAACCACTTTAGTGAACGTCAATGATTCCTACGACTTTCCTAACATCTCAAATATAAATTATGTACAAAAAAATAAAAAATATCGATCAAGTAGACCTACCCAAAAAAGTCTATTTGAAAGAAAAGTATGCATATCATCATACGTTCTGTCTTCCAGGGGTAACTCCTCCATGAGGGCGGAGGAGTGTTGTGCCCCCTGCCAGCAGCAGCAGCTGCAAAACCTTTAAAAAAATGATAATAAACGATGTTTATTATCGTTTTCTTTGAAAGGGACGAGGGCACAGGGGGGAAGTGCACTGAGGGGGAGTGCCCAGCACTCCCCCTCACTGCACATGTATGTTTGGCCGGCCGTCTCACGCCGGGCAAAAACACATGTGCACATGGCTCTCCCCAGCCCAGCAACTCTGTTGCTGGGTTGGAGAGAGCCTGCACAGGCTCCCAATCTGCCAAGGAGCACCCTAGCTGGGCGCTCTCAGCCAATCTTGATGCTGCTCTGAGCAACGTCAGGATTGGCCGCAGGGAAGGCTGGGAGCCTGTGCCTGCAGCACCAGCAAGACGGAGGAGCAGAAGAGTGGTGCGGGAGTGGAGGTAAGTGTTTATTAATTAAATTTTTAACCTCTGCGCACCTGCCAACCACCACTGCTGACTTCATAATAGTAGATCTCCACCAGGGGGTGATTGCCGTTGCCTATATTGCCTACAACAACCTAGAAAAACACAAACAACATCTTCAGTAGACGTTAATTACTAACTAAACTAGTTCACTTCACTTCATAGTTCTCTTACCTGAACAGAGGAAGCACGGAGTGCTACCTCTTTCAGTCTGCTTACTGCAGGGTTTCCCAAGGTGTCATCTTATGGTGGTGGTAGTAGTAGCAGGTCAGCAAAACTAACAGGAAATGAAATTAATCACAAGCGAGGTCTCACTCCCTCCTTGTTAAACTCCAACTATCAGTTTAATCAAAGGATTATCCGTCACAGGCAACTAGGTTGAAAGAAAACACAGTTAGTGTGTAATATCATTTATATCATAACATTAGAAAGACATAGACTAGACTACCACCATGACACAACAAAGAAGAGCTGACATGATTACACAAATTCAGAGTGATGGGGAGCTAATGTTTAATTAAAGCTTAACTTACAAAATCTTTGAGTCAGGAGAAGTGGAGTCAGAGTCAGGATTGGACAAGTTTAAGTGTTTATGCAACACAACACAAGGCCTCATCACGGAGAAAGAGCATTAGGGATTCAATGAATGGATGGGAAAGGGGATTTTGGGAAAAGTGTGACAAAGACAAACACTACACAACAACAATATTCATCAGGGCGATGAGCAGCACACCATCATCAATCTGTTGTGGAAGGAAAAGAAGGAATGAGTATGGCACAGTTCTGTTAAATGCTTTACAAACAGTCCGTGAGCCCTAGATACCAACGTTAATATGTATCTAAATGTCCTTTCATCTAGGTTTGAAAAATAAAAACAATGAAGAAACAAAGTGAATACATACAGTTCTTAAAAATGATTGTTAAAAGAAAAATTATGCTGTACTGCCAAAGTGGGCGGTGAATCTGCATTCTTCTCAGAATGCCGGTCACTAGTCTGTGCCTGGCTGAACCGGTCTAGTAGGTAAGCAGGAATGTTGACCTTTTGCCTTTCATTCATGTAGTAGAGGAGAATGACTGTTTATTGTAAAACAGAACCTGTATTTTAAAGTCAAGCAGAAAGACAGAAGGAAGGTAAACTACATGATGAGTGTACCCAAAGACTCAGAGGAACAGCAAGAATATAGGATGAGTTTCACATTTGAACCAGCAGTGCACCACACACACTCAGCAGCATTTCCCAAATCAACACACATTACTCCAGCCAACAGAGCTGAGTACTAGTCCTCAGAGTCAACATCATCATGGTTTTCTTTTGAAGCTGATAACTTCTTTCTTCTGGCTATTGAGGAAGTCCTGTCCTGAGTCCTTCCATCCTCCCCCTGATTGCTAACTCCATCCCAATCCCAACCCATGCAAGATAAACTTGTAGTGCACTGCTGCTGAAGAACAAGTAGAGAAACCATATTGGAGTATTTTGTTGTATAGTCTGGTCTCTGAAGAACCAGAAAAAACGAGTGGACCCTACAGGTACATTTTGTGAAGTTTGAAAGGGCCAATCACCTTCAGCAAAAATGATCACCCATCAGGCCCCAACTCTGCAAATCATCAAAATTGAATTGTGACCTATGCTTTTCAAATGGTAGTACCGTTTTCCTGGGAAATTGACCTACAAAACCAAGGCCTTCGTAAAGACATTGAGTAGTTTTTTAATTGTACTACTAAAGACTAAGAAAGGTGTGCACCAAAAACATTGAGGGGGTCATTCCGACCCTAACGGTCCATGACCGCCAGGGCCGGGGACCGCGGAAGCACCGCCAACAGGCTGGCGGTGCTTCCTGGGCCATTCTGACCGCGGCGGTAAAGCCGCGGTCAGAAAAGGGCAACCGGCGGTTTCCCGCCGGTTTACCCCTGGCCCAAGGAATCTGCCAGGGCGGCGCTGCTTGCAGCACCGCCATGGGGATTCCGACCCCCTTCCCGCCACCCTGGTCCTGGCGGTAAATACCGCCAGGAACAGGATGGCGGGAACGGGTGTTGTGGGGCCCCTGGGGGCCCCTGCACTGCCCATGCCACTGGCATGGGCAGTGCAGGGGCCCCCTCACAGGGCCCCATAATGATTTTCAGTGTCTGCAACGCAGACACTGAAAATCGCGACGGGTGCCACTGCACCCGTCGCACACCAGCAACTCCGTCGGCTCCATTTGGAGACGGCTTCATCGTTGCTGGGGCTTTCCCGCTGGGCCGGCGGGCGGCCTTTTGGCGGTCGCCTGCCGGCCCAGCGGGAAAGTCAGAATGACCGCCGCGGTCATTTGACCGCGGTACGGTCTTTTGGCGGTTCCCGCCAGGCGGGCGGCTTTGGCCGCCCGCCGGGGTCGGAATGACCCCCTGAGTGTCAGAATGGGCGTAAGAGAAAGGTCAAGTGGTGCGTTTTTTGACAAATCCACATACTCAATGTTAACAAGTTCTTGAATGTATATTCCTGATTGTGTTATGATATTATTTGGTGATTAATGACAATCCTGACTCTACAGTAAAGGAGAAATTGTGTTAAGGCTGAACTGTGAACAATTGATTAGTTTAATTGTGTTTTGTTCTTTCTTGCTGAATTACCATAATACTAGTTGCTACCCCGCTGGGCTCTGAGCCACCCAATGTGGATCCAATTTACCAGCTACAAGTATTTGTCTTCTCTCTACCTCTCCCACTCCTGGTCTCCTACCCCTCGGGGCTAATCGCTCACATTCTGTGTACCTCAGGTGTGGAGGACAAGCCCATAGGGGTGTGGGTGTCACTCTTTGCTATTGCAGAAACCTGGATGTCTGGTGAGTGATCCTGGCCTTGTCAGACCCTCTGGCTACAGGGCAGGCCAGATACTTTATTGCCAGCCTGCTGAGCACTGACCATTGGTGCATCTTCCCATATAAGTGGGATTTGATCCACATGGACCTCTTTTGGGTCATCCAGATATTCCTGGAACATCCACTTAATGGTAATTGGTGCTGCCACTTGCTCAACCTTATTTCCCTTTACCTCTGCACTGGATTTAGGACCTTCCACTTAAAACCAAGCCAATGCAGGGGTTGGGGCCACTTCGTCTGTTCCTGTAGTCGTGGTTGTTGCCGGTGATCTTGATGCTGGTGTTGGCTGCTGTGAGACAAGATTGCTCTCTCTGAAAGTTGAAAGCAGCACCCCAGAACTTCTGCCCAGGAGTGAGACTCTAGTAATTTCCAGTCATTATTCTTCCAGGTCTCTGGCTTGCTCAACAATCCACATCTTGCATTTTGAAACATTCCCTTCAGAAAAAGGGAAAAAAGTAGCAAGAATTTTTTTATACCATGGATTAAGAAGTGTGGCACAGATGTACTCTTTGGACAGCATGATGTCATTTTGCAGTCTTGTATTAATAGCCAAGTGGAAGATTAAGCTCTCAACCAAGGCATGCACTTCTACATCTTCACTCACACCTGCGATTGTGACCCTTTCAGACAACATTTTTAACTTATCTTCTAGCACATGCAGAAACAGGATAGCTTGGCCCATTGCACTGTTCTTCATGCCATCTCCTATTTGAAAACCTCAAAGGGAAGAGCATCTGTATAAGGCATTTGACTAGGCCCCATTTGTCAGCATCCATGGTCATACTTTCCCAAATTGCGTCAACTTTCTCTTTGAATGACATAGTTATTGATCTGTCTCTACTGCTCAAACAGATGATGCAACATGTAATAGGTTGAGTTCCAACACGTTAGCATCTCCTTATGAGAACTTCAACTGGTACACTATTAGCATGCTGAATAATCCTCCACTGCTTCTAGACTTTAAAAGAATGGCTGAAATGAGTGCAGATTCTTCTGGAGATGGTCATTACGGTACTGACTATGGGAGTCATTATGACTCCGGCAATTGGCGTTAATGTGGCGGTAGTACCGGCAACAGGCTGGCGGTACATACCGGCACAGTATGATAGGCCGGAAATAACAATCTCCAAACCAGCGGCCGCTACTGTACCGCCGGCAGCATTTTGACCCTGTCTACAGCCATGGTTTTCATAATGTTTGTAGCGCCACTAAAACCATGGCGGTAGGCCCAACCAGTGACAAGGAATTCCTTCTCTGTCACTGGTAGGAGGACCACCCACCCCCCTAACACTCCCCAGACAACCCCCACACTCCCTTCATCCATGCTCCCCCCTTCTGATTCCCCCATACACGCACACTCGCAAGCACACACCATGCATTCACACACTCACTCACACAGGCATACACGCATTTAAACATGCATGCATCCATTAATTTACAAACACATCCATACACACATTCATACTAACACGCAGGCACGTATTACACGCATTCTCACACATACACACACACACACACACGCAAACAACACTACACACACAATCGCAGTCATGCACACACTCACACATTCATGCACACCCCCCCACACACACAACACCCCCCACCCCCCTACCCTGTCAGAAACCTGACTTGCCTGCATCAGGGGTCTTCGGGCAGGGGACGCAGCGCTGCCACCGCCAGCAGTCCCCACCTGCAGAACACTGCCAGGCTGTATTATTTGACATAATACGGTCGGCGGTGGACTACTGGTGTGGAGCTGCTGGTGGTAGCAGCGCCACCTTAACACTGTCTGCCAGTATGGCCACAGACGGATTTCTGCCCTTCCTGTGGCAGAAATCCGGCTGTGGTCATAATTTGGCAGACGGATGTTAGCAGCGGCGACAGTCTTTTGGCAGCTGTCGCCGCAGCGTTAGGCTGCATTTACCACCGTTATCATAATTAGGGCCTATGTCTTCCTTTTTGAAAAAGTCCTGCTCAATCAGGTTGATGCAATGCACTGAAAACAGGACCCTGAAATAGCCAACATCTGACATGGCCTTGACTTTATGACTGCCATTGTCCGTGCCAACAAATCCAATTCTGAGACTTCTGGGTTGCAGCCATTCAGCCACCTAGGTATTAAAGTCTTTCAAGATGTTTTCAGCTTTGTGATATTTCTCCATGGAAGACATGGCTACTGTTGAAGGCCACTGAACACCCTTAAAACTATCCTCTGTGCTGATACCAGTAGATAGCTATAGCCGAACCCCTGAAAAAGAGATGCAGTGTGGAATGATACACAAGTAATCAGTTGCTTGACAACTGGGTCACATGTCTGTCATCAGGTGAATAGTGTGAACAGCACATTGCTGCAAAGCTTGTCCAACCAATTTCAGCACATCGTGCTGGAGCACTGGAACAGCAACTCTGGCCAAATGGCTAAATAGGTCTTCTATTTTGGGCAGAAGACCACCACAAATTCTAAAAATCACACTCCTTCCACAAAAGAAAAAGGGAGGAGGTACAGCTCTAACATTTTAGCCAGCTTCCCATTGTACAAACGTGCCTTGGGTGGTTGCAGTCCTAGGACCCCCCTTCCTAAACAATACTGTACTAATAGCCTGGATTTTCTTATTTTCTGGGCCACTGATGCAGGTGACATCCAAGAAGTAGGAGTTGGTAGACTTAATGTGTGTTTTGGGACAGTTACTGCTTTGTCAAAAGATGTCACCCGTTTCTTTCTCATAACCTCCTACCATGTTTGGAGCTGATGATTTCCTGCTCTCCTCACTTTCACCACCACCATCATCAGCAATTTTCTTAACCTACTCTTCCCACCAGATTGCATGATGTTTTTTCACATGGATTGCTTGGTCTGCAGTACCATAGTGTGAACTAGGCTCACCTCGACGAACACTCGCATCGCAAAAGGAGTAGATTGTAAAATTTTCCTCCTGCATGCTAATCAAAAAAAGTCCCATACTGGGGAAAAGTACTTTCTTAGTGTACCAGTATATATGCCTGAAGAAGAAGGTAGGTGGGTGTGCTGTCGATAGCCTCCCTGCAGTGCATACTTCTACAGAGGTAGGGGTTGATATAGATATCAGCATGGGCCTTACAAATATGAGAGCTGGCACTGGTGGTGGTACCTGTGCCACATCCCTCGGAGCAGGTTGAATGGGAGCAATAAGGTTGGTGGCCTCTGTGCCAGCTTCCATAACAATGACTGTCTCTTCATATCATCCTAGTCTCCTTCCATAATTCTAAGGCTGTCAGGAATTTTTATTTTCCCTTGCCTTTCCTGAAATTTCTCAAACTTTGCCGAGCTCCAATCAATGTCCAGATCATCATCATCAGAAGGGGTGATTGGAGAAGATGTTGAAGTACCCTTCCTTTTTCTGGTAGACAATGATTCTAAAAGTGGAGGTTCTTGCTTGGCAGGAAGCTCAACTTCCTGTTCTGCTCCAACTTCAGGAAGATCTACTTTTTCTGCTGCAGCTGCTGTCCACTTTACTCTGTTTCCTGCAATGACTGGGTACTAGTTTGTGAAAGGGCCAAATCCAATTCATCGTCACTGCTCGTAGGTGTCACCATATTTGCAGTGGCTGCATCTCTTACAGACATGGGCTTGATGTGGGAGTGCTGCTCCCAGCTTCTGACCCGGAGGCCAGTGAAGCAGATACAAATTTCCAGAAAAAGGTTTTGGTCCACATGCCAGTAGTGGAAAGCTGCTTCTTCTCAATGGCCACTTTCTTATCAGTATCTTTCTTTGGGGCCATCCTAAGGCTGTCAGTTGGCAGTGGCACTAAGCTACACAAGCACAAGAGATTGGAGGACTAATGTCATGTGTTTTTGTACAGGCCTTCTGTCTGGCAGTACAGCGGGTGACATCTCTTCCTTTGTGCATCAAAAAGCAAACCAGAAAGAAAAACATTTAGTGAAACATGGAATTGCAGTTTGAATTCATACAGACAAAGACAATATACTTTAGTGTGGTTGATTACTAAAGTTAGTATCCTAAAAAATAAACAGCAATATATCCAACCATTTTAAAGTCAAACCACATAAGATTTCATTTCCAATCAATCAGGATACCAACATACAGATGTAACTAGTTGTTGCTTTATCTGCATCTATTCTAAGAGAGACACCTGTTGCAGTACAGGAGGTGCATGGGAAAATGGAATATATCGTTTAAAAATAAAGCCTGGTGTGTGCCTATGACAGGCAAGTCAATCCAGGGGGAAATGGACTAATCCTTAAAAAAATAATGATGCTGGTGTGAATGCAGTGCACCTACTATGGAAGTCAGGGGTCTGGGGGAAATGGAACAACACCTAAAAAAATTAATGCTGTGTGGCTGTGCACCTATGGCAATGGAAGGGATGCATCATGGATGGTGGTAAAAGAAAAGAAATTAAAAAATACAAAAAATAAAATTGAATATAAAATTAAACAACTACAATTTCCAGGTGAAAAATGCAAACAGATGCATGTAACATATAGCACTGTTTATCATATTCATAATATGTATATACTACAATGATCCTCAAGAATGTTATTGAACTTATATCAAATGCAAAAGCACACTGACTGGCTGCACAAAATGGCTGCCAGCCACATAGTGAAACAATAATAGTGAGCAAGGAGGCATGGAGAACAAAACAGATGTAAGCCTATGGCAAAGCACACTGGCTGGCTATACAAAATGTATGCTGGCCACATGGTAAACCAACATCAACAAGCAAGGAGTCATGGAAAACAAAGAAGACATGCAAGCCTAAGGCAAAAACACGCTGGCTGGCTCCACAAAATTGCCTCCAGCCACATGATCAAACAACAAAAGTCAGCATATCAAAGAACACATTCTAGCCTATGGCAAAAGCACACTGACTGGATACACAAAATGACCACCAGCCACATGGTGAACCAACAAGCAAGGAGGCATGGAAAACAAAGAGCACCTTCAGCCAATGGACACAGACTACACAAAATGGCCCCTGTGCACATGGTATGGAAAACAAAGACGAATGGTGGCCTATGGCAAACACACTCACACACACACTGGCCAGACAAAGGGGGCCTAGTAACACTGAAAGTTAACTGAGCTACAAAAACAGCATACAGGCCCTCATTACAACCCTGGTGGTAAATGCTGCCTACCGCCGTGCTGACAGCCGCCAACATACCGTGACCGCATCGGTATTCTGCTACAGGTATTATGCCCCAGACTGAGAAATCCGCCACAATACAGACACCCACACAAGTTCGCCAGACCAAAGGTCAGTGCTAAATTCGCAGTAGCAAAACCCACACCGTTACGCCAACAGGAATACGCCCACAGGATCAGGACCCACGAATAACTGTGGTGGTCTTTCAACCGCGGTAAACCATTGGCGGTACACACCGCTGTGCTCAAAATACACACACACTAACAAAACGACACCACATTGGACAATTCAAACTACACACACCTGACACACATACACACACCACACCTACACCAATATAAAACAAACATCCACATTACCCACAACCCTTTCAAGGAAAAAATAGATTGCCAACAGAGAGAGACACAAGCCAGGAGCACCCAGTCAATCTGAGCCACTGAACACCATCACCCATACACCATCCACACACCTCACACCACACACCACAACACATCACCCCACACATCCTCACACATATCACTCACACCACATCCATGGCACCCCAAAGACACCCCAGGTTTTCAGAGGAGGAGCTAAGGGTCATGGTGGAGGAAATCATCCGGGTAGAGCCACAGCTATTCGGATCACAGGTGCAGCAGACGTCCATTGCAAGGAAGATGGAGCTATGGCGGAGGACTGTGAACAGGGTCAATGCCGTGGGACAGCATCCAAGAATAAGGGATGACATCAGGAAGAGGTGGAATGACCTACGGGGGAAGGTGCGTTCCGTGGTTGCAAGACACCAGGTAGCTGTACAGAGGACTGGTGGTGGACCCTCACCTCCTCCCCCACAACTAACAACATGGGAGGAGCAAGTATTGGCAATAATGCATCCTGAGGGCCTCGCAGGAGTAGCAGGAGGACTGGACTCTGGTAAGTCAAATCTTTACTACTATAAACCCCAACCTACCTGCAAGCCATCGCAAACTCCTACCCCTACCCTCACCTCCATCACTCCATCACCTCACATATACCCCACTATCACAGGACACCCATTCCAAAACTAAGCCCTGCATGTAACACCAATCCATGGACACCCAACACAGACCTGCATGGACACCCATCACCACAGCATGCCCGTTAGAGAGAATCACCTAGCCCACAAAATCACCACGCACAGAAGCCTAACCTGCCATGGCTATCCCAACCATATAGGGAAACAAACCCATGAACAAGATGGCACACGCAGATACAATAACACTGCATTTTCATCCCCACAGGACCCCTACTCAATGTCACCGGAGAGGACTTGCCACCAACATCCAGGTCCCCCCCCAGAGGAGGCCCACAGTGATGACTGCAGCTCTGCACGCCTGGATTAGGATGACCAACCTGGCCCATCAGGGACCTCTGGACAGTTGGTTACCCTGCCACAGTCCCAACCCACCACAGAGCCTCCCCCTCAGGAAACACCACCACAGCACCCACCCAGCGGGCCCATGCCACTGTCCCCAGGACATGTCAATCAGCAGTCTCCACCACTACAGGGACCCCAAGCAACCCCACAAACACAGGACGATCAGGAAACTGGGGTCAGTGGCAATGGGCACACAGTTCAGGGCACAGAGGCACAGGACAACAGGGAAGCTGGGAGGACTGCTGTGCGACAGGGGGAGGACAGGCCCAGGGAACCCACTCTCCAGGAGGCACTCTCCAACATCCTGGGAGCATACCACCATTCCCAGGAGACCATGGGCCAGATACTGTACAAGTTGCAGGAGACCCACCGGCTGCAGGAGGGACAGTACCAGGGGATCAGGGTGGACCTCCAAAACATCTACACCATCCTGGTCATCATTGCAAGGGTGCTGAAAAACATGGGCAAGACCATGAGGGAGGCAGTGGCACACCAATGGGCCCCTGACACTAGCCACACCGAAGAACAGCCATCCACCTCTGCCGACACTAGTGGACAGGAGGCCCCGCCACAGGACCAACAGGCCACTAACACCCCATCCCCTGCAGAAGGAAAACCACCCCCCAAACAGTCCCTGCGATTCTAGCTGAAGCCAGAGAACATTGCCAAGACCCCCGCCAGGAGATAAGACTCTCCTGATTATCACCCTTCTGTCCCACTCTGTCACCCTGTCCACCTTGAACTGCCATTACTCCCCTTCCTATGCCCCATTGGACAATGCACCTGTGATACAAAGAGACTGGACTCTAACTGGACATTCCTCCACCATCACCCCAGCCCATTGCACATCCCCCTCTACGTATGAGCACTTAAATAAACACCCTTGGAACAAATACAAATCCTGAGTCTGTCAAATGATTGAATCCTGTATTGGTACAACATTCTGAAAAAATTGCAAGTCCCATATACCGCTATTTATACATTGGTATGACCTTTAGTGGGCAGCAGTAAACATACCAGGAGCCAGAGTGGGCCACAGATATCTGAAAATAGAGATGCCAAAGGGTACAGTAAGTGGCCATAGGCATAGGGAAATCAGGCTGCCATGTACAATGTTCAACAGAAAACTGAAATGTAAAGTGAAGTTACAGTATCTTACCTGTGTGTCACTGGAAGTACTGCTGAATTATACTACTTCTGTTACCCACATCTTCTTCCTCTGCTTCCTCTTCCTCACTGTCCACAGGCTCCACCGCTGCCACAAGACCATCTACAGGCTCATCCTCCTGCAGAAAAGGCACCTGGCGTCTCGAGGTCAGGTTGTGCAACATGCAACGATGATCTGGCACACCTTCTTGGGTGAGTAGTACAGGGATCCACCTGTCAGATGGAGGCACCGGAACCTGGTCTTCAGGAGGCCAAAGTTTCTTTCAAATTTCCTCCTTGTTCACCCATGTGCCTCATTGTAACGTTCCTCTGCCCTTTTCCTGGCATTCCTCACTGGGGTCAGTAGCCATGAGAGGTTGGGGTAACCAGAGTCACCTGCAAATATCGAGGGACACCTGTTAGACACACACTAACCCTTAGGGACAACCCCATACCCAGAAACCAACTTATACTGGGTGTTGACCTTGGGCTCACCTATTAGCCACACCCAGTGCCTCTGGAGTTGGTCCATCACATATGGGATGCTGCTATTCCTCAAGGTAAAGGCATCATGCACAGAGCCAGGAAACTTAGCATTCATAGAGTGATAGTTTTTTTTGTTCCTGAACACTTGTTCATTTCTCTGGTGGGGGGTGGGGGGCAAATGTTACATGTGTACCATCAATGGCATCAATGATGTTGGGGCTATGTTCCAGGGCATAAAAGTCAGCTTTCACTGTGGCCAAATCCTCCACCTCGGGGAATATGGTGTAGCTGCGCATGTGTTTCAGCGGGGCTGACAACACTCTGGTCAACACGTTGGAGAACATTGGCTGAGACATCCCTTATGCCATGGCTCTGTTGTTTGGAAGGAACCACTTGCCAGGAAATGGAGCACTGACAGGACCTGCACTAGAAGGGGGATACCTGTGGGCTGGCGGATAGCTGACATCAGGTCTGGCTCCAATTGGGCACACAGTTCTTGGATTGTGGCCCGATCAAGTCTGTAGGTTAGGATAATGTGTCTGTCCTCCATACTCACAAGGTCCACCAGGGGTCTGTACACCGGAGGATGTTGCCTTCTCATATTCATCCTCAGCGGCAGAAGCCTATGGAGGAAAACGGTGAGCAGAGGGTCATATTCACACATCAATTAAAATAATAATGCATCTTTTACTTTACAGAACATGTATGTGAATCTGAGAGTCAGGTGCTGTGCCAATGTTTGCTGTGACGCAGTTAGGTGCCATGGCCTGTGCCCCCCTGAAATGGTGGCTGCCTGACCTGTGAGGAGGGACAAGTGGAAATGAAGTAATTCTGCTGGCATTGTGCACCGTTGCGGTAGGCGGTCGACGACTGCCGCACGACTTCGCATTGGTTATCATTGGGCCCTACGAGTTCCAGGAGCCAATGGTGATGTACGCCGACAGTGTGTAACGGATGTGACTGCCATTTTCTATCTCTTCACTCACTTGCTACCTGACCTTCAACAGGAGAGGACCTATACTGCAAGTGCTGCTGTGACCTGTGTCTGGAAGCGACTATGGCTAATGTGTCTGTGGAAAGGGCCCCTGCCTTCACTGCGGAGGAGTTGGAGAATCTGGTGGATGGGATACAACCCCAGTGCACGTTACTCTACGGTCCTCCAGACAAACAGGTGAGCACACTGTGAGCATGATGCATGGGCCATGAATGTATGGATTGCTGTGTGTGTAAGCCACATGTGGGGGGAGGGCTGAGGCATCTGGGCTAGGGTTCTGCATGTATTGTGGCCAATGTATGTGTGTCAGGGGATGGGAGGAATCTGGTGGGCCATGAGTGTGACGGTCTGGACGGTTAACTAATTCCCTTTTCTGCTGTCTTTTCCATGCAGGTCAGCGCCCATCAGAAAAAGGGTATTTGCCATGGCATCGCCAAGGAGGTGCGGACCCTGGGGGTCTTTGACAGGTGGAGCACCCACTGCAGCAAACAGTGGGAGGACCTGCGCCGCTGGGCAAGGAAGACTGCAGAGGCCCAGCTGGGGCTGGCCTCCCAACGAGGAGGGGTGCCCGTCATACCCTTACCCTCCTGATGTTCCGCATCCTGGCGGTGGCCGATCTGGAGTTGGATGGGTGCTTAAAGGCATTACAGCAGCCACAAGGGGGTAAGTACAGATTCAGATTTATGACTGTGTTCGCGTTAAGGTTTACCTGGGTGGGGGATGGGGGCTGTGAGTGCCCCTAGGCCAGGGCGAACATGGCAGGATAGGTCCCTTGTTGGGCAGGCTCTGAAGCACTCCTCCCCTAATAGTGTTAGTGGGCATCTACTACTGGGCCGGGTCCTGTGGGTTTCAGGTGTGCAGCTAATGGTGTTAGGCATTGTACCCCATGGGCTGGTGACTATCTTAGTAACTGGTAGTGCATGGCCTAGTGCATAGGGCTGCTCCCTGTGAGTTGTGTACGCCAACGGTAGTGTTGTTGTTGGCATTGACCAAGTGTATACTCTGTCTCTCCCCCTCTTTTTGTTGTGTCACCCTGTCCTTGTGTGAATTAGCATCATCTAGCAGAGGAGCAGAGGCACGGGCGATGGAGGGAGCTGCATCCCACATGGGCCTGGAGGCCGAATCCACTGACGGTGAGGGCACCATTGGGACGGAGGGTGAGGAGATCACAACGATGGGGACAGGAGGGGATATCACAGACAGCGACTCCTCCTCCGATGGAAGCTCCCTGGAAGTGGTGGACACCTCTGTGCCCACCAGTACAACAGGTACAGCCGCCACCCCGACTATCAGCACCGCCCTCCCAGCAGCCCCTCAGCGTGTTTCCTGTGCCTGCTCACGCAGGAGGGGGGGCATCTCCTTTGCCCCAGGCACCTCAGGCACTGTCCCAGTCAGCCATGCTGTCCTCATTAAGGAGGCCATTTACCTCCTGAGATCCCTCACTGTTGGGCAGTCAACCATACTGATTGCCATCCAGGGTGTCGAGAGGTATTTGCAACAAACAAATGCACACCTAGAAGGGAATTCACTCTGGTGTGGCGGCCCAACAGAGAGCATTTCAGGCTCTGGCCTCAGCACTGACGGCAGCCATTGTCATTGTCTCTAGCCTCCCTCCTCCAACTTCCTCCACCCAGTCCCAGTCCCAATCCCCTCAACATCAACCTATCCCAATCACACCTTCAGACCAGCATTCACCCAAATCACCACACAAAAGTGGCTCAGGCAAACACAAGTACCACACTTTATTTCACAGGCACTCACACAAGCACCATCCCCATGCAGACACACCAACATCCACTGCCTCCACTGTGTCCCACTCCTCCTCGTCCACCTCCCTCCCAGTAGTGTCTCCACTCACACCTGCATGCACAACATCCTCATCAACTACCTCCAACACTAGCACGCCCATCACAACACACCCCCCACTGGCAGCCATCACCCCCACATCCATGCACACATCCCCTGTGTCCTATCCCAGTGTGTCTGGGACCCCTCCTCCCAAAGTACACAAACGCAAGCACCCACCCACCCAACAGCCATCCACCTCACCACAGCATCCAGCCCATGCACCTGCACCCAAACTCAGCATACAGACACCTCCTACAACCACTCCCTCTTCCTCCACTGCCAAACCCTCTCCTTCTTCCCGCCCCAGTGTCCCTAAGAAGCTTTTCCTGGCCATCTTTGCCCTCTTCCCTACCCCTCCCCCATCCATCCCCACGGGCCGGAGTGGCCAGAACCCAGCCCAGCACCTCAGCCACCAAATCGTCGTCCGCTGTGGTTCCTGTGCTATCAAAGGCTCAAAAGGGGCACCCGTCAGCTCAGCCAGTGTGCCACCAACCCCTGCCAAGGCAAAAACCATTCCGCTACCTGGCAAGGTGAAGAGGGGGACAGGATCCAGCAAGGGAAAGGAGCCACAACCACCCAGAAAGGCCACCTAAAAGATGCCAGCTGCCAAACCCAAGGTCACACCACCATCTGCCAGGGTGAGGAAGGAGCAGAAAACACCAGCCACGGCACTTCAGGCGTCTGAGGCTGCAGGTGAAGGCCTGGTGTGTACTAGCGGAACCACCAGCACTGCCACCTGAACCGTGGCCAGCACCGCCAGCAGCCCCGCCGCTAGCACCGCCGCAAGCCCCACCACCTGCATCGCCACCTGCACATCCGCAAGCACCACTACTGTCAGCAGCAGCAGTCCCAGTGGGCAGCCGTCCAAGGCTGCAGGAGAAGGGCTGGAGCCTCCCTCCACCCCAGGCAGCACCGGCACCTGCATCACGGCCAGCACTGCCACCGCAAGCACCGCTGCAGGCCCCGCCACAAGCACTGCCACCTGCACTGCTGACAGTAGCACCACTGGTAGCGGCAGCAGGCCCAGTGGGCAGCTGTCCGAGGCTGCAGGAGAAGGGCTAGAGCCTCCCTCCACCACAGGCAGCACCCCGACCAGCCCCGGCACTACCACCAGTTTGCAGCCGTATTCGTCGCCAGATGGAGTCTAGCCCTGCCTCCATGGACTATCATGCAACCTGGTCCCTGCAAATCTTGTGCCTCAGACACCCAGGTGAGGGACCGTGAACTGCCACACCCCAAGTGTTGCATCACTGGGCCAAAAGCCCCCTCCAGAACCAGTGGAGATATGCATCCACTCACCCTGTCCTTGGCTGGATGAAGCACACTGGGCAAAACGCCCCCCCAGAACCAGTGGAAGAAGGCATCCACTCACCCTATCCTTGGCAGGATGAAGCACACTGGGCACAAAGCCTCCTCCAGAACCAGTGGAGATATGCATCCACTCACCCTATCCTTGGCAGGATGAAGCACACTGGGCACAAAGCCCCCTCCAGAACCAGTGGAGATTTGCATCCACTCACCCAATCTTTGGCAGGATGAAGCACACTGGGCAGAAAGCCCCCTCCAGAACCAGTGGAAGAAGGCATCCACTCACCCTATCCTTGGCAGAAACAAGCACACTGGGCACAAAGCCCCCTCCAGAACCAGTGTTTGTGTGTATGATGTTGTGGATGAGGGTGGGGGTGTGGCGTGTTGCGTGTGTGTGTCACTCTCTTTTTCCTCTCCCCCTCCCCTGTCTCCTAGGTGCAGTACTCACATTGGTCATCGCCTCTGCCATTAGTACTCCTGGTAGATGAGCAGTTAGACCAGCATGGGGAGGACCTGCAGCTCGGGCTCCATGGCGTCCTGGTTCTTTGTTGAGTGTCGAGAGGTAAGTGGTTTCCCTTCCAAGTACTTGTTGCTACCGCCGTGGCGGTCGGAGTGTTAAAGTGGCTGTATGTTTTGGCAGTTTCCGCCGTGGTCGTGATCCCATTTTTTGTACCGCCGGCCTGTTGGCTGTGTTACCGCCGCTTTAACACCGACCGGCAGGGTTGTAATGAGGGCCGCAGCCTCCTATGGAATCAAATATTACTTCACATATACACTTTTTACAGAAAAAGCATAAAATGCGAACGATAATCAACATTTTTAATATAATCCAATGCCATCCCTGCCCTTAATAATATATTAATGAAAACAACATATACTAAGGAAACAGTTCCTTCATGCACTGATGATTAGTACTAGCCCTACTGGCTGAATGGACCATTGGCAGACTGGGCCACATAGTAAAATAAATGAATATCGCAAATGTTACGAGCATGGAGAAAAGCTGCTGAACTGTTCAACATTTTTCATATACAAATGGTGAAAAATTAAATGCAAAAAGAAACTAGGCACGTCTTGAAAATCCAGGTCACCCGCCATAATAAAATGTAAAAATCAAATAAAAATACAAAGATTTAAAAGTACAAAGAAATACTGGTGCATGCCCTATCAAACAAACAACATACATACACAATCGTTTTTGAACTTACTTGTGTACTATCACAAAAACAAAGTCCTTAAATCCAAAGTTATATATTCAGCAGACAAAGAGAGTGATCTTTCCACCTCAAAATCCAAGTGAAAAGTGACCAGGAGATGGACAAAGACCTGGGAGAGTCTGCTGGACAGAAGCAGGAAATTGGAGTCTCTGGGGCACTTCCTTCTTGTTGGAAAAAAGTTTTTAAAAAGCTTCTTGTACTAATAAACAACTTGAATGGGCCAAAGGGGTAGAAAGTTCACACAAAAATTTATTTTTGAGTAGAAGTCCCAAAATTAATTCTCGTGTGCACCAACAGAAAAGAAAATCCGCTGTGCACCATATGGCTGAATTTGGGAACTCCTCATTACTCTGCATTGCACGTACAGCCCGAATTCCACAAACTCCACTAGTGGATTGAATTTCACTGCCCAAACATAGTACTTAGCTATGTTTTAGGGGAGTGGGCACAAGCCCTTTAGCACTGGTCAGCATTGGTAAAGTACACATAGTACTAAGGTAAAAAAAATGAATTCACCAAAGTGAACCTGCAGAGATGGCCAGATCAAACGGTGTACATTAGATAGTTCATAGCAGAGTTCATAGCAGTTGGAAGTATACATTAAAATAACTTTTAGAATGTTGAATTATTAGTCTTTTTCGATGTACTGCATGGTTGCTCAAAGTAATAGTATCAAAATGATGTACATTTCACAAGGAATGTGTGAAAAACGTCTCCTCGGTTTCTTAGCTTAATTTCTAAGTCAGTTGTTGATTCGTAAAGGTTTAGATTAATTGCATATTTTACCTAGCAATCCAGACAAACAGATTATGGAAATCTGCCACAGAAACCCACTTTACATACTAATTTCACAATGGTCTCATTTCTGAAGTTGTGGTGGGTCACTTTTATTGTGTATCTAATTTAAATGCATTTACTAATCAACATGTTCTATCAAAAAAGGTGCTACATTTCTTTGACATCTCACCAACCTCAGACGTAGACTGACATTATTTTCCTATCACAACAGTGGTACTGCATGTAACAACTGGGCAACACCCTAAGGTTCTTAGTCAAGTTGGTTGTGAGATCAGTTCCTGCATTATATCATGCTACAAGCACACAATGTTACTCAAAAGGTTTTAAGTAATGGTAACAGGCTTACATATATGCATGACACAGACCTTGCCCTACAGTGGTAGGCCTTAGAACATTCATCAGGTAACTGTTGGCATCACACAATAAAATAGAACACTCTGGGCCATATGTACGAAAGCTTTTTCCCATAGAAACAGAATGAGTAAAATCCTTTGGTACATCTGGCCCTATGAGCCTTATTAATACTTTTTGCTGCAAAACTGCGCAAACGCAGTTTTGAGGCAAAAAGTTTAGTGCCGGCTTGCGCCATTCCACAGCACCAGCTGGGCGCCATACTAAAGCAATGGTGCATGCCGGCGCTAAACTTGGGCTAGCGTCTTAAAAAACATTAGCCGGTCAGGGGTGGTGGTAGGGAAGGAGGAGGTTGTGCATCAAAAAATGACACTAGCATGGTTAGAGGCAAAAAAAATCCTCTAACCAGACTAGCTCCATTTCATGGCACACAACCACCAAAAACATGACTCCTGTCTTAGGAAAGACAGGAGTCATGCCCACCACCCCAATGGCCAGCACAAGGAACAAATGTCCCCTGGCCATGGCCGTTACACCCTCTGCCATACAGGTGGCCCCAAGTTAGTGTCCCAGATGGAAAACAAAATACAAATACTTACCTAGACTTACCTGGGATTACCGGGCAGGAGCAAAGATCCTGCGAAGCATTGAGACTACCGGGGGTGGGATTTAGGCCTTAGCAGAGAAACAAATTTGCACCAAGAGTTTAGTGTCCCTCCAAAAGAGCCCCAGACGCTAAAGACCTTCTGTGCGGCCAAGATGAGTGCAGGGCCAGCCCCTCAGGGTCAGCCCAAAGAATGTATGTATGAGAAGGACTGCAGCCCCAGCCGCTATGGGACCAGTCCTCTTCTGGTTTGCTGCACAATGTGATCTAAGGGTGCCTGGGGGAGATCCAGGGCTTAATTTGTAAATAAAAAGGTACCAGTGCCCAAAGCCCTCCTCTTAAACATGCCGCTGCTGCAATTAAATGTGTGAACACAGAATACTGAGGCAGCGTAATCCTGAAGCCATCTCGGGCCTCTTCAATCCATATAAAGCCACTCCCTGCTCCCTCAGCTTGCTCTTGCAGCTTTCTACTTTCTCCCTTTGTGACGCATTTTAGTTTTTCCTTCCTCCGTCTTTCCCATATGTGTCTTTTGCTTGCAGCAAATGCTTGAGAGAGAAGATTAAGCCCCGGCCCTCAAAAATAAGTGCTGGGGCTCAGCACCGGAAACAACAAGCACAAATTAAGCACTGGGGAGATCAAGGTTAGGAAAACACTACAATTCATTTCCAGAAGTTAAAAGCAGATTGCGTTTTCGAAATGCACTGAGTATTTGGGTAGGCAAGAAATGCAGTAGGTGCACAGCACGTCCCCATTGTGAGCAAAGTGTGAGTAGGTTTACATTGGAGGAGGGACCTGCAAATGGCCAATGTGGATTTCTTAGATATGATATAGATTATACACTTGGGTAAGTATCCCCAGTGGTGAATAAGTGAATATCAACCTGGCCAGGATGACTAGTGATCTGGTCTTTCTGGGAAATCATGACAGATACACAGCAGCACACCATAATCAAATTGTTTGCCGGACAAACGAATATGGTGGTGATACTCAAGAGAGACTGATTTCCAGACAAAGGGCGAATACGGGGTTGGTGTCAAAGGTTAAAAATTACAAGCTAACATTGTCTTAAGGTAAAGCAAAGGGCCTGATTTAGAGTGGAGATCAATTTGCACTTGGTCTGGGCGACAGAATAAAATACTCCATCACCTTGACGGAGTATCCATCCTCTGAATTTAGAAATGCATGCTGGCCCTGTGGACATTATAGTCATTGGCATCAACCACCATCATGGTGGTCTCTGTCAGTCTTTTGAAGGTTTGACAGATTGTACCATCAAACTGACTGACATTTGAAATCTTTTAACATGTTTCTGGTTTTTCAAAAACATCATCCCAAAATCAGAGTTTGTTTTTGAAAATCAAAAACTAATGACACGTTTTACTAAGTGGTGAAAGACAGTGAAAATTGACCATTCGACCACCTACTTGTGTGGGTAGTTGAATCATCAAAACTCCGATGGCCCATAATCCATTGGGTTCTCAGTGACAGCACCAGAGTAGTTTCCGTTTTCAAATTTTTTAAAATAGGCTCAGCTGTATGGACCAAGGTTTTAGCAGCGAGGGTTTTCCATTACAGCTGCAAACAACTTCCTTTTATACAGTTTCTATAAATAAGGTAGGACTGGGTATTTGGCTGTAGGAAAGTAGCCTCTTTCTAGCATGGTTACCCCCCTTTTTGCCTGTTTCTCAGTTTGTTTGAATGTGTCTACTGGGATTCTGCTGATCAGGACCCCAGTAGTTATGCTCTCGCCTCTAAATTTGGTTATTGCATACTGGTAACTGATGGATTTCACCCACAATTGGCATACTGGTGCCCCCTATAAGTCCCTGGTATATGGTACTGAGGTACCCAGGGCATTGGGGCTCCAGGGGATCCCTATTGGCTACATAATATCTTTTGCCTCCCATAGGGAGCCCATGCAAAGGTTCTGCAGGACTGCCATTGCAGCCTGTGTGAAAAGGTGCATGCACCCTTTCACTGCCATTTACACTGCACCAGGTCACTTCTATGTCACCCCTATAGCAGGCCCACCAGCCCTGAGGGCAGAGTGCAGAGTACCTGTTTATGAGGGCACCCCTGTACTAGCAGAGGTGCCCCATGGCCTCCAGGACCATTTTCCTGGACTTTGTGACTGCGGGTATACCATTTTACACGTGTACTGGACATAGGTCACTCCCTATGTCTAGCTACAAAATGGTAACTACGAACATAGGCATGTTTGGCATCAAACATGTTGGAATCATACCCCAATGCTTTTGCAAGCATTGTTTGTATGATTCAATGCACCCTGGGGGCTGCTTAGAGGATACCAAGCATTGCCATTTCAGCCTTCTGAGGTTTTCCAGGCAGCCCCAGCTTCTGCCACCTCTCAGACCGGTTTCTGCCCTCCTGTTGCTTGAAGAGCTCAATTCCAGAAAGGCAGAACAAAGGATTTCCTTTGGGAGAGGGGTGTTATACCCTCTCCCTTTGGAAATAGGTGTTACAGGCTTGGGAGGGGTAATCCCCCAAGCCACTAGAAATGCTTTGAAGGGTACAGTTGGTGCCCTCCTTGCATAATCCAGTCAACACCAGTTCAGGGACCCCCAGTACCTGCTCTGGTGTGAAAATGGAGAAAGGAAAGGGGTGACCCCTTCCCTGTCCATCACCACCACAGAGGTGGTGCTCAGAGCTCCTCCAGAGGGTCTCTGGGTTTTACCATCTTGGATTCCAAGTTGGTAGGGAACTCTGGGAACATATGAGTGGCCAGTGCCAGCAGGTAACGTCAGAGCCCTCCCCTGATAGGTGATTACCTGTGTAGCTGACCAATCCCCCTTCCAGGGCTTTTTAGGATCTCTCTCTTGGGTGGTTCTTCAGACTCAGATTCCAATACTCCAGCAGGGATCCTCTGCATCCTTTAGTTCACCTTCTAACTGAAGCAACTGCATCTGGACCCTCCAGAAACTCTACAAACTGCAACAAAGAATGAAAGACACTTCTGCATTATTGTATCTTCAGCTACTGCCAACAACTGCAACTGTTTCCTCATCGGGCATCCTCAAAGGACAGCCTGTCTTCTGCCTGCACCAGAAGATAAAGGAATCTACTCTGGAATGAAGGAGTCACTCCCCTGCTTCTGCAGTCATCTCTCTGCAGCACAACCAGTGGTGTGGGTCCACTCTCATGATGAGTTGCGTGGACCCAGCATCTCAGGTGGTGGACTGAAGTGGTCCTGATGGCCCTGACGTTCTGCTGTCCAACTTTGGTGGAGGTAAGAGCTTCTCTCCTCATGCAAGACAGTAGCCCCATGCACCAAGTATTTTGCAGTTGAAAAAGGCTTGTTGACATCCTTCCACAAAGTTCTTTGTGCACCATGAAGCTCCGGCACCCAGCACTCTATCCTGCGATGGACAGCTTCCTGAGTGGTTCTCGGCAGCATGGGATCCGTTGTTGTAGTGCTGCATGAGCATCCTTTTGCACGTTATTTGTCACCGTTCTGTGGGACTCTTTTGTGTGCTGCCTGGTCTTCTAAGGGCTCCCTGAGTTGCTGAGAGCCTCCTCCGACTTCCCCTCTTGGGTAGAGTCCACCAGGTCCCCCCTGGTCCCGGGCAGTACCATTTTCTGCTAACCACAAGCTTTGCATGTGTCAAGGCTTATTGGAGGAATCCAGCAACGCAAACCAAACTGCAATCTTCTATCCAGCATGGGACATCATCTTCACCAACCAGGGACCTGCATCCATCTTCTTGGGTGCAGTACTGACTGTTGTTCTTCACCGGTGGTTCATCTTTTGCATCTTTGTCCGGGTTAGCAGGGGCTCCTTCTTCTCCCTGGACTCTTCTGTGCTTCTTGGACTTGGTCCTCTTCTTCCACAGGTCTTCGGCTCCAGGAATCCACTGTTGTTGTCTTGCAGTCTCTTCTGGTTATTGCATAATCTTCTTTCTTGTGCTCTAGGAAAGTTACTGTGTTTTACTCCTGCTTTCCTGGGCTTTGGGGTGGGTTCTATTACTTACCTTTGGTGTTTTCTGATACTCCCAGTGCCCCTGTACACACTACCCTTACCTAGGTGGGAAACCGACATTCACATTCCACTTTCTTAGTATATGGTTTGCGTTCACCCTAGGCCCATTTCTAAATATTGTGATTTTCACTATTTGCATTGTTTTCTAACTGTTAATATGCACATTTCTGCATACTAATGTACATAATTTGTGGATTACTTACCTCCTAAGAAAGTATAGTCTCTATGGTATTTTTTGGCATTTGTGTCACCAAAATAAAGCACCTTTATTTTTGTAACACTGATGCCCTCATTATGACATTGGTGGTAAAAACCACCTACCGCTGCGGCGATGGGCGCCAAAAGACTGTCACCGCGGCTACCAGCTGTCCGCAGTATTATGACCACAGCCGGATTTCCGCCAGAAGAATGGCAGAAATCCGGTTGTGGTCATGCCTGCGGATGGCGGGAAGGTGGCACTGCTGCCAGTAGACCACCACCAGCCGTATTATGACACATAGGGGGTCATTACAACATTGGCGGTAAAAGCCGCTTAACGCCGTGCAGAAGACTGCCAACACTGCCACGGAATTCTGCCAAAATCTAGACACCCACACAAGTCCGCCACACCAAAGGTCACTGATAAACTGGCGATAACAAAACCTCCACCATCACGCAAACAGGAATACGCCCACACTATCACAACCCACGAATCCACGCGGCGGTGTTTCAACTGCGGTATTCTGTTGGAGGTACATACCGCCGCGCTCACTTTTACAAAACACATCCACATTGGACAAATCGTAATACACACACCTGATACACATACACACACCACTCCCACACACCCAATACAATATAAAACACACACCCACATCACCCACAAACCCCTACGACAACAATTGCGACAGAAGGCCAGAGAGTGACACCACCAGAAACAACACTAGCATCCACAGGCACTCAACACTATCACTCACACAACATCCACACACCTCACACAACACACCTCTAAATATCACCCCACACATCACAACACACACCACCCCACACATCACCCACACCACCCCATGGCACCCCAAAGACACCCCAGGTTTTCTGAGGAGGAGCTCAGGGTCACGGTGGAGGAAATCCTCTGGGTAGAGCCACAGCTATTCGGACCACAGGTGCAGCACACCACCATAGCTAGGAAAATGTAGCTATGGCGAAGAATCGTGAACAGGGTCAACACAGTGGGACAGCACCCAAGAACTAGGGATGACATCAGGAAGAGGTGGAACGACCTACAGGGGAAGGTGCGTTCCGTGGTCTCAAGACACCAGATTGTGGTTCAGAGGACTGGCGGCGGACCCCCACCTCCTCCCCAAGAACTTACAACATGGGAGGAGCAGGTCTTGGCTATACTGCATCCTGAGGGCCTCGCAGGAGTAGCTGGAGGAATGGACTCTAGTAAGTCAAACCTTAAACTACCATATCCCCCACCCTACCTGCATGCTATCACCTACCCTCACCCTCGCCCTCACCCCATCACTTCAACTCCATCTCACATGTCCCACTATCACAAACCACACATCCCAAACCCAAGCCCTGCATGCAGCACCAAAGAATGGACACCCATCGCCAAAGCATGTCCACTGGACCTACCCATACACCCCCCTAAACCATTATCACAGAAGGTCCCACACAAGAATGCAAGCACTGGGGAACAGGGTCACCCACCCATTGCACACCATGGCACATACAGATGCAATAGTCATGCCTTTACACCCCTGCAGGACCCCTACCCAATGTCACCGGACAGGAGGGTCCAGACATGTCCACTCCACCCACAGAAGAGGCCCACAGTGATGACAGCAGCTCTGTCCAACTGGATCTAGATGACCAGCCCGGCCCATCTGGGACCTCGGGACAGTTGGTTCCCCTCACACTGGACCAGGCCATTACAGAGCTTCCCCCCTCTGGAAACACCAGCACAGCACCCACCCAGTGGGCCCATACCTCTGTCCCCAGGACACGTCAAACAGCAGTATGTCCACCACTACAGGGAACCCAGGCTAACCCACCACCCCAACAACACCAGGTACCTGGGGGCAGTGGTAGTGGGCACACGGTTCAGGGTACAGAGGCCCAGGAAAACAGGGGAATGGGGAGGGCTGCTGTGCAACATGGGGAGGACAGGCCCAGGGAACCCACTCTCCACTAGGCCCTCTCCACCATCATGGTAGCCTACCACCATTCCCAGGAGACGATGGCAACGGTACGGGGCAAGTTTCAGGAGACCCAGCGGCTGCAGGAGGAACAGTATTTGGGGTTCAGGGAGGAACTCAAATCCATCAATTCCACCAAGGGCACCATTGTAAGGGTGCTGAAGGAACTAGTCAACACCAGGAGGGACACTGTGGTACAACAAAGGGCCCCTGGCACTAGCCTGGATGATGAACTTCCCACCACCTCCGCCGGCGCTAGTGGACAGTATGCACCACCACAGGATCACGACACCAGCACCCCACCCCCTGCAGATGGAGAACCACCCCACAAGCAGTGCCTGAGATCCAGGACAAAGACAGAGAACAATGCCAAGACCCCCTCAAAGAAATGAGACCACCCTGATTGTCATCCTTCTGTCCCACTTTGTCACCCTGTCCATACTTAAACTGCCCTAGCTCCACTTCCTATGCCGCTTTGGACAATGGACCTGTGAGACCAATAGACTGGACTCTGCCATGGACATTCCTCCACCATCACCCCTAACCATTATACAATCCCCTCCACTATTTGGCACTTAAATAAACACCCTTAAGTCACAAAACAATCTGGAGTCAATCTGTGCTTTTGGAAATGTGTATTTGCAATAACTGTGGAAAAATGCTATATCCAATGTAATGTCAACATACCTATGTCACACAGCTCGAGTCCATGCGGAAACAAAGCAGAGGTCACACAGTGGGACCCACATCTGTGAAATCGAAAGGGAAAGTGACAACTCAGTGTCCATACACTGGGTGAAAATGACAGACAGATGAGAGGTAGAAGAATTAAATCAGATGTAGCAGGCAGTGTTGTCTTCTTACCCGTGTCTCACTGGAAGTATTGTTGGATCACCTTGTTCCTGTTGTCTATGTCCTCTTCTTCTGCTTCTTTGTCTTCACTGTCCGCAGGCTCCACAGCTGCCACAACACCTCCATCTGGATCATCCTCCTGCAGAAAAGGCACCTGTCATCGCAAAGCCAAGCTGTGAAGCATACAGCAGGCCAGGATGATCTGGCACACCTTCTTTGGTGAGTAGAATAGGGAACCACCTGTCATATGGAGGCACCAGAACCTGGCCTTCAGGAGGCCGAAGGTCCTCTCTATAATCCTCATAGTTCGTTGTAGGAGGATGAGAACCCTCATGGTAGCGTTCCTCTGCCCTTGTCCTGGGATTCCTCACTGGGGTCAGTAGCCATGACAGGTTGGGGTAACCAGAGTCACCTGCAAATGTCGAGGGACAACTGTTAGACACACATTAATTCTTAGGGACATCCCCAGATCCAGATACCTAGTCACACTGTATTGGGTCCATGTCCTCACCTAGTAGCCACACACGGTGCCTCTGGAGTTGCCCCATCACATAAGGGATGCTGCTATTCCGCAGAATGTAAGCGTCATGCACTGAGCCAGGAAACTTGGGATTTACATGGGAGATGTACTGGTCGGCCAAACACACCATCTGCACATTCATAGAATGGTAACTCTTCTGGTTTCTGTTCACCTGTTCACTTCTGCGTGGGGGGACCAAGGCCACATGTCTCCCATCAATGGCACCTATGATGTTGGGGATATGTCCCAGGGCATAGAAGTCACCTTTGAATCTAGGCAAATACTCCACCTGAGGTAAAACGATGTAGCTGCGCATGTGTTTCAGAAGGGCAGACAACACTCTGGACAACACATTGGAGAACATAGGCTGGGACATCCCTGATGCAATGGCCAGTGCTGTTTGAAAAGACCCAGTTGCTAGGAAATGGAGTACTGACAGCACCTGCACTAGAGGGGGGTTTCCTGTGGGATTGCGGATAGCTGACATCAGGTCTGGCTCCAACTGGGCACACGGTTCCAGGATTGTGGTACGATCAAGTCTGTAGGTGACAATTACATGTCGCTCCTCCATTGTCGACAGGTCCACCAACAGTCTGTACACCGGAGGATGCCGCCATCTCCTCACCTCCCCCAGAGGACGTGCTCTATGGAGGAGAACAGCGATCAGAGGGTCAGCCAACCCTGAGGTACGTAAACACAACTTAATAGGAAAATGTTTGAAAATCGACATATGGCTGTATTAGTGTTTAAGCAAGGCCTAGATATGTGTGACGCAGTCAAAATTAATGCCATGTGGCCCCCTGAAATGGCGGCTGCCTGACCTGTAATGTGGGACAAGGGGATATGAGGTAACTGCGCTGGCATTGTACACCGTCGCAGTAGGCGGTCGAAGATTACGGCGCAATCCTGCATTGGTTAACATTGGACCCTATGGGTCCCAGGAGCCAATGACGTATACTCCGGCGGTGACGGTACGCACCGCCATGGACGTCACCGCCATTTTCTGTCTGTTCAATCACTTCATACCTGATCTTCGACAGGAGAGGACCTACACTGCAAGTGCTGCTGTGACCTCAGTCTGAAAGAGACAATGGCTCGTGTGTCTGGGGAAAGGGCCACTGACTTCAGCACAGAGGAGTTGGAGAAACTAGTGGATGGGGTCCTCCCCCAGTACAAGCTACTCTACGGTCCTCCAGACAAACAGGTGTGTTCACTGTGAGCATGCTGTATGGGCAATGCCTGTTTGGAGTGGTGCTGATGAAAGATAGGGTGGGGGGAGAATGAGGTGTGTATGATACGACGGTGAGTGCATGTGCGTCATGGCGAGGGTAGGGATGGGGGCCAATGACTGTGCGGTGCGGACGGTTATATCTTCTCCTTTTCCCCTATACTATTCCTGTAGGTCAGCGCCCACCAGAAGAATGATATTTGGCGTGCCATCACCAAGGAAGTCCGGACCACGGGGTCCACCACAGACGGAACACCCACTGCTGTAAAAGATAGGAGGACATTCGCCGCTGGAGCAAGAAGACAGCGGAGGCCCAGCTGGGGATGGCCTCCCAACGTGGGAGGGGTGTCCGTCGCACCATGACCCCCCTGATGTTCCGGATCCTGGCGGTGGCGTATCCGGAGTTGGATGGGCACTTGAGGGCATCACAGCAGCCACAAGGGGGTCAGTACACTCTCATTCTGCTGATTCAGCACGCATTGTAGGTGTCTGGGTGGGGGAGGTGGGCTGTGGGTTCCCCTAGGCCAGGGGGAGTTTAGTAGGCAAGGTCACTTCTTAAGGCAGGCCCTGTGGCACCCCACCCCACCTGTGTTCAGAGCCAACTATACCTAGTCACGCTCCTGTGACTACCATGTGTGCAGCAATTGGGCATAGGCCTTGTACCCCATGTCCCTGTGATTAATTAGGGAACTCTAAGTGCACGGCGTAGTGCAGGGGGCTTCTGTGTCTGTAGTGTCCGCCAACGCTAGCGGTATTGGATGCACTCAACATGTCTTTCTTCTGTCTCCCCCCCCCCTTTTTGTGGTCTTCCTGTTCTTGTGTGCATTAGCATCATCAGGCGGAGGAGCAGTGCCACCGAAGCAGGAGGGAGCTGCATCCCTCATGGCCCCAGAGGGCGACACAACAGAGTCAGAAACCACCAGTGGAATGGAGGGCGAGGGGAGCTCCACAACGGGGACAGGAGCTGAGACCAGCGAGACGGACTCCTCCTCTGATGGGAGCTCCCTTGCGGTGACAGGCCCCTCTGTGTCCCCGCATCAACAGATACAGCCGCCACCCCCCCTACCAGCACTGCCCTCCCAGAAGCCCCTCAGCGTGTGCCCCGTGGCCGCTCACCCAGGAGGGTGGGCATCTCCTTCGCCCCAGGCACCTCAGCCCCTGCCCCAGTCAGCCCTGCTGCCCTCATTGAGGAGGCCATTGACCTCCTCAGGCCCCTCACTGTTGGGCAGCCTACCATTTTGAATGCCATACAGGGTGTAGAGAGGCAGTAGCAACAGACCAATGCATACTTGGAGGGCATTAATTCTGGTCAGGCAGCCCAACAGCGAGCTTTTCAGACTCTGGCCTCAGCACTGATGGCAGCCATTGTCCCTGTCTCTAGCCTCCCCCCTCCATCTTCCTCCACCCAAACCCAAACCCCTATACCTCAGCCTATCCCAAGCACACCTACAGACCAACATGCACACACGTCAGCACACAAGGGAAGCTCAGGCCAACATAAGCACCACACATCCCACAGGCACTCACGCAAGCATCACACACATGCAGACATACCAACAGCCACTGCCTCCACCTTGTCCCCCTCCTCCTTGTCGCACTCTGGTCACAAAGCCCGCTCCAGAACCAGTGGAGTAAGGCATCCACTACCTCTGTCCATGGCAGGATGAAGCACTCTGGGCACAAAGCCCCCTCCAGAACCAGTAAGGCATCCACTACCTCTGTCCTTCTCAGGATGAAGCACTCTGGCCACAAAGCCCCCTCCAGAACCAGTGGAGACTGTTATCCACTTGAGAGACTGTGGCTTTGCACTCCCCAGGATGCAGCAGTGGGCAACCCACCCACTGGAAATACTTGTGAGACTGTGGCTTTGCACTCCCCAGGATGCAGCATTGGGCAACCCACCCCCTGGAAAGACTTGTGAGACTTTGGCTTTGCACTCAGCAGGATGCAGCAGTGGGCAACCCACCCACTGGAAAGACTTGTGAGACTGCGGCTTTGCACTCTCCAGGATACAGCAGTGGGCATGGAGCCCCCTCATGGATCTAGCGTTGTGCACTCATCCGGCTGAGGTGCCCCCCCTGTCGTTCCCCCTGAGGTGCCTCTTGTGCCTCTTGTATTTCTATCTGATGCCCCAGCAGTGTTCTCTCCGTTTTGATCGGGTACTGAGTGTGTGCCTCGCCCATGCAGTTTGGGCCCAGTGGTCCACGGACTATGATGGTGGAATACCTTGGACTTGTATTCTTGGTATATATAGTTGTTTATAGTGTATATATATATATATATATATATATATATATATATATATATTTTATTACTGTATTTGAATAGATTACAAACGTTCGACTCATTTCCTTTTGTCCTTGCATTCTTCCAGGAGGGGTTGGGGGTTGTTAATGTAATGTATCAACATGTACTTGTGTGTGTGTTGTAGTGGGTGAGGGTGGGGGTGGTCTTCGCCGCTGTCTTTGTTGTTCCTGGTAGAGGAGCAGTAAGATAAAGTCTGGGAGCATCTGGAGCTCGGGTTCCATGGCGTCCTGGTTCCTCGTGGGGTGTTATAGAGGTGAGTGTTTTCTCTTCCAAGTCCTGTTCTGCCGTGTTTTTGTTCGCGGTGAATCCGCCCCGGAAAAGGTGGCGGATTGGACTGTTGTAATACAGTGGGCGGAACCTTGTCTTCCGCCTGTCTGTTGGCAGTTACCGCTGCAGTGTTTGTTTGTATAGCCGTGGCAGTCTGAGTGTTAAAATGGCTGTCTATGTTGGCGGTTTCTGCCACGTCGTGATTCCATTTTATTTACCGCTGGCCTGTTGGCGGTTTTACCACCGCTTTAACACCGACTGCCAGGGTTGTAATGACCCCCATAATGCGGCATGGCGGTGTTCTGCTGGCAGACGCTGCTTCTGGCAGGAGCGCCACATCCCGCCTCCTACCGGAGGCCCCCTGAACACAGGTAAGTGGGTGCTCAGACAGGGGAGGAGGGTGGGGGGGTGTTGTGTGTGTGTGGGTGAATGTTTGTGCATGCATGTATGCAGGTGTGTGTTCCATGTTGAATGTGCGTGCATATATGGATGGGTGAGTGTGTGTATGTTGTGTTCTATGAATGCGTGTCTGCGTGTGTGTATGAAAGTGTGTGTGGATGTGTGTGTGAATGGATATATGCATGTGGGAATGGGTGTGTGTATGCTTGTGTGTGTGTGTGTGTGAATATAGGGGGCTTTGGAGAGGATTGAGCTAGGGGGGTTACTGGAGAGGGGGATGGGGTGGGGAAGACATCTATCACTGACAGGTAAGGGATTCCCTGTTACTGAAAGTGCCTACAGCCATGGTTTTCGTGGCGGTAAGGAAGCCACGAAAACCATGGCAGTAGGCGGAGTCATGACCCCGCCGGGCAAACTGCCAATGTCATAATATGGTGAAAAGTACTGCCAGCCTGTTGGCAGTACTTTCCACCATATTACCGCCGACCCCCAGGGTCATAATGAGGGCCTGAGTATTTTCTTTCATGTATGTGAGGACTGTGTGACTACAGTGGTATTGCATGAGCTTTGCATGTCTCCTAGATAAGCCTTGGTTGCTAAGCTACAGCTACCCCTAGAGAGCCTGGCTTCTAGACACTGCCTACATTTCACTAACAAGGGATAACTGGACGTGATATAAGGTGTAAGTACCTTAGGTCCCCACTACAAACAAGGCCACCCTCCTACATTGATGTTAGGGAATGGGGGCTCAGTCTGCATGTACCATTAGGAAATGTTGATGCAACTCCATGCTAGCTCACAATGCCCACAGTGCCCCATTTGAACCCCTTTGAACCCCTAAACACACCAGTGTACTTGGGGGGTTCTGCAACCTCAAACATGATTACTCATATTCCCAGAGCTATGCTTCTGTTGTCACTTAGAGTACCCAAGGCTAGACACAAAACAGAATGTGAAAATGTTTAGAGCATTTATTGCAGTAGCCTTATTCTTGCATAAAAAGCATAAGCTGTGATTATTAAGCGAACGAGACAGATCATGATAACCAGCATTACAAAGCTTAGCTATGGTTTTATGACTGTGTTAGTATAATCCTATCTGTAACTACCTACACTGCTGAGAGCACAGCAGGAACATTCTCTGCCAGATCTATTGGGAAATTCCCATACCTGGGTAAGATGTACCATGATTCCACGTGTCCACCTTGGATAAAGTGTAAAGACTAGATGGTATTAATGCTTACTAGGAAAAGGCAACATACCTGATGCGAAAGGCTCAGATGGAGTCTCAGTCAGCATTAGAGGGTTCAGGCTCCAAGTCAGATGCCTGAGTTCATTCAACAATTACTTGAGGTAAGGCCATGGATAGTTTAGATACAATGAGGTCAAACAAGATTTGTGGTCAGAGTGAGGATGATGCTCATTTGCAGTGCGATCAATTGGTAAATTGATTAACTCCTACTAAAAAAATAACCATTCTTCCCTCGTCAGCACATGTAAATCAAAAAGATAGAAGCTTCCTTAGACATGTAAAAGAACAAATAACAGAAAGAAACTAAAGTTGAATTATACTCCATCCCCAAGAAGAATATTAGAAAAACTATGCTGTTATGGAGTTAACAAACCTAAAATTCCAGATGGCCGTTTGTAAAATTTACAAGCAAGTAGGCTCATTGGTTGGAAGGCAATTGGAAACAGAATAGCAAATAAATAGCTTTGATTATATATTTCAGTCAATTAGGCAGAAGTCCTCAAAACAAATACAGAAATGAAATGATGTTGCACATAAATTGGAGAATATAGAGAACCACTTTCAGGGGACTAACCTAGGAGACCTGGGTATTCCAGAAGGTGCTAAAGATGATGATCCTCGAAGATACATAGCCTCGTTATTCTGGAAATCATTCCCCAGTTTAGTTGATAGGTATATGAATTACAAAATTGAGGGTGTGCATCACTTTCTTTTTTTAAAAAGAATTGAAATTCAAAGACACACAGAAATCCAACAAAATTAGGCTATGCTGATACACATAAACAATTTCATTTTACGTCAGCATATACATTAAACTGTTCACCCTACTCATCATTCTAAAGTAGTGGAATTAGCACTTTTTTGTGTTCTTATTTTTGGTATGTGACAGTAGAGAAAAGTTGGAGTTTATGCTAAATCATTCACGTGGTCATTATGACATTGGCAGTCAGCTGACCATCATGTCGACGATGGCGGTAGTACCGTTGCCAGGCTGGCGGTAATGACGTCCAAATAATGATCATGGCGGTGATCCCTCCCATAGACAGCCAGTGTACCACCCCAATCGCTGGTGTGGTATGAACACTGAACACAGCGGTAGCCCTCTCCTCCCCCCTGCTCCTTTACCAGATTATGCTAATGCACACATGCACAGGATGACAAAAGGAGAGAGGGGGAAGAATGAAAGGGAGCACAGGGACAATCACAGCACCAACAGCTTAGATACTATACACATCACAATCACTCACTGGGACTAAGATTGGCCAGTATGGACCACATTGACAAACCATTGCCTAGGCACTATAACAGGTAGGAACCCAAACCCTACCATCTGCACACCTACTGGGAGCAACTAAGCCCTGTCTGCCATGGTATGCTAGCTACCTAGCAATCCAAAAATGAATAACACCCTACATAGCTAAGCAGGACCACACAGGAATGCCTAAACCGACATATTGGGGCATCCACTGAGTAGAAACGTGCACACACACCCCATGGCAGGCAAGAAACAATGAATACCACACACACTGTACTCACCCCCTTGTGGCTGCTGTGCTGTCCACCAGCACCCATCCAACTCAGAATTGGTTGCCGCCAGTATGCGGGCCATTAGGGGTCAGGCTCCGACGGGCACCCCTCCCTCGTTTGGAGGGCATCCACAGCTGGGCCTCTGCAGTCTTCCAGGCTCAGCGTCTCAGGACCTCCCACCATTTCCTGCAGTGAGTGCTCCCCCAGTTAGGGACCCGTAGGGTCCACACGTCCTTGGCAATGGCATGCCACAACCCCTTCTTCTGAATGGTGCTGACCTGCAGAGGAAACACATACAGAAGGACATCATGAACCATACAATCCAGCCTGTCACACAAATGGCCTACAGACTGCATTTGTCCCTCATCAGGCACACACATGACCCGGTCCTCTGCATTCACATTGCCTGCAGCCATACCCCCCCAATGACACACTGCTAGCACATTCATGCATCTCCAAGAGGCCATGTCACATGCAACATACCCAAGAAGTACTCACCTGTTGGTCTGGAGGTGCATACGACTGCCCATACAGGGGTAGGACCCCATCCATGAGCCTCTCCAACTCTTCCAACTTGAAAGCTGGGGCCCTTTCTCCTGCTGCACGCACAAGGCAGGTTCCAGACACAGGTCACAGCAGCACATGCAGTGAAGGGGAAATATCCTTTATGCCGACTTTTTTATAACGTAGTCCTGGTTAACGAAAGAGGAACAACGCTTTCTTTAACCATGACTTTGTTATTTTGTGCCTTAACCACGCATGTCCTGAACAACGAACATGCATGTTTAAGGTACAAACAAGGGAGTCGGCTGAGGAGGACGACGCAGATGACGAGTCGACGACTCAGGTAAGTAGGGGGTTTTAGGTTTTGGGGAGGGGGTGGGGGGTGGGGTGTCATGGGTTTTAGGTTTTGGGGTGGGGCGTTTTTGGTTTTGGGGAGGGGGTGGGGGGTCGGGGTTTTAGGTTTTGGGGTGGGGTTGGGGGGGTGGGGTGTTTTTGGTTTTGGTGAGGAGGTGGGGGTTCGGGGTTTTAGGTTTTGGGGTGGGGTTGGGGGTGTGGGGCGTTTTAGGTTTTGGGGAGGGGGTGGGGGGTTGGGGTTTTAGGTTTTAGGGTGGGGTTGGGGGGTGGGGCGTTTTAGGTTTTGGGGAGGGGGTTGGGGGTCGGGGTTTTAGGTTTTGGGGTGGGGTTGGGGGGGTGGGCCTTTTTGGTTTTGGGGAGGGGGTGGGGTTCGGGGGTTTTAGGTTTTGGGGTGGGGTTGGGGGGGTGGGGCGTTTTTAGTTTTGGGGAGGGGGTGGGGGGTCGGGGGTTTTAGGTTTTGGGGTGGGGTTGGAGGGGTGGGGCGTTTTTGGTTTTGGGGTGGGGTTGGAGGGGTGGGGCGTTTTTGGGGAGGGGGGTTGGGGTTTTAGGTTTTGGGGTGGGTTAGGGGGGGTGGGGTGAGGCATGGAGGATCAATGGGTGCCTGTTACTAATGACTTTACCAGGAATGCCTTTACAACGAAATATCGTTGTTAAGGCATTTGTGGTAAAGGCATTAGTAGTAACAACGAGGTCAGTGTTCCGACCTCGTTGTTTAGGCACCCGTTGTTTTGTCAGTCGGCATTCCGTCGTACAACCGCAGTGGAGATGTCATTGAGTGGAAAGTCAGGAATCAAGTGAAGTGGTAGAAAAAAAATGGTGGTCACGGCCGCAGTGGTGAACACTGTCACCGCCGGCATTGATCATTATTGGTTCCCGCACTCCATAGAGCTCCATGTTAGCCAAAGAGGAATTGCACAGCAGTGCAGACCGCCTCCCACCATGGCGCCTAACGCCGGCGGAGTGAGGTCACTTCCACCTTTCTCTGTATACAGGACAGGCGGTTGCCATTTCTTACTGCTAGTACTCATGTTTTGAATTAATATGTGCATCCCAGGTGTCAACTGTACACACCTAGACAATACTAGTGTCCTACATACATACATGCTCTGTGTACTCTGATGTTGTGTGTTCACAGGTCCTGATTGTCACATCCATTTCACTTTTGGCTCACTTATGTACCAACCACTACGGAGGAATAGGAGGAGGAGGCAAGCACCCTTGTACGGACCCCTTGTGGGCTTTGCTACAATGGAGGACAGGCCAATCATACTCACCTATTATCTGGTAAGGGCCGCAATCACAGAGCTGTGTGCACAATTGGAGCCTGATCCGTCAGTGCTCCATTTCCTGGCAACTGGTTCTTTCCAGGTGACTGTGGGCTTGGCTACAGGAATGATACAACCAATGTTCTTGATTGTGCTTGGAAGGTTCTTGGTTGCCTTGCTCAAACACTTGTGCAGCTACATCGCATTTCCCCAGGATGATGATTTGCCCACTGTGAAGGCTGGATTCTATGCAATGGGATGAATACCACATGTCATCGGGGCCGTTGACGGGACCCATATTGCTTTAGACCTCTCCAGGGCAAATTAACAAGTGTACAGGAATAAGAAGAGTTTCTACTCTCTCAATGTCCAGATGGTGTGCCTTGCTGACCAGTACAAGTTCCACGTCACTGCCAAGTATCCTGGATCTGTGAATGATGCCTTTGTCTTGAGGAATAGCAGTGTCCCTCAGGTGATGGCACGACTACAGAGACACAGAGTGTGGATGATAGGAAAGTTTGAGTCCCCACACAATGTATGTCAGTGTATGCCAACTGGAGTCATACCCCATGCCATTGTGCATGGCTAATGTGTGTCCCTCACTTCTTCCAGATGACTCCGGCTACCCAAACCTGTCCTGGTGTTGACCCCTGTCAGGAATCCGAGAGCAGGGACTGCAAATCTGCACAATGATGTTCATTGGTATACTAGGAGGATTGTGGAACACACCTTCGGTTTCCTGAAAGCCACGTTCAAGTGCCTCCATTTGACAGGTGGATCCCTATGCTACTCCCATGAGAAGATCTGCCAGATTGTGGTGGCGTGCTGCATGCTGCACAATTTGGCCCTCAGGCGCCATGTGCCCTATCTGCAGGAGGAGGAGGATGACAAGGCACCTGTGGCAGCAGTGGACACTGAGGGTAGTGAGGAAGAGGAGGAGGATATGGACAAAAGGAGAAATATCTTTCAGCAGTACTTCCAAGGGCACTCAGGCAAGACTGTTGATCTATGCATGTCTCCATTTAAGTAATGTGCTGTGTGGCTGTTGTATTATGCCAGTCACTACCACTACTGATTGACTGTCACCTATGCCTTCCCTTGTTGCAGATGTTCGTGTAGTTACAACAGTGTACTAATGTGATGACTACAGACTGCTGAGACACTTTTGTTGGATGTATTAACACATTACAGGACATTTGCACAGGATCATGCAGTTCAATGCAGTTCAATACATTGCACATTTCTTTTGATAAAGCACTATTACTCAAGCTGTGTCCAAGGGTGTTTATTTGAATAACAAAAATAACAATGGAAAGTGCAATAGAGTGGGTTGATGGTTGGGAATAGTCTAGTGTAGTGGGCCAGTCTGTTTTTAGCACAGGTCCAGTGTCCAAGTGGCCATAGGAAGAGGAGTAAAGGCAGTCCAAAGTGAACAAGGTGACTCAGTGGAACACAAGAGTGACATTCTGGAAGGGCTCATTTCCTGGTGGTGGTCCTGGCAACTGTCTCTGGTGTCTGTCTGGGTTGCAGGGAATGTTTGAGGGGTGGCTCACCTTCTGCAGCGGGAGGGGTGCAGGTGGCCTGTGGGTCCTGTGGCAGGGCCTCTTGTCTACTAGTTGCCGCAGATGTGGCGGGCTGGTCAGTACACTGGCTAGTGAGTGGGGTCCGATGGTGTGCTGTGTACTCCCACATGATGTTTGCCATGTCACTCAGCACCCCTGCAATGGAGGCCATGGTGGTATTAAAGGACTGCAATTGTTACATGACCTACTGGTGGTGTTCCCCCTGCAGCCGCTGGTTCTCCTGCATGATGTTGAGCACCTGACCCATCCTGTTCTGGGATTGTTGGTATGCCCCCAGGACATTTGTGATTTCTTCCTGGGCAGTCGGTTCCCAGGGTCTGTCCTCCCCCTGGTGCACAGGTGTCTTACGACAGTCCCTGGCCCCCTGTGTCTGTGTCCCCTGAACGGTGTGCCCACTCCCACTTACACCAGGAGCCTCTTTATCTTGCCTGTGTGGTGTGGACTCGGGTCCCTGTACAGGTGGGCACACTACTAATTGATCTGTCCTGGGGAAACAGGTTTGGGTGCATTGGCTGACTTCTGTGGTGTTTGAGCCTGAGGGGGGGATGTGGTGGACTGGCTGTGGGATGTGGTAGCCGACTGACCATGGAGTTCATCCAGAACGAGACCTTCAGAGTTGCTGTCATCACTGGTGGGATCTTCTGGTTGGGGACTAGGTTGCCATGGCATCTCCTTGCCCTGATGTTGACTGGGGCACATGTGAGGATGTAATTGATTTGTTAGGGTAATTGTCTGTGACATATTCTGCATTTCTAGCTTTCCCAATGATATTGGTGTTGTCCTCCTCTCCCACCTTTGGTAGTGTATAGTGATGTATTGTGGGATTGGTAGTTCTCCATGCTCTCTGTGCATTGGTGATGGGTGTGCATGCAGAGCTGGGAGTGATCTGCTTGCAGTGGGTATGGCATGCAGGGGTGGACATTTAGGTGTGGTAATTGGGGTAGTGCACTGTGTGCGATGGAGTGGGGTGAAGGGAGTCAGGGTGAGGAGGTGAGTTTACATGCAGGAATGGGATGGTGGTAGGTTGTTAATGGTGACTCACAAGTGTCCAGTCCTCCGCTACTCCAGTGAGTCCCTCAGGATGCAGGATTGCCAAGACTTGCTCTTCCCATGCTGTCAGCTGAGGTGGAGGAGGTGGGAGTCCACCATCAGTCGTCCTGAAGGTGAGCTGGTCCCTTGCTGCAATGGAACGCACCTTCTCCCATGGGTCGTTTCACCTCTTCTGAATGTCGTCCATTGTGCATGGATGTTGTTCTACGGCGTTCAACCAGTCCATAATTCTCTGGCATAGCTCCGCAATGGAGATCTGCTATACCTGTGCTCCAAACAGCTGTGGCTCTACTATGTCTAATTCCTCCACCATGACTAGGAAGTCCTGATCAGTGAAAGAAGGGTGCCTTTGTTGGGACATGAGTGTTGTGTGGTGTGTGTGTTGTGCAGAGGGTGTTGAGTGATTTGGTGGGGTGTGGGCTGTGTGGTACGTGACGGATGACTAGGTAGTTGTTGTGTGCAGTTCTCTCTGGTATTGGCATGGCAAGGTGTAGCAGTGTTCTCATGTGTGCAAAGGTTTGTGGGGGGGTGTTTTATGGTACTGTTACTGGGTGTGTGGGGTGTGTGTATTTGTGTAAGGTGTGGATTTTTTTTTCTGGCCAATGTTGTCTTGTTTTGGTTTTGGGTGGCCATTTCAGCCATGGCGGTGAGCACTGCCAATGGTTTACTGCTGTTGACTGTCTGCTGTGGTGATTCGTGGGTCATTATTTGAAGGGCTTTGTTTTGGTGGCGTAACGGTATGGGTGCTAGTTCCGACAGTTTATCACGTTCGTTGTGCCTGGTGGATTTGTGGTTGTGGCTGGTTTCTGTCAGTTTTGTGTGTGTATGTCGTAATCTGACAGACGGATATTCACCTCTGAGGTAGTATGTTGGCTGCAGTCACCGCAGCAGTATTCAGAATTTACCACCAATGTCATAATGAGGGCCTCAATCCTCTAGAGCTCAGTATTTTTTCCAAGACCCTATTGAGCTGAAGATCACTTGGAAAAATCGCTGTGTCACATGTACATTTTAAAAATAGACAAAAGGGTTATTGGGTACTTGGAATAAAGGGCCAGTGTTAGAAGTTGAGTCATTACAGGAAAACATATTTTGATAGAGAGGAGTCAGGGGCACTAGTCTCTCCACAATAGTAGCTAATGCCAATTTATAAGGGTAACTTCCCTCAAATGGCATAGAAGGGTCAGGTTGGCTTTTAATGAAGATGAGAAGGTAATAGGGCAGTGGATACAGAAAAAACAGGAAGAGGGTTGAGGTTCCTCTCTAGGCAGGGAGCGGCAAACTTAAAAAAAAAGAGAAAGCTGTCTTGTTCAAATATTAAATGTGTTTTTTTATCGATCTGAATTAATGCTGATAGATAAAATCCAGAAGAAGGGTGTCTGGATTCAATTAGAATGTCAATAGGTTAAGAAAAGAGGTGAATATTTGAATTGTGCATGAGGAGTTGGAATGTGCTAGGGCATATATCATGTGTCTCCATGAAACGCATTTGACTTAAAGGGGAAAAGCTAATCAAGTCCTAGTATTCAATATTTTCATGGCTAAAACTGTTAGAAATGTGGGCTGTGTTTGGCAGTCCGTTTTCACTCTTTCCAAACAGCTTACCGTCGATGTTGGAGAGAGGTGGTGAGCGGCCCCGGTTCCTGCAAGTCCTGCTCTGGCTGAGGTAGGGGCGACCCCTTCCGGTAGCCACGGTGCTGTTTGACAATAGTAAGCCACTACAGTCCGTGCCCTCCAGAAGGAGTCCCAGAGGTAAAACCCCAAAAGGGTAAAAAACCTCCAACAGGAACTTCCTGAAACAGATGGAGGACACAAGGAATTAGGAATTAAGATTCTGGAATTCTGGAAACTGAAGACAGGTCAAGAATGACTGGCGCCACAAGAGGAAACCAGCCGGAGCGTGACTACCACCGCAGGAGTGTTGCAACGCAATGAGAAGGAAGATAGATTCCCCTTATATACCCCTAAACAGGAAGTGGAAAACAGGAAGTAGAAATACCACCATCTTGGTTTGTGAAAAAGGTCATAACTTAAAATAGAAAACATGCTCCTGAAAAAGAGAAACAATGCATGCAGGGAAGAGAGGAAGTGAACAGCATGCTGGGAAGGGGAAAAGCATGCATAAAAACTAGTCATGTGCAGGCATATGGCTTTTGGCTGTGTGACAGGTAAGTGGGTGAAAGGAGGGGGTCCCGGGCATCCCAAGCGCGTAATTTATGTCTGTAGCGCTGAGCGCGGCAAGGACCGTGACCTGATTTGGGGTCTCCGGTCCTGCCGCGTTTGCCATGGAACTCCCCACGGTCCCCAGAAGTTGTGTCGCAGCGGCCCGTGCTCGCGGCCGCGGCGCAACAGAAAGTACCATCTTGCCTGACATGTTACCCCCATTTTTACTGTATGTATGTTTGTTTTTGCCAGTGTCACTGGGATCCTACTAGCCAGGACCCCACTGCTCATAAGGTGTGCACTGTATGTGATCCCTGTGTGGTGCCTAACTGTATCACTGAGGCTCTGCTAATGTGGACGTTATGTCACTCAGGCTGCAATGGCAGTCCTGTGTACGAATTGTCTGAGCTCCCTATGGGTGGCAAAAGAAATTATGCAGCCCATAGGGATCTGCTGGAACCCCAGTACCCTGGGTACCTAAGTACCATATCCAAGGGAATTATATGGGTGTACCAGTGTGCCAATGGGAATTGGTAAATTTAGTCACTAGCCTATAGTGACAATTTTAAAAGCAGAGAGAGCATACACACTGAGGTTCTGGTTAGAAGAGCCTCAGTGATACAGTTAGGCACCACACAGGGAACACATACAGGGCATACATTATGAGCACTGGGGTCCTGACCAGCCGGATCCCAGTGACACATAGGCAAAAACAAACATACATACAGTGAAAATGGGGGTAACATGCCAGGCAAGATGGTACTTTCCCACACCCTTTCCTTGATCTCTTCTCCACCACTGAAGCTGATGGCTTAGTGGAGGGAGTAGTACTGGCAGATTGTCTTACTGTTGAGCAGAAAGATAACTGTGTAAATCATTTAAGTCAGTTTTCTGAACTCTTCTCACTGATACCAGGTACCACTACTTGATGTGAGCATACAATCAACACTGGAGACAGTTTACCTGTCAAAAGTAAGATTTATAGGCAGCCTGACCATGTGAGGGACTGTATTAAACAAGAGGTTCAGAAAATATTAGACTTAGGAGTGATTGAGCCTTCAGAAAGCCCATGGGCTAGCCCAGTGGTGCTTGTTCCTAAACCTCACAGTAAGGATGGTAAAAGAGAGATGAGGTTTTGTGTTGACTATAGAGGGCTCAACCAAGTAACCAAGACAGATGTTCATCCTATACCCAGGGCAGATGAGCTTATTGATACACTGAGCACTTTTGACTTAACTGCAGGGTATTGGCCGATTAAGTTACCAGAAGATGCAAAACCTAAAACTGCGTTCTCGACCATTGGAGGGCACTATCAATTCACTGTGATGCCCTTTGGTCTGAAGAATGCACCTGCCACTTTTCAAAGGTTAGTGAACACAGTCCTGCAAGGGTTAGTAGCTTTTAGAGGAGGGGCGTACCCAGTCAGACTCAGAGGAGTCCCCTGAGGTTGCTGGGGAGGGTTCTTCTAAGGACCTGTCAGCTACCAGGCCACCTAGTGACACTGGTAGTGGGAGGGGGTCACACATTAGTAGGGCACCTTTCACTCCTAAAGGCCAGGTTACTGGAGTCCAGTCAGTTAGGGACAGGTCCAAATCTGACAATTCCCACATAACTTCTGTATCTCACAATTCCCAAGCCTCCCACCCTGGGGATAACTTAATGGAAAGGGAACTCAGAAAGCTGAGGTTGGAAGAGGCCAGGCTAAAGCTTAAACAGCAGCAGCTAGCCTTAGACAGGGAATCTCTGGATGTGGAAAGGGAAAGGCAGAGGTTGGGGTTAGTTCCCCATGGTGGCAGCAGCAGTGTTTTTGATAGTAATCCTGTTAGAGAGCAGGATTCTAGAAACCTGCATAAGATAGTCCCCCCTTACAAGGAGGGGGATGACATTAACAAGTGGTTTGCTGCACTTGAGAGGGCCTGTATGGTAGAGTTGGTCCCTCAAAGGCAGTGAGCTGCTATCTTGTGGCTATCTTTCACTGGTAAGGGTAGGGATAGGCTCCTTACTGTCAGAGAAAGTGATGCTAATAACTACAAAGTTTTGAAGGATACACTCTTGGATGGATTTGGCTTAACTACTGAACAATACAGGATTAAGTTCAGTGACACCAGAAAAGAGTCCTCTCAAGACTGGACAGACTTTGTAGAATATTCAGTGAAGGCCTTGGAGGGTTGGTTACATGGCAGTAAGGTGACTGACTATGAAAGCCTGTATAATCTAATCCTGAGAGAGCATATTTTGAACAACAATTGTGTGTCTGATTTGTTGCACCAGTGCTTGGTAAACTCAGATCTGACCTCTCCCCAAGAATTGGGAAAGAAGGCAGACAAATGGGTCAGAACAAGAGTGAACAGAAAAGTTCATACAGGGGGTGACAAGGATAGCAAGAAGAAGGATGGTAGGTCTTCTGACAAGGGTGGGGACAAAGATAAAAAACATTCTGAGTCTTCATCAGGCCCACAAAAATCTTCTGGTGGTGGTGGGTCCAAATTGTCTTCTCACAATCAGAAAAAGCCTTGGTGTTATTTATGTAAAGTAAAGGCCATTGGGCAAGTGATGCCACTTGTCCAAAGACAAACACCAAACCTCCCACCACCAAAACCCCAACTGCAAATTCTAGTGCCCCTAGTAATAGCAGTGGTGGTGGGAAGTCTCCCTCAAATAGCCAATCCAAGGGTGTAGCTGGGCTCACTATTGGCAGTGTAGTTGGGGTTGGTCTTGTTAGGGAGACCACAGAGGCTGCTTTAGTCTCTGATGGTGACATTGACTTTGCCAGCTTGGTTGCTTGTCCCCTTAATATGGGTAAGTACAAGCAACTACCCTTAATTAACGGTGTTGAGGTTGAGGCCTACAGGGACACAGGAGCCTGTGTAACTATGGTTATAGAGAAACTGGTTCAGCCTGATCAAAATCTACTTGGTCAGAAGTACAGAGTGACTAATGCTCACAATAACATGCTTCGCCACCCCATGGCTGTTTTGAATCTAAACTGGGTGGGGGGTTACTGATCCAAAGAAAGTTGTGATAGCCACTGAATTACCTATGGATTGCTTACTAGGCAATGATTTGGAGACATCAGCTTGGGCTGAAGTGGAGTTGGAGGCTCATGCAGCAATGCTAGGCGTTCCTGGGCATATTTTTGCTTTAACAAGGGCTCAGGCCAAGAAGCAAAAAGGACTGGGAGGCTTGGATCCTGGAACAATGGACCAAGTGCTCCCAAAAGCTAGGGGTAGGAAGGGTAAATCCTTGCCCAATATAACTCCCTCACCAGAAGATTCCCCATTTTGCGGAAGAGGAATCCTCTCCCTGTGCAGAACCTACACCAGATGTGCTGGCATCAGACACTGCTGAGCTTTTGGGTGCAGGAGGGCCTGCTAAGGAAGAGCTGAGTGTGGCACAGCAGACCTGTCCCACACAAGAGGGATTGAGACAGCAAACTGTCAAACATCAGAATGGGGATGTCAGTGATAGCCATAAGGTGTATTGGGAAGACAACCTATTGTATACTGAGTCAAGGGACCCTAAACCTGGAGCTGCGAGGAGATTGGTCATCCCTTTGCAATACAGAGAGTTTCTTCTTACCTTGGCACATGACATTCCCTTGGCTGGGCACTTGGGCCAAAGTAAAACTTGGGACAGGCTTGTTCCCCTGTTTCACTGGCCTCATATGTCAGAGGACACCAAAGAGTTTTGTCGCTCTTGTGTGACCTGCCAAGCCAGTGGCAAGACTTGTGGCACTCCAAAGGCCCCCTTAATTCAACTTCCTATGGTTGGGGTGCCCTTTGAAAGGGTAGGAGTTGACATAGTTGGCCCCCTTGACCTTCCAACACCTTCAGGCAATAGGTCTATCCTGGTGGTAGTGGACCATGATCACTAGGTACCCTGAAGCCATCCCCTTAAGGACCAGTACAGCTCCTGCAGTGGCAAAGGCCCTCCTGGGAATCTTTTCCAGGGTGGGTTTCCCAAAAAAGGTTGAATCAGACAGGGGTAGCAACTTTATGTCTGCATACTTGAAAGCTATGTGGAAGGAATGTGGTGTAACCTACAAATTCACCACTCCTTATCATCCACAGACTAATGGACTGGTAGAGAGGTTTAATAAAACTCTCAAAGGTATGATAATGGGACTCCCTGAAAAACTCAGAAGCAGATGGGATGTCCTGTTACCTTGCCTCCTTTTTGCTTACAGGGAGGTACCCCAAAAAGGAGTAGGCTTCAACCCCTTTGAACTACTCTTTGGGCACCCTGTAAGAGGTCCACTTACTGTTGTAAAGGAGGGTTGGGAAAAACCTTTCAAAGCTCCTAAACAGGAGATAGTGGATTATGTACTTGGCTCAATATCCAGAATGTCTGAGTACATGAAAAAGGCCAGTAAAAACCTCCAGGCCAGCCAGGAGCTGCAAAAGCAATGGCATGACCAGAAGGCTGTTCTGATCCAGTACCAACCAGGACAGAAGGTGTGGGTATTGGAGCCTGTGGCTCCAAGAGCACTCCAAGACAATTGGAGTGCACCCCACCTAATTGTTGAGAAGGAGGGTGAGGTTACGTATTTGGTAGACCTGGGCACTGCCAGGAGTCCCCTTAGGGTAATTCATGTCAACCGCCTACAACCCTGCTATGACAAGGCTGATCTCACCCTGCTCATGGCAACAGATGAGGGACAGGAAGAAGAGAGTGACCCTCTCCCCGATCTCTTCTCCACCACTGAAGCAGATGCCTTAGTGGAGGGAGTAGTTTTAGCAGATTGTCTGACTGCAGAACAGAAAGACAACTGCATCAATCTCCTAAGCCAATTTTCAGACCTCTTTTCACATGTACCAGGTACAACATCCTGGTGTGAACACACAATTGACACTGGAGACAGCCTATCTGTCAAAAGTCAAATTTATAGGCAGCCTGGCCATGTCAAAGACTGCATTAAACAAGAGGTGCAGAAAATGTTGGATTTGGGGGTGATTGAACCTTCCGAAAGCCCATGGGGTAGCCCAGTGGTGATTGTACCAAAACCTCACACCAAATATGGAAAGAGGGAGATGAGGTTTTGTGTAGATTACAAAGGGCTCAATCTGGTAACAAAAACAGATGCTCAGCCTATACCCAGGGCAGATGAGCTCATTGATACACTGGCTTCTGCCAAATATCTTAGCACTTTTGATCTGACTGCAGGGTATTGGCAGATCAGATTGGCAGAAGATGCTAAACCAAAGACTGCATTTTCTACTACAGGAGGGCACTACCAATTCACAGTAATGCCCTTTGGTTTGGAAAATGCTCCTGCCACTTTTCAGAGGTTGGTGAACACAGTCCTGCAAGGGTTGGAGGCTTTCAGTGCAGCATATCCGGATGATATAGCTTTCTTTAGCTCAACCTGGGCTGATCACCTGATCCACTTGTGGAAAGTGTTGGAGGCCCTGCAAAAGGCAGGCCTCACTATTAAGGCCTCAAAGTGCCAGATAGGGCAGGGGAAAGTGGTTTATCTGGACCACCTGGTAGGTGGGGAACAGATTGCACCACTGTAGGGGAAGATCCAGACCATTATGGAATGGGTTCCCCCTACAACTCAAACCCAAATGAGAGCCTTTTTAGGCCTCAGAGGGTACTATAGGAGGTTTATTAAGAATTATGGCTCCATTGCAGCCCCTCTTAATGACCTCACTAGTAAAAAGATGCCTAAAAGGGTGTTATGGACAGCTAACTGTCAAAAAGCTTTTAATGAGCCCAAACAGGCCATGTGCTCTTCACCTGTCCTAAAAAGCCCCTGCTAATCCAAAAAGTTCATAGTCCAGACTAATGCTTCTGAATTGGGGGTTGGGGCAGTGCTATCACAGCTTAATGCTGAGGGCCAGGATCAAACTGTTGCTATTTATCAGCAGGAGGTTGATCCCTAGAGAAATGCATTGGTCTGCCATAGAGAGGGAGGCCTTTGCTGTGGTCTGGGCACTGAAAAAGTTGAGACCATACCTGTTTGGTACTCACTTTATTGTTTAGACAGACCAGAAATGTCTACTTTGGCTAAAATAAATGAAAGGTGAAAACCCTAAATTGTTGAGGTGGTCCTTATCCCTATAGGGAATGGACTATACAGTGGAACATAGACCTGAGAGTACCCACTCCAATGCAGATGGACTCTCCAGACATTTCCACTTAGACAATGAAGACTCATCTGGGCAAGGTTAGCCGTATTCTCCCTCCTTTGGGTGGGGGTGGTTATGTGGGAAACTACCATCTTTCCTGGCATGTTACCCCCATTTTTACTGCATATATATATATATTTGTTTTTGCCTGTGTCACTGGGATCCTGCTAGCCAGGACCCCAGTGCTCATAAAAGTGTGCCCTGTATGTGTTCCCTGTGTGGTGCCTAACTGTATCACTGAGACTCTGCTAATCAGAACCTCAGGGCTTATGCTCTCTCTGCTTTTTAAATTTGTCACTGCAGGCTAGTGATTAATTTTACCAATACTGATTGGCACACTGGAACACCCTTATAATTCCCTAGTATATGGTACCTAGGTACCCAGGGTATTGGGGTTCCAGGAGATCCCTGTGGGCTGCAGCATTTCTTTTGCCACCCATAGGGACCACAGACAATTCTTACACAGGACTGCCACTGCAGCCTGAGTGAAATAACGTCCACGTTATTTCACAGCCATTTTACACTGCACTTCAGTAACTTATAAGTCACCTATATGTCTAACCTTCACTTAGTGAAGGTTAGGTGCAAAGTTACTTAGTGTGAGGGCACCCTGGCACTAGCCAAGGTGCCCCCACATTGTTCAGGGCAATTTCCCCGGACTTTGGGAGTGTGGGACACCATTACACGTGTGGACTACATGTAGGTCAATACCTATCTATAGTGTCACCATGGTAACTCCGAACATGGCCAGGTGACATGTCTAGGATCATGGAATTGTCCCCCCAATACCATTCTGGTATTGGGGGGACAATTCCATGCATCCCCGTGGCTCCACGCTAGAGCCCTGGTACTGCCAAACTAACTTTCTGGGGTTTTCTCTGCAGCTACCGCTGCTGCCAACCCTCAGACAGGTGTCTGCCCCCTGGGGCCTGGGCAGCCCAGTCCCAGGAAGACAGAACAAAGGATTTCCTCTCCCTTTGGAAATAGGTGTGAAGGGCCTGAGAGGAGTAGCCTCTCCTGGCCTCTGGAAATGCTTTGAAGGGCACAGAAGGTGCCCTCCTTGCATAAGCCAGTCTACACCAGTTCAGGGATCCCCCCAACCATGCTATGGCGTGAAACTGGACAAAGGAAAGGGGAGTGACCACTCCCCTGACCAGCACCTCCCAGGGGAGGTGCCCAGAGCTCCTCCAGTGTGTCCCAGACCTCTGCTACCCTGGATGCAGAGGTGTGAGGGCACAATGGACACCTCTGAGTGGCCAGTGCCAGCAGGTGACATCAGAGACCCCCCGATAGGTGCTTACCTTTCTCTGTAGCAAATCCTCCTCTGAGGGCTATTTAGGGTCTCTCCTGTGGGTATCTCACCAGATAACGAATGCAAGATCTCACCAGAGTTACTCTGCACTTCTTTCTTTGACTTCTGCCAAGGATCGACCACTGACTGCTCCAGGACGCCTGCAAAACCGCAACAAAGTAGCAAGAAGACTACCAGCAACATTGTAGCGCCTTATCCTGCCAGCTTTCTCGACTGTTTCCTGGTGGTGCATGCTCTGAGGGCTGTCTGCCTTCACCCTGCACTGGAAGCCAGGAAGAAATCTCCTGTGGGTCGACGGGATCTTCCCCCTGCTAATGCAGGCACCAAACATCTGCATCACCGGTCCTTTGGGTCCCCTCTCATCCTGGCGAGCGTAGTCTCTGAAACACAGGAACTGGATCCAAGTGTCCCCGACAGTCCAGTGGCCCTTCTCTCCAAATTTGGTGGAGGTAAGTCCTTGCCTCCCCACGCCAGACAGTAATCCTGTGTACTGCGTGAACTGCAGCTGCTAGGGCTTCTGTGCACTTTTTCAAGACTTCCTTTGTGCACAGCCTATCCCAAGTCCACTGCACTCCCACCTGCATTGGCCATCTCGCTGAGTTGGACTCTGACTTCGTGGGACTCTCTTTTGTTGTGCTGAGACGACTACTGTGTTCAGATCTTCTGAACGCCTGTTCAAGTGCTTCTGTGGGTGTTGCCTGCTTCTGCATGGGCTCTCTGTATTGTTGAGCGCCCCCTCTGTCTCCTCCTCCCAGGGGCGACCTCCTGGTCCGTCCTGGGCCCTGGCAGCACCCAAAATCTTCAACTGCAACTCTTGCAGCTAGCAAGGCTTGTTTGTGGTCTTTCTGCACGGAAACAACTCTGCATCCTCCAGCACGCAGTTCGACATCTTCTGACGTCACATGCACGCAGGTTCACTGTTGTTTTGATGTCCACTGATGATGCATGCAAGATCCTGGTACATGGTGGTGAAGAGCTGCGCTGTGTGGGTGTTGCTTCAATTTCAGCAGCCGCCAGCGGGTGTTGCATCATTTTTCCAGCCACAATACAAGTCGTGCAAATATTTTTCAGCCACCAAGCAAGTGCTGCGTCAATTTTTGTCCCGCTCGTTCGTGGATTTCAGCCTTTGTTCCACTAGCTTCTCCTCTCAAGGGCCCAGGGCTAAATAGGCCAGCACTTGACAGGATAGGAGTCTCTGCTGGAAGAGGAAATCTTTGATGTCCCTGAGACTTCAGTACAAGAAGCAAGCTCATTAAAAGCCCTAGGAGACACTTCAGAAGCAGGAAAACACAGCAAAGCCCAGTCTTTGTCCTCACTAAGGCAGAAGCAGCAGCTGCAGGCCGACCCATCAAAGCACACTAACAGGCAAATGGGTAGTACTCCTCCTTCAGCTCTTCTCCTTGGCAAAGGTTCCTCTTGATCCAGAAGTAATCTAAACGTCTGGGGTTTTGGGTCCGCTACCTATACCCAGTTCTGCCTTTGAAGTGGGCCAACTTCAAAGTAAAGTTTCTGTTGTTCACAAGATCCTGCCTTGCCCAGGCCTGGTCCCAGGCACACACCAGGGGATTGGAGACTGCATTGTATGGAACAGCCCTTTCAGGTGTAAGTGTCAGCTCCCCCCTCTCCACTCTAACCCAGGAGACTCACCAGGATATGCAGGACACTACTCAGCTCCCTTTGTGTCACTGTCTAGAGGGAATCATTTTTCTGGTTCCAGCTATATGTCTGGCTTCATATAATGTTACAGCCCTGACACACCCAGTAGGAGGCTGGCCTGGCTTGTAGTGGGTACCAATGGTACTTACACCTTGTGCCAGGTCCAGCTATCCCTTATTAGTAGAGTGTAGTAGTGTTCTAGCAGCTTAGGCTGATAGAGCCAAGGCTGAACTAGGAGACATGCAAAGCTCATGCAATACCACTTATTTCATATAGGTTCTATATCACAATAAAGACAATACTCATAGTTACTAAAAATAAAGGTACTTTATTTTAGTGACAATGTGCCAAAAATATCTCAGAGGATATACTCCCTTAGGAGGTAAGTAACATACACAAAATATACACAACTAATCAAATCAGGTAAGTAAAACAGTCAGAAAGTAGTGCAAACACTGTAAAACACAATAGGATGCAAGAAGCCTAGGGGCAACACAAACCATATACTAAGAAAGTGGAATGCAAACCACGAATACACCCCAAGGCAAGTGTAGTGTGTAGAGGGTCGCTGGGAGTGTGAGAAAACAAAAAGGCCCATATTATTAGTTTTTTAGCTCCACATTTGCGCCGCTTTTTTACGCAAAAGCGGCACAAACTTACAAAATAAAATTGTATTCTCTCTTTGGAAATAAGCGCCGCTTTCGCATAAAAAAATGAAGCAAATGAGGTGCTAAAAAAGTATAAATATAGGCCTAAGGGTGTAAAGGAGTCCCCACCCCAAGACCCCGGAAAGTAGGAGTAAAGTAGTATTATTTCCCCAAAACACACTAAAGTCGAGATAAAGGATTTGGCAAGGACCACAACAGACTGCAAAGCACTGAAGATGAATCCCTGGACCTGAAGACCTGCAAAGGAAGGGGACCAAGTCCAAGAGTCACTAAAGTGTCCGGGTGGGCAGGAGCCCACTAAACCCCGGATGAAGGTGCAAAATGGCTGCCTCTGGTTGGAAGAAGATGCCTGTTTTGAACCAACGAAAGGAGGTAGGAGGTTCTTCTTCATGCAAAAGATGTCCCACAGCATGCTGCAGGATGCAGAGTTGTTTCCTTGGCACAATACCACAAACAAGCCTTGCTACCTGCAAGAGTTCATTTGGAGAAGAAGGGTGCTGCCTGGGCCCAGGAAGCACCAGGATGTTGCTACTTGGGAGAAGAGACAGAGGAGCCCCTCAGCAACGTAGAGAGCCCACAGACAGGAAGTAAGCTCCTTCAGAAGTCCTTGAACACAGGTTCAAGAAGACTGAACATGGCGGTCATCTCAACACTGCAAAGAGAGGTCCCACAACACTGGAGGTCAACTCAGGAAGCTGAGCATCACAGGACGGACTGCTGGGGACCTAGGCTTGGCTGTGCATACAGGATTTCTTGTAAATGTGAACAGAAGGGCTTGTATCTGCAGATCACACAGTGCTCAGGATTACTGTCTGGGGAGGAGAGGCAAGGACTTACTGCCTCCAAATTCGGACACTTGGACTTCTGGACAGTCTGGGTCACGTGAGTCCACCACCTGTGTTCCAGGGGCCACGCTCATCAGGATGAGAGGGGTCCCAGAGTACCGGTGATGCTGAAGTTTGGTGCCTGCTGAAGCAGGGGGAATATTCCATCGACCCACTGGAGATTTCTTTGTGGCTTCTATTGCAGGATGAAGGCAGGCAGCCCCCAAAGCATGCCCCACCAGGAAACAGTTGAGAATGGCAGCAGGATTAGGTGCTACAAAGTCGCTGGTAGTCTTTTTGCTACTTTGTTGCAGTTTTGCAGGTGTCCTGCAGCAGTCAGCGGTCGATCCTTGGCAGAAGTCGAAGAGAGAGGTGCAGAGGAACTCTGGTGAATTCTTGCAAGTCGTTATCTGAGGAAAAGCCCACAGGAGAGAACCTAAATAGCCCTCACAGGAGGATTGGCCACCTAGTCAGGTAAGCACCTATCAGGAGGGGTCTCTGACGTCACCTGCTTGGACTGGCCACTCAGAGGCCTCCATTGTGCCCTCACACCTCTGGATTCAAGATGGCAGAGGTCTGGGGCACACTGAAGGAGCTCTGGGCACCACCCCTGGGTGGTGATGGACAGGGGAGTGGCCATTTCCCTTTCCTTTGTCCAGTTTCACACCAGAGCAGGGATTGGGGGTTCCCTGAACCGGTGTAGACTGGCTTATGCAAGGAGAGCACCATCTGTGCCCTTCAAAGCATTTCCAGATGCTGGGGGAGGCTACTCCTCCCCAGCCCTCAACACCTATGTCCAAAGGGAGTGGGTGTAACACCCTCTCTCAGAGGAAATCCTTTGTTCTGCCCTCCTGGGACTGGACTGCCTAGACCCCAGGAGGACAGAACCCTGTTTGTGGGGTGGCAGCAATGGTAGCCGCAGAGAAAACCCCTGAGAGCTAGTTTGGCAGTACCAGGGGTCCATAATGGAGCCCTGGGTTGCATGGGATTGGCACCCCAATACCAGATTTGGCATGGGGGACAATTCCATGATCTTAGACATGTTACATGGCCATATTCGGAGTTACCATTGTAAAGCTACATATAGGTATTCACCTATATGTAGTGCACATGTATAATGGTGTCCCTGCACTCACAAAGTCTGGGGAAATTGCCATGAACTATGTGGGGGAACCTTTGCTAGTACAAGGTTGCCCTCACACTTAATAACTTTGCACCTAACCTTCACTAAGTGAGGATTAGACATATAAATTACTTATAAGTTTCTTAAGTGCAGTGTAAAATGGCTGTGAAATAACATGTGCGTTCTTTCACCCAGGCTGCAGTGGCAGTCCTGTGTAAGATTTGTCTGAGCTCCCTATGGGTGGCAAAATAAATGCTGCAGCCAATAGGGATCTCCTGGAACTCCAATACCCTGGGTACCTAGGTACCATATACTAGGGAATTATAAGGGTGTTCCAGTGTGCCAATTAGAATTGGTGAAAATGGTCACTAGCCTATAGTGACAGTTTTAAAGGCCGAGAGAGCATAAGCACTGAGGTTCTGATTAGCAAAGCTTGAGTGACACAGTTAGGCAATACACCGGTATCCACATTCAGGCCACAAACTTTGAGCACTGGGGTCCTGGCTAGCATGGTCCCAGTGAGACATATAAAACACACTGACAAATAGGGTTTTCACTATGAGCACTAGGGTCCTGGCTAGCAGGAACCCAGTGAGACAGTAAAAACACTCTGCCATATACTCACAGAAAGGCCAAAAGTGGGGATAACAATGCTAAAAAGAGGCTACCTTCCCACAACGCATTCCCAAAAAATCAAGCTACCAGATAGCTCCCAAGTATCCTTCTTGAAGAGAAACTGTTCCTCTATAAAAAAAGGTTCAGAATTGTTATCCAAGTCCTTGTGCTTTGGATCATGGATGAAAGCAATGCTTTGCTCAGTGGTCTCTCAGGCTCTATATAAGCTACTCTGAAAGGTATTGTGCATCATTCATCGCATATCATCTATATCCTGATACAATTCAACATTATCACCCATACCCTGATGAAAGGCCACTCACTTCCATTGCTTGAGCATAACATTTTAAAAACAAATTCATTTTCCATATTAAGAAACTAGGCTTCCTTACCTATCTGGTCAAGAAATTAAGCCTAGCCAGAAGATAACGACATACTGTTAGACCTGTTAGCCCTTGGAATGGTTCACCTGTTTTTCTGATACTGACCTCCCATTTTTTATCCTATGCTGATTTTCATTTTTGCTGGCTTTAGGTCTCTGGCACTTTATCACTGCTGACCAGTACTAAAGTGCAAGTGCTCCCTGTCTGCGGTGTATTGATGATTGGTTTATCCATGACTGGTATACCTGATTTACTAATTCGTCCCTAGGAAAGTGCACTATGTGTGCCTTGGGACTGTAAATCAAATGCTACTAGTGGGCCTGCAGCACTGAATGTTCCACCCACATGCATAGCCCAATAAACATGCTTAAGAGCTGCCACTGCAGTGTCTGTGTGGCCGGTTTTAAGTTGCCATTTCAACCTGCCAAGTGCACCCACTTGCCAGGCCCAAACCTTCCTTTTTACTACATGTAAGTTACCCTTAAAATAGGCCCAAGGTAGTCCATGGGCATGGTGCAGTTTGTATAAAAGGAAGGACGTGTACTGGTGTGTTTTACATGTCCTGATAGTGAAATACTGCTAAATTCAGTTTTCACTATTGCCATGCCTTGAAATATCTTTTAAGTGTTGTGAGAAAGTAGCCTCTTTCTAGCATGGTTGCCCCCCCATTTCTGGGCTGTTTGTCAGTGTGTTTGACTGTGTCACTGGGATCCTGCTCTCCCCTTTAAATTTGGTTGTTGGATACTGCTAACACAGTATTCCTCTCATGATTGGCATACTGGTGCCCATTATCAGTCCCTAGTATATGGTACTTAGGTACCCAAGTCATTGGGGTTCCAGGGGATCCCTATGGGTTGCAGCATTACTTTTGCCACCCATAGAGAGCCCATGCAAAGGCTTCTACAGGACTACCATGTACCATTTCACAGCCATTTACACTGCACCAGGTCACCTATAAGTCACCCATGTACCAGGTCTTCCTACCCTGAAGGCTGGGCGCAAAGTACCTGTGTGTGAGGGCACCCCTGCACTAGCAGAGGTGCCCCCATGTCATCCATGACCATTTTTCTGGACTTCATGACTGTGGGACGCCATTTCAAATGTGCAGTAGACATAGGTCAATACCTATGTCCAGCTTTACTATGGTAACATCTTGGAACTATACCCCAATGCTGATTCTAGTATTGGTTGTATAATTTCATGCATTATGGGGGCTCCACAGTGACCCCCCAGTACTGCCATACCAGCCATCAGAGGTTTTCCAGGCAGCTGCTGCCACCTCACAGACAGGTTTCTGCCCTCCTGTTGCTCAAGCAAATCGGACTCAAGAAGGCAGAACAAAACATTTTCTTTGGAAGAGGGGTGTTACACCCTTTCCCTTTGGAAATAGGTGTTACAGGCATAGGAAGGGTAGCCTCCCAGAGCCTCTGGAAATGCTTTGAAGGGCACAGATGCCTCTTTGCATAAAGCAGTCTACACCGGTTCAGGGACCCCCCAGTCCCTGCTCTGAGGAGAAACTGGACAAAGGAAAGGGGAGTGACAACCCCTGTCCATCACACCCCAGGGGTGGTGCTCAGAGCTCCTACAGAGTGTCCCTGGGTTTTGCCTATTTCCAGGTCGTGCATCCTCAGAGGGCAGCCAGCCTTCAGTCTGCACCAGAAGAACAAAGGAATCTCCCTTGAAGTGAAGGAGTCACTTCCTTCTCCAGCAGGCACCCCTCTGCAGCGACGACTGGTGGCTTGGCTCCCCTCTCCTGATAAAGTGGATAGATCCAGCAACATGGGTGGTGGACTGAAGTGGTCCTGGCAGTCGCAAGGTCCAGCTGTCCAGCTTCGGTGGAGATAAGAGCTTGCCTCCCCACGCAAGACAGTACCCCCGTGAACCACATGTTTTGCAGTTGCCAAGGCTTGTGTGCAACCTTCCACGAAGTTCTTCATGCACAGCACAGCTCAGGCCCCCAACATTCCTTTCTGCAATGTAGAGCTTTCTGAGTCGTTCTCTGGTTGCGTGGGATCCCTTTGTGTTTTGCTGCATGGGCCTCCATTTTCACCTTCTTTGCCCCTCTGAGGTGGGACTCCTGTGTGCGCTACCTTGTCTTCAGATGGCTCTCTGAGTTGCCAAGAGCCCCCTCTGTCTCCCCCTCCTGGGTAGAGGCCATCAGGTCCCTCCTGGTCCCAGGCAGCAGCATTTTCCACTAACCACATGCTTTGCATGTGCCGAGGCTTGTTGGCAGAATCCAGTGACGCAAACCACACTGCAATCATCCATCCAGCGTGGGACATCATCTGCACCAACCAGGAACCCACATCCATCTTCTTGGGTGCAGTACTGACTGTTCTTCTTCACCAGTGTTCTTCTTTTGCACCTTCATGTGGGTGAGCAGGGACTCCTGTTCTCCCTGGACTCTTCAGTGCTTCTTGGACTTGGTCCCCTTCTTCAACATGTCTTCTGGTCCAGGAATCTATCACTACTGTCTTGAAGTTTCTTCTGATTCTTGCATAATCCTCTATCACAAGTTCTTGTGTTTTCTAGGAAACTTACTATGATTTACTCCTGCTTTCCTGGGCTCTGGGGTGGGTTCTATTACTTACCTTTGGTGTTTTCTTACACTCCCAGTGCCCCTCTACACACTACACTTGCCTAGGTGGGAAACTGACTTTCGCATTCCACATTTCCACATTTTAGTATATTGTTTGTGTTCCCCCAGGCCGATTTCTAACTATTTTGATTTTCGCTATTCACACTGTTTTCTTTTTTTACAGCTAATTCTGCATTCTAGTGTATATACTGTGGGGCATATTTATACTCCGTTTGCGCCGAATTTGCGTCGTTTTTTTCGACGCAAATTCGACGCAAAACTAACTCCATATTTATACTTTGGCGTTAGACGCGTCTAGCGCCAAAGTTCATGGAGTTACCGTCATTTTTTTGCATGAACACCTTCCTTGCGTTAATAATATGCAAGGTAGGCGTTCCCGTCTTAAAAAATTACTCCGATGCATATGCGTCGTTTTTTTACTCCCGGGCAAAAATGACACCCGGGAGTGGGCGGATCTAAAAAACCCGCATTAGCGCCGGAAAACTGCAACAAAGTAGCGCGTTAAGGGACCTGTGGGCTCAGAATGAGCCCAGAGGTGCCCTCCCCTGCCCCCAGGGACACCCCCTGCCACCCTTGCCCACCCCAGGAGGACACCCAAGGATGGAGGGACCCACCCCAGGGACATTAAGGTAAGTCCAGGTAAGTTTTTTTTTTTTTTTTTTTTTGTGGCATAGGGGGGCCTGATTTGTGCCCCCCTACATGCCACTATGCCCAATGACCATGCCCAGGGGACAGAAGTCCCCTGGGCATGGCCGCTGGGCAAGGGGGCATGACTCCTGTCTTTGCTAAGACAGGAGTCATTTCAATGGGGGATGGGCGTCGTAAAAAAATGGCGCAAATCGGGTTGTGGCGATTTTTTTGCCTCAGCCTGACTTGCACCATTTGTGGACGCCCATTCGCCATTTTCCCCCTACGCCGGCGCTGCCTGGTGTACGTTGTTTTTTTTAACGCACACCAGACAGCGCCGGCGGCTAACGCCGGCTAACGTCATTGAATAAATATGGCGCCCGCATGGCGCTTCAGAATGGCGTTAGCCGGCGCTAATTTTTTGGGCGCAAAACTGCGTTAGCGCAGTTTGGCGTCAAAAAGTATAAATATGGCCCTGTGTATATTACTTACCTCCTAAGGGAGTATAGTCTCTAAGGTATTTTTGGCATTTGTGTCACCATAATAAAGCACCTTTATTTTGTAACACTGAGTATTTTCTTTCATGTGTGTAAATACTGTGTGACAACAGAAGAATTGCATAAGCTTTGCATGTCTCCTAGATAAGCCTTGGCAGCTCAGCTATAGCTCCCCACAGAGAGCCTGAGTTCTAGACACTGACTACATTTCACTACTAAGGGTAACTGGACCTGGTATAAGGTGTAAGTGCCTTTGGTACCCACTACAAACCAGGCCAGCCTTCAACAAGTGCAATTTCCCATTTGGAGCAGATATAGATTTGTATTTTAGGGCCTCTGAACTCATAATTTAAAAATAAACCATTGGTTTTTGCATTATTAGTTTGAAAATGCCACTTTTAGAAAGTTGGCATTCTCCTACTTTACCATTCTGTGCCTCTGCCTGTCTGCTAAATACACACCTTGGTCAGGGTGACAGTTAGGCTGTGTGTGTATTCAATATAGAGAGCCACACAAAGGGAGCTGACGTGTGCCCTTCATTTCCTGATGGGTCTTCCTGAGCTAGAGTGGTGGGGGGAGCTGACACTTGCGTCTGAATAGTGCTGTGCCTATCCTCACACAAAACAATCTCCAAACCCCTTGGAGTGTGTCCAGGGACTAGGCAGGGAACGGCAGGGTCTTGTGCACTACAAAGACTTCTCTTTGAAGTTTGTCTTCTTCAAAAACAGTAAGGGGTATATCTACTGAACCTCTGACACCACATAGTAAGAATCCTTCCGGACTAAGGAAATTCTGCCAGGGTGAAGAGCTGGATGCTGTTAGAGGGCTGTCACTCTGCCTGTTGCTTTGTTGTGCTGGCCTACTGATTGCTGCTTCTGTCCTGAGAGGGAAAGGACATCACTTGGCTTTCCACATCCTGCTTCCAAAGGTTCTCCAAGGGCTTGAACTGAGCTTGCCCCCGATTAAGAAGCCTCAGGGACATCAAAGACTTCATCTGCCATTGCCTTCAGCTGATAGTCTTAACATGCCTAATGGTGCCCACTCCAGTCTCTGGGCCCTTGGAAGTGCAAGCTGGTGATCTGAAGGAGCAAATCATGCATCAATGCACCACACCCAAAAACTCAACAGAGTGCCTGTCATGGTGGCTGAAATATTGATACAGTGCCTTTCTCAGGGCTGCAGAATAGACATAGCACCTGTTGCATCACGGTTCCATCAATACAGCGCATCTGTATTTTCCATGCATTGTCTCTGGGTGCCAATTTTTCATCGACTCCTCACCACAGTAAGGAACCAGGACTACATGTTTAGAAATCGATGCAGCATCTTTCCTGCGAGGGAAGAATCAACGCATCAGCTCCCCTGCGCAGTAAAGAACCAAAGCAATGCTTTGCTTTCCCAGTGCCTCAGCTTCCCTGTGGTGTGCATCGTATTTGTTTTTGATGCATCTTAGGTACTTTGAGATAAATATATACATCCATTGATTCCTATTGATTAAGACTTGCTTAAACATTTTACAAGAGATATTTTGAGTTGTGTATGTTGGATTTCTTTTGTTTTGGTCTTGTTTTACTCAGATACATTTTGGCTATTTGCCTAAACTGGTGTGGAGTCTTTTGTGGTATTTTCACTGAGTTACTGTATGTGTGTGTGTGTGTGTGTGTGTGAGTCTTTGTGTATACAAATAATTTACACATTGCCTCTAAGATAAGTCTCACTGTTGAGCCAAGCTATCCAGGGGGTGAGCAGGGGTTACTTCTTACCCTGACTAGAGCGAGGGTCCCTACATGGACGGGGTGCCATACCTATAGCCTGAGTGCCACCAGACTAACAATGAAGAAATGTACAAATGAAAAAAGCAGAAATGGCTTCTCAGTCCAGATTATTTGGAACATTATCAGCATCACTGTGGCCATCATACGTTTCTCAGCAATCTCCAATTCAGAAAGATGTCAAAGACACACCTCTTCAAAGGATACTATTTCACCTCAGGTTTGTGAGAAAGTTCCTCTTTTTTGGGGGTTACCCCAATATTCTGATGATTGTTGCTAGTTTTTGAACTCTGCACACTTGGGCACTGCTATCCCGGGCACAGTGTATATACTCTGACCCATAAAGCATGGTAAAATTGGCTAATCCTCAAATGATGTATTTAATTTTCCAATAAGGTCATAATATATAGGGTGGGGAAATACACCAAAGCATGGAAAATTAAATATCACCTATGGACTGCAGCCTTTATTGTGCTATCCACTAGAGTGGCAAAAACACACAGCTTCATGTCTACTTCTGTAGCCTGAATCTTGCAGCTTTCAAACCTGTGGGCTAATCTGATAAAATAGTCCATCTTGACATGAAAGAATCTTCTTTTAAAATATTAACTAAGCCGCGCTCAATAGGTCTTTTAGCCGACAATTCAAAAGTTGTGCAGACAGTGACTAGCTTCCGAAACCTATTTTCACTGTGAAGGTCTTTATGGATGTCCAATGAAAAAAACTAAAGGGCAGAACAAAATCATAAGTCTGGTAACCTTGGATTGGGATAAGTTACAGAGATGATCAATCCATTATTGTCAATATTCATTACAAATCCAACTAATTGGATGAGCTAGTATTTTTATTTATTATTTATGAAACATGACTTTAAAAAAGTTACACTTTTCCTGCATGAGCCTCCAGGAGGCTAATTAGCATTAGCCTGCAGGCAGATGTCCTTGCCAGTGCTTCCTTTTAATGAAGAATGAAGACTTTTTCCAGAGCAGAGACAATGGCTCAGACATTTCACAGAAAAACCTGGCTATGAGGCATGTGACAGACATAAGCTCAGAAAGGGCATTTGGGGTGAGTCCAGGAAGTTCATCATCTTGAAAAGTAACATGGCGACGCATTCTCTTTCATAGTCAAGTGTAAATGGAGAGCTGGAGAAGAGAAGCTTTTTGTTCTGTAGGACTTTTAAAGCCAGCTTGGCACTAGTCCAGTGGCAGGGGGAGCTGGTACAAGAATCAGTTTGATGTAGCTGAGAAGGAGGGGACTTCCCAGAACTTTAAATTTATCCATGACTGACACATAAGTGTCCTTTAGGGGCAGAAAGATTCTGCCATGTCGGGTTTGCTTTCAAATAGTGCATTGTGTAATTATTGGCAGTAAGGCACATAGGATGAGGTTCAAAAATGGGAAAGGTGGACCTTGGAACTTTGTTCTCCTTGGTGAGGGAGTGTCTGGGATAAACTTTTTTCTCATTGGTAAGGGAGTGTCCAGGGGCCAACCCCACCCACTGGATAGTGAAACCAGTAAAACTTTCACCTCACCAACAGCTTACCAGAACACTCCCTGTGCCTGTGGAAGAACAGAAGAGGACTGGACCTCCAGCTGGAGACCCTTGTGAAGACCTGAAGTGCTGGACCTACTCCCAACTGTACCCAGGACTAAGAAGCAGACTCCAAGGGTCAATTTTTAGGTGACCTTTAGTGTGTTAAGAGGACGCAACAAGCTGTAATAGGCCTTTTTCCTGACATGCCCAGCTGACTAATTGCAACTAGAACAGGTCTGGAGGCTGCTGATGGCCTCTACAGGAGTGATTTTTAGCTAAAAAGTGCTGTCACTGTGGTCCATGGAGTCTTAGTTGTGACCAAGAGGACTGCTCCAGAAACTCTGAAAAGTTGGGAATTAGAATATTTCAAGACTTCCAAGACCTCCGGTGCCAGCAGTGGGACCTTGCGGCAAAGGTGTGAGATTTTGAAGCAACTTTGTCAAATACAGCTCCCAGCTTGATCCACTGGAGGATTTTGAGATCTATAAGGAAGATTAAGTCCAAACGTGAAAATCCTGACAGGAGGAAGTTGTGAGTACTGCACCAGCTGTGCAATTTGAATTTCTCCCACTCAGAGCTTTCCCAACAAAACCAACAGCTTTATCAGGATCTCATTCAGCGGCTACCATGTTCTGAGAGCACTTCAGCAGATACAGCCAGCATCATTGCCCATCTGGAGGATATTGACTTTCATTATACAGATTAAGGGTCTGATTTAGAGTTTGGCAGAGCGGTTTACTCTGTCACAGATGTGACAGATATACTGTCCACCATATTACAATTTCATAATAGTCTATGGAAATTGCAATATGCTGGGTGGGATATCCATCACTTTAGTGAAGGAGTAACGCCTCCTCCAAACTCTAAATCAGGCCCTCAGTCAAAAGGTAAAATCTTTGAATGGGACAAACCTGCTTGGTGTATATAACCTAGTCTACATCACTGTTGCCCTGAGATGACACCTAAGTCCCAGTCAACTGCAAACAGTGACCACTGATTGGCGCTTTGCCTTTTCTTGGTGCTGTTTGCCTTACAACCTTAAACATTCATACTTGCACATCCCTGTATTAGGGTTTTGTCATTTTTGATGTAGTTTTATTGATTACATTTTCTCTACTGTTCTAAATTGGTTGTGGTATTTCTATTGTGTTGTGCTTTACTTTTTTGACTGTTTTGTTATTGCTAAATGCTTTACACATTTTCCTAAGTTAAGCCTGTCTTTTCTGTGCCGTAGCTATAAGAGGGTTGCATGCAGAGTTAAATTATTTAAAATGTGTTCAACCATAACAAGCGTGTGGCCTTATTCCTTGTGGTGGACTCCCATCCACCATAATGAATAACCACTTGCTTACAATGTTAAAAATCCCATCATGAGTTACAGTAGCTTCCTCTGCTTAACTCTACAAAGAATCTTGCATCATAATCCAGTTAGTACAATGATAGGTTCACTCTCTACAAAAACCCAAATACACACATACTGAGAACCAGCAATTCCAACAACACTTTTACAATGACATTCCTTTACAATGACGCCTAAAGAATAAATGCATTTTTACAGCCAAAGTTTTTACAATGACTTTTTTTTACCATGAGTATGCCTTTACCACGAACAACATTATAACGAAAATGTAAGTATTTCGCAAGTAAAGGTATTATATATATATTCACTGAAAAAAACGAAGGTTGTAGGGACGTTATAGTTAGGATTTTTTTTTTTTTTTAAATCTTAGAAATTCACTTTAAAAGCCAAAGCTTACAGGGACGTTGTGGTTATGTTCTGAATTTACTCACATTGAACCACAGGAATTCCGCAGTTATAATGTTATTTCAAGTAACTATGACTCGCACCCTCCATGCACAGTTATCTGCTGAATAATTTTACAGCAGAAGTTACAGTGACGTTATTAATGAAGTTGTCAAAGCTGTCATGACTGTTGTAATTTGTAGGGTAATTAGCAGTGCTTGGTGGGGCGCAAGTTATAGTTATTTGCTATAACTCCAGCTATAACTACTGAATTTCTCTGTTTTTTTGCACGGAAATTCAGAACACAACTACAACCCTGTAAGCTTTGGTTTTTTAAAGTGAATTTCTAAGGTTTTTATTAATTATTTTTCCTAATTAAAACATCCCTGTAGCCTTTTGTTTTTTTTCAGTAAATTTCTATTGTTTTGTCAGCGTAAAGTAATTCTAATTACCATACTTTAATCCAACCACCACTGCGCCTGGCCTTTGACCGTGCACAATTGAGGTTGACTGCAGGGTCTGGCCTGTGGCCAGGCCCTGGAGCTAACCCCTATAACAAGCCAACCTGTGCTGTGCACCGCATTCAGCCATGCGCAGTGGGGGTTGGCAGCAGAGCCTGGCCTCTGGTCAGGCTCTCCTGTGAAGCCCCTATAACCACCCAACCCTGCACTATACACCGTCTAATAAATGATATAGTTAGGATGATATATCCTGAAGGTAGGCAGAGGTCCCCTGTGCCTCTCCCACTTTTAATAATACGGCGAAATACTGTTTAATTCAATCCTAATATAGATGTGAGTTTTTTAAAATTGTTAAAACTTGAATTTGAAATCTGTTATTTTAAAATTGCACTCTGCACTGGTGTTTCTTAGGAGCGAGACGCTCGTTTTTTACTAGAAGTGTATTTCGTTTTTACGGCCGCCATTTTGGGGGGTTAGCGCTCCAGCTTTTAGTGCTGGAGGGCTATTTTAGCCACACCATGAGCGCGGCGCGCACCTGAAGGTAGGCAGAGGTCCCCTGTGCCTCTCCCACTTTTAATAATACGGCGAAATACTGTTTAATTCAATCCTAATATAGATGTGAGTTTTTTAAAATTGTTAAAACTTGAATTTGAAATCTGTTATTTTAAAATTGCACTCTGCACTGGTGTTTCTTAGGAGCGAGATGCTCGTTTTTTACTAGAAGTATATTTCGTTTTTACGGCCGCCATTTTGGGGGGTTAGCGCTCCAGCTTTTAGTGCTGGAGGGCTATTTTAGCCACACCATGAGCGCGGCGCGCACCTGAAGGTAGGCAGAGGTCCCCTGTGCCTCTCCCACTTTTAATAATACGGCAAAATACTGTTTAATTCAATCCTAATATAGATGTGAGTTTTTTTAAATTGTTAAAACTTGAATTTGAAATCTGTTATTTTAAAATTGCACTCTGCACTGGTGTTTCTTAGGAGCGAGACGCTCGTTTTTTACTAGAAGTATATTTCGTTTTTACGGCCGCCATTTTGGGGGGTTAGCGCTCCAGCTTTTAGTGCTGGAGGGCTATTTTAGCCACACCATGAGCGCGGCGCGCACCTGAAGGTAGGCAGAGGTCCCCTGTGCCTCTCCCACTTTTAATAATGCGGCGAAATACTGTTTAATTCAATCCTAATATAGATGTGAGTTTTTTAAAATTGTTAAAACTTGAATTTGAAATCTGTTATTTTAAAATTGCACTCTGCACTGGTGTTTCTTAGGAGCGAGACGCTCGTTTTTTACTAGAAGTGTATTTCGTTTTTACGGCCGCCATTTTGGGGGGTTAGCGCTCCAGCTTTTAGTGCTGGAGGGCTATTTTAGCCACACCATGAGCGCGGCGCGCACCTGAAGGTAGGCAGAGGTCCCCTGTGCCTCTCCCACTTTTAATAATATGGCGAAATACTGTTTAATTCAATCCTAATATAGATGTGAGTTTTTTAAAATTGTTAAAACTTGAATTTGAAATCTGTTATTTTAAAATTGCACTCTGCACTGGTGTTTCTTAGGAGCGAGACGCTCGTTTTTTACTAGAAGTGTATTTCGTTTTTACGGCTGCCATTTTGGGGGGTTAGCGCTCCAGCTTTTAGTGCTGGAGGGCTATTTTAGCCACACCATGAGCGCGGCGCGCAGCAGGAGCGCCAATGGCGCGCCAAAGGCAAGCCCGGCTGCGCCCGTCCGTGCCAGAACAAGCCAAGAGCCTAGAAATTATGCCCGAGAGATAGGTATCACATATTCGAGTGAAGAACTACTTCTCCTTAATAAAAATTCTCTCGCCCTATGCTATAACAGTCTAGACCCAGGTAAGGTTAACTTTAGATGCCCCAGCTGTGCCTGGTCACATAAAGCATCCACTAACTATCGACAAGCGATGAATCATGTTAAATTTCCCATATGTTTAATTAATTGTCGTTCACTAGGAGCTCATGCAAGGGACATTCATCTCCTAATAGAACAAATTGAACCCCTGGCCTTGTTTCTAACAGAAACATGGCTGGATGAAAGCTCTGCACCAGATATTGTTATGGCCCTCCCCTCAGGCTATAGGATTAGTAGAGTGGACAGACCTAGCAGAGGGGGAGGCATTGCAGTCATTCTCAGAGACACATGTAAGATCGATTCTGCCCCTACCCTAATCAAAGGCTGCGAAAGCATGTCGTTCGCGATCAATGTAAACCCACATTACACACTTTCTGGTGTATTGATCTACCGTCCACCTGGTCCCATGGGAGATTTTATAATGTCTCTGGCAGAACACATTTCGCAAATAACACACACTAAATCTATTTTTTTAGTGCTGGGTGACTTCAACCTCCATATAGAAAATACAGATATTGCATCTTCTAAGATGTTGATAGCAGAGATGAGTGCATGTGATCTAAACCAACTTATTCATGGCCCCACCCATGTTAAGGGCCATACACTTGATCTGGCCTTTTCTAACAATCCAAATCTAAATTTTTTATTATCCTCCCCGCTAGTATGGTCAGATCATTTCCTTGTAGAAATGGAATTACATCTTACGCACTACAAGATCCCACATAGGGGGGCACCCCCTTGCCGTAGGAAATGGCATAGATTAAAATCCTCAGATTTTGTCTCTGCCCTGGAGAAAAATAGACCAGGGAGTATAAATACAAATAATATAACAGTTTTTTCGCATTCTGTTAATAAATGGATAGAGAACAGCCTAGATGGGATTATACCTCTCTCCTCGTCTAAATGCACCCGGCGTAAGAAGTCGGCTCCATGGTACAATGCCGACCTATTGGACAAAAAAAGAGAGTGTAGGAAACTAGAGAGGAGATGGCGCTGCACTAAAGATGAATCCATGAAAAAGGATTATAAAAATGTGATTCGAGATTATCACCTGGAAATTAAAAAAGCTCAGGCGATCTATTATGCAGGAAAAATCGAAGCGGCTGCCAACTCACCTAAGGAGATCTTTAATGCCCTAAAAGATCTCATCCATCCAAGAGAGGAAGTAGAAAGTAGGGACTCCCCCCAACAACATGTAGAAGATCTGGCTAGTTTTTTCCTGGACAAAATCCAGAATATTTACCTTGCATTTCCTAACACCCCTAATATAGGACAAAAGAGAATAAACCATGAGGCTGGGGAGGTAATCCTTTTTACAAATTTCACTCCTATCAGTTTGGACAGAGTTATCAATCTAATGAGTTTAACAAAATCGGGCTCTCCACTTGACCCGCCCCCCCCCCCAGGCCTTATCCCTGGGAATCTCAGTATTAGGGCCGATAATAAAGAATCTTATTAATAATTCTCTGAGTGACGGCATAGTACCTGATCACTGGAAACAAGCCATTGTCAAGCCACTCCTGAAGAAAACCAGCCTGGATCCCAAGATACTGAGTAATTATAGACCAATCTCATTGCTGCCCCTAATCGCCAAACTGGCGGAGAAACATGTACACTCTCAGTTATCCACATTCTTGGAAGGAAAGAATCTTATACATCCGACCCAGATGGGTTTCAGACCTAAACATGGCACTGAAACAGCCCTGATTGCCATAAAAGAAGAGGCAAGGAAGAGGATGGACTTAGGTATGAAACCGCGATTATCCTCCTTGACCTAAGTGCGGCCTTTGACACAGTCGACTTAAAAATCCTTATAGAAAGGGTACAAGGATGTGGAATTGCCGGGTCTGCGTTAGACTGGATTTGCTCCTTCCTATATGGAAGGCCATTTCAGGTACTTGATAGAGAATTTATCTCTAGGATCACATTTAGTAGTTGTGTTGTTCCTCAGGGCTCGGCCTTGAGTCCATTACTTTTCAACATCTACATGAGGCCATTAGCAGGCATAGTTGAGCCTTTTGGACTGAACATAGTCTCTTATGCCGATGATACGCAGCTGATAGTTTCCTTTTCTAATTCCCACCCAGATATGGGCCTAGCCCTAGGTCCATGTATGAAGGCAGTTGCAACCTGGATGGCTGATAGTAAACTAAAGCTCAACGATGATAAAACGGAGGTTATGTTTTTTGGAAATAAAATTCCCCCTTTAAATTCCAGCATATTGAGAGGAATATCGACCCTCCCCCCCCCTAAAGGTCTGATTAAAAGCCTCGGGGTATGGCTTGATCCCCTCCTCTCCATGGCCCAACATGCAAATAGAATAGCAGGAACTGCCTTTGCTCTGCTAAGGACCTTGAGGAAGGTTTTAACTATTTTACCTTTCACAGCGAGGAGAATGGTTGTCCAGGCACTGATTGGTGCCCGGATTGACTATGGAAATGCGTTGTTTATTGGCTCCCCGAAATATGTAATTCAGAGACTGCAAAGAGTACAAAATGCAGCGGCTCGTCTGCTACTTAATATCCCTAAACATCACTCAATACGGCCAGGAATTGTTTCTCTACACTGGCTCCCGGTAGCAGAAAGGATTCAGTTCAAGACCCTGTGCCACTTTCACAGATCTATATTTGATAAGGGACCTGAAATGTTGAAAACTCTTGCTCAGGCTTATATTCCAGCCAGGCCTCTTAGATCCTCCTCAGCTAATTTGGCTATAGTCCCAACCATGAGGAAAGCCAGATGGGGAGGAAGATCGGTAGCATATCAAGGCGCTCTACTTTGGAATAACCTTCCTCTCAAGTTGAGAGCTAACTCTCAAGAGATGTTGTTCAGAAAAGAATTGAAGACCTGGCTATTTAAAACTTAAATCCCTTGAAGAATTAAAGCAGTATGTCATCGTTATGGCTGTATAAGCGCTACGAGGCCGTTGGCAGTTGGGCGCTATATAAACCTCTATAACATAACATAACATAACATATATTTTAGGACAAATTGAAAAGATAAATGTAATTGTCAAGTAAAAAGAGTGAGATCACCTTTTGGTATGTACCTTAAATATTTGAAGTTTAAAAGAAATTACAACAGGGAAATGACACACCTAGATTTAAATCCTCAACCTTCAGTGTGAAGGTCTGACATCTAAACCACTAGGCCACAGGTGACACCCTAGCATGCTTTCTCGAGACAGAACTATGATATTCAAGCCAAAGTGTTTTCTGGGAAAATATGTAATTGTTACATCACTAGGAATGCCCAATATTCAAACACCTATTAAATAAACAGGCACACTATCATGCGATACCAGGATTTGAACCTTCAACCTACTGAGTGACAATCCAAGAGGTTTATCAGTAGTTTAGTTTAGTTTAGTGTATTTGTAGAGCGCATAGCGCATAGCGCATAGCGCATAGCTACCCAAAGGCATCCCAGTGCTAACAAGAACCAAACAGACCAACGTAGGGTTTATGTTCTGAACAGCCAGGTTTCAGTAGGCCAGAAGTGACTCTGTTGTGCTGTGAATTAAAACATAACTATAACATTCAGACTTAACATCTTCCCGGTGTAACACTTTGAAGCCGTTGTTTGGAGAACCCATTGCAATAACAATCTCTCTCTCTCTTATTTCCATTCCATTATGGGATGAAAGAGAGAGAGAGAGAGAAAGACAGAAGGTGAGAGATTGAAGGGGAGAAATCAGGAGAAAGAGATTGACAGAGGGAACTTGAGAAGGATAAAGAAATGGGAGCATTTTTTTAGGCTTTGATGAATGATATACATAGAATAAGATATTTTAGGAGAAACTAAAAAGAAAAGTGCATTTGTCATTTACAACGAGTGAGATCACATCTTAGTATGAACCTTAAACTTTTGAAGATAGAAAGAAATGAAAGAAGGAAAATGACAACACACACACCTGGAGTACAATCCTCAGCTTTTAATGTGAGAGTCTGTGACCTTAGCCTTCAGGCCATAGGTGACTCCTTACTGTGATGCTTAAAGACATACCTATGACTGTCAACCTGTGATTTTAAAGAAACATTAATGTTCCATCACTAGGAAGGTTTATCAGTCAAAACACTAAGCATACTGCCAGGTTATACTAGGAACTGGACCTTCAGCCTACTGAGTGACAGCACAAGACCTTGACCATTAGGCCAAAAGTGACTCTGTTCCGCTCTTTATCCAAATGTAACTATAACATTCGGACCAAACATCTTGCTAGTCTGACTCTTTGAAGTCATTGTATGGCAAGACCATTGCAATAACAATCTTTCTATCTCTCTTAAGAGAGAGAGAGAGTGACAGAACCAGCGAGGGAGCCTGAATTCCACCACAATCCTAACCGGTTTCCCATGTGCTGCTGTAGCTGGCATTGCTTCCTCAGGCAGGGACCTTCTTTTAATAGTAGCTCCTTGCTTGTAGGAGGAATGTTTTCATCTGTTTCCCTGACCACATTTTTGTGTGCTGGGAAACAGATGAAAACTCCTCTTTCTGAAATCAGGAACTGTTTTACAGCTCCTGCTCGCAGAAAGCAGAATTATATTTGCTTTAGTTTTTTTGGGAACTTCTAGCTCCCACCAAGCTAAGCAACCAAGCTGGCATTCCCTGGGGCTGTGGGGGGCAAAAGCCCCCCCCCCCATTATAATTTAATATTTGCCCCGGGAAGGTGGCGGTTCCGAGGGCTTTTGGGGAGGCTATAGGGCCTCCACCATGTTTAATCATTGTTTTGCCCTGGGGTGGTCTCTAGGATGGGTAAGTGCTGTTGATGCTGGCCATCGGAAGCTGCTAGGTGGGCATCAAGACGCTTCATTCTGCTCCAGGTTGATGGAACCACTGGGGCTGCACTGCACTCTGGAGACATGTTGAGATGCAGCAAGCTGCATGGGTTCCTATGAAGCAACCTGCATGGAGGTGGAGATGCAAAGATTTGCGTTCAGCTGCATCGGTCTGCCTCTGCTCTGATGAAGACAACAGGCTAGTGATATGTGGACATTCATTGACATGTGTTGTTCTATGTTAGTGCCATTAAAGTCACTTGTTAGGAGCCTCTTGTGTCCCTGCAGCTCAGAAGGGGAGGTAAGCCAACTGACCCTTGGAGGCACTCTGGTAGTCCTGGGTTCAAGCAGCAAAGCAGGCCTCAAGCAACTGAGCAGTCTTCAGGCGACAGGGCAGCCCTCAAGCAGAAGGGCAGACCCCAAGCAGCTGGGCTGTCCTTCTTCTGTAGAGTCCACAGGCCAGGAGTGCTCTGAAGAGTTGGTCACAGGTCAAATACCTGGTGCCAGCTTTGAAGTGGGAAAACTTTTAGACTTCCCCCATATCTGTTTTTTGAATTACCTTCCTTTCCCTGCCCAAGTCCCAAGACATCTGGGATGACAAATGGCTTTGTCAAGTTCTGGAGGCAGCTCCTAATGAAGTGCTAGTGTGGTAGGTGACAGCTCCACCTCCACCCATCCTGTCAGGAAAGCCCATTCTGCCAACACCCAGTCCACATTTGTGACACTGTCTGTGAGGAATGCATAAAGACCAACTACACCTTGTCATGTGACCCAGAACACAGGCTGCAGGCACCAAATGGTTAGGTCAAGAAAATGTCAACTTTCTAAAGTGGCCTTTTCAGAATATTGACTTACACTCTGACTTTACCATTAGAAGGGATTTCAAAATACAATTCTTTAGAGACCAACATGACAGGTATACCCTTTCCCAAGCAAAATGCACCTCTAGTGGTGATATATGTTTTAGAAGAGAAAGGTTCAGACCTGGCATAAATGTAATTTTGCCAGGTCAAAATGGCATTTTAAAACTTCACACAGGCTGCAATGGCTGGCCTGAGGCATGTTTAAAGAGACTTTTTAAGTGGGTGGCACAATGCTGCAGGCCTTCTAGTCGCATTTCATTTACAGACTCTGGGTATATGTAGCACCATTTTACGAGGGACTTCCAATGTAAATTAAATATGCCAATTGGGTGTAAGCCAATTTGACCATGTTTAGAGGAGTGAGCACAAGCACTTTAACACAAAAACACATTCAGCAAAACAGGCAGAGGGAAGGCTAAAGGTTTTGGGGAAACCATGCCAAGGATGTCAGGTCTTATATCAAGCAACTGATGAGCAGATTGAAACTGATATAAAATGTGCCAAATTTTATAGTACTGAACCTATAACAAAGAGATCATCTTTGCACAGCTTCCTTTTGATTAGTTGGCCCCTTTTCAGAAAGCTAATGAACGCAAAGAATTGAGTCTAGTAAATAAGGCACTGCATCACAATTTATTCCATGTGATTTCACATTTAATTTTAATTCCTCACTGAAATCTGCATTTCTGGGCAGCAATGCTCCTATTCCCTGTTAATACTAAAATATGTATGCATGAGAGATTTTATTGGGCATCACCATATACTTTTGGATTTCATTTCCACAGATGGTTATCAGATAATGAGTATGCTTCAGGTTCCAAACAGGTTTGGGGTAGTTAGCTTTATTCTGACTCATCATTCCATTCAGATATTAGTCACTTTTATTTCTTACCTCTATAACGTACCACAAATAAAATTAAAATACTGACCAGATGGTGTCAGATGAGAAACAAAAAAGACCAATAAGGCCATGCCGGACTGCGCCAGAGATGAGTGATACCAGTTAATGCACAGAGTAAGACCAATGAGATGGTGGCAGACCAATAAGCCCGAAGCGTACTGCTGATTGAGGTATAAACAGGCTTATTAGGCTGTGCAAGAGAGACTGATAATGTGCTCATTGTACAAATGAGTACACTCAAGTGGAAGTTGTTATAATAATATTAATAATGTAATATCTGGGTCAGTGTTCCACGCAAAAATAAAGAAAATTACAGACATCTGGTTGATGGCAGGAAAGCCCATCTGTATTACTTTGCATCATTGTGACACAATGCATACCCCTCCTATACTTTTTCGAGAGCACTGAAATCAAGTGATCAGTTTGTTTACTGAAAGGCAGCTAAATGATGGTAATTTAGCTATAGTAAGCAAGAAATGGGCTACTTTAAGGTAGACCAAGAATGGTAGTAAGGGCATTAAGATCGTATTCTTGTGCCACAGAGCAGAGCTCCTATAAATACAGCTGAGATTAATTTAAGAGGATGCTACTGGATCAAAAACAACACAGATCAATGCATCTGAGAGAAAAAAGAGAAGAAAATCTGCTATTTTTGGGCACAGTTGCAGCTATTCTTGGCATCAGCTGCACACTGTGATTACGTTTATTGGTTCCCTCATAAAACAAGTTTCTTATCTTTTGTCCCCACTGCTGCTAGAGGCTTCAGCTCTAAAATGTCTTTTCTCTTTTTCTTTCTTACTTCTATGTACTTGACCTCTTGTTATTATCGGATGCTCATGTATTCAGGACACCATGCCTTTTCAGTTTACTTTTGGTGATCTTTTTCTGGAATCTCTGATATTCTATTTAGCTGTCATCTGTGCAGTGCTCGGAAAAGGTAAACTGGCTTTGTTTCAAGGCTTTTTAATGATATTTTCATTTTTAGGTCAGCGTAAAGGTACGACCTCTTGTATACTTTTAAGTAAATTTCTTCTGTGGGCTTCCAGCTATTTCATTTGCTAGTTTCACTGTCATTTAAAAATCCTTGCATGCTAGTGGTCAGTCATGCCTTTTTGTCCATCATTCTGTGTGAGAGCAGGGACTAACTACTGTATAATTACGCTTTGTCCTGTTTATCTGGTCTGTAGGGGATTTGTTTCTACTTTGTTTTCTGCTCCTGTCCAGGGAAGCTTCCCTTTTCATTTGCAGAGAATTCTTCCTCTGAGCTTAGATGTAAACAAGGCAATAAATGAGGCTCTTATGTTGGTCCCATTTGGTCTTCGTGGGCTCTCTGCACCCTCTTTCAGCTGTCTGGGTCCGGCTTTTCCTTGGCTTGGATTTTCTTTACCAAGGGATCTTGCCTGTGTGTTGAGAGCATGGGCGGATAATCACTTGTAATTGCTTATAGCCAGGAACCGAGCTCTACCAGGGCTCCTCAATCCTTAGAGACAGTGCCCACTTCTGCTCCATACTGGGATCCCACTCGCAGCTCTATCAGTGCACCTCAGTTCACACACTCCAAGCCCTCAACTATGCCAGTGCCAGAACCCCACACATGCTGTCTGCCAGAGCACCTCAGTTCTTGCAGTTAGTACACACTGCTGTTCCAGTACTGGGACCTCACGCACAGCTCTGTCAGTGCACCTCAGTTCACACACTCCAAGCCCTCAGCCCTGCCAGTACCAGGAACCCCACACATGCTGTCTGCCAGAGCACCTCAAATCTTCCTGTCAGTACAACCTGCTGTTCCAGTACTGGGACCTCGTGTGCAGCTTCTTCAGTGCACCTCAGTTCACTCACTCCAAGCCCTCAGCCGTGCCAGGAACCCCCCCCACACACTGTCTGCTAGAGCACCTCAGTTCTTCCAGTCAGTACACTCTGCTGTTCTAGTACTGAGACATTGCGTGAAGTTCCATCAGTGCACTTCGGTTCACACACTCCAATCCCTCAACTATGCCAGTGCCAGAACCCCACACATGCTGTCTGCCAGAGCACCTCAGTTCTTGCAGTTAGTACACACTGCTGTTCCAGTACTGGGACCTCACGCACAGCTCTGTCAGTGCACCTCAGTTCACACACTCCAAGCCCTCAGCCCTGCCAGTACCAGGAACCCCACACATGCTGTCTGCCAGAGCACCTCAGATCTTCCTGTCAGTACACCCTGCTATTCCAGTACTGGGACCTCGTGTGCAGCTTCTTCAGTGCACCTCAGTTCACACACTCCAAGCCCTCAGCCATGCCAGGAACCCCCCACACACTGTCTGCTAGAGCACCTCAGTTCATCCAGTCAGTACACTCTGCTGTTCTAGTACTGAGACAGTGCGTGAAGTTCCATAAGTGCACCTCAGTTCACACACTCCAAGCCCTCAGCTGTGCCAGTGCCAGGAACTCCACACATTCTGTCTGCCAGAGCACCTCAGTTCTTTGAGTCAGTGCTCTCTGCTGCTCCAGTTTTGGGACCTCAGGCTCAGCTCCATCAGTGCACCACAGTTCACATACTCCAAGCCCTCAGCCATGCCAGTGCCAGGAACCACACACACACTGTCTGCTAGAGTACTTCAGTTCTTCCAGTCAGTTCACTGTGCTGTTCTAGTACTGAGACCTAGCGTGCAGCTCCATCAGTGCACCTCAGTTCACACACTCGATAGCCTCAGCTGTGCCAAGAACCCCATACATGCTGTCTGCCAGAGCACCTCAGTTCTTCCAGTCAGTACACTCTGCTTCTCCAGTACTGGTACCTCCATACAGCTCCATCAGTGCACCTCAATTCTCACACTCCAAGCCCTCAGCCGTGCCAGTGATGGAAACCCCACACACACTGTCTGCCAGAGCACCTCCGTTCTTTCAGTCACTACACTCTGCTGCTCCAGTACTGGGACCTCGGGCGCAGCTCCATCAGTGCGCCTAAGTTCACACACTCCAAGCCCTTCAGCCATGCCCATGCCAGCAACCCACACATGCTGTCTGCCAGAGCACCTCAGTTCTTACAGTCGGTGCACACTGATGTTCCAGTACTGAGACCATGGATGCAGCTTCATCAGTGCACCTCAGTTCCCACACTCTAGCCCCCTCAGCCGTGCCCACTCCTGAACCCACACACGCTGTCTGCCAAAGCACCTCAGTTCTTACAATCAGTACACTTCTGTTCCAATACTGGGACCACAGATACAGCTGCATCAGTGCACCTCAGTTCTACCCCGGTGAGGTCACTTCCTTTCATATACTCAGACCCTGCTCACATACAGTACCATTACAGCAGCGCAATTCTAATATTCAGTCTCACTGGCAAACAAATACTGGACCCAAATGAGCAAAACACAGCTCAGTCAGTGCACCTCAAGTCTAACATCTAACGCCACTGTTGATGGGAACCACCACAGCTCTGCCAGAATCCATCAATTCTAACATTCAGTGCACATTTTTTCACATTACTAAGGCTCACACACATGTCCTTCTGGACCCCTCACTTCTGTAGTTCAGAGGCAATGCCACTTCCATGATGAACCCTACTCTCAGGTTCACCAGGGCACCTCCAGGGTAACACTCAGCAACACTGACACTCCAATACTAGGTTTCACACATAGCTCCATTAACATACCTCACTTCTGACCTTTTGTGCGCGTTAAGATTCCAGTACTGCAGCCTACATACAACTTTGTCAGTGCACCTCAACCCTAACCTGCAGCGTCCCATTATTCCAATCCCAGGAATTACACCATGCTCAGTTTCTCATTCCTCACCTGCTGCCTTTCTGTAATTCTAGCACTGGGCTGGGACACAGCACTGCGTATACCCCAATCCTGATATAAAGCACCCCAATATTTCTCTATTGGGGTTCACATACAACTCTGCTAATGCACATCTTGCTGTGTTGCAGTGCACCCGGCTGTTTGTCACTCTAACCTCTGTTTGAGGATATGGGAGAGTCAATTGCATCTATTCTTAGCTGCCATCTTTATTTGGGTGGGTCTGTTTCACCTATCTTACTCTGTTCTTTCCTTTACTCTGTTTACTCTCAATGTTTTCTTTCTCCCCCACTTTTCTCTTTCCAGCTCTTAAAATCCACATGTTAACAGTATCGCTCTTTCCTTCATCAGTTTATTTCTACTCCTCTCCCCTTTTTCATTTCCCTCTTCCTCCTGCTACCTCCTCTTTCAAGCTTGCAAAAACCTGGTTATTTCTTTCCTTGTTTTGTTCCTCTCTATTTTCTACATCAGACGTTCATTCTTTCGCTAATTTTTTCTCTTCCCTTCATTCTTCCTTTGTCTTTTTTATTTGCTCTTTCTATTGACTCAGTACGTGTCCTTTCACTTTTTTTATTTACATCTTTCTTCCTTCCTGTATCTGGTGTTTTTCTTATCTTAATCTATAAGTTCACTTTTTATTATAAATCCTTCTTTTTACCGTCTGTATGTGGAAGCCACAAGTTACTTGTCGAGACCCAAACTGTCAAAGTGGGCTTTCCATTCTGTGTCAGTAAAAACATGCCCTGGTTGTTTCACTGCTTGTTTCTCTAACCATCTTCTTTTTTGCTCTACTGTTCATTTTTCCCTTTCTTTTCACACTTTTTTAAATTATTTTTCCCTTGTTATCTTTCGTTTGTTAGCTTCCTTCCCTTTTTTCTTTGGTCTCACATCTTTGCTCTATTTCTTCTCTTAGTTGTGTTTCCATTTTCTTGTTCTTTCTTTCCTTTCTTTCTTTTATTTCCTTGCAATCTCTTCTCTTTCTTCCTTTTGTCTGTTGTATTTCTTTTGCTTCTCTTTTTCTGCCCCGTCCGCTCTCTCTCCCAAGGCCTGGTTATCAATGGAGCAACAGGTGCAGTGGCAGCAGGGTCCAGAGACCTACGGATCTTACCCAACTCTAATTACTGCTGTATTTTCCTACCAAAATTTCAGCCAAGCATTTTCTTTTCTTACTCCAGGGCCCATGACATCGTTACTACGCCACTTGTCCTCTCCATCTTTACTCCCAGCTCCCTCTTTTGTTTCACCCTCCAATCCATCCAAAATTATATATTTTGTAATGGTTTTTTAAGCATTACACTCTAATACCAAAAGCTTATTTCAGATAAAAGTTTATATGATAATTGTATATGTTTTCAGATAGAGGAAGAAGGTAAAGGGTAAGTGCTTTGTTTAAATGTTGGGCTACTGGAATTATATAGCAGGAAAAGAAGGAAGGGATGACCAATTTATGTGGCAAGAAAAGTCCAGTTATAAATTTACAAGGTCAACAGCTGTTACTCAACAAAATGCGAGACCTATTGCATTGCGAATGCTTGTTTAAAATGTTTTTCACTTTCTTGACTTTGTCAGCTACAATAACTAAATATTTTGTATATCTTTATACCTAAATATTGTTGGAGAAGGAAATGCTTTCTCCCAAAAGTGCGCAAGACTTCCCTTCTTCTTCCACCTCCTCCCAGGACAGGCGACGCCCTCTCCTCACACCCGACTCCGAAAGGGAGTAACCGCAGGCTCCAGAAGCATTGACTCGGAAGCAGAAGGAAGGACGCGACGCTGCCTCAAGTACAGCCCAAGTGACTCTCCCCCGCTGACTCCGTCCCGGTCTCTAGCACGCCGGAGGCTCTGAACCACTCTGAACCACTCAGCGCACCAGCTCGCCAGCCACAAGGATCACCTGGGCCGGTGCGGGGGGAAGCGGGAATAAGCCCTGAAGCCCCGTACCCCCGAAAGCTCTGAAGCCGCCGAAGCCAGAGCAGAACACCGGCATCGAGTTTCAGGAGCCAGGAGAGCGCGCTGGTCTCACCACCCCCGTCCAGGCTCGACTGGTGGACCGGAGACGGGGGCTCAAAAAACAAGCAACCAGCCTCATTAGGCAAACGGTCCCGTGTGACCCCCCCCGTGGACCCCTGCGGAAGCGGCCGGAACGCAGGTGCGGCTTGCGGGGGAGAGGGGTGCAGGGGGCCGAGGAAACCAAGGGTTTGTCGTCTACCACCAAAAGCTAGCTCTGCTCCACCCCACCGGCAAGTGCGGCAAGTATCATTGGAAGTGGGTAGGGAGGTGGAGGAGGCTCCAGAGTCTCAGGATCAGCGTCGTCCTTGGCAGGTGACTTTTGCAGCCCCTCAGCAGCTCCTACAGCTCTGCCTTAGCTTTGATTTGCACAGCCCTACCTGGTCAGACCCCGGACCAGACCACCACACCTGCCACCACAGGCGGCACTGACACCCAGGATGGGAACTGCAGCATTCCCATAGAGCATGTGTGGAAGCGTGTGTCAAGTATCCAGCATCCAGCGTCTGGTGTCCAAAGTCCGGTATAGCGACAGCGAGAGGGCAGCAAGCAGCAGGCAGCAAGCAACAGAGCTCACTGACGCTTGCACATGACAACTCAACAAGAAAAGAGAAAGCAAGTAAGTGGCACACCACCTATAAATTCAATCCAGTAGGAGGTTGAGCAGTCAGCATGGGTAAAGTGCGGGGAATAGTGAGAGCAAACCCCTCCAAAACTGCCTCTCAACAATTCCTCATAGCCACTTTCAACTGGAAACTCCTGAAGACCTGAGTAGACCCTCCACGAGCAAACCAGCAAATCAGCAACAGCAAATCAGCAACAGATTGATCAATCAGGGATTCATCGGGGGCAGGAGCATGAGATCAGGCAAGTCTCGAAGCCAACCCGCAAATCTAGCAAAGAGAAAAAGGAAAAGAAAACCAACCACTGACTGCATGGCAGTAAAAAGAAGAGCAGGTAGTGGCCAGGACTTGGACCACCCCGTCTCATGCAGGAGAAACCCGCCAGACCACGGTCCTGGCGGGGGCAGGCTGAACATTCCTCCTGCACGGAAGAAATAATCTGGGGGGAATCAGATGTTATGGAAGTGGGGAACCCACTGCCCAATTTCTGCAAGATAACCGACTACTTTGCTGCGGTTACAAATTCAGCTGCCAAGAAAAGACTGGATCGTCGGTTCCAAGCTACCAATCCTTAGGGCTCGACATATCGCTCAACTCCGACTTGCAAATATCAGGAACCCCCGGAGAGAGCCTCAGAGTGAACTCACATGCGCCCACCCCGTCCCACTTTCGCCAGTAATAACAATTGTGAGGAAGCAGCCCTTGAATCCAGATGGCATCGACACAGCACAGGATCCCCGCACTCTGACACCAGGAGCGCCCTCCACTCTAGGGCTAGTGAGATCCCTAAGGACCGCCAGGATAGATCGCGAAATGCTCAACCAAACAGCCAGTCCAGCAAATACATCAATTCTGGACTCAGAGATGGTAGCAACTGCAGAAATCCTAAAACACGATCCCTGGCAAGACGTCCCCCTGCGCCAAAATGCCAAACTCCATTCCTTCCCAGCATTTGGATGTGAAAATGAGGAATTAGATCACTGGAACACAGAACAAGGTTACCCACCTAGGACACACGAGAAAGAAACTGAGATAGTCGCTCAAATCCATGCCCGCAAAGAAATTAAGGTAATTAAAACCGGAAGTACATCTAGCATGGATTACAAATTCAACCTGCAACCTCAATTACAACCACGTCCCCCGGACATGGCAAGGGCAGATGATATGTGGGCGGCAAACCTAAACTCAATGCAAGCTACAGTTATGGCCCTGCAGTTCCACTCAAATAAAATGTACATTCGGGTAGACCTATTAAATACAATGGCAATATTTGTCTCCGGTATCGACAGCAAGCTGGAAGACGTAAATGCCTTAATCACAAGGCCACAAGCCAATCAAGCCAATGACTTTACCATCTGCTCCTGTAAGGAGGTGGTAGATAAACTGTTTCAACTGCCGCAAATCCTAGAAGGTATATTTAAAGAAATTGCCTCCGCCCGGAAGGATGAACACATTCATATAACCCCCCTCTCTACCTTGTTAACAGCTGACCCGCTTGCACAAAATCAAGAGGAAAATCCTAGCTCCCCGCCAACAGTTGTACCATCGAGCATAAGAGAGGAAAGTTCTCGGGCAGGAAGTATTGCTTCAGTTAGCCTTAGAATGGAAGATATGGAGAATTATTTCCCATCGCAAGACACTGTCAAACCCGGGAGTTGCGAGAAACCCCCTTAACGGATTCTATCAAAAAGAGAACGCAAACGGGCAAGAAAAGGAAGACGATCTTCCTGAGCACTTCAACTATCCATCTCAAAGACCACCAAAATCATCGCACATGAGCAAACTCAGGAGCGTCTGGTTCCAAGTGGTAGGCAGAATGATGATATCTACGTCCCAGCAAGCGCTAGCAGTAACACAAATGCAGGAGCCAAGACCCCTTCTATCAGAATAAGGGCTGTCCAGCTAACAAAGCCCCAGATCGGGCCTCACGCTGTGCTTAGCAAAGCCTCGGATCATCGTAATACACCCCAAGAGGACTACCAAAGTATAAAACTAAAAACCACTAAGCCAAGACAGACACCACAGGCAGATCCGACTGGTAAGAGGTATGTCCATGGCACAAGGCTGGGTGATGCGGCCTACATGGAACATACCGATCTCATAGAGCAACTCCAGCCCCTTTACGAAGGCACCCAAAACAATTAACCAACCCCCCAGTTGCTGTGGGTTCCGGAGTTCATCCCAAGATCTAACACTGATATTTTCAATCGTTCCTCTATCCTAAGACTGACAAAAGCTCTCCCGGATCTACAGCACGTGGCCTTAGATGACATTGCTGCAATTAAATTCATCCAAGCCAGAGGCTGCCAACACACAGACCCCACGCTCAGTATTTTTGCAGACCCGGCCCTACCCATGCAGATCATGGAAAGAAAGGACCTACTGAAAGCCTGGGGTATTGAGGTAGGCATTTACAAAGGTGAACGATATCCACCCCCATTATTAGCTTCTCATCTTCTTAAAACTGAGCAGGCCGGACGGCCAAGGGGAGGTCTAGTGACATACATTAGCACGAGCATCCGAGCAAAGATCACAGAGCACAAGGAGGAAGACCTACCCTTCAAAATCATCAGGCTTGATGGATGGGGAAAAAATATACCGGATCCAATGATCCTAGTCAATGTATACATTAACCCAAAAACTAAAATAATTGAAGCAAAGAAATTACTATCCGAATTGATAAGGATAAAAAGCATGGTACAATCAGCATATTGGCTAATATCGGGCAATTTCAGTCTCAGTCTATTCCACATGCCTGGCAAAAATCAAATCCATACAGTGGCGACAGTGCCCGCCCAATCTCTCCCAACTAAAATCAGGAAAGACAAATTAGGTGAGAGTTTCATCTGCACCTGTGAATGTATAGGCCTCTTCGCACTAAATGGTCGAAAGCTGCTCGACATTCCTCCAGCATGGACAAGATCCTCTGGGAAATCAGTCTCCTACCTAGAATATACACGGGTAACCCCTGCCCTGTACACATTAGTGAGTAACTTCAGCATTGTGGATCGAGTGGAAAGTGATCACAAGCCTCAGGTAATAGGGATCCGCTCATGACCACCCAAACCGGAAAATGCGGTAGCCCTGGAAGGAGCTTTTGGCACCGAAAACCTAAAACGTCTTAAATGGTCAGTTGATACCATCGTAACCCAAGCAGAAGATGCTCTACTAAGGCTAGAATTGATGGCCACGGGTAGGGTGAATTCGACAACAGTTTGGGAGAATTTTGCCACCAACCTTATTAACGTAGTCAACATAGGAAGCACAAGAAAGGGAGCGCAATTGAGCCACCAAAAATGTTTATATCTTCCACAGCCTATACAGAGAAGGAAAGCAATTGTAGCTAAATTACTAAGGCAAATGCGAACACTCCCAGACAACGGACCATGATTGGCCACCCTGCGAGAGCAGAGGAAACTCTTAAAAAGCAAATTATGGTCTTTTAAAAAATTGCAGCAGGAGACACTCTGGGCCAAACTACATTACGCATCTAAATCATCTGACCCTAAAAGATTTTGGAAAATCATCAACACAATGGACAAGGGCCCAGTGGTAGCTAATAACGCAAACATTTCTGAGGAAGCTTGGGTACACCATCTAAAGTCACATCTAAAGGAATTGGACACCGAAATTGCTCCCCAATCCCAAGGGTTTTTGGAGAGCCAAGAACCCGAGGTTGCAGAAAGCTTAACGATCTCAGTATCGGAAACAGGAAACAGAAAGATGGGCCAAAATCCTGGCTGAGATAATTCACCCCATCTACAAAGGAAGGAACGCAGATTCCCCAAGCAACTACAGACTTATAGCTCTTCTAGATGCCAACCTTAAGTATTTTTCCTGTGTGTTAAAACATCTACAGTCTTGGGTTACAGACAATAACATTTTGCCATTCAATCAAAGCGTTTTTACCAAACATCAAGGAACACTTACTAACCTGATGGCACTGGGACTCATTACAAATATAGCAAAAGCAACCAGGACCTCCACCTACCTGTGTTTTGTTGACTTTAAAGCTGCCTTCGATTGTGTTCCCCGTGGTAAACTATGGGTAAAACTACAGCTTTGGGGACTTCCAGCTACTATTTTAAAATCTATTGAATTAACTTATTCTGACACATGGGTAAAGGTAAAATTAGGGGGCAGCTCTCATTTATCTAGGGCAGCTAAAACGACAGCTGGTGTTAAACAAGGCTGCGTGTTGGCCCCAACACTCTTTAACCTGAATATAGCGGATCTGTCTACAAAGCTAAACGAGGGTCCATCCCACTCCCCCTCATTGGGCGGCCAGCAATTATCTAATATGTTATATGTAGATGACTTACTACTAATTAGTAGCACCAGAGTATGCATGCAGAATTTGCTCAATAAATTAGGAGAGTTTACAAGGTTAAACAAGTTAGAAATCAATCCCATAAAATCTAAAATGATTACCCTCAATCGCAGGCCTACTGGCCAGCGTAAATGGCTCCCAAACGAAAAGTCCCTGGAGGAAGTAATCTCCTACAGATATCTAGGAGTCGTGGTCGACGCCAGATGCAACTTTGCAGCTCAAAAAGAAGCAATAAAAAACAGGGCGCAGACTTTTCTTATGCATTCTGCAAACTGGCTAATTCAATTTGTGGTCACGCCCTGAATCCCTTAACAGCCAAAATGAGAGCCAAACTATTGCCAACCCTCTCGCATGTGGCAGAAATAATGAGGGGTATGGAGGAAACTCTTCTGGAGAAGCTTTTGATAAAGACGTACAAGCGTGTCTTTCGGTTACCAAGGCATGCTCCCGCTGCCCAGGTCAGACTAGAATTCATGTTGGTTAAACAGTCGCAAGCCCGCCCGGCAGCCTTCATCAAATGCTGTAACAAACTGAGCCGCGCCCAAGAAGGGTCTCTAGCCAACCTAGTCTGGCAGGAAATCACCCTGGAAAGAGGCAACGGAAATTCCAAAAGGTATCTGGAAAGGAGTGTAAGCCTCTTGAATCTAGGTGGGGTTTGGGATCAGTCACTTTCCATGACGGCTTTTAACAAAGCCGCAATAAGTCATGTAAACTGCTTAGTTGGTTAAAAAACAAAGAGGCTCTGTCCAAAAGGTTGCATGGCTGGCTGACCCTCAATTCGCATAAAACTTTAAAAGAATCTACACTCCTGGCCGCCCCAATCTCCTGGAAAATTAAGGAATGTTTTTTAAGGCTTAGGCTGGGTGATGTCCCAAAGCCAGACCTCCTCCCAATCTGGAAGAAAGGGCCACAAGTGGGCGCACAGGAATGCCGCCTTTGTCATCTGGTGGTAGAAACCCTGATGCATGTGGTCTGCATCTGCCTGGCACTGGCTGAAGACAGAAAACGTTTACTGAAAAAAGAAAGAGACAGCCTAGGGATTAGATCTTGCAGACAAGCACTAATCGAAGCATTCAACCCACAAAACACCATTTGAATATTAGATTGGTTACATTTTTGGAAATTTACTCTGGTAAAATAACGACTGCTGAAAGAAGCCTGTGATAGGGAGGGCACAAATAGAGACATAATCCACATACTTTGAGTAAAAACAACAGATAGGTAGGTATTCTGGTAATATTCGCCATATGGCCAGACCGCCAGACCACTATGAAGTACTGTATTAGAACCCGGAGTCAAGTAGGGACTCTTTTTTCTTGTGAAATATGCTTTCTCTCAGGTATTTAAAAAATGTATGTAATTTATATGTTTTAATGTATGAGCACAGTGTTAACTTTTTTTGTTGAAGGATTACTTTTATGGTTTCAATTAACTAATAAAAACCTCTCTCTTGCTTACTGTGCTGACATGATAAATTTTAAAAAGGAATGTTGTTATTTTTAAATTTGAATATTTGCAAACTCCATGTCCTGCACACCGGATGCACATTCAAGACAGGCTCGTTTGAGAGGGGAAATCGCGACATTATCCATTAAAGACAACTTCTTGGCAAAAGCAGCGTTCACAGTTTGGCAAAGTTAAAACACGTTCTGAAATTCGCTTATTCCAGTCTCCTTCAACAATATAAATCTTGCTGATTTTGGACGTTTCCTTGGAGTTTCTAACAACAGCATCTGCCATCTTCTCCCAGTGATGATCAGTTTCCGGTTCTCCAAACGTGTTAGACTACTGTTCTCTTCAGAAACCAAATGTGGTTGCAACTACGCTTCACTGCTAATTAGGTGTTTTACTATTTTAGGACAGTATTATTGAATCATGATGTATGTTTCATTTATTTTTTGTGCACGGCGTTTGAGTAGTTAATGATAGATCTTATTTTCATCTGATGCAATCGATATCTATTTCAACATTTAAATATTGCAGCATTTAAATGCTAGGAAACAACTTGTGGGATTTTTTCCCAGATTTGTGGCAAATTTAGATTTTGCAGTTTTAGTAAACGTCTTCGAATACTTGCGAGGTCTCTGTTTTGTTTTGTTAAGCTATGTGTTGCGAGCGTATATTATTTTATGTTAACAGAAGTTTTATAGAGCTGTTTTGTCATTAGAAGTGCCACGCGGCACTGTCGATAACGTCTGTAGTTACACGTTGTACAGTTTTTTTTAATATATAATTCAATAAACAAAATATAAAACTTCCATAGTTCCTCGACCAATCTTTCATATGTACTTTTTAAAGTGAAGCTTCACAACGATGACTGCTGAAGCATCATTTAATACACATTAGAGGATGGTGCACAAATATGGCACAGAATATACCGGTATGAATGTATTTTTTAATAATCATAAGCAACTGTAGTTGAGAATCATTTAAATCCAATTTGATGGTATTTTCTTATATTAGAAAACAGATACGTTAAATGTCGTCGTCATCTTTAAGTTATATGTTAAAACTTACCCTGCTCCTTCTTCCTGGCTGGGATCCAAGACAGACAAATTAAATTTCATTACATACAACATATTCCCATTGTAGGAGGCTGGACTGGCTTGTAGTGAGTACCTAGGGGTACTTGCACCTTGCACCAGGCCCAGTTATCCCTTATTAGTCTATAGGGTGTCTAGCAGCATAGGCTGATAGATAATGGTAGCTTAGCAGAGCAGCTTAGGCTGAACTAGGAGACGAGTGAAGCTCCTACAGTACCACTTAGTGTCATATGCACAATATCATAAGAAAACACAATACACAGATATACTAAAAAATAAAGGTACTTTATTTTTATGACAATATGCCAAAAGTATCTCAGTGAGTACCCTCAGTATGAGGATAGCAAATATACACAAGATATATATACACAATACCAAAAATATGCAGTAATAGTATTAGAAAACAGTGCAAACAATGTATAGTTACAATAGGATGCAATGGGGACACATAGGGATAGGGGCAACAAAATCCATATACTCCAAAAGTGGAATGCAAACCACGAATGGACCCCAAACCTATGTGACCTTGTAGAGGGTCGCTGGGACTATTAGAAAATAGTAAGGGTTAGAAAAATAGCCCACCCCAAGACCCTGAAAAGTGAGTGCAGAGTGCACTAAAGTTCCCCAAAGGACATAGAAGTCGTGATAGGGGAATTCTGCAGGAAAGACACAAACCAACAATGCAACAATGATGGATTTCCAGTCGAGGGTACCTGTGGAACAAGGGGACCAAGTCCAAAAGTCACAAGCAAGTCGGAGATGGGCAGATGCCCAGGAAATGCCAGCTGTGGGTTCAAAGGAGCGGCTACTGGACAGTAGAAGCGTAGGTTTCTGCAAGAACGACAAGGGCTAGAGACTTCCCCTTTGGAGGTTGGATCCCTCACGCCGTGGAGAGTCGTGTTTTCCCGCCGAAAGATCGCCAACAAGCCTTGCTAGCTGCAAATCGTGCGGTAAGGGTTTTTGGATGCTGCTGTGGCCCAGGAGGGACCAGGATGTCGCAAATTGCGTCAGGGGACAGAGGGGACGTCGTGCAAGACAAGGAGCCCTCTCAGCAGCAGGCAGCACCCAGAGAAGTGCCAGAAACAGGCACTACGAGGATGTGTGAAACGGTGCTCACCCGAAGTCGCACAAAGGAGTCCCACGTCACCGGAGAACAACTTAGGAGGTCGTGCAATGCAGGTTAGAGTGCCGTGGACCCAGGCTGGACTGTGCACAAAGGATTTCCACCGGAAGTGCACGGGGCCGGAGTAGCTGCAAAAGTCGCAGTTCCCAGCAATGCAGTCTGGCGTGGGGAGGCAAGGACTTACCTCCACCAAACTTGGACTGAAGAGTCACTGGACTGTGGGAGCCACTTGGACAGAGTTGCTGGATTCAAGGGACCTCGCTCGTCGTGCTGAGAGGAGACCCAAGGTACCGGTGATGCAGTTCTTTGGTGCCTGCGGTTGCAGGGGGACGATTCCGTTGACCCACAGGAGATTTCTTCGGAGCTTCTAGTGCAGAGAGGAGGCAGACTACCCCCACAGCATGCACCACCAGGAAAACAGTCGAGAAGGCGGCAGGATCAGCGTTACAGAGTTGCAGTAGTCGTCTTTGCTACTATGTTGCAGTTTTGCAGGCTTCCAGCACGGTCAGCAGTCGACTCCTTGGCAGAAGGTGAAGAGAGAGATGCAGAGGAACTCGGATGAGCTCTTGCATTCGTTATCTAAGGAATCCCAAGAGACAGAGACCCTAAATAGCCAGAAAAGAGGGTTTGGCTACCTAGGAGAGAGGATAGGCTAGCAACACCTGAAGGAGCCTATCAGGAGGAGTCTCTGACGTCACCTGATGGCACTGGCCACTCAGAGCAGTCCAGTGTACCAGCAGCACCTCTGTTTCCAAGATGGCAGAGGTCTGGAGCACACTGGAGGAGCTCTGGGCACCTCCCAGGGGAGGTATAGGTCAGGGGAGTTGTCACTCCCCTTTCCTTTGTCCAGTTTCGCGCCAGAGCAGGGCTAAGGGGTCCCTGAACCGGTGTAGACTGGCTTATGCAGAAATGGGCACCAAATGTGCCCATGAAAGCATTTCCAGAGGCTGGGGGAGGCTACTCCTCCCCTGCCTTCAAACCATTTTCCAAAGGGAGAGGGTGTAACACCCTCTCTCAGAGGAAGTCCTTTGTTCTGCCATCCTGGGCCAGGCCTGGCTGGACCCCAGGAGGGCAGATGCCTGTCTGAGGGGTTGGCAGCAGCAGCAGCTGCAGTGAAACCCCAGGAAAGGCAGTTTGGCAGTACCAGGGTCTGTGCTACAGACCACTGGGATCATGGGATTGTGCCAACTATGCCAGGATGGTATACAGGGGGCAATTCCATGATCATAGACATATTACATGGCCATATTCAGAGTTACCATTGTGAAGCTACATATAGGTAGTGACCTATATGTAGTGCACGTGTGTAATGGTGTCCCCGCACTCACAAAGTCCGGGGAATTGGCCCTGGACAATGTGGGGGCACCTTGGCTAGTGCCAGGGTGCCCTCACACTAAGTAACTTAGCACCCAACCTTTACCAGGTAAAGGTTAGACATATAGTTGACTTATAAGTTACTTAAGTGCAGTGTAAAATGGCTGTGAAATAACGTGGACGTTATTTCACTCAGGCTGCAGTGGCAGGCCTGTGTAAGAATTGTCACAGCTCCCTATGGGTGACAAAAGAAATGCTGCAGCCCATAGGGATCTCCTGGAACCCCAATACCCTGGGTACCTCAGTACCATATACTAGGGAATTATAAGGGTGTTCCAGTAAGCCAATGTAAATTGGTAAAATTGGTCACTAGCCTGTTAGTGACAATTTGAAAGTAATGAGAGAGCATAACCACTGAGGTTCTGGTTAGCAGAGCCTCAGTGAGACAGTTAGTCATAACACAGGTAACACATTCAGGCACACTTATGAGCACTGGGGCCCTGACTAGCAGGGTCCCAGTGACACATACAACTAAAACAACATATATACAGTGAAAAATGGGGGTAACATGCAAGGCAAGATGGTACTTTCCTACACCCATGGATCCTAGACATGGGGACATGGTACTTACCGTACAAAGAACTGAGGCCCAGATTTATACCCTGTTTGCGCTGAATTTGCATAATTTTTTTAAAGCAAATTTGGCGCAATCCTAACTCCATTTTTATGTTTTGGAGCTAGACCCGTCTAGTGCTAAAGTTTTGGAGTTAAAGTCATTTTTTGCTTGCGGGAATGAGATGCAAGGTAGGTGTTTCCATGCAAAAAAATGACGATATGGCCTTAGCGCCATATTTATCCCCCGGTGCTAAAATCAAGCAAGAGGGGAAGGGGGCCTTAAATAATGATGCTAAGCTTGCCTAGCGCCATGATTTAACGTCTGGGTCAGGGCAGGTGTTAGCGGACCTGTGGGCCTATTTTCATGCTCAGAGACCATGGAATGGGCCCACAGGTGCCCTTCCCTAGGCCCAGGGACCCTCCCACCCACACCAGAGGGACACCAGAGGATGGGGAACTCCATCCCAGGTAAATAAGGTAAGTACAGGTAAATATTTTCAATATTATTTTAAAGTGCTATAGGGGGGGGCCTAAATTGGGCCCCCCTTCATGGCACTGGGTCTAATGGCCATGCCTCTAACCAGACTAGCGTCATCTCTTTATGCACAACCTCCTGTTCCCCCTACACCTCCCCAACCCAGTTAGCATCTTTTTTCATGACGCTAGCAGGGCCTTACTGCCAGCTACAATCATTCTATAAATATGACACCCGGCCGGCGTCTTGAAATGCGCTAGTCGGCGGTATAGTTTTTCACTCAAAACTGCATTAATGCAGTTTTGCTTGAAAAAGTATAAATCTGGGTCTGAATCTTTGGATTTTTAACTTAATAACTGGAGAAAAGGGTCTTAACTTGGATCAGGAACTACAGTACTTTCTGGGTGAATGAACATGATATAGGACTTGTGTAAATAGCTTAGAAGTGATGCAACATGATGTTTATTTTAATTATTGAGGAACTGTGGCATTTTTTTACCACCTGAATTTTGATTCATGAACATTCTACAATGTGGCTAAGAATATGTATTTCTCATGTGAATTTGTTATAATGAACAATGTGATACCAGTAGATTTGGATAAATACCTCTCATATCGTAGCACAAGGAAGTGCTGAGTTTCAATTAAATGTTAGTAATGTATTTTATGTGAAGGAAGAGGTATATGGACCACGGTACTACACTTGGGTGTCCTCATGATGAGAGTAGGCTCCCACTACATCTATCTTTGCATCATCAATTGACATTTTACCTCCATCGGAAATTCCACATGCACATTTCTTGGTCACACTCATGATATCCACATGCACGTGGCCAACGGATCACTAATAGTTTTTTGACGTGTGCATTTTTATTTAGATTATGTCTGGCAATGTATTGCATTATACTTTGAACTTAATATATATATTGTTTTAACTTATTTTCAGTTTTTGCACATTAACAGTGCAGCATCAGAAAGTCGCATTTGTATCACAGACGGAGTACATTAGATATATACCTGTAAGCAGCAATGTTCTTTACATATGTGAAACTAACAGAATGGAGGTGTGACAAATCCTTCAAAAAAACTTAGGACATTTCACGGTGTTATTAACATTGTACACAATTCAATACAAATTATCCATGGAAAAATGGCAGAGGCCAAGGGATGCTGCAACATATATACCAATCCTTAACACATATATTTAATTGCTTAACGTCATTCGGAAGTCTCCCACCCCGATGTTAGCTTGTGCTTACCCTTCCAGAACCACAGCGTCTATCCCGTACCTTCAATATCTTGGTGCCTTGGTGCCTTCTCAACATATATTCCTGGTATTGACTCCATGTGTCTCGAGGCGGCATGAGATCATAATAGGCATCTGATTGCATGTTGCAGTGTATCATATCAGTGTGCCATTCTGTAATTATAAGCAGGGGTCCCTTCATCCAGCGTATTGAGACCTTGCACTTGGCCGACAAAAGACCCACAGCCACAAGCCAGCAACACCGACAGGGCACATCTCGATCGTAACCCAGCAACACCAGAAGTGGTGTATGTATCAGTTTCTCACCTGTGATATCCCTCAAGGTTCTAAACACAGTGAGCCAAAATGCTTGCAAACCTGGGCAATACCAAGCTGTATGCGCAAAGCCAGCATCTTCCGTGCTGCACTGAGAACAGCGAGAATTCTACTTTATACCATATCTAAAAACCGAACAACAATAAGCCCACTACTTCTCAGTGATATAAACCCCCAGGTCCGCCCACCACTCGTATAATGTAGTGTGGTTTTAGTAAAGAAAACAATGTACGAGGGAAATTGTGCCCTCGGGGTAGTTCGCCTTCATTATAAACGAGCTTTATTAATCATGAAGAACTGAAAATTGTAGTAATCCATCATAATTGCAAATGTATGCCATGATTTCTTATTGAAACTGTTTTATGCTTAGCTTAAATTTAGTAGAGGCTTTGGCCTAGTTGCCTGGTCTCAAATTCTAACTGCGTGGCTTTTCCTTGAACTAATGAAACATATATTCTTGCTTGAAGTTGTATTTTTCCAGTAGAGATGACTAATGCACTTATCTTCAAGGTTTCGTGCTAGGCCGGTTTCATCCCCTTTGATACAAGGTCAGTCTCTGAAGGTGCGGACAATGAAGGTACAGATACTAAAATAATTGGCAACCCATGTTGCAACTTGTGTTCCAAGGCTCCAAGGACAACGTATGCATTAATGAGCGCTAGTAAAAAGACAATTTTCATTGGACAATTTGAAGCCAACCTATGAACCCTCCAATGGAAGACCCTGCAGAATTTGGAATGTTTCTTACTTAAACCCACTGGACAAAGAGAAGTCAGCCATTTTTCCTTGATGCCAATTTGAAGCCAGATGCCAGACTCCATTTTGGACAACACCCTGATGCCCTTTTCTCTATCTGAGAGAAAGAGACTTTAAGAATTCTCACCCTAGAGACTTTAACTTTGATTTGCGCTGTCTTGCCCATGCAGTAACTTTGCCCCATTCAAGCTTGCCCTTAACTTTGCCCCCTGAAACCTACCCCATGCTGATCGAACCGGTACCTGTGGGTCGAAGACTTTTCTTGAATGCTGATTGTATTTGGTAAATATGAAAGGATAAATGTATTATGCATTGTGTTTTTCCTTTTAGGTACCAACTGCTATTTTGATAGGGCCTAAGCTAGAAGTTTTCCAAATTTGTGTTGACTAAATTTGTTTGCATGAAGCCCCACATGTCAATGCTAATTAGAGGTTAGTTGAGGTATTCATTCGATGCACCATGCTAATTTGAAATCTTGTTATGCTGACCAAGTATGAAATTAGTCAAATACAGTTACTCATATTAGTGATTTGCATTGCCATAACTGAATGTATCATTATTCAGATTTTGCGTAGATTGCGTTTCTTCCGCCGTTATGGACAGCTAGTAATGTTCATATACATATATCCTTTGGTTTTGAGACTTATATATATCGTGCTAGCTTTGTTAATATAGGGAAATAAATTCACTAACTTTTAATAAACTGGTGTGGTTATTCATTACTGAAAGGTCATGGTGTGCCGAAATATCAACTGTTATTGATTTCTGACGTGCTATTTGATTTATTAATCGAGTATTAAGTGTCGATTACAATAGTTATTGATTATTGATCTAAGTGACCTGACTATTCTAGGATGAGGAGAGCCCGACTCGGCTAAAAGGTTCACCGACCTCCAACGTGTCCAGGTACAGGTAATTTATAAGGGCTGGACGCGTTATCAGTAGATGGTAGCAGAGATTGATGGTTTAGCCCTTTAGGACCCCCCCGAACAATAGACGGAGTTAAGTCAGAATTTTCTTTGATAAAACAAGTTGGAGAGATGATGATGCCCTAAGTCCCCATTGACTTTCCCGGAATCTCGGAGCTTGCGAATGGAGGACATGGAGGCGTGAGAATGTTTTCGGCATTACTAGTGACGGTATGAGCGAAGTTAGGGTTTTGCGCTTGCACAGCTTATCGCCGCAGATGAACTGAGAAGTCTTGTGAGGATTTTAGAGGGGGTTACAAACTCCAGCTGAAGTTTTAGAGGAGTGTGACTCCAAAGTGTGAGAGTAGGGAAGTCGTCGAACTTCACATGTGTGTAGCGCTTTGTGCAGAAAAAAAATTGTCCACGTGGTTGTTGATGTTGAGACGCGCCCTGCGAGGTCAAGAGACTCCGGAGTATGTTGAAAAGTGTATGAGACACTTGTTTGATGTTGTGATCTGGTCGGTTTAATAGGTTGATCGGGCGTGGTCAACAAGTCGGTACGAATGTTGACGAATGGAAGAAAATTTCGACTTTGAGATTTGACGAATTCTAAAGTGCACTAGAATAGTTCATTGATCAGTTGAGAGTAAAGTTTGCGGGTCAAATTTTGCTTGCGAAAGCGGGAAACCGAGAAAGATCGAACAACTGCAGAGGCTAGTGAAAAATCCCTAAGGTTTCTGAAGCGATTGTATTACCCTTCCTGTAGTAAACCGACAGATTTGTTTTATTCTTTTGGTTAGTGCTCTCGTTATATTGCAGAAATTAGTTTAGGAGTGAAGCCGAATGAAAAAGAGGACAAGCCGCGGGACTTTGTCAGCCGTAGTGTGTGAGTGTGACGTCACTAGGAGCCGTGCTGGGATAGGTCGGTTGGTGAGAAGGGGTCGCGCAGGGATTGGACACAGTCCACGAAGCGCAACTGGTAGGGGAAAGGCAAGCGAAGAGTATTCCGGGAATTAAAGTCACTTATTGATTACACATTTTAGAAAAATAAAAGACGGAAAGATGAAATTCTTCAAAGCATTTAAGAGTGCTATGAGGGGAGACGTTTATATTAAAGCAAATGTAGGAGAAGAGACACCGCCTGAGGGTACACCAGCTTACATTGTGATTGAAGAAAAGGGGGTAGCATCATGTCTTTGGCTAAAGCAATGGTGCAAACTAACAGAGAAGCATGGAAGTGTAGCGTTCCCTATCCATGGGTCGTTTAATCTAAGGGTTTTGGAGAATCTGAGATTTGCGCTATACGACATGAAAGTACCTTGAAGGCCAGCACAGTTTGAGGCACTAGCAATTTGGGAGTTAATAGCTAGAAACCAACAACAAAAGAAATTTGAGACAAGAATAAGAAAAGTGGAAAAGGCACTAGCGGATGCTAGATGGGACAGCACACAAAAGGTTTGGAGATCAGATGTATTGCAGGGGATTAAATTGTTTCCAGCAATTACTGATGAAGCGGAGACGGAAGGAAGGAAAGCTACCTATAAGACAAACAGGAGTCAGTCCAGAGAGAGAGAGAACAACAGAAACTCAAAAATGTCAGACGAGTCAGACGATGAGGACTTCATTATACAATTGCTGAATGATCGCCCGCCACCATGTGTAGAAAGCGAAAAAGGCTCAAGCATTAGTACTGCCCCTCCAGAACCAATACAGGGTAATGTAACACAGAATTTGAGAATATCTCAGAGGCAGAGCAGTTCCGATATGCCTTTCTCACCACAAATACTGCAGATTCAGAGAATATACCCAGACGTGCCTAAATTGAAACCTGTTGATAATTATCAGCCACAGGTTCAAAGGCACTGCTCTGTTGAGCATAACATGGGAATGACCTCTGATTCCATGGCGCAGGGAGGACAAAACTATCAAAGACCGACATTGACTCAAGCTGAATCAACACAGTTTTTGATGCCTCAAAAAAAGGGCACAAGAAGTGCCGAGGTATACTCGAGTAACAGAGAGCCAGTTAGGTATGCCAGCAATGATGAACCATAATGTGGGGATTAACATGCCACAGAATTCGAGGAACAGACAAAATCCAGACACAATATCACTGCCTATCACTGTAGGTCCACCAGTACCACTGTACATACAGGCAAACCCAAATGCATGCGACCAAGGGGTAGTGATACAAAGTGGGACAGGGGGAAGATGCATAGAAAACACTCCAGAAACAACTCCAATAGCGACATTGCCGAATGGATCTGGGTTCTTGTCGGAATTTAGCCCAATTCCAATTTGTGCTCCGTCAACTGTGGTAAGATCAAGTCCACCACTAATAGTACCGTTAACTTCAAAGACTGAAACATTACAGCAACCATCAGTAGCAGTTGATGTAAGTGCTACATTGATGGGACTGAACGCACAACAGCTAACACAATGGTTCAACAGCCTGAACTCCCCACAAAGTACATCCAGCGGGAAGGGAGAAGAATACCTGAATAAAATAAGATTGGGCATGGAGGCAGATGAACTGGTAGAGGGAACAATGGGACTGAACAGATTAGAATCATACACGGAAGAAGAGCTGAGATACATGTGCCCTAGAATTACAAGAGAAGTAAGCAGCATACATAAGAAGTTACAAGAAATTGCAGACAAAAACGAGATAGATATAGGTAAGACCAAACACCTGAGCAGAAGTTACAGGTTAGACTTTGAGACAAAAGACTTTGAACACATGAGATCTGCAGGGATGAAAAAAAACCTTAAGGAGATACTGCAGAGCGCACAGGTCTGGAGATGTTTAGACAAGTGGGAAAGCAGGTGGGTTAAGAAAAAGGACAAAAAGAAAGAAAATACCCCAGAGTGAAATGAGAAAGCACAACAGAATGACGACCTGATAACCATGTTACCAATGAGAGAGATAGCAGGGGGAAAACTTGTACATGTACCATGGCACAGGTGCGATATTCAATCCTTTACGGATGATTTTCCCAAATTGAGAGAGAAACCGATCGAGTGGCATCAACAGACAGATAGATTTGTGAAACTCACAAAATGTCTCTGGGAAGACCAGAATACCTTATTTGAAATTGTGGTTCCAGCAGATTTGTTGGAAGATTGTAAAAGGGCCATAGGTTGGCCGACGAGCGAACCAGAGAGAGATAGGGACACAGGTGCACCATCACCTACGGTAATGAGCTTATACCATAAGGTGATTGAGCATTTGAAAACCAAAGTTGCGTCGAAAAATGTGGATTGGCAGTGGATTGACAGGACCGCCCAAGAGATTAAAGAGTCAATACATGCGTACTATGAGAGATTGTTGAAGGCATTTAAAAACTACAGTGGCACGGAAACGATTGAGGCAAAGGCCATGCTTCATTTTGTGTTCAGATTTGTGGAAGGGGTGAGACCCGAGATTAGCCAGATGATTAAAACACATTTGATTTGTTGGCAGTCAAAATCGATCGATGAAGCATTGAATTATGCAAAATACTGCAGTGATGAGATTGAGACAAAGCAGAAAAGGTTGAAAGAAAAGGTGATGGTGATGCAGCTTAGAGCAGCTCAGACAGGTTTGCAAGGTTTGCAAGGTTTTCAACAACAGATGCCGCAGCAGCAGCAGCAGGGAAATGCTATGTTTCAGCCGCAGATGAGAGGCAGAGGCCGAGGAGGTTTTGTGAATAGTGGCCCTGATTTAAATACTGTTATGATTCCAAATGGCATACAGGCAATGAAGAAGGTGATGCCATGTCACACGTGCGGAATCGTTGGGCATTGGAAACGGGAGTGCCCAATGATGGTGCAGGAAGGTGTAGGTCAGCAAAACAATGATGTCAATGCATTTCAGACTATGAGAGGACCGAAATTGAGAGGTCCGAATCCAAATTTTCAAAACAATATAAATCACATGCAGGGTTTACAACCCATACAATTGCAGCAGGTGCAAATGCCCGTGTGCAAATGGCACAGTTGCAGCCAATGCAACAGCAGTTTCCTATGGTACCTAATCAGCAAATGCAAATACCCTTAGCACCAATGAATCAGCAGCAAGCAATGCTTCCTCAACAGGTCACGGGTCAAGGAATGAATCAAAGTGACACAGTACACCAATTCCCGTTACACAGTGAGAATGGAATAAATGATGCATGGGAGAGTGAAAGTTCAGATGAGGAGGGAAATTGTATGCTTGCAGCATCTTTGGAAGTTGATCAAAAGGGTTCGTATGTGGAGGGAAGAGTTATGGGTCACCGCGTTTCTTTCTTGGTTGACACAGGAGCTACACGTTCCACTGTTAGGAGCATTGAAGTACCAAATTTGCCACTTTCAGGGAGAATGGTTCAAGTAGTGGGAGTGGCAAATAGGTACCTGACGAACCCAATCACAGATCCAATTCAAGTCAGAATTGGTAACTATCAAGGGTCACATAAATTTGTGGTGTGTGACTCAAGCCCGATATCACTATTAGGGAGAGACCTATTGTGCAAATTGGGATGTTCAATTATGTGTTCAAATGATGGAATTAAAATTCAGACAAACAGTGATGGGGAAGAAGAAGACAGTGTGGGAGGGGAAGAAGTGGAAACTGACGATGAAGAGTATCCCCTGATTACTCTTTATCCAATGCTCACTGAAGCAGATATCCCTGCTGAGTTACAGGAAACAGTCGGAAAGGAAGTGTGGGATATGACTGGGAAAGAAGTAGGATTGGTCAAAGGAGTAGAACCAGTGAATGTGACTGTAAAACCCAATGTAACTTTTCCCCAGACCCCACAATACCATATGGCACAAGACACCCTCATGAAAGTCGCCCAACTCATTGATGAGTTTGTAAAACAGGGAGTACTGAAAGAAGTGTTAAGCAGCCCATGTAATTCACCAATGATGGGACTAATAAGACCGAGTGGAAAGGTCCGGATTGTGCAAGATTTGAGGAAAATAAATGACATAATAATCAAATGTTGTCCCGTGGTACCAAATCCAGCTGTGATAATGTTTCAAGTTCCTTGTGATGCTGAGTGGTTCTCAGTCATCGACTTGTCACAAGCATTCTTCTCTGTGCCTCTTCATGAGGACAGCCAATTTCTCTTTTGTTTCAAATTCCTAGACAGAGTCTACAGTTGGTGTTGAATCCCTCAAGGGTTTTTGGAGTCACCATCAATTTTCAATCAGATTCTAATGAAAGATTTGGAATCGTTGGAGTTACCATTTCGAGTCAACCCTAGTACAGTACATTGATGATTTGTTGATTGCATCCAAGACCGAAAGTGACTGCACAGCTGACACCATTGCCCTATTGAACCATTTGGGAAGGAACGGACACAAGGTGTCCCCTTCAAAATTACAGTTCTGCCAGAAGAAAGTGAAATATTTGGGTCACCAAATAGAGAAAGGGTCACGAAGAATTATGAAGGAAGGAATAACAAGTGTACTCCAAATGAGTCCCCCAAAAACGAGAAGGGAGGTGAGAAAGTTTTTGGGAATGGTGAGCTACTGTCGCCAATGGATTCCCAATTTCTCAACTCTAGCAAAACCTTTACTGAAACTGACCCAGAAAGATGCGCTGGATGAAATAGAGCTGAAAGGAGATGAGATGGATGCTTTTATTGAATTAAAGGAATGTCTGTGCAGGGCTCCAGCTTTAGGTATGCCTGATTACACAAAGCCTTTCACATTGTTTTGTCATGAACGTGATGCATGTTCCTTGTCTGTCTTGACTCAAGCCCATGGTGGCGTAAACAGACCAGTAGCATATTTTTCAGCTACTTTGGATCCGGTCGCAGCAGCACTCCCAGGGTGCTTGTGTGCAGTAGCTGCAGTTGGTATCAGCCAAACTCAAAGTGAAGGAATAGTGATGGGACACCCTTTAACAGTCATGGTCCCTCACTCAGTCGAGATTTTTGACATGTTCCCGAACGCAGCACATGACTGGTGCCAGGCTTACAAGGTATGAAACGATAATTCTGGGATCACCTAATGTGCAGCTGAAACGGTGCACTACGTTGAATCCAGCAACCTTGTTTCCCAGTGAAAATGCCGAAACTGAGAACGCTGAAGACATCGAGTACGACTGTCTTCAGGTGACTGAATTTTGCACCAAACCAAGACCAGATATCAAAGATACCCGATTGGAAGAAAATGATCAAGTTATTTTTGTTGATGGTTCATGTTTAAGAGATGCACTGGGAATATTGAAAGCAGGATATGCTGTATGTACGGTAACAGGTGTTCTGGAAGCATCTTGGCTTCAAGGAGTTTACTCTGCACAAGTAGCGGAATTGGTAGCCCTTACTAGAGCTTGCCAACTTTCCGTATTAATGAAGGTTACCATTTACACTGACAGCCAGTACGGATTTGGAATAGTGCATGACTTTGGACAATTGTGGTCACAGAGAGGCTTAATGACCTCATCAGGATCGCCAGTGAAAAATGGTGAAAGAATAAGAGAATTGTTACATGCCATCCAGTTACCAGGAGAAGTAGCAGTGGTAAAATGCAGTGCACACTCGAAGGCACAAGACTATGTTTCTCTGGGAAATGGATATGCGGATCAAGTCGCAAGGTTTTGCGCATTGAACTGTATATTGCTCAGAGATGAATGGAACTTGATAAATGAGCCAGAACGTGAAACAAGCGAAATCTTTGCTCTAAAGGTTGTAGATACAATGGATGAATTGAAGTCCTTACAGAATGATGTCAGTGAGGATGAGAAACTCTCATGGACCAAATCGCAATGTGTAAAGAGACTAGATGAATTATGGGTTTCAAGTGAAGGGAAATTTGTTCTGCCAAACAGTCTTTTGACACAGTTAGCCAGATTCTACCATGGACAAGCCCATCTTGGGAGGGATGCCATGATTAGACAATTTAAAACTGATTGGTTTAACCCCAAAATCCGTCAAGTTGCTGAAGCAGTTTGCCATCGTAGTGTCATTTGCCAACAGATGAACGCAGGGAAGGGAACAGTAGTAAATTTGAGTCACATTGGAAGAGCAGGGGGTCCCTTCAGCAGGATGCAAATGGACTTTATTGAAATGCCTGTGCATGGAGGCTTGAAGTATGTGTTGGTGGTGGTGTGCATTTTTAGTCACTGGATTGAAGCATACCCTACATGCAGAAATGACAGTCTCACAGTTGCAAAACTACTCTTGAGAGAGCTAATACCACGTTTCGGAGTCCCGATCTCCTTAGAATCAGATAGTGGAAGTCACTTCAATAACGAAGTAATAAAATTGCTTTGTTCAGCGCTGAACATTGAGCAAAAGTTGCATTGTAGCTACCGCCCTGAAGCATCAGGACTAGTGGAGCAAATGAATGGCACATTGAAATCGAGAATGGCGAAAATATGCGCATCAACAAACTTAAAATGGCCTGACGCATTGCCCTTGGTGTTAATGTCTATGAGAAACACCCCTGACAGGAAGACTGGACTGTCCCCGCACGAGATTCTCATAGGCAGAGCCATGAGACTTTCAGCAGTTCCTGCAAATGCTCTTTTGAATATTACAGATGATATGGTGTTAGACTACTGCAAAGGTCTAGCTGATGTGGTCCGCTCTTTCTCTCACCTGGTGGAGGCTACCACCTTGCCACCGATCCAAAGTCCAGGACACGCCCTGAAAGCAGGTGACTGGGTCGTGATAAAGAAGCACGTGAGGAAGCCGTGTTTGGAACCCCGTTGGAAAGGACCATTCCAAGTGATTCTGACAACTACCACCGCTGTGAAGTGTGTGGGAGTTCCCAACTGGATTCACGCCAGTAACACGAAGAGGGTGACGTGCCCCACAGACGAGGAAGTTGAAGCACTGAAATCACCAGTGTCTGATAACAAAGTACCAAGCGCCGAGACAGAGCGAAGAGGACCTAGAAACGAACAGGTAGAAATAGAGGAAGGAGAAATATTTTCTGAGGACGAAGCAACTGATTCATTTGGGGAGGACCAAGGAGGAGCCTCAGAAAGTGACGAAGGTCCTGAAGGTGACAAAGAGCCTGAAATAGCAGAAGGCGACAGAGAGCCTGAAACAGGTGACAGTAACAAGGAGCTCGAGACAAGTGAAGGAGCAGGAGAGCCTGATCAGAGGAGGGCTTTCCCAGAAGCAGACGATACAGGAAAGGAAAAGGAAAACCTGATTGACTTCCCAGAGGGAGAAGACAAGACAGGACAGAGCGAAATTGTTCAAACTCCTTCAGAAGAGGTTGCAGGTCCGTCAAGTGGACATAGTGCGAAAAGAAGACAAAGCATATCGCCAGTAAAATTAAGGATCAGAGAAACATTAAACGAAAGTGAAGGGCCAAAGGTGAAAGAGAAGAGAAAAGAAGTGTCTGTTGCAATAGCAGCACCAAGTGAAGAGAAAGACTTGGCCAAGGAAGAAAGTACCAGCGAGAGAGAGTCAAAGAGAGATGCAAAATTGAAAAGAAAAAGAATACTGAGCAAAAGATATTCTGGTCCGGAGTGGGCATACTTAGCCACTAACGATTGGTCAGACGAATTTGTATCCCTCAGTCTCGAAAACGAAGAGGCAGAACTTCACTTTGGCACATGAGGAGTAAAACTCCATGAACTTTATCGGATAAGACATTGATAACCTGATTGACTTTTGAACCGGCTAAGACATTGCTAACTTGATTGACTTTGAAACCGATTTTGAGACAACGCTGCTAACCGATAAGAGACTAAGGGCCAGATGTAGGAAAGAATTTGCGAGTCGCAAACGGCAAAAATTGCCGTTTGCGAGTCGCAAATCGCATTTTCCTATGCAGAAATGCATTTTGCGAGTCGGGACCGACTCGCAAAATGCATTTCCGAATCGCAAATAGGAAGGGGTGTTCCCTTCCTATTTGCGATTCGCAGTGGTATGCAATACCATTTGCGACCCCATAGGCGGTCGCAAATGGTGTCGCAGTTACCATCCACTTGAAGTGGATGGTAACCCACTCGCAAATTGGAAGGGGTCCCCATGGGACCCCTTCCCCTTTGTGAATGGACCACAAATTATTTTTTCAGGGTAGGTAGTGGTCCAAGGGACCCCTACCTGCCCTGAAAAAATACCGAAACTAAAGGTTTCGGATTTTTTTTTAAGTGCAGCTCGTTTTCCTTTAAGGAAAACGGGCTACACTTAAAAAAAAAAAAAACTGCTTTATTTGTTTGCGAGTGCCCATAGTCGGTATGGGGCCGCAATTTGCGACCCACCTCATTAATATTAATGAAGTGGGTCTTTGCGACCCCATACCGACTCGCAGACGGTGTCTGAGACACCGTTCTGCATTGCAAATTGCGACTTGCAATTTGCGAGTCGCTCCGACTCGCAAATTGCAAGTCGCAATTTCCAACTTTGCTACATCTGGCCCTAAGCTGCTAAAAGAAAACTGTGTGAACATTGAACTCGTTCAGCTTTGTATATATCTGCAAACTCGATTTGATAAAGTGTCTTCAACTTTCTGATTCTATACAGATCATGACAGGCTACACTACACAGGGACATAAAATGAAGTGTTGTAAATACATGTGTATAGGTCTAATAACCGTATGCGTACTAATCATTGTAGCAATAGTTCTTGGAATGCATGGTAAGAATGAGAGTGAGAAGAATGATGCTTCTACTTCTAAACCTACTATTATTACTGAACTAACAGCTGTGAAGAGACTCGAACAAGATGAAAGGCATTTGCATGATAAGAAGGAACTTTTGTCTAACGTTTTCTATTGCTTGTTGAGTGAGTATGTTGAGACAATGGATGCGAAAGATTGTTATGTGTGCACACAAATACCTACCTCAGTGGTGGAAGGGGTGACGTATCATAGCATGCCTCTTACGTACGGAATTACATGTAGTATAATAATGTCCAGATTTTATGGTCAACAGTACATTCATTATTTTTACTCTAATTATGATGTTACATTTGCATATGTCCCCATAATCGAGTACCTGAGCAAAGTGGCCAGAGATTATTATATAAAATTGATGAGACACTTCTTTGAGTCGTTGTCACCTTTTCACACAGCTCACGCACATAGAGAGAACCTTACATGCTTGCTTTCACCGGTAGAGATAAACTTCTTAGACCGCACTGACGATAGGAGAAAAGAAATGAAGGAGGAGTTGGAAAGGAATTACACAAAAGGACATCTGTAGATGCTTTTGCCGCAATAAAAACACAAGGGAAAATAGCTTTAGATACATTGCACATAGGGAGATTCTGTATACATAGACATAAATCATATTATGACACAGTTTTTGTGGGAACGAGTGAATGTAAACATACGTTTTTGTTTCAACCTAAGTGGAGGTTCATGCTGAATGGACAAGACCCAGTTATTCCTGGGATATATTATATTTGTGGACTTAACGCCTATTATAGTCTTCCTAAAGGATGGTATGGGAGATGTTATTTGGGAATAGTGTTCCCAAAGATTTACCAACTAGACGATTTAAAGACATTTCTAAAGCTGTCTGAATTACATCATGTTCAGGAAAGGGAGACAGCTTCTGGTGTGGTAGGAGATATATTTGGAGCACTGATTCCTTCAGTGGGAGTCATATTGAATTCAATTAAAATACGAAAGTTATCTACTATTGTGGATAACATGCTGACAAAATTCTCAGGAGCTATAATCCTGATGGATGCTGAACTCGCTGCAGAAAGAGCTATGACTCTTCAAAATCGGCTTGCCTTAGACAGTCTTTTAGCAAAGGATGGCGGCGTTTGCAAAATACTTGGTACACGTCACTGTTGTACATATATACCAGACAGCAGTGTAATAATTAGAAAGATGCTTACAAATTTAACTAATGAAAGTACAGATTTGAAGGAATTGAAAGAACCAGGAGTCTGGGAGAAAGTTGGAAAAGGATTTGCTTCAGTGGGAAATTGGCTCAGCAACGTTTGGAACGGATTGTTACTAAAAATAGTGAAGGGAATATTGATAATATTAATTTGTTTATTAGGCTTCTGGGGAATATGGAAAGCTATCAAAATATAGAAAAATAGACGCAGAAGGAAAAGAGAAGAGAAAGAACAAACCAAAATGGTAGAAATATACAGAGAAAAATCAAAAGGAATAAAGAGAAAAAGGGAATTAACTGAAGTGCCAAATTACTATACAGAATTTTAATGGAATAAAATTTGTGGGTAGATTTGATGTGATGACATAATTTGTCATCAGAGGAGGGATTGATGACGCAGAAAAAGAGGGTCCAACATATATTCATATATCATGTAACCAAAATCGTATAATGTAGTGTGGTTTTAGTAAAGAAAATAATGTACGAGGGAAATTGTGCCCTCGGGGTAGTTCGCCATCATTATAAACTAGCTTTATTAATCATGAAAAACTGAAAATTGTAGTAATCCATCATAATTGCAAATGTATGCCATGATTTCTTATTGAAACTGTTTTATGTTTAGCTTAAATTTAGTAGAGGCTTTTGCCTAGTTGCCTGGTCTCAAATTCTAACTGCGTGGCTTTTCCTTGAACTAATGAAACATATATTCTTGCTTGAAGTTGTATTTTTCCAGTAGAGATGACTAATGCACTTATCTTCAAAGTTTCGTGTTAGGCCGGTTTCATCCCCTTTGATACAAGGTCAGTCTCTGCAGGTGCGGACAATGAAGGTACAGATAATAAAATAATTGGCAACCCATGTTGCAACTTGTGTTCCAAGGCTCCAAGGACAACGTATGCATAAATGAGCGCTAGTAAAAAGACAATTTTCATTGGACAATTTGAAGCCAACCTATGAACCCTCCAATGGAAGACCCTGCAGAATTTGGAATGTTTCTTACTTAAACCCACTGGACAAAGAGAAGTCAGCCATTTTTCCTTGATGCCAATTTGAAGCCAGATGCCAGACTCCATTTTGGACGACACCCTGATGCCCTTTTCTCTATCTGAGAGAAAGAGACTTTAAGAATTCTCACCCTAGAGACTTTAACTTTGATTTGCCCTGTCTTGCCCATGCAGTAACTTTGCCCCATTCTCCTTGCTATTGCAAGGAAGCTTGCCCTTAACTTTGCCCCTTGAAACCTACCCCATGCTGATCGAACCGGTACCTGTGGGACGAAGACTTTTCTTGAATGCTGATTGTATTTGGTAAATATGAAAGGATAAATGTATTATGCATTGTGTTTTTCCTTTTAGGTACCAACTGCTATTTTGATAGGGCCTAAGCTAGAAGTTTTCCAAATTTGTGTTGACTAAATTCGTTTGCATGAAGCCCCACATGTCAATGCTAATTAGAGGTTAGTTGAGGTATTCATTCAATGCACCATGCTAATTTGAAATCTTGTTATGCTGACCAATGTATGAAATTAGTCAAATACAGTTACTCATATTAGTGATTTGCATTGCCATAACTGAATGTATCATTATTCAGATTTTGCGTAGATTGCGTTTCTTCCGCCGTTATGGACAGCTAGTAATGTTCATATACATATATCATTTGGTTTTGAGACTTATATATATCGTGCTAGCTTTGTTAATATAGGGAAATTAATTCACTAACTTTTAATAAACTGGTGTGGTTATTCATGACTGAAAGGTCATGGTGCGCCGAAATATCAACTGTTATTGATTTCTGACGTGTTATTTGATTTATTAATCGAGTATTAAGTGTCGATTACAACAGTTATTGATTATTGATCTAAGTGACCCGACTATTCTAGGATGAGGAGAGCCCGACTCGGCTAAAAGGTTCACCGACCTCCAACGTGTCCAGGTACAGGTAATTTATAAGGGCTGGACGCGTTATCACCCGTTGTGAAGATGGTGATTGCAGCAAGTATGTGAAGGCAAGGACCTGAGGAAGCTCAGAAAGGTCAGTAGCTAACAGCGTCTTTCAAACATGATGCACCCTTTAATACTGAAATTGAGCACGCTCATTAAGAGCAGGTGCTGGCTGTGTAATCAGTTCCCAGGTTCGCAACACTGTATCCTCAAAGAAGTCCCCCATGTATTGTATGCCCAGTTTGTGCATTTGCTCAAACACTGCACACTCCTGTCCCACCGGGAACCAAGTACACCATTCTAATGGCAACTGCGGGGAAAAAAGCAGGGGTGCATGTTGTACATCTACCATTTTGTTCAAAAGTTACCGTATAGTGCCCACTCGGTCTATGGTGTGATAGCGACACACCGGTTTGTCAAGTAAAAAATGAGGGAGCGATAAAAGAGCTGTTCCATCGCGCTCTAGCCATAGATGTGTTCTTGCAATCAAAAATAAGCAAACATTGCCAGTGCCACTCTACAGTAGACCTCAAAGTTAGGCGCATTTAGGCCACCAGACAAAAAAGGGAGAGTGAGTGTGTCCCGCTGTACTCATGGCTGTTTTTCCAGCCCACGCCAGTCACATCATCAATGATCGCAGTGAGCGAAATAGCACTCCCAGCAGTAACATCAGTATATTCATGAAGAAGAACCAAAATCAGGGAGGTATGACCTTCTTCCTGATGGATATCTGGCCAATGAGCGAAAGAGAAAGGTGAGTCCAGTGTTGTACCGCATCCGCCAAATTCTGCATTGCTTTCCCATAGTTCTCCCACAAGACCACCTCCAGGTCAGGGTGAACCTGAATTCCTAAGTAGTGAACCGGGTTTGTTGTCCATTTGAAGGGGAATTCTAGCAGTATAGACTTCATGGCCCCAGTAAGCAGGAAAAACAGGGATTTCTCCCAGTTCACAAGCAAGCTAGAGTGGCCACAAAAGCGCACAACCTCCCAGAGAACAAGGGACAAATTCCGTTCGGTTCACGGATATATAAAAGGGTATCACCCACATATGCTGATATTATAAATGTGCAGGGCAGAATGTGCATACCACGATGGGCATGATACTCGCGTAACGTGCAGGGCAGAGGCTCATCCACCAGAGCATACAACAGCGGAGATAAAGGGCAACCCTGACATGTGCCTCTAATAATAGCAATTGGCTTGGAAAACAGTCCGTTGACCTTATGTGCTTAGTGGATCTTTAAACAACACCCTGATGAGCTTCAGGAAGACATCTCTTACCTCAATGCACCGCAGTACAACCAGCATTAAGTCTCATTCAACAGAGTGGGAGGCTTTTTCCGCGTCTAAAATGTCTTCTGCATGAACAGGGAGATCGATGCGAGTGATGATGCCGAAGAGGGCCTGAAGATTGTCACTAAGTGACTGCCCAGGTATGAAACCTGGTTGTTCCTGGCCCACTATGCCCAGAAGTAGAGGGACCAATCTGTTAGCCAAAAGTTTCACAAATAATTTTATATATCCGTATTTAGAAGCAATAGCAGCCGATAAGAGGAACTGTGGTTGGATGACTTACCAGGCTTAAGTAATGTGATCAGCAATACCTCACGCATAGTAGGGGGCATGCAGCCATCACATGCCATCTCCTCAAAGAGGCTAAACAAATGAGGGAGATGTTTATCCTGGTAGGCTTTATAAAAAGCAACAGTCAGACCATCAGAATTGGGCACCTTTAAATTAGGCATGTCTTTTAGCGCTCTAGTGATCTCTCCAGGGTGAAGCAGTGCCATAACCAGCATCCTTTGGGAGTCTGATACCCACTTCATGGGAATATGCTCAAGATAATCTACTGTGGCTTGTTTGATGTATGAAATTCGTAATGTGTATAAGTCAGCATAGTAGGCTCTAAACCTCTCAGCCACCTGCGAGGCTACACTCACTGGCACCCCCGGTCATCCAACACCGACAATACCTCACTATCCTTGTGCGTTCTTCACAGGACAGCTCCAGCGTTGCACTTGGTCTCTGCCCCGCACCCATAAACTCTAGCGACAGCATATTTGCCTAAGTGCATTACCTCATCCTGTGCTATTTCATTATACTCTTCTAGTTTCCTATGAATCTGCCCAGCAGCATCTCATCTGCTGTTGTCACATCCACCAGCTCAAGTGCTGCCATGTCCGACTCTAGTTATTGCAAGAGACTGTATTTAGAACAAAGTGTCCCCTGCATGCTTCCCTGTAGTGACCCCCTCGAATATAAGACTTTAAGGCTTCCCATATAGGGGGTCATTACAACATTGGCGGTATACAGCGCTTACCGCCGTGCAGAAGACCGCCAATACACCGCCGCGGCCGCGGAAGACCGCCACAGCTATTATGACACACATCTCGGAATCTGCCCAAATTCCGACACCCACACAATACTGCCACACCAAAGGTCAGCGATAAACATGTGGAAACAAATCCTCCACCTCCACGCCAACAGAAACATGCCCATGCTATTACGACCCATGAATCCACACAGCGGTCTTTCAACCGCGGTATTCCATTGGCGGTACACACCGCCGCGCTCAAAATACACACACATTTACAATACACCGCCACAGTGGACAATTCAAAATACACACACCTGATACACATACACACACCATTCCCACACATCCAATACAATATAAAACACACACCCACATCACCCACAAACCCCTACAGCCAAAAATTCTGAGAGAAGGCCAGAGATAGAGCACAGAATAGACAACCCTATCATACAGAGGCACACAACACCATCACCCACACAACATCCAAGCACAAAACACCACATACCACTACACTCACCACACTCATCACCACATACACCACCCCACACATCACACACACCACCCCATGGCACCCCAAAGACACCCCCGCTTCTGCGAGGAGGAGCTCAGGGTCATGGTGGAGGAAGTCATACGGGTAGAGCCACAGCTATTTGGCTCACAGGTACAGCACACATCCATACCCAGGAAGATGGAGCTATGGCAAAGAATAGTGGACAGGGTCAACGCAGCGGGACAGCACCCAAGACATAGGGAGGACATCAGGAAGAGGTGGAACGACCTACGGGGGAAGGTGCGTTCCACGGTATCCAGGCACCACATCGCGGTACAGCGGACTGGCTGCGGACCCCCACCTCCTCCCCCTCAACTAACAACATGGGAGGAGCAAGTCTTGACCATCATGCACCCTGAGGGCCTCGAAGGAGTCGTTGGGGGAACGGACACTGGTAAGTCAAATCTCAACTATCATATCCCCCACCCTACCTGCATGCTATCACAACCCCCCACCCTCACACCCTCCCCTATCACCCAAACTCCTCACTAATGTACTAAGAACACCAACTACACATCCCAACCCCAAGACCTGCATGACACAACTAAGCATGGACACCCAGAACTAAAGCATGCCCACTGCACATACCCAGAACACCCCCCCAACCATCAGCACACAAGCCCCCACACAGGAATGCCTGCACTTGTGGTTCACGCACACCCAGCCATTGCACACCATGGAACACACACATGCAATAATCATGTACTTATACCCCCGCAGGAACCCGAAGGAACGTCACCACACCAGAGGGTCCAGACAACACCACTCCACCCCCAGAAGAGGCCCACAGTGACGAGAGCAGCTCTGCCCTACTGGATCTTGATGACCAGCCCGGACCATCCTGGGCCTCAGGACAGTCAGTTCCCCTTGCCCAGCCACAGCCCAACACCAAACTTCCACCCTCTGGTAACACCAGCACAGCACCCACCCAGCAGGCCCAAACCTCCCTACCAAGGACAGGTCAATCAGCTGTGTGTCCACCACTGCAGGGCACCCAGGCTAACCCACCACCCCAACAACAACAGGGACCTGGGGGCAGTGGTAGTGGGCAAACGGTCCAGGGGACGGAGGCACAGGAACACCGGGGAACTGGGAGGGCTGCTGTGCGACAGAGGGAGGACAGGCCAAGGGAACCTACTCTCCACGAGGCCCTCTCCTCCATCATGGGAGCATACCACCACTCCCAGGAGACGATGGCCACGGTCCTGGACAAGTTGCAGGAGACCCTGCGTCTGCAGGAGGAGCAGTATTTGGGGTTCAGGGAGGAGCTCAGGACCATCGGCATGACATTGACCCTGCTACATGGATTATTCTACTTTTGCTAGTTACATGGAAAATTTTACTTTTGCTGTTTACATGGATGATTGCACTTATGTCCATGAGTCTGACTGTGAACAAACTTCTGTTTCCTTTTGTGTCTCTCCTTCATGCTAATAGCGACAATCGGCTCGCATATGTGGAGCTGTTTTACTTTTCATTATCAGTTTATGTGGCACGAAATGTCCGGTTCGGAGTTTACAATGCGTGACCCAATGCATTGCAAATATTTATTTAATATGGTGCTTTTGACAACGGTGCCTATTGCACAAAGAATCAGTCACATAAATACATCCTTTCCTGCAAAAATAAAAAAGTAAACATTAAAACTCTAGAGGATTTGCAGGGCATCATCTACTACAGTTTAAATTTTGATGGTATCATATTCTGATGTGCTTTGAGACAGTGTCTTTTGATGTGTTTGTTTCTATATTTCTCCTAATCCGCCTCCACCTCTGCTCTGGTGAGCGTTTTGCCTCCTGCTGCCCACCACCTTGCCAGATGTTTTTTTCTTTTGTGATTCACCGCTTCTTCAGAAGTTGTTCCTGAGGACAGCATTATTTTTTTCTTTTATTTTATTGAGTTTAACCCCTTCGCTGCCAGGCCTTTTCCCCCTCAGGTGCCAGGCCTTTTTTTGGCTATTTTGAGCAGTTTGCACTCAGGTCCTCATAACTTTTTGTCCACATAAACTACCCACACCAAATTTGCATCCTTTTTTCCAACATCCTAGGGATTCTAGAGGTACCCAGAGTTTGTGGGTTCCCCTGAAGGAGACCAAGAAATTAGTGAAAATACAGCGAAAATGTAGTTTTTTTTCAAAGAAATTGGAAAAAAGGGCTGCAGAAGAAGGCTTGTGGTTTTTTCACTGAAAACGGCATCAACAAAGGGTTTGTGGTGCTAAAATCACCATCCTCCCAGCTTTCAGGAACAGGAAGACTTGAATCAGATACCCACATTTTTCAACACAAGTTTGGCATTTTAGTGGGACATCCCCAATTTTTACTATTTTTTGTGCTCTCAACCTCCTTCCAATTAGTGGCAGAAATGGGTGTGAAACCAATGTTGGATCCTGGACAGATAAACATTTATGAAAAATAGTCAAAATTCTGAATTCAGCAAGAGGTAATTTGTGTAGATCCTACAAGATTTTCCTGCTGAAAATAACAGCTGAAATAAAAAACTATTGAAATCGAGGAGAAAAAACTGACATTTTTCTCCACATTTTACTCTGTAACTTTTTCCTGCGATGTCAGATTTTTGAAAGCACTATACCGTTACGTCTGCTGGACTGTTTTGATTGCGGGGATATACAGGGCTTGTAGGTTCATCAAGAACCCTAGGTAATCAGAGACAATAAATAAGCTGCAAAATGCAATGGGTTTTCATTCTATTCCGGGTATACAGCAATTCATTTGCTGAAATATAAAGAGTGAAAAACAGGTATCAAGAAAAACTTTGTATTTCCAAAATAAGCATATGATAAGGTGATAAAAAGCAGTGGTTATTTGCACATCTCTGAATTCTGGGGTGCCCATACCAGCATGTGAATTACAGGGCATCTCTCAAATAGACAACTTTTTTACACCCTGTCTTACATTTGCAAGGAAAAAATGTAGAGAAAGACAAGGGGCAATAACACTTGTTCTGCTATTCTATGTTCCCCCAAGTTTCCCGATAAAAATGGTACCTCACTTGCGTAGGCCTAATGCCCGCGACAGGAAACGCGACATGGACATATCACATTTTTACATTGAAAACTGCCGTTTTATGGGGAAAGTGCCCAGCTGTGGATTTTGATCTCTAGCTCAGCCGATACCTAAGAAAACCTACCAAACCTGTGCATATTTTAAAACTAGACACCTAGGGGAACCCAAGATGGGGTGACTTGTGGGGCTCTTACCATGTTCTGTTACCCAGAATCCTTTGCAAACCTCAGAATATGGCCAAAAAACACTTTTTCCTCATATTTCGGTGACTGAAAGTTCTGGAATCTGAGAGGAGCCACACATTCCTCCTACCCAGCATTCCCCCAAGTCTCCTGATAAAAATGGTACCTCACTTGTGTGGGTAGGTCTAGTGCCCGCAACAGGAAATGCCCAAAAATGTGGACACATGACATTTTTCCAAAGAAAACAGAGCTGCTTTTTGCAAAGTGCCTAGGTGTGGATTTTGGCCTCTAACTCAGCGGGCACCTAGGGAAACCTACCTAACCTGTGCATTTTTTAAAACTAGACACCTAGGGAAATAAAAGATGGGGTGACTTGTGAGACTATCACTAGGTTCTGTTACCCAGAATCCTTTGCAAACCTCAAATTGTGGCCTAAAAAACACTTTTTCCTCACATTTCGGTGACAGAAAGTTCTGGAATCTGAGAGCACCCTCAAATGTCCTTCCACCCAGGGTCCCCCCAAGACTCCCAATATAAATGGTGCCTCACTTGTGTGGTTACGCCTAGTGCCTGCGATAGGAAATGCCCCAAAACACAACGTGGACACATGACATTTTCCCAAAGAAAACAGAGCTGTTTTTTGCAAAGTCGCTATCTGTGGATTTTGGCCTCTAGCTGAGCCGGCACCCAGGGAAACCTACCAAACCTGTGCATTTTTTTCAACTACACACCGAGGGGAATCCAAGATGGGGTGACTTGTGGGGCTCTGACCAGGTTCTGTTACCCAGAACCCTTTGCAAACCTCAAAATGTGGCCTAAAAAACACTTTTTCCTCACATTTCGATGACAGAAAGTTCTGGAATCTGAGAGGAGCCACACATTTCCTTTCACCCAGAATTCCCCCAAGTCTCTCGATAAAAATGATACCTCACTTGTGTGGGTAGGCCTAGTGCCCGCGACATGAAATGCCCCAAAGCACAACGTGGACACATCACATTTTCCCAAAGAAAACAGAGCTGTTTTTTGTAATCTGCCTAGCTGTGGATTTTGGCCTCTAACTCAGCCGGCACCTAGGGAAACCTACCAAACCTGTGCATTTATTAAAACCTGACACTTAGGGGAATCCATGATGGGGTGACTTGTGGGGCTCTCACCAGTTTCTCCTACCCAGAATCCTTTGTAAACCTAAAAATATGTCAAAAAAACACTTTTTCCTCACATTTCGGTGACAGAAAGTTCTGCAATCTAAGAGGAGCCACAAATTTCCTTCCACCCAGCGCTCCCCCAACTCTCCTGATAAAAATGATACCTCACTTGTGTGGGTGGCCCAGGTGCTTGCAATAGAAAAAGGCCAACAACCTGTAGAGTATGAGGAGATAGCACAGTGAGTTGATAAGCACATATTTTGCTTTTATATATCTTTAGGCTGACTCTGCTTTTGGGACCACACATGTGAGGTGTCATTTTACTTAGGAGACTGAGGGGAACGCTGGGTGGTAGGACATTTGAACCGGAGCGGTGATCCTACAAAGAAGAGTGAGGAAAATATTCTTTTGTAAGCACATTTTGAGGTTTGCCGAGGAGTTTGGGATAGAAAATGTTGGGGGATCCACACAAGCCACACTTCCCTGGATTTCTCTGGGTGTCTAGTTTTAAAAAATGTCTGGGTTTGGTAGGTTTCCCTAGATAAAGGCGGCACCCGGAGCCAAAAACGTAGGTGACCCTTCAAACACAGGTAGTTTTGTAATAGATCATTTTGATGTGTCCACGTACTTCTGTGATGTCTCAAACACTAAAATTGTGAAAAGAAACGCACTTAGGTCATGTTAAAGACCCCTCACCCACCATCCAAGTTGGTGGTATTCTTCATCATTGGGGGCCCATCCGAGACACCTAGCATGTCACGAGTGTTCTGCGACACCTGATTACAGCGGAGCAGGTTTTGTCATTTTTACCACACATACTGGTTGGATTTGACACAAGGGTGAGTGACAGTTCAGTAGATCAAATTTTATTAACAAGAGATTTCACAAAAATGAAATGCACTGTTAATAACTGAAAGGCCAAACAACTGAACCAATGACTCACAGCTCGTGAGCTGTAAAGCTGGGACAAGGCACCAACCGCTTTATAGTCCATTCACACACCTCCCATACATGACATGCACAAGACCATTTATGCCGCCAGCCACGGCCCAGAACATTACAACACTTGCATCGACCGACAGCGCCACTCAAGAGCCCATCATTTTCATACGCCCACATGCCTGATACAGCAATCACACCAGCTGATGGGAGTGTGTAGACTGCCATTTGGCTGGCACCTCCAGCCAAGCGCCACCCCATGCACACCGCCAGCCAAGCGCCACCGCATGCACACCGCTAGCCAAGCACCACCCGACGCACACCGCCAGCCAAGCACTGCTCCACACACATTGCTAGTCAAGCACCACTCCATGCCCATCACCATCACTTTTTATTGTTTTTAAACAACAATGAAACCACTAACTAGAAATAAGTACAAAACTACAAACACAAAAGCTCTAACTGAATACATGACAGTAATGCCAACTGTGAAACTGAACATATGAAAATATAAAACTTCAGTTTACGCTCACAGTAGGTCCCAGTAATTCTTCTGTGTGTGGTAACTCTTGAAACAGCCAGCCACACACAGCCCAGGCTTTGAAGTACAGACGGGGCAGTACATCTGGCTCGCCCTCCGGATACCTCTTTGGGCACATACTCTACATTTCTTAGTGGGCAAGTCTTTTTTAGAAGTGGGAGTCATGTGGTCAGGAAAGTATTGATCTTCAATCTAGCCACATCCTCCACCACTGCTACTCCAGGAACTCTTGCCTGTTCCACCACAATAGGGCTCTCTATCACTGACTCCTGAAATGTAACAATTTTCATCCTTGACTCAGGGGAACAGTCCTTGAACACAATAAAAGCATTAAAAGTTGCCAAATAAAGCAAATGGATGGCATACTTCTTATACCACACTTAAGACTTATGAAGAGCAGTGTAAGGTTCCAACCTCTGATCTACTCTATCAACACCACCCATGTGCTTATTGTAGTCCAAAATGCACACAGGTTTGTGCATTTCTGCAATCTGACCCCAAACAGTCACAGTGGAAGTACTCTCATCATGGATGGTAGCTAGCATGTACACATTCCTCCTGCCTGCAAATTTCAGAGCTAGCAGTTCATTAATATGAAAGGCACTGCACTGTCCTATCTTAAGTTTTTTACAGACAAGCTCCCTTGGATAGCATTTCCAGTTAGAACGGATCATACCACAAGCAACAGTGTCCACTCTGAACAATTCCTTGAACAATTGAACTCCAGTGTAGAAGTTATCTACATACAAATGGTGACCTTTGTTAAACAGTCGTCTTCCAAGTTCCCACAACATTTTTTCACTAACTCCAAAAGTGGGCGGACAACCAGAGGGGTCAAAACTGGAATCCCTATTAGTGTAGACCCGGAAATTATACACGTATCCTGTACTATTTTCTGACAGCATATACAATTTAATTCCATACAGTGACCTCTTGCTAGGACTGTACTGGTTAAAAACCAAATGTCCCTTGAACAGGACCAAAGACTCATCCACACTTAGGCCTATGTTTATACTCTGTTTGCGCTGGATTTGCTTAATTTTTTTTTTACGCAAATCCATCGCAAACTTAACTTCATATTTGACACTACAACCATCTAGCGTAAAAATATTGGAGTTAACGTCATTTTTTGTCTGCGGAAAACTACCTTGCATCAATGAGATGCAAGGTAGGTGTTCCTGGGTAAAAAATGACTCCAAGGCCCTTGCGCCTTATTTCTCCTCCCATGCAAAAATCACGCATGGGAGGAGGGCCTTAAATATTGGCGCTAAGCATGCTTAGTGCCATTATTTAATGCCTGGGTCAGGTCAGATGTTAGGGACCTGTGGGCCATTTTCCATTATTAGAGACCATGGAAAGAGCCCACAGGTGCCCTTCCCTGAACCCAGGGACACCCCCACCCACACCTGGAGAACACCTAAGGATGGGGGGACCCATTCCAGGTAAGTCCAGGTAAGTATTTTTGATTATTTATTTTAAAGTGCTATGGGGGCATAATTTGCCCCTCCATACACGGCACTGTGCCCAATGGCCATGGTCATTGGGCTGAAGGGCATGACTCCTGTCTTTACTAAGACAGGAGTCATGTCCATGAGGGTTGTGCGTCAAAAAAATGAGACTAGTTAGGTTAGAGTCATTTTTATTTACTCTAATCTGACTAGCGCCATTCTTTCATGCACAACCTCCAGTTAACACTACGCCTCCCCTACCTGGTTAGCGTAATTTATTTTGATGCTAACCGGGCCTTAGCGCCGGCTTGCGCCATTCCTTAAATATGGTGCCTGGCTGGTGTCCTGGAATGGCGCTATACTTTTTGATGCAAACCTGCACTAACGCAGGTTTGCGTCAAAAAGTATAAATCTTGGCCTTTTTTCTTTGCCTGGAACATGCACCTCTGGAAACCGATCTACAAAATGGTCAAGGACAGATTTAATCTTAAAAAGACGGTCACAATCAGGGTGATCTCGTGGCAAGGCTAAAGCATTGTCAGCAAAATGCAGCATCCAAAGAATAAGAAAATACCGATTACGAGTCATGGTTGCAGGAACTATAGCCGTTGCCATCAAGAGACTAGTAGACCGATAAGAAGCTAGTGACAGCTTCCTTATCAACCCCATCAAAAAAGTCAAACCCAAGAACTTTTTCATCTCTTCCAGATTTGTGGGAATCCACTGGGTAGCTCTAGACTGAGGCCTAAGTCTGGCAGCGTTGTCCCTCAAATACTGCTCCGCATACAAATTAGTCTGCTCAACAATCTCTTCCAAAAATACATCATCCATAAACAACTCAAAGAAATTGACAGGCAAAATGTTTTTCGTATTTACTCTACACCCTGGAAGACCACTAAAGGCAGGAAACTGTGGCTGCACCATGTTTGGGGCAACCCAGGTGTCAGGTCTTCCAATGGGAAAACTTTCAGCCCCAGGCTGCTGCACAATTGGAACATCAGTGTCCTCCTCTAAAACAGGCCCTTCATCTGCACTCAGAGTGGCTTCCTCATCAGAAGATTCCTCTCAGACAGAAAACTCCCTGCCAGAATCTTTCACTTCCTCCTCTGCCTCAGATACAAGTCAGTCTAATAATCATGGTCAGAAGACTACTCAAAAAGCATGTCAACAACCTTCTGAGCGGCCACTCTACAGCAAGCCATGATCCTTTCTAAGAAGTGTAACTTGACAAATGCAGCAACAACAACCAGCACTGTCTAAAATAAGTAATAAACTAAGTGTGGCTTTGTCAAAAGAGTTATGTGCTCAAAAACGATATCAATCACTTGCCTGAAAAAGTTAGACTCACCAGCAACTACTCTGCACAGACACAGCAATCACCAATGATATCCCACTAAAAAGAAAAAAGAAAAGGAAATTAGCCATAAGACAACACAAATATCACTGTGCACAAATCTAAGGACAATTTCACACACAATCATGCATTCAGTACACCACCTACAAACATGTCATTCATGCATGTCAACATTACTCCTTTGGAGTAAATTGTTTTTACTTACCTAAAACATGCAACTATGCAAACTGCAGGTCAACCACTGCCAAAACTGCAAGGAGCCACAGAAAAGGAAGAAAAAGCTTTGAACTAGAACAAAAAGAAAAAAATAAACTGTTATAATCACAAATGCAAAACCTTTGCCAGTTGACACACACCGCCACAAGCATTTAGAAATTTTCCATGGTGACTAATTGGATTCCGCCCCTCTTGGGGCAGATGGGTCCACAAAAAATAAGCTGATCTGCTCCCAAGAGGGGAAGAAATGGGCAACATTTATGTGCCAACTTTGGGGGACATTCCTTGCTAAAGGGGGTGCCCCCCACACAAAAAAACAAAGAAAAAAATCCCTAGCATCTTAGTGTATTCTACCCCCCTTGGGGGCAGATGGGCCTACAAAAATAGGCCGATCTGCCCCCAAAGGGGGAAGAAATGGCCATCAGTAATGTGCCCCCTTTGGGGGGGCAACCCTTACCAAAGAGGCTGACCTCTCACACAAAAAACACACACACACACAAGATCCCTGGTGTCTCAGTGGATTCTTCCCCCCTTGAGGGCAGATGGGCCTAAAAAAATAGGCCGATCTGCTCCCAAAGGGGGCAGAAATGGGCAACAGTTATGTGCCCCCTTTGTGGGGCAACCCTTACTAAAGGGGGCACCCCCAATACAAAAAAACAAACAGAAAAAAAATTGCTGGCATCTTGGTGGCTTCTGACCCCTTAGGGGCAGATGGGCCTAAGAAAATACACCGATCTGCCGCCAAGGGCGTCAGAAAAGGCCATCAGTAATGTGCCGCCTTTGGGGGCAAGCCTTACCAAAGGGGCCGTCTCCCCACATAAAACACACACACAAGATCCCTGGTGCCTAAGTGGCTTCTGCCCCCCTTGGAGGCAGATGGACCTAAAAAAATAGGCCAATCTGCTCCCAAAGGCTAGCAGTTCTGTGCTAAAGGGGGTGCCCCAACACAAAAAAACAAGGGAAAATTGCTGCCATCTTGGTGGATCCTGTCCCCCCTTGGGGGCAGATAGGCCTATAAAACATAGGCTGATCTGCCGCCAAGGGGGGGCAGAAATGGCTAACACTAACGTACCCCTTTTTATGTGTGACCCTTGCTCAAGAGGTGCCCCAACACAAAAAACACACACTCACAAAACAGAAAACCTCGGGCCTAGTGGGTTTTGACTCCCCCGTGGGGCCAAAACATATAAAACAATATTGACCCCAGGGCAGCGACCCTTGCCTAAGGGATCGTTGCCATAAAACATCACCATAAAAACACTCCCTGGTGACTAGTGAGTTTCAACGGCCGATCTGCCCCAGAAGGGGGCCGAAACACAGATATATTTATGCCCCCAGAGGAGAGACCTTTGCCCAAAATAAGCTAAGAAAACATCTCTGGGGTCTAGTGGTGGATTCCTGCTCCACGATCGCAGGCCTCACCGCGATCATGGAGCAGGAATCCATTGGAAAAAGGCACGGGAAAAGGAAAAACTCTTTCCATTACCCCTGTGTCTGTTTTCCACCCCCTACCACCACCAGGAGAAGGGCTGACCTGAAACGCGCTGGAAGCAAAAGGCTTCTAGCGCGTCCCCGGCAGCATTTGATGACGTTGCCGCACAGTAAGCATGCTGACATCATCAGATTGCTGCGGGGGGTCAGGGGTGGAAGGTGAAGCGACTCCCCTGCCATCCCTGATAGGGGGTGTGGATGGGAGGCCTAGGGGAGAAGCACTAGCACTTCCCCGTGGGCCGGGTGCAGGATGAGCTGGTCTCGTCCTCGGCACACAGCAACAGTGGCCGAGGGTGAAACCTGCTTGTCCCAGGCACCTGAGGGGTTAAGCAAGAAGGAATGAAAAGGAAAAGAAAACAGAAAAATTCAAAGCACAGGTATTCATGTCACGGTCAGATTACATGTACATTGATGCTCTTAGCAGCAGTAGCATTGCTTCAGGTCATCCCCGGCCCTCCGACGATTTACCCTGCGTAAACTCAGTCCCAAGCAACATTAATGGATCAGATCAGTCATTTCCCAGCAGTTTATTGTGCCATTCAATTCAGGTATAACTATATGTCTCAATTCCACCTATACTAGCTCATCAGCGAGTACATAATTCTCATAAAAGAATGGAGGGAGGTGCTGTGTTTGCCAATTTCCTCTATAGTGTGTCCCTAGGTACCAGTTCAAAGGGTGAAGTGAAGTCCAAAAGTGCCATATACAGCAGTATTTCTTTTTCTGTGCTGTATTTGTAAACTTTGAAATAAAATGCAAAGACCTGGTCTAGGGTAGAAAGCCCCTGTCTGAATCTGCCTTCAGTTGTATTCAGTATGTTCAGATCTTCCATCCATTCTTCTACAAAGATTAGGACTTTGTTGGACCAAACCTTTCATATATATCAATGAGGATAGTTGGTCTGAATAATTTCTGATTGTTCTCAGTGCCTTTTTGTAGAGAGGGATAATTGTACTGGTTAGCAATAAAGGAGGCAGGTCTGGTGGACTGTGGTCTCAATCAAAAGAGGTGTCTGAATTGATGATCGTTGGTGCTTGAAGACCTCATCACGTTTGGACCCAGAATGTTATCCTTTGTGAGTTATTGGATTATTTTCCTTACATTCTCCTCTGTGAAGATTTCAGAAAATTTCCTTTGGCCAAGTTATTGAGCCTTTCCGCTCCTTTCTTGGTTTTAATAACCATATCTCCTTCCTGTCAGCATAACATGATCCCTGGCAGGTGTGTGATGGTTTAGGTTGCACAGTAGTGTGTGTTGGATGTTACAAGGTAGAGTTATGGTTGTGCTTCCAGCATATCCTGTGTCCTCCTCAACAAAGCCTTGATGCTGCCCGATGCTCCTCAAAGGTACTCTATTGCTCATTTTCTGAACCTCAATGTGCTTGTTGATTTGTGGGGGTGGGCTAGTAGTGAGCTCAGGTACAACCGTCTCTTATCCTGGCCAGGCATCCACAAGCCATCACATTCCATCCCAGACTGCCGCAAGCTGTTAGTAGTCTCAAGTCACATGCCAAAGCCACTGTGTGCAAGCTGTTACAAGTCTCATTTGGTCCAGCTTGCCATTGCTCTGATGTGTTGTAATTCATCTGTGGGCTTTCAACCACGCCCACCGCACCCATCACTATCACTCATTCATGAGCTTGCCTTTCAAAAATCCTTTGTTATCACTGGTAAATGCTTTACTTTTCTCCTTCCTTTGGGTGATTTGTATTACTGCTTTGGCCATCGACCCCATTACATTGATAATTGCATGTTTGTTGATACATTTGACTGTGGGAGAACTTATTTTTCCTTTTGTGTCTCTTCTTCACGGTCACGTCGACCGTGGTGCTTTGAATCGGCTCGCTTATGTCAACGTTCTCTTTTAATTTTCCATTTATTTGGCAAGAAAAGTCCTGTTAGGAATTTACAATGCTAATAGCTCTAATTCGAGCAAACACGAGACTCATTGCATTACAAGTGTTTATTTTAGGTTCGCTAAAACCTTTACAGCTCAGTGAGTTACATATTTACTGCTGACATCTGGTGTGATCTTTGGAGTACAAGTTGGTATCCCTGTAAGGTCAAATCAATTATTTGTCCATGCAGTTTAACTTGGTATTTATAATATCTGTGTTTACAGTGCTGAGCAATGGCAATACCTGGTATTAAGGGTTATACAAAAGCATAGCCTTGTCAGAAGATACTAAAGAACATTCTTTGTACCTGTTTTTTATTATATTGCTGCCATGTTTCATTTCCATTTTGTATCACAACATATTGCATCTGGGAGTTGTATTGTCTATTGTAAATATATAATTCTTCAAGTGGCAAACTCAGAAGTATTGGACTATTTTAGAGTGTAGAGTGTAGAGTTTAGGAAATGTGTTGTCTAATGCACCACTTTGCCTCTTAGTGTTAAGATGTTCTTGAGGCAAACACTCTTGGTGATTCCTCCCAACCCCCTTCGGGAGTGCAACACCTATCAGTTATTATTTCCCCACCATTTTAAAATGTCACCAGCCACTACTGGGAACACATATCTCAACAGATACAGAAAGAATAAACTGTTCTATGACAACATGCGTTAGGGGCCTCAACAATTCAACAAAGTAAAAATGCATGCTATACGTGATGACAATGTTACATACCAATCTGATAGCAAGCCAACTTTAAGAAGTCAAGGAAATGGCAGTAAAAGGCATTCACAATGGAGAGTCTGTAATGATAGCCCCATCATATAGCCCTAAGAAAGACCAGAAGTCATTTGTGAGCTACATAAGACATAAATATAGGTAGCAGGGCCTATGGTGATAAGTAGGCCTTGAATGGAGTAAAAGCCAAAATAAGGGGGGACAGTTGTCAATTTGGCAGCAGACAAGGCCCAAAGAGAAGAGCGGGGCCTCGTGAATGGATTGAAAACCAGACACACACTAGGTGTTGAATTCACCCATTACTCATTCAAGCACAAGAGCTATGCTTTCATAGACTAAATCCCACCACTGGTTACTGCCTGACTTAAGGGATATGACACAGGGACCCATCAACCTTGGGACATACACAAGCGACTTGTGTGCTAGATCACCCTAGAACTAACCAACAGAAGACAGGAGGACTCTGGCACCTCTAGGATACTTTATTATACGACCCAGCTATCATAAAGAACTTTAAACCAAGCATCTGAGACTACATCACACACAATACCATAGGACAGGTCGAAGATGCAACACTATGGGAAGTACTGAAAGCTGTCCTAAAAGTGAATGTCATAGCCAAGGAGACCTTACAAACAAATGAGAGAAGCGTTGGTACTCAAACTTATAGATGAGATTTGGGAACTTGAAATAAACACAGTTTGGGACACAATCCTCTTGTAGTAATTCAACACACTTGTAACAAATTTGCTCAGATAGTACGAGCAAAAAGTAACATTGTTGAGGTGAAAGGTAAATCAGGCCAACTACACACAAATAAAAGAAACAAGGCCAAATTATTCTAATACTTCTATGAACAGCTTCATGCTATGGAGCACATCATGCCCAGGAAGCAAAAACATACTTAGAGAGGTCATACCTCCACAAGGCAACAACAATCGGCTGATCAAAAAGAAAGAAATCCTCAATGCGATTTCAAACCTCTACTTTCTGAAAAGCACTTGAACCAGATCATTTCTCGGGTCCTTTTTATAAGATCATTAGCACCCACTACTGCATATTTTTCATGCCTGTCTTTTATAAGGTTTATCAGGAAATTATGGAAGAGAAGAGGGTGACACCCACAATGTCAGAGTTGATCACATGGTTATTCCCAAACCTAGTAAACAACAATGTCGGAGTTGATCACATGGTTATTCCCAAACCTAGTAAACAGTCTAATGATTGTGCCACATTTAGGCTTATCTCAGTATTGAACACCTTTAAAAATATTCACAAATATTGCAATTTATCACCTAAAATCAATAATCAAAGACCTGATCCACCCATCACTTTTCGTGTGTTTCATGAAAACAGGGCCTAGACCACCCAGGGCAATGAAAAAGAGTTTAATAAACAAGAAGACCAATGCTATAATTCCTTTGGAGAAACTACAAGAAACTACAGTGCCCCAAGAGACTGAAATCATTGCACATCTTAAACAAATCTGAGCTAGACAGTTATTACTTGACAATACAGGAAATAGGACGGTAAAGGACAGAAGTGTAATAAGACTGTTTTAAGTTATAAGCTTATGAAGATGCCAAGGGAAAAGGAACGGGGGTGACTACTGCTATTTAGAGCACTGCTTTTTACAGTGTTTTCCATTACTGACTTTGATACTAGTGATGTCACTTACCATCTGTAAGTATGAAGAGCAGGAGTCAGCAAATTGCCTGCCAAATGCTGAGGTCGCAGGCAAGAAAATCTCACCTAAGGCAGCAGTAAGTTCAATAGTGACAGCATCAATGGAACAGGTGCACGCTCCTTGTGGGGAGGTGTAAGAGAGAGCACACAACCGCAGACGTGCCTTTGGGAAGAATCAGCACCCCTGGAAACACACCCATTCTGAAAGAAAGCAGATAGTGCAGGGGAAAGCTCAAGTGGGAGGGAGCACTGAGTGCTTGGGTGCAAGCTAGCCATAGGCTTCCGGTAATGACAGAACAATTATTCAGTACAGTCCAACACTGCCTGACAGAATTCCTACTGGATCTAAAAGGCATATCATGATAGGACAGGGAGACATTTAGGATAGTAGAGAAGTGATTATACAGAGATTAAAGGCAATAAAGAGGGGTGCTTACAGGGGCCTGAGGATAGTTAGCAACCACAGGGCTCAATGGTAAAGCCAAGAAGTTCAGACAGAAAAGGGTTCTAAAGAGGAAGCATGGGAGCTAGCGAAATAACCTAAAGTCCCTACCACCATTGACACATGTACATCTGTATTTTTATAATATGTGAGTGTGAGAAATTGCCTGATAGGTCTGTGTACATTTTTAAATAAATGGACATAATAAGAAAGGCACATATCGATGTTGGTGGCTACGCTTGGTTGCACTACGATGAAGAATTTAGAGCTCAGTTGAGCGTATAGACGATTAATCCCTGGTGAGAGGTGCATAACAAACTTTGGCTTCAGTGGATGTATCTGACAGGGCCCCATTCTACAGTGCATATGGCTAATGATTTGGCTGTACAATATTGTCCCTTTCTTGGTAGACCCACCCTTGGGGTATGGTGGGAGAATGGGGCAGGTTTCAGGCATCAAACTCCGGTGCATGTTGGGGCTTTAATTGAGGTTATTGGCCAAGAAATCTATGTAAGTTCAAACATGGATGTGCCAAATGTGGCGGTGAACACACAGTGCTACAACATTCTGGGGAGCAAGCCAACATCAATTTTAAAGGGGAGGGCAGAAGGTGTGGAGGACAACCTCAACCTTGGAAAAAAGGCTTCTCGCCAATTAAGTTTGATACATTGTATTTATGGGTATGGTTTTACTCATACAGAGAAGAGGCTTTGATGTTGGTGTGGGGTTTCAGAGAAGGATTTTGTTTGGGTTTCCAAGGACCACTTCAACATAGGTTTGCAGATATTTTGAACTCTGAAAGAGAAAGAGCCCATTCGGCATGAAACAAACTAAAGCAGGAAGTTGCAGAAGGTTGGATTGCTGGTCTATTTGATTATTGGCTGCAGGGCCTAATAGTAGCTCCTTTGAGGGTGGTACCCAAAAAACACCTGAAGTATTTCAGTTGATACATCATGTCATGACCAGAAGCTGCCTCAGTGGATGATTTCATTTCAAAGGAGGATACAACAGTGCATTTTGCATCAGTTGACATAGCTATGGGCTCGGTGGGGTGATGAGGTGAAGGGCCAAATGTGATATATAATCAGCCTTCAAGCTATTTCCAGTACTTTCTAATGGTTCTCCTTTATTAGGCCTTTATTAGGCATCCAGTTTGAGGATAGGCTCTTTGTTGGCACAGTTTGCTGATAGGCTATTCAGTATCATGTAAGCTGTTTGAGACATTAATTCCTTTTTTGAAGTGGTGCTTTATGGTCCAGTCAGTTCATGAGTTTGTCACTCATTATCTAGATGATGTTCTGTTGGTTGGAAAAAGAATCACAAGTGCTTTGGGTTTAGCTTTGGAATGTTTTCAGAGTTTGAATGCAGAATGGTGGGTCCCCCAACACCCACCAAACAGAAGGCTCTAGCACACTTCTAGTTTTCTTAAGTGTAGAGCTTAATACAATACAAATGGAAGCTAGACTACCAGGGGGCAAGGTACATGAACCTTTGCAGCTTTTAGGAGAGGCTTTAGAAGCATCTAAACTCCAGCTTAAGCAAGTGCAGAAACTGTTGGGCTGCTTTAACTTTCCATGTAGATTGGTTAGAGCAGGCAGCTCCTTTTGTAGGGGACTAGGCTTTGCCATTGCAGAAGTACAGCTCCCTCACCATGGAATCAAAATTAAAACAGCGTTGAGGTCAGACCTTGAGGTCTACAGAGTATTTTTGAGAGGTTTCCACAAAGTCACTCTGTGGTTGCTGGAGGAAGATTTTCATTTACAGAGTGAGAGCTTTTCAGATGCAGCAACAACCCATGGATTTGGCATCTTCTGGGAATGCAGATGGTACTCAGCATGTTAGCCAACTGGGTGAAAGAAAAGAGCTAGATGCATTGTCTTTTTAAATTTCTTTCCACTTCTTGTAGCACTTGCCTTCTGGGGTGCAGAGCTGGCCAATGATACAGTTAAATTTCACGTTGACAACAGCATGTTGGTAGCCTTGGTGAATTTGCAAAGAGCAAAAGACAAGAAGCTACTGAAGTTGCTGCAGCATTTAATCTTTGGGTGCTAAATTTGTAACATAGTTTTTAGAGCTAGACATGTGCCAGGTGTGAAAAATAGCATCCCACATGCATTGTCTCATTCACAATGGCAGAGATTCTATGGTAAGGTGTAGGAGGCTGTACTGGCTTGTAGTGAGTACCAAGGGGTACTTACACCTTGCACCAGGCCCAGTTATCCCTTATTAGTGTATAGGGTGTCTAGCAGCATAGGCTGATAGATAATGGTAGCTTAGCAGAGCAGCTTAGGCTGAACTAGGAGACGAGTGAAGCTCCTACAGTACCACTAGTGTCATATGCACAATATCATAAGAAAACACAATACACAGATATACTAAAAATAAAGGTACTTTATTTTTATGACAATATGCCAAAAGTATCTCAGTGAGTACCCTCAGTATGAGGATAGCAAATATACACAAGATATATGTACACAATACCAAAATATGCAGTAATAGTATTAGAAAACAGTGCAAACAATGTATAGTTACAATAGGATGCAATGGAGACACATAGGGATGGGGCAACACAAACCATATACTCCAAAAGTGGAATGCGAACCACGAAGGGACCCCAAACCTATGTGACCTTGTAGAGGGTCGCTGGGACTATTAGAAAATAGTAAGGGTTAGAAAAATAGCCCACCCCAAGATCCTGAAAAGTGAGTGCAAAGTGCACTAAAGTTCCCCAAAGGACATAGAAGTCGTGATAGGGGAATTCTGCAGGAAAGACACAAATCAGCAATGCAACAACGATGGATTTCCAGTCGAGGGTACCTGTGGAACAAGGGGACCAAGTCCAAAAGTCACAAGCAAGTCAGAGATGGGCAGATGCCCAGGAAATGCCAGCTGTGGGTGCAAAGAAGCTGCTACTGGACAGTAGAAGCTGGAGATTCTGCAGGAACGACAAGGGCTAGGAACTTCCCCTTTGGAGGGCAGATCCCCCACGCCGTGGAGAGTCGTGCAGAAGTGTTTTCCTGAAGAAAGACTGCCAACAAGCCTTGCTAGCTGCAAATCGTGTGGTTAGGGTTTTTGGGTGCTGCTGTGGCCCAGGAGGGGGCAGGAGGTCGTCAATTGCGTCTGGGGACATAGGGGGCATCGAGCAAGACAAGGAGCCCTCTCAGCAGCAGGCAGCACCCACAGAAGTGCCAGAAACAGGCACTACAAGGATGTGTGAAATGGTGCTCACCCGAAGTCACACAAAGGAGTCCCACGTCGCCGGAGGACAACTTAGGAGGTCGTGCAATGCAGGTTAGAGTGCCGTGGACCCAGGCTGAACTGTGCACAAGGGATTTCCGCCGGAAGTGCACAGAGGCCGGAGTAGCTGCAAAAGTCGCGGTTCCCAGCAATGCAGTCTGGCGTGGGGAGGCAAGGACTTACCTCCACCAAACTTGGACTGAAGAGTCACTGGACTGTGGGAGTCACTTGGACAGAGTTGCTGGATTCAAGGGACCTCGCTCGTCATGCTGAGAGGAGACTCAGGGTACCGGTGATGCAGTTCTTTGGTGCCTGCGGTTGCAGGGGGACGATTCCATCGACCCACGGGAGATTTCTTCGGAGCTTCTAGTGCAGAGAGGAGGCAGACTACCCCCACAGCATGCACCACCAGGCAAACAGTCGAGAAGGCGGCAGGATCAGCGTTACAGAGTTGCAGTAGTCGTCTTTGCTACTTTGTTGCAGTTTTGCAGGCTTCCAGCGCGGTCAGCAGTCGATTCCTTGGCAGAAGGTGAAGAGAGAGATGCAGAGGAACTCGGATGAGCTCTTGCATTCGTTATCTAAGGAAATCCCCAAAGCAGAGACCCTAAATAGCCAGAAAAGAGGGGTTGGCTACTTAGGAGAGAAGATAGGCTAGCAACACCTGAAGGAGCCTATCAGAAGGAGTCTCTGACGTCACCTGATGGCACTGGCCACTCAGAGCAGTCCAGTGTGTCAGCAGCACCTCTGTTTCCAAGATGGCAGAGGTCTGGAGCACACTGGAGGAGCTCTGGGCAGCTCCCAGGGGAGGTACAGGTCAGGGGAGTGGTCACGCCCCTTTCCTTTGTCCAGTTTCGCGCCAGAGCAGGGCTAAGGGGTCCCTGAACTGGTGTAGACTGGCTTATGCAGAAATGGGCACCATGTGTGCCCATGAAAGCATTTCCAGAGGCTGGGGGAGGCTACTCCTCCCCTGCCTTCACACCATTTTCCAAAGGGAGAGGGTGTAACACCCTCTCTCAGAGGAAGTCCTTTGTTCTGCCATCCTGGGCCAGGCCTGGCTGGACCCCAGGAGGGCAGAAGCCTGTCTGAGGGGCTGGCAGCAGCTGCAGTGAAACCCCGGGAAAGGCAGTTTGGCAGTACCAGGGTCTGTGCTACAGACCACTGGGATCATGGGATTGTGCCAACTATGCCAGGATGGCATAGAGGGGGCAATTCCATGATCATAGACATGTTACATGGCCATATTCGGAGTTACCATTGTGAAGCTACATATAGGTAGTGACCTATGTATAGTGCACACGTGTAATGGTGTCCCTGCACTCACAAAGTCCGGGGAATTGGCCCAGAACAATGTGGGGGCACCTTGGCTAGTGCCAGGGTGCCCACACACTAAGTAACTTAGCACCCAACCTTTACCAGGTAAAGGTTAGACATATAGGTGACTTATCAGTTACTTAAGTGCAGTGTAAAATGACTGTGAAATAACGTGGACGTTATTTCACTCAGGCTGCAGTGGCAGGCCTGTGTAAGAATTGTCAGAGCTCCCTATGGGTGGCAAAAGAAATGCTGCAGCCCATAGGGATCTCCTGGAACCCCAATACCCTGGGTACCTCAGTACCATATACTAGGGAATTATAAGGGTGTTCCAGTAAGCCAATGTAAATTGGTAAAATTGGTCACTAGCCTGTTAGTGACAATTTGAAAGAAATGAGAGAGCATAACCACTGAGGTTCTGGTTAGCAGAGCCTCAGTGAGACAGTTAGTCATAACACAGGTAACACATTCAGGCACACTTATGAGCACTGGGGCCCTGGCTGGCAGGGTCCCAGTGACACATACAACTAAAACAACATATATACAGTGAAAAATGGGGGTAACATGCGAGGCAAGATGGTACTTTCCTACACAACCCCCCCAAACGAAGGACAATAAGACTAGCCAAGACCTGATGAGTCTTCATTGTCTAAGTGGAAATATCTGGAGAGTCCATCTGCATTGGAGTGGCTACTACCAGGTCTATGTTCCACTGTATAGTCCATTCCCTGTAGGGATATGGACCACCTCAACAATTTAGGATTTTCACCTTTCATTTGTTTTAGCCAAAGTAGAGGTTTGTGGTCTGTCTGAACAATGAAGTGAGTGCCAAACAGGTATGGCCTCAACTTCTTCAGTGCCCAGACCACAGCAAAGGCCTCCCTCTCAATGGCAGACCAACGCTTTTCTCTAGGGGTCAACCTCCTACTAATAAAAGCAACAGGTTGATCCTGGCCGTCAGAATTAAGTTGTGATAGGACTGCCCCTACTCCTAATTCAGATGCATCAGTTTGGACATATAATTTTTTAGAGTAACAAGGGCTTTTCAGGACAGGTGCAGAGCACATGGCCTGCTTCAGCTCCTCAAAAGCTTTCTGACAGTTTGCTGTCCATAATACCTTTTTAGGCATTTTCTTGGATGTGAGGTCATTAAGAGGGGCTGCAATGGAGCCATAGTTCTTAATGAACCTCCTGTAATACCCAGTGAGGCCTAGGAAGGCTCTCACCTGAGTCTGAGTAGTAGGGGGAACCCAATCTATAATAGTTTGGATTTTCCCCTGAAGTGGTGCAATCTGTTCCCCACCAACAAGGTGTCCCAGATAAACCACCTTTCCCTGCCCTATCTGGCACTTTGAAGCCTTGATAGTGAGGCCTGCCTTTTGCAGGGCCTCTAAAACTTTCCATAGGTGGACCAGGTGATCATCCCAGCTGGAGCTAAAGACAGCTATATCGTCCAAATATGCTGCACTAAAAGCTTCCAGCCCTTGCAGGACTGTGTTCACCAACCTCTGAAAAGTGGCAGGTACATTTTTCAATCCAAAAGGCATTACTGTAAATTGGTAATGGCCTCCAATGGTTGAAAATGCAGTTTTAGGTTTAGCATCTTCTGATAATTTGATCTGCCAATACCCTGCAGTCAAATCAAAAGTGCTTAGGTACTTGGCAGATGCCAGTGTATCTATGAGCTCATCTGCCCTGGGTACAGGGTGAGCATCAGTTTTGGTTACCTGGTTGAGACCTCTGTAGTCTACACAAAACCGCATTTCTTTCTTTCCATCACTGGAATGAGGTTTTGGTACACCACAGGAGAAGCCCATGGACTTTCAGAGTGCTCAACCACTCCCAGTTCTAACATTTTCTGCACCTCTTGCTTTATGCAGTCTCTGACATGGTCAGGCTGCATATAGATCTTACTTTTGACAGGCAAGCTGTCTCCAGTATCTATAGTGTGCTCACACCAAGAAGTGGTACCTGGCACAGTAGAGAAGAGTTCAGAAAACTGACCCAGGAGATTTATGCAATGGACTTTCTGCTCAGCAGTAAGACAATCAGCCAAAACTACACCTTCCACTAGAGCATCTTGTTCTGTGGAAGAGAAGAGATCAGGTAGAGGATCACTGTCTTCTTCCTGTCCCTCATCAGTTGCCATGAGCAGGGTGAGATCAGCCCTGTCATAGTAGGGTTTAAGGCGATTGACATGGAGCACCCTAAGGGGACTCCTGGCAGTGCCTAAGTCAACTAAGTAGGTGACTTCACCCTTTTTCTCAACAATTGTGTGGGGTCCACTCCATTTATCTTGGAGTGCTCTTGGGGTCACAGGCTCCAAGACCTACACTTTCTGCCCTGGTTTGTACTGAATTAAAACAGCCTTCTGGTCATGCCATTGCTTTTGGAGCTCTTGGCTGGCCTGAAGGTTTTTACTGGCCTTTTTCATGTACTCAGCCATCCTTGATCTGAGGCAAAGTACATAATCCACAATATCTTGCTTTGGAGCTTTTAAAGGTTGTTCCCAACCCTCCTTGACAAGTGTTAGTGGACCCCTAACAGGGTGTCCAAAGAGGAGTTCAAAGGGGCTAAAGCCCACTCCTTTCTGGGGTACCTCCCTGTAGGCAAAAAGGAGGCATGGTAAAAGGATATTCCATCTCCTGCTGAGTTTTTCAGGGAGTCCCATAATCATGCCTTTGAGGGTTTTGTTAAATCTCTCCACCAGTCCATTTGTTTGTGGATGATAGGGTGTAGTGAACTTGTAAATCACACCACACTCCTTCCACATGGCCTTTAAGTAAGCAGACATGAAATTGCTTCCCCTGTCTGATACCAACTCTTTTGGGAAGCCCACCCTGGAAAATATTCCCAGGAGGGCCTTTGCCACTGCAGGTGCTGTAGTGGTCCTTAGAGGAATTGCTTCAGGATATCTTGCAGCATGGTCCACTACCACCAAGATAAACCTATTGCCTGAAGCAGTAGGAGGGTCAAGGGGGCCAACTATGTCAACCCCTACCCTTTCAAAGGGAACCCCAACCACAGGCAGTGGAATAAGGGGTGCCTTTGGAGTGCCACCTGTCTTGCCACTGGCTTGACAGGTTTCACAGGACTTACAAAATTCTTTTGTGTCCTCTGACATTCTAGGCCAATGAAACAAGGGAACAAGTCTGTCCCAAGTTTTCATTTGTTCTAAATGTCCAGCTAGGGGAATGTCGTGGGCTAGAGTTAGGAGGAAATGTCTGTACTCCTGAGGAATCACTAACCTCCTGGCAGTTCCAGGTTTAGGATCCGTTGTTTCAGTGTACAAGAGGTTGTCCTCCCAGTAAACTCTGTGAGAGTCACTGACATTCCCATTAGCTTGTTTGACAGCTTGCTGTCTTAGACCCTCTGGTGTGGGACAGGTCTGCTGTGCCACACTCAGTTCCTCCCTGGCAGGCCCCCCTTCACCCAAAAACTCAGCAGTGTCTGCTTCCAGCTCCTCTGGTGTAGGTTCTGCACAGGGTGGAAATTCCTCTTCCTCAGAAGTAGAATCCACTGGAGAGGGAGGGATAGTAGGAAGTGCTTTACTTCTACTAGCCCTAGCTTTAGGGAGCTCTTGGTCCATTGTTCCAGGATCCAAGTCACCCTGTCCTTTTTGCTTTTTGGCCTGAGCCCTGGTTAAAGCAAAAATATGCCCTGGGATGCCGAGCATTGCTGCATGGGCCTCCAACTCCACATCTGACCAAGCTGATGTCTCCAAATCATTTCCTAGTAGACAGTCTACAGGTAAATCTGAGGCTACCATAACTTTCTTTGGACCAGTAACCCCCCCCCCAGTTGAGATTTACAACAGCCATGGGGTGGCTAAGTGTGTTGTTGTGAGCATCGGTTACTTGGTACTGGTGACCAAGTAGGTGTTGTTCAGGGTGGACCAGTTTCTCTATTACCATAGTAACACTGGCACCAGTGTCCCTATAGGCCTGAACCTCAACACCATTTATTAGGGGTAGCTGCTTGTACTTATCCATATTAAGGGGACAAGCAACTAAGGTGGCTAAATCAATAGCCCCCTCAGAGACTAACACAGCCTCTGTGGTCTCCCTAACAAGACCAACCCCAACTAAGTTACCAAAAGTGAGCCCAGCTACTCCCTTGGATTGGCTATTAGTACGTTTGCTCCCACCACCACTGCTATTAGTAGGGACACTAGGTGTAGCAGTAGGGGTTGTAGTGGTAGGAGGCTTGGTGCTTTTCTTTGGACAACTGGGATCTGTTGTCCAATGGCCTTTTATTTTGCATAAATAGCACCATGGTTTCTTTTCTTTGTTTTGATTAGAAGAGGATTTGGGCCCACCACCCCCACCAGAGTGTTTTTGTGGGCCTGATGAAGACTCATTTTTAGATTTGTCCCCACCCTTGTCAGAAGACTTACCATCCTTCTTCTTGTTGCCATCTTTGTCACCCACTGTATGAACTTTTCTGTTCACCCTTGTTCTGACCCATTTGTCTGCCTTCTTTCCCAATTCTTGGGGAGAGGTCAGATCAGAGTCCACCAGGTACTGGTGCAACAAATTAAACACACAATTATTAAGAATATGCTCTCTCAGGATCAAGTTATACAGGCTGTCATAATCAGTAACTTTACTGCCATGTAACCACCCCTCCAAGGCCTTCACTGAATGGTCAATGAAATCAACCCAGTCTTGTGAAGACTCCTTTTTGGTCTCTCTGAACGTTATCCTGTATTGTTCAGTGGTTAAGCCATAACCATCCAGGAGTGCATTCTTAAGAACTGTAAAATTATTGGCATCACTTTCTTTCACAGTAAGGAGCCTATCCCTGCCCTTTCCACTAAATGATAGCCATAGGATAGCAGCCCACTGCCTTTGAGGGACATCCTGTACAACACAGGCCCTCTCAAGTGCAGCAAACCACTTGTTAATGTCATCCCCCTCCTTATAAGGGGGAACTATCTTGGGCAGATTCCTAGAATCATGCTCTTTTGCAGGATGACTATTGGGAATACTGCTGCTGCCACCATGGGTTTCTAAACCCAGTTTCTGTCTTTCCTTCTCTACTTCTAAAGACTGTCTATCCAAATCCAGTTGTTGCTTCTTGAGCTTCAGTCTGGTTTGTTCCACTCTCAATCTATTGAGCTCCCTTTCTAACAATCTGTCATCAGGGTGGGTGGGAGGGACATGTCTAGAAACAGAAGTATGATGAGAATGGACAGAAGGAGACCTGTCCCTTACAGAAGGCACCCTAACAGCTTGGTTAACAGAAACATCACTTCTACTGTGGTGAGAATGAATGCTCTTGCTATGATGTGAGACAACACTATCTGTATGGTGTGACTCAACCTCAGTACCAACTATGCTAGGCTGTCTAGTATTGGGCAGGCTAGGAAGTTTCTTTCCTGAATCTTTTCCTAGGGGAGTCCCTGGATCAGATTGGGAACCATTAGCTACTTTTTCAACAGATGGGGCCCTTTTGGCCTTATCTTGTTCTCTAAGCATGTTAAGCAATAATTCCAAAGAAGGATTCTTCCCTACACTCAAACCTCTCTCTATGCAGAGACTCCTTGCTCCTTTCCAGCTAAGGTGATCATATGCAAGTTTGGACAGATCAACATTTTGGCCTGTGCCAGACATTTTTTAGAAAGGGAGTTTAAGTGATAGAAAAAGAGAAAAAAGTTTTCAGAACTTTTAGAAAGACAGAAAAAACTTTTTAAACTTTTAAGAACTTTTAGAAAGTTTAGAGGTACTTTTCAGCACTTTAGAAAAGAGGTGAGAAAAGAAATGCAAAACTTTTTGGTTAGGTGTACATAAACTGAACTTGTTTTGTATATTTTTCTCTTATGAAAAGTACAATGACAAAAGTGGTAAGTAGTCTCAAAGCACTTATCCCACCGCTGCACAACCAATGTAGGAGGCTGGACTGGCTTGTAGTGAGTACCAAGGGGTACTTACACCTTGCACCAGGCCCAGTTATCCCTTATTAGTGTATAGGGTGTCTAGCAGCATAGGGTGATAGATAATGGTAGCTTAGCAGAGCAGCTTAGGCTGAACTAGGAGACGAGTGAAGCTCCTACAGTACCACTAGTGTCATATGCACAATATCATAAGAAAACACAATACATAGATATACTAAAAATAAAGGTACTTTATTTTTATGACAATATGCCAAAAGTATCTCAGTGAGTACCCTCAGTATGAGGATAGCAAATATACACAAGATATATGTACACAATACCAAAATATGCAGTAATAGTATTAGAAAACAGTGCAAACAATGTATAGTTACAATAGGATGCAAAGGAGACACATAGGGATAGGGGCAACACAAACCATATACTCCAAAAGTGGAATGCGAACCACGAATGGACCCCAAACCTATGTGACCTTGTAGAGGGTCGCTGGGACTATTAGAAAATAGTAAGGGTTAGAAAAATAGCCCACCCCAAGACCCTGAAAAAGGAGTGCAAAGTGCACTAAAGTTCCCCAAAGGACATAGAAGTCGTGATAGGGGAATTCTGCAGAAAAGACACAAATCAGCAATGCAACAACGATGGATTTCCAGTCGAGGATACCTGTGGAACAAGGGGACCAAGTCCAAAAGTCACAAGCAAGTCGGAGATGGGCAGATGCCCAGGAAATGCCAGCTGTGGGTGCAAAGAAGCTGCTACTGGACAGTAGAAGCTGGAGATTCTGCAGGAACGACAAGGGCTAGGAACTTCCCCTTTGGAGGACGGATCCCCCACACCATGGAGAGTCGTGCAGAAGTGTTTTCCTGAAGAAAGACCACCAACAAGCCTTGCTAGCTGCAAATCATGCAGTTAGGGTTTTTGGGTGCTGCTGTGGCCCAGGATGGACCAGGATGTCGCCAATTGCGTCTGGGGAGAGGGGGCATCGACCAAGAAAGGGAGCCCTCTCAGCAGCAGGCACCACCCGCAGAAGTGCCAGAAACAGGCACTACGAGGATGTGTGAAACGGTGCTCACCCGAAGTCACACAAAGGAGTCCCACATCGCCGGAGGACAACTTAGGAGGTCGTGCAATGCAGGATAGAGTGCCGTGGACCCAAGCTGGACTGTGCACAAAGGATTTCCACCGGAAGTGCACGGAGGCCGGAGTAGCTGCAAAAGTCGCGGTTCCCAGCAATGAAGTCTGGCGTGGGGAGGCAAGGACTTACCTCCACCAAACTTGGACTGAAGAGTCACTGGACTGTGGGAGTCACTTGGACAGAGTTGCTGGATTCAAGGGTCCTCGCTCGTCGTGCTGAGAGGAGACCCAGGGTACCGGTGATGCAGTTCTTTGGTGCCTGCGGTTGCAGGGGGACGATTCCGTCGACCCACGGGAGATTTCTTCGGAGCTTCTAGTGCAGAGAGGAGGCAGACTACCCCCACAGCATGCACCACCAGGCAAACAGTCGAGAAGGCGGCAGGATCAGCGTTACAGAGTTGCAGTAGTCGTCTTTGCTACTTTGTTGCAGTTTTGCAGGCTTCCAGCGCGGTCAGCAGTCGATTCCTTGGCAGAAGGTGAAGAGAGAGATGCAGAGGAACTCGGATGAGCTCTTGCATTCGTTATCTAAGGAAATCCCCAAAGCAGAGACCCTAAATAGCCAGAAAAGAGGGTTTGGCTACTTAGGAGAGAAGATAGGCTAGCAACACCTGAAGGAGCCTATCAGAAGGAGTCTCTGACGTCACCTGATGGCACTGGCCACTCAGAGCAGTCCAGTGTGCCAGCAGCACCTCTGTTTCCAAGATGGCAGAGGTCTGGAGCACACTGGAGGAGCTCTGGGCAGCTCCCAGGGGAGGTACAGGTCAGGGGAGTGGTCACTCCCCTTTCCTTTGTCCAGTTTCGCGCCAGAGCAGGGCTAAGGGGTCCCTGAACCGGTGTAGACTGGCTTATGCAGAAATGGGCACCATGTGTGCCCATGAAAGCCTTTCCAGAGGCTGGGGGAGGCTACTCCTCCCCTGCCTTCACACCATTTTCCAAAGGGAGAGGGTGTAACACCCTCTCTCAGAGGAAGTCCTTTGTTCTGCCATCCTGGGCCAGGCCTGGCTGGACCCCAGGAGGGCAGAAGCCTGTCTGAGGGGCTGGCAGCAGCAGCAGCTGCAGTGAAACCCCGGAAAAGGCAGTTTGGCAGTACCAGGGTCTGTGCTACAGACCACTGGGATCATGGGATTGTGCCAACTATGCCAGGATGGCATAGAGGGGGCAATTCCATGATCATAGACATGTTACATGGCCATATTCGGAGTTACCATTGTGAAGCTACATATAGGTAGTGACCTATGTATAGTGCACACGTGTAATGGTGTCCCCGCACTCACAAAGTCCGGGGAATTGGCCCTGAACAATGTGGGGGCACCTTGGCTAGTGCCAGGGTGCCCACACACTAAGTAACTTAGCACCCAACCTTTACCAGGTAAAGGTTAGACATATAGGTGACTTATAAGTTACTTAAGTGCAGTGTAAAATGGCTGTGAAATAACGTGGACGTTATTTCACTCAGACTGCAGTGGCAGGCCTGTGTAAGAATTGTCAGAGCTCCCTATGGGTGGCAAAAGAAATGCTGCAGCCCATAGGGATCTCCTGGAACCCCAATACCCTGGGTACCTCAGTACCATATACTAGGGAATTATAAGGGTGTTCCAGTAAGCCAATGTAAATTGGTAAAATTGGTCACTAGCCTGTTAGTGACAATTTGAAAGAAATGAGAGAGCATAACCACGGAGGTTCTGGTTAGCAGAGCCTCAGTGAGACAGTTAGTCATAACACAGGTAACACATTCAGGCACACTTATGAGCACTGGGGCCCTGGCTGGCAGGGTCCCAGTGACACATACAACTAAAACAACATATATACAGTGAAAAATGGGGGTAACATGCCAGGCAAGATGGTACTTTCCTACATAAGGCACCCAGAGCAGATCTTCAAAAGACTGAGATACAGTAAGAAATGTGGGAACTGGGAGAGTAAGGATAATGGAATCTGTAAAAACATCCATTGAGTACAGTATAAGAATGGCTTATAGATGGGTTTGGGAGGAGGTTTTGCGTAGGGGAGCATGTAAGAGAGTTTAGTGCATGAATGACATGGCTGCCAGAAGGGAAAACGTAGTGAGTTTCGTCATGCCAAACACTGACAAAGGTGTATCAGGTCCCACAATTACAGGAACATTAGCAGGAATCAGTTTTTATGGCTAGTGTGTCTGGGGATATTAACCTAAGACAGGTGAAATGGAGAGAATACTGTAAGGAAGTGCAAAAGAAAAAAAAAGTGTTTGGAAGAAGAGCAAACCAGTGACTATGGCAAGGCTAGTGCTTTTGGTAGGAACTTTGCAAGAAGAATGTTGGTTGTTTTTTGAGGTTATGTTATTTTGGTTGTGGATGTTATGATTGTTTTATGGGGCTTTTCCTGTTTTGGAGTTGTTGGCCTAGAGCTCATGTGAAGGTTTGAAAGTAGAAGATGTGCATGAGAGTGAGAACAGAATTCAATTTAATTCAAAAATATCCAAGACGGATCAAGTTAGTAAAGGAGCTCAAATTGTATTGCACAAGTTAAGAAGCAGTATGTGTCCGGTGCAGGCATGGCATAAGTTCATAGAAGTTGGGATTGTCAAGACAGATTTTGTTTTCTGTCCTGGGGATTGTAGAATGTTGTTTGTAGCTAAATTATCTGCAGTTATAAGGAAAGTGTTAAGGCAAATGGGGGAAAATCCTTTGCATTTCAGTACGCACTCTTTCAGAATTGGTCAGGATACTCTATGGAAGAAGTCATGACATTGGGTAAATGGTCATCAGTTTGTTGTAAAAGTTATATAGGGATATGGAAAAGTTAGGAGGAGTTTTTTTTCTCCCGTTAACATGTCCCCTTTTTAATTGCAGGCTGTGTTGCAGGACCATGTGTGGTGTTTTTGCACATTTGGATTATCGGCCATTTTTTTGTTAAATGGACATTGGAGCAGACAGAGGCTCATCCGTTTTGTAAGAATTTGGACTTCAGATCGACGGAAATTAAGATCGATTGGTGGGGCAACAGGGGCATGAAGTGGGAACAAATTTGCCATGCCTATCTAGTCTAATGTGTTCAAGACCGTGCCTGGATATTTTGTTGATTCATCTTGGGAGAATAATTTGGTACAATTGTCTTACTTGGGGTTGTTGAAAGAGATGAAGAATGATTGGACGGATGTGGTCAGGAACCTTTACCTTTTGGACTGCATTGATAGAAAGAAGGGTCTGGCATGGGGCATGGAAATATAGTATGGTAGAAAGAGAATGGTACAAGGTTAATAGATGCTTCATTTTAGCCAAGGAAGGGGATCAGGGATGATTGAACATGGAGATATTAAGAAAGAAAATGTTACGTTTTACAGGCAGGCTGAGGTACATTTATTTTTCCTAGGGAAACAGTTATATTTGCTGGAGATCAGAGATTGCTTGGCTAAAGAATTGCCAGAGTCACACAGTTGTATTACTGAATTTAAGGCTGTTGGGGAGGCAGCCTTATGGATGAATATGAAAGAAGCAGGCTGTTAAGGCAACACACCGCAACTTGGATTGAAACCAGGGGATGGGGGACAGGGAAAACACATGTTCAGGGTTTCTCTGGGTGGCTTAAAAGCATAGGGATCATGAAATGAGACACCAGGATGGTGGATGGCAGGGCTGTCCTTAGCTGAGAGTTTAGAGGGGAGTGATAGTTGGAGCTTGTGTGAATGGATGGAGAATGAAATGATAGGGGAATGGTGAGAAATGTTTGGATGGTTATTGTGTGTTATGTTCATGTTGGTGTAGAGGCCTAAGGGTGTGGGGGAATTAGTTTGAACATTGTATTAGTGGGGTTGGGGAAATTCACATATGTTGTAATGTACATACAATTTTCTCCTGCATACCAGTCCCACTAAAGCAGCCTACTTGCTTCATTTTTGTGCTATGGGCCAGCTTCTACGGATCGTAAACTTCACAGTCCTTGCTGCTAGATTCTAATGAGCTATTTAAGTTGTTGGGGAGGGGGACAGAATCACTGATACTGTTGGAAACTATAGAATGCCAGGTTAAGCTTCTGTTTATCATTTCTTTCTATGCGTTTTGTGCTGGTGCTCTGACAGGTAGTAATACAGCTTTGGCCTGGTGTTACTTATGTCCAAATATTGCCATGCAGATACTTTAAAGAAGTCAGCATCGCTACATCTCTCATTTAATGGTTTGGTGCTAAGCTTGAGAATGAGCTACATTGTTTTTTTATGGAGCCCACACATTTGTTTCACTAACATCATCACCACCAGGCTCCTGCCGCAGTTACACAACTAGCAAGCCCTATCACCAGCCTTCCACAAGACCAACCATGCCACATTACAAGTGAGAGCAAAGGAGAGATTGCTCAAGATGCTTTGAGCAGAAGGGTAAGCTTTCTTTTCCAGGGAGATTCCAAAGACCCTGACTAAACCTGCTGTGACATGTAATGACAGGTTGAAGGATGGATGAGTCCAAAATTTCCAGCAGCAAGAGAAATGTTCACTTTAGATGTTTGGGCCTTTTAAGTGATGAAGGAAGATTATCTTGTTGAATTCACCAGGGACATTCCCACTCTGTGACCTGGTTGTCTAGTCAAGAGACTTACCATTGCTCAGACTGTCTTGTCATTGTTGCTGAAGCAATCAGTGGAGGCAGTACATATGCCAGGCTAGGAAGTGGATTTTATACTATTATATTTAGCATACCCACACTGAAAGTGAGCTCAGATAATCTCCTCCAAAGTGGGAACTAGACCGTATCATTCTACTGCTGGATGATGCAGTTTATATGGCCACAGTTGAGTTAAGAAAAACCTATTGACATGGTCCAATGGGTGCATGCCATTAAATGTTCCTTGCTTCTGCATAAGGTAGTGCAGTTTGAGCCTTGCCTTTTGACCACTTTGTGTATTCACAATGGTGGTGGCAACCAATGTGCCCCATCTTCACCTTTAACTGTTGTTCCTTATTTTGATGATGATTGGCTGCTTCATGTTGTATCCTGGCAGGTCGACTGGAGGGGGATCACTGTCCACAGTCATGCTTGGTCTGTCATGGATTTCTTCTTAGCCTTCCCAAATGTCTTTAATCCCTTGCAAGATATTATCTTCAATAAGCCTTTTTTTTTTACTTATCTAGATGTGGTGTTACAGCCTGCACCTCAAGCAGAGAGGTTGGGATTGCCATTGAGCTCATTGTTGGCCTGCTTTCACCCTCCAGCACCCCTTTGGTTACAGGTTAAGGGGCAACTGGTCTTTAGGGGCATATTTAAGAGCCTCTAGCGCCACTCCGGTGGCGCTATGTACTGCACTGTATTTACAAGGTGGCGTTAAGCTTAACGCCACCTTGTAAATACTGCCCCTTCACATGCAGCACTTTGCGTGGAAGGGGAGTGCAATGAGTGTTGCTGTGGGTGTGCCACAGCAACACCCATTGCATTTTGACACTGCCCCAGATTAATGAGTTTTAGTCAACCTGAGGCAGTGGCAAAATCTAACGCCACCCCAGGGTTGGTGTTAGCATTGCACAATGAGGAGAAATGCTTTCATTGCTCTGCGTTTTGGGCTCTTTCTATGTGTGCTGCATTCTGCAGCACACAGAGAAAGGGAAAATCACCATTTAAGATTATTTTTGTGCAGGAAAATATTCCTTCCTGCACAAAAACAATCTCCCCCTCAATGCAGCCATCCTTTCACAATGGTGCAAGGGTTGCTCCATTGGCACACGGCAGCAAATAGATCGCCGGCGCAGGGGGCAACACAGGAGTGCGCCATATTCTATTTAATGTGGTGCATCCCTGCGCTATGAAATTGAAGGTGTGCAATGCTGCCAAATTTGGCGCAGCATCGCACACCGTCATTTTCCCTTATATCTGGCCCTTAGTGTCCTTACTGTTTCATGAGACCACCGGCATGTTCTAACCTTCTGGCACATTTGTATCAGTATTGCTACCTGTTGCTACAGGTCTTTGACAGGTGGTTCTGATGCTTCAATGCTTCAAAAAATTGCTGATTGTATCCTTCCTCCGGGGCAAGGCATGGTCCTCACTTTTGGGGAATGCATTGATGGTTATGATGAATGCCTTCTACCTAAGCTGATGAGTCACCTTGGGTGAGTCCTGAGATGCAAAGACCTTTGCCTCCAGTGCAAACTAGTGCCTCTCCTCAAATTGAAGTGAACTGCCAGGTGTTCTATCGGCCTGTCACCCTTTCAAGTATTAGCTAATGAGTCCCCATTTACATGTTCAATTGTGCATTGCAGTGATTGTGGTTTATGTCACTTGACAGGAGTAAACCTCAGCTTGTTTGCACTAAGAGTGAAAGCTTGGCCAACATTTGTTGTATTGGTGGTTTCCCACATCAGGAATTTGAATAATCACATAGTAGAGAGCAGAAGCCATGTCTACCTCTTCCTAGGATCTGTCCCTCTGTCCCACCACATTCCAGGGCCATCTGCTGCCATCTCAGAAGGTCATTAGTGGATCAGTTTGCCTTCCCTGAACATGCTCACTTTCCCAGATATTATTCCCACTTCACTGCTCCAGGGTGTTGGGGAATGGATGCCTTGCTTCTGCCATGACTGCAACTCCTTTTGTATGCATCTCCTTTTAGCCCTCATTCCTTGATTACTGTTAAGGATTCAAGAGGAGCAGCCAAGTTGGTATTAGGGGTGCCCTTTCAGTCTTACTGCTTATGGGCCTCCTCCTTCAATCCATAACTCTGTAGCCGAAGAGGAGGATTCTTCTGGTTGAATCTTGTTTCAAGTCTTCAGAGTGTGTTCTAGTGGGAATCTTCTGCTTCTTAGACCCAGAAGACACATTGCTTAGGCCATCCACTAATCCAGGTATCTCTCTGCCCAACAGTGTTCTTGACTTGGCAGCAGGGGTGGGGGTGAGCAGTGATTCACATACCTTACATTTTCCCCAGTGGAGTGTGGTTTTCCTTCAGTTTTGCAGTTCATTTTTTCAGAAGTTTGCATTACAATTCTATTTACTTTACAAGGCCAATGGGCAGCTACTAGGGGATTTTGTGAGGCCAGGAGCATTGGTAGGTGAACATACTGCTCATATTCTTAAAGGTTTAGCTTTGTACTGCCCTGTGGCCAGGAGCTTGGGCTACCTTTGGTTTTACTTTTCGTTATGCAGAATCTGCAATTTTGCATTTGAGGTATCCGAATCTGTGACCCCTAAATGTATGACCCTAAAAGTTATCTAGTTGACGTTTGTTACTTTGACTTTCTGTTTTGACAAGTTGTGGGCACCTTGGTGCAGATCCCCTTTTCTGAGGTTCCTTGTTGATGGAGTAATTCTGTAACCTGATCCTGAATTTTGGCCCAATGTTGTTACTTAGGACACACATGATTGCATTGCCTGTTTTTGTTTCTGCAGTCCTATGTTTCTGGGGGAAGAAATTTCACATTCTTTGGTTGTGCAGAGAGTTAGGTTCACTTAGTTGAAGCAAGCTACTGAGCATTTGTTTGTTAATTCTGTCTTATCTGGGCAGGGATTCTGGCACCCATATTTTACTATCAGTTTTACTTGCCCCGCCGCTCCCCATTGTTTATTCTCTCCACCCTTTGGTTCTGCATCTACAGGTATTTTGAGAAGATTCACAGTGGGTCTGGCTGCTTTTTGTGCTGTGGCTCAGTTGTTTCCTTTGGCTGCAATCTTTGGGCCTCAAATATGAAGGGTGACATTTGAGGTAATACTCAGTTTTAGACTTCCTTGAACCCATTCATAAAGTAAAAGTCACTGGATGTTTCAGCTCTGATAGCTCTTTCTGTTTTATTATGGTATCAAAAGGCTTTTGAGTGGCTTTCGAATGCCTAATGACCAATGTTAGAAATGGGGTCTTTGGTTGGCAGTTGGGTTACCCCCTGTCCAAGCAAGGACCCTCACTCTAGGCAGGGTAAGTTACACACAATCCAAATGATCCTGTGCCCACCCTCTGGTAGCTTGGCACTGAGCAGTCAGGCTTAACTCAGAAGGCAATGTGTACAGTATCTGTGCAATAAATCATACAATAACCCAATATATCACCACAAAAATACACCACACAGTGTTTAGAAAAATATATAATATTTATCTGAATAAATGCCGGTCAAAACGATTAAAGTTGAAATAAACAAATGTAGGGATATTACTGAAAGTGATATCAAGTGTCTTTAGAGTTCAAAGATTACTCTAAAAGCAATAAAAAGTGTTTTAAATTTTCCTAGAAACAACAAGTGTCTCTTGCAGGGCAAAGTACCTGGTTTGCATTGAAAAATCCTTGCAAGGGACCGCAGAGGAGGAGATGTGTGGAAAACGGTGAGTGTGCGTCCGTTTTGCCCCTTCGCACACGGACTTGCGTCATTATTTTCCACAGAGAAGACGTTGCGTCGATTTCCGGAGCGTGGACTTGGATCCTCTTCGGGTTGCGGGGTTTTCAGACGCCCCGGGGACGATGCGTGGAATCCTGGGCTTGCGGAGCGAAGTCAGAGCGGCTGCATCGATTCCGGTAGGCGATGCGTGGAAGTTTCTTCCACACGTCAGGTGCTGCGTCGGTTCCGTCCAGTGTCGTCATTCTGAGTCAGCTTGCATCGATCCAATAGGGCTGTGCATTAAAGTTCCGGTCGCGTTGCGTCGCTGGCGCTGCTTTGATCTTCTGCTGCGAAGTCGGGCTATGTCGTTCTGGACTCGGTGTGGCGGGCAGGCGGTGCATCGAATTTTCGCTGCACGGGGATTTCAGCTGCAGAAGAGAAGCCTTTTTGGTCCTGAGACTTCAGGGAACAGGAGGCAAGCTCTATCCAAGCCTTTGGAGAGCACTTCTGCAGCAAAGCAAGAGAGCAGCAATACAGCAGGGCAACAGCAAGGCAGCTGTCCTCTTCAGAAAGCAGTCAGGTGAGTCCTTTAGGCAGCCGGGCAGTTCTTCTTGTCAGGGTGCAGGTACTGGTTCAGGTTTGTTCTCCAGGAAGTGTCTGAAGTGGTAGGGCAGATGCCCTGATTTTATACCCAAATGTGTCTTTGAAGTGGGGGAGACTTCAAAGAGTGGCTTAGAAGTGCACCAGGTCCCCTTTCAGTTCAATCCTGTCTGCCAGGGTCCCAGTAGGGGGTGTGGCAGTCCTTTGTGTGAGAGCAGGCCCTCCACCCTCCCAGCCCAGGAAGACCCATTCAAACTGCAGATGTATGCAAGTGAGGCTGAGTGTCCTGTGTTTGGGGTTGTCTGAGTGAATGCACAAGGAGCTGTCAACTAAACCCAGCCAGACGTGGATTGTAAGGCACAGAAAGATTTAAGTGCAGAGAAATGCTCACTTTCTAAAAGTGGCATTTCTAAAATAGTAATATTAAATCCAACTTCACCAGTCAGCAGGGTTTTGTATTACCATTCTGGCCATACCAAATTAGACCTTCGTACTCCTTTCGGATCAGCAGCTACCACTCAAAACAATGTATGAGGGCAGCCTCAATGTTAGCCTATGAAGTGAGCAGGCCTCACAGTAGTGAAAAAACAAATTTAGGCGTTTTACACTACCAGGACATGTATACTACACAGGTACATATCCTGCCTTTTACCCACACAGCACCCTGCCCTAGGGGTTACCTAGGGCACACCTTAGGGGTGACTTATATGTAGAAAAGGGGGAGTTTTAGGCTTGGCAAGTACTTTTAAATGCCAAGTCGAATTGGCAGTGAAACTGCACACACAGGCCTTGCAATGGCAGGCCTGAGACAAGGTTAAGGGGCTACTTAAGTGGGTGGCACAACCAGTGCTGCAGGCCCACTAGTAGCATTTAATCTACAGGCCCTTTGCAAATATAGTGCACACTACTAAGGACATATAAGTAAATTAAATAGTCCAACTGGGTATGATCCAATGTTACCATGTTTAAAGGGTTAGAGCATATGCACTTTAGCACTGGTTAGCAGTGGTAAAGTGCGCACAGTCTAAAAAACAGCTAAAATAGTGTCCAAAAAGTGGAGAGAGGCAGGCACAAAGTTAGGGGTGACCACCAGAAGTCTGTCAGGTCTAACAACCAATGATTGAGGTGAACGAGGAGGGGCGATGTAAATGTAATGTCCTGGTTAATTGTAGGTAGTCTTCGTTAGTTTACATCAAAGTAATTTGACTAAGTCCACTCTTCTATGAATCTATGCCCGTGAGTGGCTTGAATGTGTCAGGAGGGATGCTCTGAATACTAGCACTGTTAGGGCTCCAGGTCTGGTGGGTAGGGATTGCATTTCAGGATGCTTTAGAGGTTTTTCTATCTCGAGGAGTATCCACTTAATGGACACTAATTGCATTCACAATATGCACAAACTGCATTTTGATGTATGATTTTAGTACTACAATAGAATTATAAATATTCTACAAAATACTATTTACAAACCTATGTGTGAAGTTTCAGCCTCCACCTCACCTATCTTTTTCTGTGTGGAGATCTCCTTCCCAACTCCGCACACATATGTGTATGTTTTAGTATGTTTTAATGGTAAATATGGGAGGGATTGAGAGTGGCTAGTAAATGGGGAATACTTACTACTAAAAGGGAGGGATTTAATGAACATTAAGGGGGGTTAGGGAGGGATTTAGGAAGGTATGTGTACCCACCCACAAAATAGATTTGTCCAACACCCATCTACACAGGAAATTACATCACTGGATTTCCCATCATCCATCTGCACAGAAAGGTATATACCTGGATTTCCTATCATCAACCTGCATAGGAAGTGACATCTCTGGTTTCGTGCCAAAACCTTCTTTAAAAGAATAAGCCAAGGAAGCGGACTTTGTTTCCCTTCACCCATCTGCACAGGAAGTGACATCACTGGATTTCCTATCATCCATCTGCGCAGGAAGTGTAATCTCTGGTTTCCTGGTAGAACCATATTTAAAAGAAGAAGCCAAGCAAGAGGACATATTTTCCATTAACTCATCTGAGAAAGAAGTGATGTCACTGAATTTCCCATCATCCATCTGCACAGGAAGTGACACCACTGGTTTCCCGCTGCATCCTGCACCCACCCCCCAGGACCTACTTAAAGGTGGCTGCACAGGCACAAAGTGGATGCGCACAGCAGGCTGGTGTGCCAGAGGAAAGTCCATGTGACCTGTCCATGCCAGGACCACAAACACCTCTAGGAACAATGGTTGTTAGTCTGCCCACCACTCCTGTACGAAGCTCCTCTGTGCTCTCAACCTTGGCCTCTGATTGTTGCAGTGCTGCCACACTATACAATATAGAAAGAGCATTCACATGTACCTCTTGCAAGTTCTCCTACATGTTCCCACAACCTACACCCACCACTCAAGCGCCAACATCACCCTGCCAGCACCTTAGTCTCTCACATGCAATCAAACCAGCCACTCACTCGTGCTCACACAGACCCAATACCACTCACTCAACATGTCATGTTCACATGCATGTGCCTCAACACTCACTTGCTTCCCAATCTATGTCGCAAATATATGGATCCTACTGCATGGCCAAGCTCTGAACCTGCTCTTCCTCACAGAAACATGGCTAAACCCAACCTCTGCACTAGACATCACTACAGAAATCTCTGGCTACAAGATCACCAAGCAAGACCTTCAGCACAAGTCCAGTGATGGAGTAGCCATCATATTCATCCCAGGCATACACAAACCGAATCTGGATTAAGGGTGGGTGAAAAATTCTGCTTCGCCAGTGGAGTTTGCAAAGTTTTGACCACTCTGTGCTCTGCTTTGAGAGCGGGGTTCCATCATAACTTCGAGAACCGCTGTGTAATGGAGTTTTTTCTTGCATGCCTCAATGATCTTAAGTTGGCAACTGCAAGTGAGAATACGCATCCTAACCATGATTTTCAGGCACTAGAATGCCTCCTGGCTGGTTTTAACCATTCTCATTGAGAAAGCTGCCTCTCTAGTGGAAAATCTACTCTAGTGACAGAAAGAAGCAGCACGCTCTGGTACACCAAAGGGTGCCATTTGTGCTGATTTTGCAGTGTGGAAAAAGCACTCCCCACTAAAAATCGGCACAAGCAGCATGACCCGGCTCATTCCACCCGCTCGCAGAACTCTGTGGGATCACATTAAGTTTTTCTTGAACTCTGTTGATTTCTAGCAGAGTGAAACTCTGCAAGTTCCACCTAGGCTTAATTAGGATGATGGGTGTTCTCTTATATCACTCATAAAGAATGGAAATGCCTTCACTTCATATCAGAGCCTCCACCTCTCTTTTTGAATTCCACAAGAATTTGAAGACTTGACTTACAACTAACCAGCTACTGCAATTGGGTTCCTCCGAGTCAGTATGCCTGGATTTTTAGCTTCATACTGTGGGTGAGTCTCACTACATATGTCTCACCCACGGTGATCACCTGACAAATGGACTGCACATGTTTATCACCAGTGTCCGCCTTTTAAGGTGATGCAGCACAGGTAAGAGATACTTGGCTGGTTACACGTGAACACATGTGTCAATGCATAGACACATGATTATGGGCTTTTCAAGTTAGTGTACCATTGTGCTGGCCCAGTTACTGCGCACAGGCAGTCTGGCACAGAGGGGACTCTGCAGGGTTAGATATTGACCTGAGGTTGGCCTTATAATGTTAGAATACATTAATAGAGAAAGTCAGTGTGATTTACTGTTCTGTCGGTAGTGACTTTTTATTTTACATATAGGGGAACATCTGTCTTAGAGTACAATTCCACTTCCCTTTGGTCAACAAAGTCCAGTGACATATCAACAGGGGGAGTAACCTGTGTGGGACAATCAAATCTGCAAGTTCTAAAAAATATTTGTACAACTTATGGGTCATTCAGAATTATCATATTTCTTTGGCCATCTCAGGATTAAAGCCCAAGCCTTTTGTCACCATTGTGTGCCAGGTTAATTACATTTCTCTCCAGCGGCAAAAACAAAGGGACAATTAGCAGTCCTTCACTCAGCTCATGAGGAGGAAAGGAGTGGGAATGAAAGATCTGTATCAATTAGGCAGCTGTCACCATGTACCAGGTATAGGCCAGCCCAAGCCCACAAAACAAAGGAGGAAGCCCCCAGTTCTGGAGCCAACAGAGGAGAGAACTCCCCTTTGAATATTTGTTGAGAAAGACTCTGGCAGTCATGCCAGTGAAGGGCAGAGCTGAGGTGCCATCTTAAACTGTGCCAAATGCAAAAACAACAGAAGATGAATGGAATGCAGAACAAATCAAACATTCACCCCCAGTCACAGATCTGGGTTTAATCCATCAGTTTGTTTGCTTGCCATGCCATTCCATCTCAGACCCAGTCATATGCAAATCAGTCTTGACACTGTTCCCCATGGGAACAGTCCAGCCCGAACTGCCAGGCCAAGTCCTCCCTGGCCCAGAAACAAGCATCCTGGGACCGGTTTCAGGGTAATACCCTTCATCAGCCAGGCTAGCTTGAATCTGGTGGCATAGCAAGCACGGGACCCACGTCTGGGCATACCCTTCTCACTTGGGGTGACACATGCAAAAACAACAGAAGAAAGATAGAATGCAGAACAAATCAAACATTCACTCCCAGTCACAGATCTGGGTTTAAACCATCAGTTTTGTGCTTGCCATGCCATTCCATCTCATCTCAGACCCAGCCATATGCAAATCAGTCTTGACCCAGTTCACAATGGGAACAGTCCAGGCCGAACTGCCAGGCCAGGTCCTCCCTGAACCAGAAACAAGCATCCTGGGGCCGGTTTCAGGGTATCACCCTTCATCAGCCAGGCTAGTTTGAATCAGGTGGCATAGCAAGCACAGGACCCACGTCTGGGCATACCCTTCCAACTTGGAGTGACAAATGCAAAAACAACAGGAGATGGACGGAATGCAGAACAAATCAAACATTCACCCCCAGTCACAGATCTGGGTTTAATCAATCAGTTATTTTGCTTGCCGTGCCATTCCAGCTGAGACAGAGCCATATGCAAATTAGTCTTGACCCTGTTCCCCATGGGAACAGTCCAGCCCGAACTGCCAGGCCAGGTCCTCCCTGAACCAGAAACAAGCTTCCTGGGACCAGTTTCAGGGTATCACCCTTCATCAGCCAGGCTAGCTTGAATCGGGTGGCATAGCAAGCACGGGACCCACGTCTGGGCATACCCTTTCCACTTGGGGCAACAAATGCAAAAACACAGAAGATGGACGGAATGCAAAACAAATCAACCATTCACCCCCAGTCACAGATCTGGTTTTAATCCATCAGTTTTGGACTATGCCACTGGATTAAAGCTAGCTTGGCCGATGAAGGGTGATACCCTGAAACCGGCCCCAGGATGCTTGTTTCCGGTCCAGGGAGGACCTGGCCTGGCAGTTCGGGCTGGACCCGGATCTGTGATTGGGGGTGAGTGTTTGAAAAGTTTCAACACTCCATCCATTATCCTTTTGTGTTGCTAATCTTGAACTGTGCCAGCATGATGTGCAGGAGGGTTAGGACAGGAGTAGAGAGGTGATGTGGCATTTTAGGATTGGTCAGGGGTGCCTAGATTAAGGAACTTTGCAACCCCCTACAAAACCAATTACATAAGGGAGAGAGCTCCCTTAGTTGGTGTTTTTCTGCTCTTTGCTGTTGGACCGTGGGACTTCCATGGATAACTGGAAGGAGGACCCCCTGGTGACTAGAAATTACTATGCCCCATTTGACCCCAGGACCAATGGGTCTCCCCAAGGCCCTGTGAGGAAGACAAGTTGAGGAAAGCCCTGGACATCGGCGCCCAGAGAGAAAGACAAGGAGGAAGGCTGGTGCAGGGACCCAGGAGAGCCATCTCTCTTTGGATTCCACCATTGTGGAGCTGAGGAGGTCTACTGAAACTTCTTCTGGTGTCTAGAATTTGCCACCAGGAATACAGAGAGTCTAGGATCATCCAGATTGGCCCAACAGGGCCTGTGTTATGTCATCCTAAAGACTGGTGACCTTTAACCACTTTTTCACCAGGTTGAGTGTGTGCGGCTTAGTTACCTTTTCTGAAATTACCCCTGGGAGAAGCCAGGGCCCAGGGGTTGGTACACAAACGTTTTCCTGTAATTATTCCAAGGCGTGACGTATGTGAGGCCCCCTCACTCTACATTCGCCTGGGGACCCCATCCCTGGGCTGTGTATGCTGAGAAAGGGCCCAGGACCCTATCCCTGACCCCTGAAGTCCAAAAGAGAGGGATAGTACCATTGCAACCCCCCAGTAGGGGTAGGCCTTGCCCCCTCCCCATGTTTTGTGGGAGGGGGCGTTCCCCACTCTTGAAAAGAATCCTGTCCAAGAAGTTGCCGATTTCCATGGTCACAAGCGGAAATGCGGACCAAGTGGGAGCTGACAGGGCAGTCAGGAGTAGGCTCCTTCTGCTGCACCCAACAGTTGGAGGCATGGGGGTACCTGGTAGGGACTGTTCAAGCACAGATATATGTGGCACAATGCCCTGTGGGAAGAGCCACTTATCAAATATTCACTGCTTCAGGCTAGAGAGCCCCATAATGCCCTAGAGGGCCCCACCAACATTGAAATGGGAGCTTGGATGGGGGTTGCAGTAGTGCAGCAGCTCCACCTAAGGGGTTTTAGAGGGACTAACCCTTTGTTTTCAGAATCATAGAATCCAGGACTTCCTGGGATTTTTTTCATAGTTTTTAAAACATGCCCAAGGCTGGAGTTTTTAGTTCTACAGCTATGAGTACAGTATCATCTTCGGAATTGTCTTGTGGATGAAGTTGTATAAGAAAAGTAAATGGTGTACACTGGCCCCATTGACATTAATAAGTGCATTTATTCATGATCGTTATTGATGATTGCATTTACAAACAAAATCATGATTTCGTTAACATGTGGTTTGTTGATCCTGTATGTATGACCAAGCCAATAGACTTATCTCATGTGTTTATATGACTTTTAGAGGGTCAAAGGTGATTATTCAATGTCATCTATGTGATTTTCCATCTGCCTAATACATATACTTGTAAATTAATGTGTAGTTTATAGTAGTTGTGTGCAATAAATGTACTTTTCCTTTTTCCCCCAAAAAAAGCACTGACTGGACAATTATTTATCAAGTGTTATTATTGGGAGCCAGCAAATGGTGATTACTAGCCCACACTACCTCCCTTGAGTAGGCCTTCGACTGCTCTGCATCACTAACTTGAGAGAGTCAAGCACTACAATGGGATGCTTGACTCCCAGTAAGGACAAATTGTGGACCTATTACTTGTGTAGGCTACACAACTAATAACTCAATTTCTTACACCTACCTACCAAAGGCAGGGCTAGGCACACATACTCTCAGTGCCAGGATACAGTTGCAAATGAGAGTGCGCTTCACAAATAAACACAACAAGAGAAAGCCCAATACTATTCACAAACTGGCCTTCTAACGTTACTACAGCCAAAAGGGGCTCAAAACAGTAGTACATTTTCCAGTAATTCCAGTATCACACATGGCCAAACACTGGTACTGCAACACGCTTTCACAGAAATCAATGGAGGTGGAAATAAAATAAAACCCCATTGTAAATAATGTCAACTTATTTAAATTAAGTAGAATAAAAATGCATATAATTTAATGTAAGCACATTGAAAAAAAATACCATCATCATCATCAACAAAACCTTATTCAATTTTTTGCAAAAATCTTATAAGTGTACAATACATTCATGTAAACAAGGGATACAAATCCACACAAGGTTAAAACAAAGCACATTTAAAAACTACTTAAAATCTGAGAAAATCAATAACTCATGTTAACCTAAGATAAAGTGTAGGTGCAGAGATGGTCTACCAGACAGAACTTCCAAAAAACATGCCACCTTTAGACAAAGAAAAAGAGCAGGAAGACTAAATACCTGCCCTTAAAACAGCAACAAGAAACCAAGACACATATAAACACAATTTAGATGTGAATAAAAGCAGCAGATATACAAACTCTGGTCTGATCTGTCTAAAATTCATAAAAAAGAAGAGGGGCCTACTATACATATAGTGGAGGGAAGTAAATCCGGGACAAATAAGTACTACTTGCATTGTGTCACAGGCAGATACATTGTTGCATGTGCAGGAGGGGCAGATTATATTGTTTATGCCAAACCCCAATTGGAAACAGAAGTGGAAGATGCCAAGTCTAAAATAAGTCATAAATTATGAAGATGGAACATATCCAAAAGTAGGTATGACTCAATTCCATTTACAGATTTGACCATTATGTATGATCCCATAGACTGCTTGGTGACAACTAAAGCCTCTCGATCTGCCTCCGTCCTGAGGGAAGATGCCTGCTTAACTCATGCAATATCTTTTTCCTAATTCCCTGCCTCTGAAAAAGGCTTGCTCGCCCTAAATTTCAAAAAATCTATTTTATATATTGAAGCCACTGAATCTGGGATGAATTTTCCAGGGATAAACAATCATGAAGGATTAGTCTGCATAGTTCTAACTCCTCCTTATACCAAACTGAGCACCTGAGTAAAAGTGGGTGTAAATTAATCCAGTCAGAAATAAATTTCATGCCTAGTTCGTCATGCATAATTTCAGCTAGTGTGCTCTGTCCCACGGCTAAAAGACCTCTCAGAAACATATTTTCTGTAACCTGATTGTTTTCCAATGAGGCATAGCCCTAGATCTCACTGCCAAATGTTGCCAAGGGGATACATTTGGCACTATATACATCTAGCATTACTTTTACCTACTAGCAAAATCACTCAGGCCAGAGATAGCTATTTTTAGGCACCCTACGTTTTTGTTAATCTAAGGTTGCCAAACTGAGTCTTGAGTTTAATAAAATCTCCAAATAATAGAAGTTTTCCATCCTACCCAGGGTCTAACCATGGACTAAAAGTCTAGCACATTTTTATGTTCTTAGGACCAATCAGCATAGAATGAGATTTTTAAACATTTGTGGATAGGTCCATATCATCCATAAAAATGATAAATGAATCCGGAAGCAGATGAAGGCTTCTAGCTGTACAAGCAATACTGCATTGTCAGTGTATAAAAGCATAGGGAGTGGCCTGCTATTGACTTCGGGAACATCTAGGCCACTGTTGGAAAGCACCTGCTCCAGACGATCAATGCACATAATGAATAAAAACGGAGCAAGGATACAGCCATGTGGCACACCTCTTTTTAAATTAAAAGACTGAGTGTACTCTCTATTAGTTCCATGTCAAGTCTGCATGAAGGTTTCTCAGAAAGTTAACAAGAGCCACTTCGACCCCCAAGAACCACAGCTCCACCCAAAGCTTATCACAATTAACCTTATCAAAGGCAGAGCTGAGGTCCATGAAGGCCAGGTGTATCAATCTCTTTTTAGCCACAGTGTATTTGGAGATCAAATGTGCATGCTCCACTGTGCCCCATCTGGGTCTAAATCTATATTGAAGGTTAAACAAAATATTATTCCCATTAGCCTAGCTAGTCAGTCTCTCCAAGATAACACTCCCTATCACTTTAACTTCCACATCCACAAGAGATATTGGCCTGCAACAGGCTTGGTCACTTCTTTCTCCTTTTTTGAGTACAGGGATTGTGACAACTGTTGCCAGGCTTCTAAAAAAGGTCCCCGGATGGCTATATTTAAATGTATGCTAAAAATAGGGGCCCACACTTTAACTAAAGATTTCAGTAGGTCTCCTAGTACCCCACTTGTGCTTGACGCCTTGCCTGAGGGCAGGGATTAAACTGCATCTCTTACTTCTTCCCAAGTGATTGTAAAAATATAATGTGACATCAGCTCAGGCACACACAGTCATAAAGGGTTGAAAAATGATCTACCCATGCCTGAGTAGGGACAGTGGCTGCCTGTTCAGAAAGCAGCTCTTTCTTGAAAAAGAATGATTCAGAATTTGACAAAACTGGGAACTATCCTTCTGGCTACTTGCTACCACCAGATTCTCCGTAACCTGATTTTTAAGTTGTTCTTCCTGTCCCTAAGCGCAATTCTATAGGCATGCCTACATCTTCTAATCTCCTCCCTGTCCCTTGGTATTTTTTAAATGAAAACAAAAGCTCCTTTCTAGTCTTTGTGCAGTGCGAATCAAACAATTTGCAGCACTTAGGTGGACCAACTGCCCTCAGTTTAGTAGGGGCTACATTTCTATAGTCATCCAGGGCCTCTACATCTAAACAGAAGTTAAATTCACTTTGAGATGCCCACATCATGTCAGTTTTAAAGGATGCTGGAATGATCTTGTCCTATTGCATCTCTGCCCCCTGTCTTTGGTAGGAGCCAAAGCCTTATATAAGACACATTTGTCTGCCTGCTTTTTCTCCAATGTAAACAAACCAAACAGGAGATTATGATCACTAAGGATGTTCTATAGCAAAGCTATTCAGAGAAGAGAAAACACATTCGGAAACATAGATGTAGTCAATAATGGATTCCCCCTCCCCTGGTCTTTATGTGTTGCTACAATATCAGCCCTTTCGAATGCACTTATACTAAGTAACTTAGCTAAATTTGAATCCGCAGTCAGGTCGTTCAAAAAGTCCCCTTGAGAAGAATGCTTAATATATACTTGATCAGAGTCGATCTCTACGAGGTCCCTAGAGACATACAAGTGTCAATCAGTACACGGGTGTAGATTAAAATCTCCTGTTAACAATAACATTATTTGTTGGTGGGAATAGAAGGTAACAAAAGCTTTTAAAAATCAATCCAGTTCCTTCACAACATCTTTGGTTTCTCTCCTGTGTGTGGCATTGGCTATATTAATACAAGGAATACACAATTTCTGTCCGAAAGTTAACAAAGCACTGAGTAAAAAAGGGGATGTTTCCTGGGAACAATTTGGGTCCCCCAGTTTCGCCTGTATATCTGCAATATTCCAGTTCAAAACTTTTAACTTCATCATTTTTTTGTTAGTGTGAATAGGGAAGATATGGTCAGTGTGGGTACCCAGTCAGTCCTGCTTGTCCAACCTGCTCAAAGGTTCAAACTGATTACTTAGTGTTATAAAGGTCTCTGGGTTTGGCTGTGTTAAGATTGGGCCCTGTCTAAAAGTTGGATTGAGATCCCTCTTTTGGAACTCCCCTGCCTTCTTTGACTTACTAAGAAAACAATGATAATGGAATTATATTGCTATTGGGGCCTAGACTGAATAGGGATTCATTCTGAATTATGACCACCCTGTAAGCATTAGAAAAAGTTACAATTTCAGGGTTGTACCCAATCCAGCCCACACTTCTAATCAGAATGATCGCCTCAAACAGTTGTTGACTGATCTGGTCTGTAAACCTGGCTGCTAACCAATGTACAACCTTATTTTTACGTTGTTCATAAGATTCAGCTTGTGGATGTTGTTCAGGGAGTACATTTGTGCGTTGGGCTCAATCAGCTATCATCTGAGTGGCCAATGGGACCAAAGCTTGCTGGCCCAGGTCAAATGTATTATTACCCATCAGCCTATTATCTTCTGACTGTTCTAGTATGTGCAGTGAATTAAAATGCTTCTTTTTACATGGGATGAAAACAGAGCTTAGGCCCAGGTGTGGAATTGCTTGGGGTTTATCCTTCAATGCAGTGACTGGCAGCTGCTCTTGTAAGTTCCCCACCATTTTCCCTAAAATACCCACCATGACCTCCAGAGTTGTAATGCGCAAATTGAGGGTATCAAAAGAGGCTCAGATTATGCTTTCCATTTTCTGGAAAAAACTGTGAAATAATTAAATCTATATATATTTGAGGATAACCCTCTTTTACTCCCCTTAGTTTTATTGGTAACTGGTAACAGCTCACGAGCACAAGAAGATAGCCCCCTTTTGCTTTTACACCTCATCCCCCCTCAATACCTTCTACTTTATTTGCTTTATGGACTACACCTTTTTATTGCAGAATGGGGTTGCAGGAAGTCTCTCGAACCTTATTTATGGTGAGGGAAGTCTGCGCACCAGAGGAGGGTTTTGATAGATGTAATAGTGGCAGAATCCTTTGGAATTAGCTCCTTTACAGCTGTCAAAGTGTCCGACACCTGTTGAGTTGGCATGAGCTGCTCTTCCACGCTGGTGATTTCTTCTTTTAACACCCCCATTGCATTATTTAAAAATGGTAGTATAGTGTTACTTGTTCTCAGGCATTGGTCCAGTGTGTTATGGGCCTCCCCTTTTCTCTTTGCCATGGTGCTGTGAAAGGCTAGAAGGCCCTACAAAATAGACCATAGCTTGTGGGGAGCAGCTCCAGCAAAAATTACTTAGCTGAGTTCCAAGATAAAAACTCGAATGAGAGGCTTTCCCACAGTGTCTGTCAATGCCTTAGTGCCAGAACCCCCCGTACCTCCAAGAAATGATAACCCTGCTGCAAGTATGTAATAAACATTGGGGAAGAGTCTTAGGTCAAATGAGCAAAATCAAGCACCCTTACCATATTACTGTCTCCTTTCAATGCCCCCTCTTAGTTTCCCTTTCAAAGTCAATAAGTAAGGCAAACAGAACATGAATAAGGGTAGTTTTGTTATGCCTGGAAGTAGAAAGACTCTTACTGATGAAACTTTCCATGGACAGAGCCAATGGGGGAGGGGGGTTGCCCTACCCTGCCTCTTCTTGGAGTTGATTGGCGCAGAACAGATCCATCCTTGGCCTGAGCTTTGCCCAAGCGTGGTCCTCGTGTGTTATTTCATAGAGTTAATGATGACATGGTGGGGCTTCTCCTCCTGCCCCTCTGCAAGTGAATTTTGGATTCCTGGGACCCTTTCTGCACAACTGTGGCATCCCCAAAAAAATAAAAAAATATTTTATATATTTCTTTAACAAGCGTTTTGGCATTATAAGTTAATGTATGATTAAATGTACTTCTAATTAATTCTATTCACCACTGTTAATAATTATTTATACATAATAGTAAACTATTTTTCTACTTAAGATGAGAATTTTTTAGTTTAACCTTGAGATACATTATTTTAAGTTAATTTATTATCCTTAAATTAATATAATTTTAACTGAAAATTAAGAGTGGTGTAGCATTTTTTCTTTTGTTCTCCATTTAAAATAAATATATACCATCAAAATAATATTTACCATTAAAATATTTCTACTATTGTTTTCCAAGCTTAATACACTTTTTTTAACTTATACCTATTCTTTACCATAAGGAAACTCCACAATCAGGGAAGAGATTTTCCTTTGCTCAAAATAGGTAAACACTCCCTATACTTGACCCTAGCAAGATATCAGCTGTCAAGCAGTGATTGCTATAGATCAAGTAATAGGGAAACATTCTTAATGCTTTACCACAGGAACATCTCTACCCCAGGGATAGAGATCTCTATATGGTAACGTATAGAGAACATTTTAAAAGTTTAAGACATTCGGAAGTTAGTAAAATATTTTATATTCATTTTTAATATAAATTAATTTTATATATATATTTTTTTTAATGGAGAAAACAAGAAAAAATGCCACAGAACGTATAACGTATTGTTTAATTGAAATGTAAATAATTCAAATATATTAAATAAAATGACAATTATTTTGCTGAGGTTTGAACTACCTTTCCTCCGAAACAAAAAAATATTTAATGCATGTACAATAAAGCGATGTAAAGAATTAATTAAATTAATGTATCTATATTTTATTTTACTTAATCTTACAATCATGTTTAATACAGAAATGATTGTTGAAATATTCTATAAATAAATAATAACATTACTTTTTAGATAGTTGTGTAATATTAAATTATGTGTATTTATATGTTAATTTATTTAAAATTATTTTATTTAATTTATTTCTTGGGGTGTTTTTAAGTAAACATCCTTTGATCTATCAAGGGTGTTGGTGTGCCACTGGAACCCCATGTATGGTGCAGGAATTAATTCTGTTTCTTTTTTGGAAGATGTGTATGTCTACACATTTGAAGGATTTTACACTCTGATTTTTGAATAGCCCAACGTAGTAAAATTACCTAAGAGCAAAGTATATGTGTAAAAAACCTACAAGTGTAAATTACCTTTGTGACTCGCTCCCGTATGTAACCCCCCAGTGAGTCCAAGTCTTACTTTGTGTAACATCGCCCTTGAGCATTTCAATTAAAATATTGAATAAGCTCTGGTCCATACAGGAGGAAGACGTACATCATTCGTATCTAACTCTACTTGGAGGGCCATAAAAAGCAAGTAACCCCAGCTTTGTGTTAGGCATTTATCAATGATCATAGAGCACCAAAATATTCAGTGCCACTTTGTAACTTGATTGACAATCAAAAAGAACTGTATCTGGGCGAGCAGAAACTGAGGGGCATAGTTATTCTCTGTTTGCACCGAATGTGCATCAAAAATTTTGACGCACATTCGGCGAAAACCGCGCACCATATTTAAGGACATCAAAATTCCTGCGTGTGCGTCATTTTTTGGGATGCGGGAAACTGCCTTGCGTTAATGACATGCAAGGTAGGCATTCCTGCCCAAAAAATGACTTTAAGGCCTTATTTATACTCCTGTGTCATTTTGACGCACAGGAGGGGGCGGGCCTTAAAAAACGGCACACAGCCTGATGTGCGCTGTTTTTTAACACCTGGGTGAGGGCAGGCGTTAAGGGGCCTGTGGGTGCACTTCCATGGTCTCTGACCATGGAAGGTGTCCAGAGGTGCCCTTCCCTGCCCCCAAGGACACCCCCTGCCACCCTCGCCCACCCCTGGAGGACACCCATGGATGGGGGGACCCATCCCAGGAAAGTACAGGTAAGTTGAGGAAAGTATTTTTTTTTAAAGTGGAATAGGGGGACCTAATTTGGGTCCCCCTACATGCCACTGTGCCCAATGGCCATGCCCAGCAGGGACAGAAGTCCCCTGGGCATGGCCATTGAGCAAGGAGGCATGACTCCTGTCTTTGCTAAGACAGGAGTCATTTCAATGAGGGTTGTGCATCAAAAAATGGCGCAAGTCCAGTTTGAGGCATAATTTTTGCCACAAACCTGACTTGCACCATTTTTTTACGCACAACCCCCATTTTCCCCTATGCCGGCACAGTCTGGTTTGAGTCATTTTTTTTAACTTTGACCGGCCCGCAACGCCGGCTAATGTCATTCCTTAAAAAAGGCGCCCGCATGGCGTGTAGGAATGGCGTTAGCCGGCGGTAAAATATTTGAGGCAAACCAGCACCGGCGCTGGTTTGCGTCAAAAAGTATAAATATGGGCCTGAGTCTCCTGAAAATTATCGGCCCATATTTACCAAAAATTCATGCAGAGCAATGCAGCAAGCCACCTTGCTGTGCTGTGCTGGGTGAAAGCACAGGGGTTGAAATGCACTGTATTTAACATTATACGGCATATTCTTGTCCTTCCTTGTCCTGGCACACTTTTGGCTTCCTAGCGCCAACACAGGAACCCTTGCACTACAGTGAAGGGTGCCTTTGTTGCAGGCAAAATTGTTTTTGTACAGAAAAGAAAACTTTCCTGTACAAAAATACTTTCAGAGGCATTTTCCTCTTTCTAAGTGTGCAGCAGAATGCAGCAGAAGTAAAAAGAGGAAATAATTAGGAGAAAACAACTTTTTTTGTCCTCTTTATGCCTCCCCTGTGGTGGAGTAGGATTTTGGTGCATTCCAAGGTCTACTACTAATGGTAACTCTGGAGATGTGCCAAAATATATTGGTGGATACCTATGCTCCACTCAGGTAACGCCTCCTTATGGCAGAGTAACGCAAGGCAACAATTTGCATTGTCTTGCATTACTTCACATTCACCAAGCCACGCAGGGCCATGCAAGGTGATCTTGCATGACTTGGTAAATATCATTCAATATTTTGCATTGCCCTTGTGTTCCCCTGTGTGTTGCAAGGGTGACACAAACCCATGACAAATATAGCCCTACCTTTCCCAATATTTTGCTAGCCGTAAGATATAAAGCAAGCAATAAGAGCACTAGGGCCCTCACTAATGGATGGTTAGCGTTGCCTTAGCGCCATTAATTTTGGAGTTAAAATGGCGCTAACCCAAATCCATATATATATTTTGATATTGGAGTTAGCGCCATGTGTAGGATGAATGAACCCACCTTGCGTCAATGAGATGCAAGATAGGCGTTCCCGTCCTAAACAAGACGCTAGCCCCCCAGCGCCATATTTACCTCCTGGTGCAGAAACAATGCTTGGGAGGGAGGCAGACCTAAATAGTGGCGCCTAACCCGCTGACTGCCAATATCTAACACCTGGGTCAGACCAGGTGTTAGAGTGCAGGTGCAGTTAGGCCAATTTCCATGGTGAAACACCATGGAATGGACACAAAGATGCCAACCCCAAGCCCCAGAAATACCACCCCCCACTCCACAGGGAGGAGGGACCCCATCCCAGGTAAGTTTATGTGAGTATATGTAATATATTTTTAAAGTGCCATTCGGGGCCCCTTACATCGTGCCCCCTGCCTGGCACTGGTTATTTTGGGTTTTCCCAGGGGACACTAGTCCTCTGTGGTGGGCATTGGGGTGGTGGGCATGACTCCTGTCTAAACTAAGAAAAGAGTAATTTATTGGCTGCTTGTGCATCAGTAAATGACACTAGGCTGACTAGCGGCAAAGCTTTTCTCGCTAACCGGCTTAACGTTATTTCTGACCCACTAGCGCCATTCCCCCTAACTGCATCCCCAGCCAGTTTGCGTTTTGTTTTTGTGATGCTAGACATTCCTCAGTGCCATTGTGCGTCATTCCATAAATATGGCGCACGGATGGCTTTAAGGAATGGTGTTAGCCAGTGTTAAGAAAAATGACGCACTACTATTTTTCATAAATATGGACCTAAGCATCTGTCAATATCGGGCATGTATTGGCATACCAAAAGCAAGCAAGAAAATTTAGAAAATTGTCAAAAGAGATTGCAGCATTTCTTGGACAGTGGCTAAAACAGGATGCTGCCCCAGCAATGGTCTTACCCTATTTTGTGATTGAACAAGCCCAGAGAGAGCCCAATCACAGCCCCTCCGGAACACCATCCATTCACCTGGTGGTAAGATTCTTGAACTGTTGCTATAGTATTACAATGCTGGTGATGTCTCAAGATAAGAACATGATATGGTACGTAAATGATAGGGTAATATTTTTCCCGGACTACACATTAGCTGTCCAGTGGCAACAGGCCTCCCTCTTACAGGTCAAAAAAAGTTGCAGGAGATAGGACTCAAACACCCCTTGTTGTTCCCTGTGAAAACGTGGGTCCCAGATGGACAATGCACTCTCTTTTTTTCACAGCTTGAAGAGATGTAGGACTGGGTGGAGGTATTTGTTGGGCATGCCTGTAGCTGCTCACCAACAGCCTCCCCCATCGACATCCAGGATGACCCAAATGTCCAAGACTGTCTGACAACTATGCCCCCGCCACATGAGGTGAGCAACACCTTTTCCCGTACAGTACAGGTAGGCCTGTACAATGCTGCTGCTGCATCCCTCCAAGGACTCTCAGTGACACAGCATTTGCTAACCACAGACACGAGTACCTCAAGGGATGACAAACTATCAGAAGGGTCGGGCTCTGACATCTTGTGACATCTTGTTCATGTCACAATCTATTGTCGACCTGACCTCGCAGCCCAACAGATATTTATTGGACACCAGTGTACTTTCTGCAAGTCTGCAGCTGCAGCCCTGCTCCTTGTCTTGTTCTCCCCGTGGCACAGGGGATCATGAATAGTACGGAACACTCATTCCTACAATCTGGTCATCACTGTGAGACTACCCAGTCCCTGAGTTCTTCGCCACATTGACCTGTCCGTAGGGCCAGGGTCTCCCAAAAGGTCCTGCCACATGCCACCACACACCCTCTTATGTACTTGAGGGGAGTTATGATGATTTTTGTGCTCTTTAGTTTTCTCTTTCCCCTGTTGGGTCATATTGTTTTCCGTTCCTTTTGTTTGTGTTGATCCCTTTTTATGGACGGTTGCATGATTCACTGTCCTATAGATGCAGGTTGCATCCATTTGGGGAACGATTGGTGCATTCTTAAAAATACATCTCCCCTTCTGCCATGCCACCTTATGGCTGTGGGGGCCCTTGGCATCCCAATGGTCCGCCAGCTGTGCACATACACCTCTCTTTTTCTAGAATCATGAACATTGATGACTACAATGTCATCACATGGAGCATTAGGTGTATGAACTCTAAGTGAAAATGTTATAAAGTGGACCCAGCCTTGGTCCACTGGAAGGTGCAGATTGCCTTTCTTCAAGAGACTCACCAACCCGCTGCAGAGGAGCAAAGTCTTCAGTCAAAATGGAGAGGGGGAATGTTCGGCACAGGCTACTCAGACTTCACCTGATAGGTAGCATATTGGTCAGGGTGGGGATGCTGCTTCATGTAGACAGTAGACACATTGATACAGAAGGCCAATATATTCTAGTGGGAGGATCCTTTAATGGTTTCCTACTGAACCTCATAGCAGTTTTTTGCAGCACATGTGAACTATTGGTTCTTTTGTCCCCATGTGACTAGTATAACAGCAGAATAGCTGCATGTGCCTTAAATATTTGGGGTAGCTTTATCACGATTCTAGATGCCACCCCCACACCACTCAATACTACCCTCTCCCAGACCCAAGAACCATTGAATTCAGCTCACCTACACTGCTGTCATCATCATTGCTCCCTCAAATACACTTAGCCAATTTAACATCCAGATCTTTAGGAATACTCGTTGTATGCCCCAGTTCATAAATTACACTCCCAGTTGTACAGGTTTACCTGCTCTGCACCCATACTCACTGTGGTGTCAGCCATAGCATATGGTTCCTGTTTCCTCTCAGATAATGACCCACTAAGTATGGAACTAACGTGGTTAACCCCTCTCCAATTCCCACATGGCGGCTCACAGTAACAATGTTGGAGGACATGATCTTGCTCCAGATAATGAACAATCACACATATTCCAGGATAATGCCAGATCGTCCTTCTTCCAAATGACTGAATGGGAGGCATTTAAATTAGCTACACGGAGGCTGTGTACAAAAAACACAATTGTGGATTGCAGAGTCCTGGCATGTGCCTTCTAGGAATCAGAAACCTCATTCTTGTGCGCTGAGCAGGCGATAGCTGCAGGCCCTGAATGCTCTGATATGCTTAGAGTAGCATGCTTCTACCTTTTTGATAAGTTGGACCCCCTGTGTTGCATGACTATGCTGTGTACCCAGCTAGAACAAATAATGAGTGTGACAAAATTAGTCACCTGCTGGCACTTGACCTCATCTTCTAAACGGGACTCAAACCCCCCTGGTTATTGACCTCCCTTTTGGGACTATCACCCACACACAGCAACCTATTAACACTGCATTCCATGAGTAATCTAGGACCCTCCACACTCCCCCCACCACAGTTCTCTCACACATACCCACATATTTATACTTTTTGCCACAAAACTACGCAAACGCAGTTTTGCGGCAAAATGTACAGCGCTGGCTTAAGTCATTCCAAAGTGTGAGCTGGGTGCCAAATTTATGGAATGCCACAAGCCGGCATTTAGGTTGGGCTAGCGTCAGAATAAAATTATGTTAGTGGGTTTGGGGTGAAAGTACGGGTGAAGGAGGTTTTGCTTCAAAAAATGATGCTAGGCAGGTTAGAGGACAAAAAATGCCTCTAACCAGCATAAGGTCATTTACGCTTGCAAAACCATCCATACCACATGACACCTGTCTTATAAAAGACAGGAGTAATGCCCACCACCCCAATGGGGAGCACAGGGGACCAGGGTCCCCAAGGCATGGCCACTGCACTCAGTGTCATACAGGGGGGCCATGTCAGGGCCCTGCATGGCACTTACATTGTTTTTTAAATACCTACCTATACTTACCCTACTTAACTGGCATGGAGTCCCCTATCCTCTGGTGTGGGTTGGGGTGATCCTGGGGCTTGGGGTGACCACCTGTGGGCCCATTCCATGGTATTTCACCATGGAAATGGGTCCACAGGTCCCCTAACACCTGGTCTGACTCAGGCGTTAAATAATGGTGCAAGGCAAGCTTTGTACCATTATTTAGTCCCTCCTCCCATCCGTGCAACATTTTAGTACAGGAGATAAATATGGCGCTATGGGGTTAGCACCATTTTTTAGATGGGAATGCCTACCTTGCATCTCATTGACGCAAGGTAGGTGCACGCATTCAAAAAATGGCTCTAACTCCAATATTTTGACAGTAGATGTGTCTAGAGTCAAAATATAAATACAGAGTTAAGTTTGCACCGAATTTGCATTAAAAAAATGATGCAAATTCAGTGCAAACATAATATAAATATGCCCCAAAGTTTCAACAGTTTTTAGCAAAGGACCACTGCCCATCATTCCCCTGACACATTAGAGGCACTAGATGCACCAACCACTGTCCAGGAAATAGGCTCTAGCCTGAAAGACTTGCCTCGGGGAAAGATTCCAGGCACTGTCTGGTTACCAGCTGATTTCTCTGTCCATTTCCCTCCAACTCTGGCACCCATAATGCAACCACTGTATTCAGCCAGTTACACAGCAGGTGCTCTCCCTCTGACCACGAATTCTGCATTAATTTCCATATTGTTGAAACCTAACAAAAACCCAAGAGATCTTGGGATGTATTACCCACTTTCTATTCTAAACACTGATTATAAGATTCTGGCCAGGATCCTAGCCACCCGGTTACACTTGATCCTGCCTAACACAATACATGACGATCAAGCAGGTTTCATTCCTGGCCGGAGCATATCACAGAATTAAACCTCTACACAATAACCTAATGTGGTGTGAATTGCTATAGATCTGGAGAAGGCCTTTGACTCTCTCCATTGGGACTACATGCACAGGGGGCTGCAACAATTTGGCATAAGCCTGTGCTGGCAAAGATGGATACAAATGCTATACATGGCCCCAAACACCCACATGAGGATGAGCAAGTCCATCTCAGCTCCCTGGCAGTTACACAGAAGCTACAGCCACGGTTGCCCATTGTCTCTGCTTTTGTTTGCCATGGTACAGAGCCGCTTGTGAGGTACTGATTAAAAACAGACCTATATATTCCCGGTGAATGCAGATGATATTCTGCTATATGTCTGAGATGCATCAATGGACCTATCTTTGTGCCCAGATCTTATTAGATTTTGCATCACTACAGGGCCTCTGAGTAAATTGGGCAAATCATGCATTTTCTGCATGCTGAAGACTTGCTTCCTATCCTCTCAACCACAGCTCGATTCCCAGTTGCTGAGGGAGGCAACCATGTTTCGATACTTAGGCATCAACAAATATCATTGAATGATTTTGAGTCTTATTATGTATTGGCCCAGTTACAATGGGTGGCCCACTGGCTTTTTGGCTTCTCTCTTCATGAAATGAGATTCTGGAAAAACAAATTCAATAACGTTGTACTCCATTACTGTCTATATACCGCTATATGTGCCCCTGTTTCATCCAAAGAATTTCCCCAACTAGCCACGCCTTGTCTCACTAGGATGAGCAAGTTAAGAACAAAGCATGTTACCTTCGTCCCAGTAATCCCTCTACTGGGCTTATCAAACGCAATGGGACAACTGAAGCTGAGACACCTGTAGTTTTGGCTTGTTGCTGGTCTCTCTATCCTAGGAGGCCTATTTCTGAATGGGAAGCTGATGAACTTCTCCACTTTAATGACCGAACATAACCTACCGCCTGGACAATTTCTAGCATCTCTAGCAAGTTCTAGCATATAGCATTCTCTCTATGAGCATTTTTGCATTCAAAATGCATTATCACCTACACATGAGCTCTAGCAAACTCTTGAAGAGGAAGGTAAATTGGGCCAAATCATGCATTTTATGCATGTTGAAGACTTGCCTCCTATCTCCTGAACCACAGCTCGATTCCCAGTTGCTGATGGAGGCAACCATGTTTTGATACTTAGGGATCAACAGAGATCATTCTCCTGCAAACCTTCTCAGTGCTAATGCAGGCAAAACCGTATACGTTCTTCACTCTCAGATACCCCTTGGGGGTCCTTGGCTCATGCAGTCATCTAGAAAGAATTGGTAAATATGGTGGTCCTCCCCCACCTCCTGTATTATTTTGTTAATCTACCCCTCCTTTTCCCTAGCTCATTTTTTTGCCTACTTGAGACTGAACTTACCTAACATATTTCCTCTGGGGTGGTGGATGCCACTGAGTAGCCCTTCCCACGTTGAAGCTGCCAGTGGAAGTAGGAGGGTTGGTTCTCCCTGATTTTGAGTGTTATTATCTATTGGCCCAGTTACAATGGGTGGGCCACTGGCTTTTTGGCTTCTTGCTTCATAAAATGAGATTCTTGAAAGTCAAATTCAATAACGTTCTACTCCATTACTGTATATATATACCACTATATGTGCCCCTTTCACCCAAAAATGTCCCCAATTAGTCACGACTTGCCTCTCTAGGGGGATAACAAAGCATGTTCCCTTCATCCCAGTCCTCTCTCTGCTGGGCTTACCAAACACAATGGAGCAACTGAAGCTGAGACACTTGAGGGCTTGGCTTGCAGCTGGTCTCTCTATTCTAGGAGGCCTATTTCTAAATGGGAAGCTGATAAACTTCTCCACTTAAGTGACCAAACATAGCCTATCCCCTGGACAATTTCTAGCATATGAATGCATGAAGCATTCTCTCTATGAGCTTTTTCGCATTAAAAATGTATTATCATCTACACATGAGTTCTAGCAAACTCTTGAAGAGGCAGGTACCTTAGGCAACCTAGTCAGATTGTCCTATAGTGCCTTCTTGCAACATAAGGACCAACACCGTAATACACTGCATAAGGCTTGGAAGGTGGCAATAGCTAACCCTATACATGACTCAGACTGGCATAACATGCTGGCTTACCCCCACAAGGTGGCAAGCAGGGCTCACTTTAAATACATCAAATGTAAGATCCTCAATAGGGCTTACTTTATGCCTGTCGAAATGAATTGAATGTTTCCATGGGCAGCCTCGAGCTGCCCTCGTTGTTCATTACCCAAAGTCATCGTCATACATATGCTCTAGTCAAGCCCCCACCTTCAGCCATATTGTAACAGGGTCTTATTTGTGTATTTAACATACGGCACACCATGGAGCAGGTCATGGGCAACAGCATTGCTAGAAATGTGGTTTCAGGTTGGCAGTCAGTTTGTACTCTGTCCAAGCAGGGAACCTCACTCCAGTCAGGACAATGGAGATACATACTTAAGATAATCCCTGCTCACCCCCTTGGTAGCTTGGAACAAGCAGTCAGACTTATCTCAAAGGCAATGTGTGAAGTATTTGTACCAACACATAGTGAAAACACTACAAAATGGACATCACACCAGTTTAGAAAATAGCCAATAATTATCTAAATCAAACAAGACCAGAATGACAAAACTCCAACATATACAAGTAAAGTTATGAACTTTTAAAATAATAAACGTCTTACTCGATAGAAAACAATGAATGCATTGATGTTACACAGAGTACCTGGTTTGCTTCAAAAATAAAGCCGCATGGGTGAGCGTGTGTTGGAAAAGTGATGCGTCCATTCCTTACTCGCGATTGAGTCCATGCATAATTTCTTCTCCGGTCAAGTAGGCGATGCGTCGTTTTCCCCCCTGCAAGAGACCGATGCATCGATGTCCGAACGGGCACCTCAGATCAACGCAGGTTCCCATTGATTTTGATGCTCATTGATGATGCATGCGAAATCTGCCCGCATGGTGACAGAGAACCATGCTGCTTGGGGGTTGTGTCGTTTTCAGCAGCCCTAGGCAGGTGTTGTGTCATAATTTTCCCTGCACGGCTCCTGTGCGTGGATTTTATTCTTTGTCCAACCAGCTTCACCTTTCCAGGGCCCAGGAACTGGAGTGGGCACCACTTTGGCATGGTAGGAGTCTCAGCAGAGATTTCACATGCTGGCAGAGGAAGTCTTTGAGGGCCCTGAGACTTCAAAACAGGATGCAAGCTCAGTCCACGCTCTTGGAGATACTTCACAAGCAGGAATATACCACACAGTCCTTTCTTTGTCCTCCTTCAGACAGAAGCAGCAACTGCAGGCCAACCCAGCAAAGCCCAGTCACAGACAAAGGGGCAGTACTCCTCCTCCAGCTCTTCAGCTCTTCTACTTGGCAGAAGTTCCTCTTGAATCCAGAGTCTAAAAAGCTGGGGTTTTGGGTCTACTGCTTATACCCCTTTCTGCCTTTGAAGTAGGCAAACCTAAAAGGAAAGTCTCTTTTGTTCACAAGATCCTGCCTTGCCCAGGCCTGGCTCCAGACTCACGCCAGGGAGTTGGAGACTGCAATGTGTGAAGGCAGGCACAGCCCTTTCAGGTGGAAGTGACCACTCCTCCCTCCAATCTAGCCCAGGTGGCCTATTAGGATATGCAGGCTACAACCCAGCTCCCTTTGTGTCACTGCCTAATGGCGATTCACAAAGAGCCCAACTGACAGTATGACCCCGACAGGGAATACACAAGCAGACAGAGTCACAGAATGGTTTAAGCAAGAAAATGCTCACTTTCTAAAAGTGGCATTTTCAAACTGACAATTCCATGTCTCTATCTGCCCCCAAAGGCAAACTGCACTTAAAAGTTATTTGAAGGCAGCCCCAATGTTAACCTATGAGAGAGATAGATCTTGCAACAGTGAAAACCATATTTGGCAGTATTTCACTTTTAAGACATGTAAAACACACCACTACATGTCCTACCTTTAACATACAATGCACCCGGTCCATGGGGCTACCTAAGGCCTACCTTAGGGGTGCCGTGCATGTATAAAAAAAGGGATGGTTCGGCCTTGGAAAGAGGGTATACTTGGCAGGTCGAATTGGCAGTTTTAAAATTGCAGACACTGCAGTTGCACGTCTGAGCCATGTTTACAGGGCCACTCATGTGGGTGGCACAATCAGTGCTGCAGGCCCACTATTAGCATTTGATTTACAGGCCTTGGGCACCTCTAGTGCACTTTACCAGGGACTTAGTAGTGAATCAAATATGCCAATCTTGGGAAAGTCAATCACACATACAATTTACACAGGGAGAACTTGCACTTTAGCCCTGGTCAGCAGTGGTAAAAGGCCCAGAGTACCAAAACAACAAAAACAAAGTCCAGCACACAGACAGAGTAAGGGAAGCAGAGGCAAAACGTTTGGGGAGACCACTCCAAGAATTCCAAGTCTAACAGTTGGTTTTGCTTGATCCACCCAGATGAGCTAGCAGAGCACCTTCATTTCCACTTCCAAGGGTCCAGAACTAGGGTGGCATCACTTGGCAAGGTAGGTCTCACAGATGGCAGAGTCCAGATGATGTTTTCAAGTTTGAGTGTTGGAAGCCTGTTATGCCACTGAGGTATTTTAAAGGTGGGACATGTACTTAGGCATGTTCTTGCTTAAACCATTCTGTGACTCTGCCTGTTTGTGGATTCCCTGTCTGGGTCAGTTTGACAGTTGGGCTGTTTGCACCTCTCTCTAGACAGTGACACAAAAGCGTCTGGGATGTAGCCCGCATATCCTGATGAGCAATCTGGGCTGGATGGCTGGAGGGCAGGAGTGGTCACTCACACCTGAATGGGCTGTACCTGCCCTTATGCAATGCAGTCTCCAACCTCCTGGTATGTGGCTGGGGCCTGGTCTGGACAATAAAAGATCATACCAACACTTGGGACTTTACTTTGAAGTAGGACTACCTCAAAGGCAGAAAGGGGGATAAGAAGAGGACCCAAAAACCCAGACTTTAGATTACTTCAAGGATTCAAGAGGAACCTCTGCCAGGAGAAGAGCTGAGGAGAAGTGCTGCCCTGGCCTGTAACTGTGCTGTGTTGGGCTATCCTTCAGTTGCTGCTTCTGACTGTGCTAGGGGTCAGAGATTGGACTTTGTTGCATTCCTGCTTGAGAAGTGACTCCAAGGGCTTGAAGTACAACTTGCCTCTTGTTTTGAAGCCTCAGGGACAGCAAAGGCTACACCAACCAGACCTGAGTCTACTTGCTGTGACTCTAGCTTGCCAGAGGGTACCATTCCAGTTCCTGGATCCCTGGAAGTGAATTCCTGGAGAAAAAACTGTCTAACGATGCCGGCTGATGCCGTGCGACTTCTCAAAGGATGTGCTGCTCAGAACCGCGATTCCACTTGCCCCAAGGCCGTGGACCTCGCTGAGTGCGACAAATCCGAAGACCCTGTGAGCTGATGCCGCTATCCCAGAACCGTGACGCTGCCTGCCCCGAGGCTGTGGACCTCGAAGAAGTCCGATGACCTTGTAGGCCTCGCGTCGCTACAGCCGCTGATCCCGCCTGACTTCGCTGACACCGGAGTATTATAAGTTCAATGTCCTTGATAATCCAACACCATTGCAGCGCCTGCGGCCCTGTGATGTCATCACAACTCTGTGAGGTTGCCCCACAGCATCGTGACTCCGCTGTACTTCACATCTGCTGGAACTAAGGGACCGACTTTGCATCTGATATTGCTTCCTTCTCCCAAGTGGCACTAGAACCGATGCCGCCTCAGACCCTGCAAAGGCACTCTCCCCGACTGTGGGAGGCTGGCCTGGCTTATAGTAGGTTCCTGAGGGTACTTACACCTTGTGCCAGGTCCAGTTATCCCTTATTAGTAGATTAGTAGTGTTCTAGCAGTTTAGGCTGAAAGAGGTAGCTATAGCAGAACAGCTTAGGCTGAACTAGGAGACATGCAAAGCTCCTACTATACCACTTATATCATATTGGTACTATATCACAAGAAACACAATACTCAGGGTTACTAAAAATAAAGGTACTTTATTTTAGTGACAATGTGCCAAAAATATCTCAGAGGATATATTCCCTTAGGAGGTAGGTAAAATACACAAAATATACACACAAACCAAAATCAGGTAAGTTAAACAGTCAGAAAGTAGTGCAAACACTGTAGAATACAATAGGATGCAATAGGCCTAGGGGCAACACAAACCATATACTAAGAAAGTGGAATGCGAGCCACGAATGGACCCCTAGGCTAGTGTAGTGTGTAGAGGGTCGCTGGGAGTGTAGTACACTAAGGGTGTCCAAGATACTCCACCCCAAGACGCTGAAAAGTAGGAGTAGGAGTAGAGGATTCTGCAAAGACCACAACAGACTGCAAAGCACTGAAGATCGATTCCTGGACCTGAGGACCTGCAAAGGAAGAGATCCAAGTCCAAGAGTTGTGAAAGTGTCCAGGGGGGGCAGGAGGCCACTAAACCCCAAATGAAGGTGCAAAATGGCTGCCTCTGGATGGAAGAAGCTGAAGATTCTGCAACAACGAAAGGTGCTAGGAACTTCTCCTTTGTGGAGAAGATTTCCCAAGGAGTGCTGGAGGAAGCAGAGTTGTTTCCTTGGAGAACAACCGCAAACAAGCCTTGCTAGCTGCAAGGGTCACAGTTGAAGAAAAAGGGTGCTGCCAGGGCCCAGGGAGGACCAGGATGTAGTCACTTGGGAGAGGTGCAAGAAGGGGCCCTCAGCAATACAGAGAGCCCATGTACAAGAAGGCAGCACCCACAGAAGTCCTTGAACATGGGTTCAAGAAGACTGAGCCTGGCAGTCATCTCAATACTACAAAAGAGGGTCTCCTCCAAATTTGGACAGTTGGACCACTGGATAGTCTGGGTTACTTGGGTCCACCACTTGTGTTCCAGGGGCCATGCTCGTCAGGATGAGAGGGGTCCCAGAGTACCAGTGACGCTAAAGTTTGGTCCATGCCGGAGCAGGGGGAAGATTCCTTCAACCCACGGGAGAGTTCTTCATGGCTTCCAGTGCAGGATGAAGACAGGCAGCCCCCAAAGTATGTACCACCAGGAAACAGTCGAGAAAGCCAGCAGGATTAGGCACTCCAATGTCGCTGGTAGTCTTCTTGCTACTTTGTTGCAGTTTTGCAGGCGTCCTGGAGCAGTCAGCGTCGATCCTTGGCAGAATCCGAGGAAAAGCCCACTGGGGAGACCCTAAATAGCCCTCAGAGGAGGATTGGCCACCTAGTTAGGTGAGCACCTATCAGGAGGGGTCTCTGATGTCACCTGCTGGCACTGGCCACTCAGAGGCCTCCAGTGTGCCCTCACACCTCTGGATTCAAGATGGCAGAGGTCTGAGACACACTGGAGGAGCTCTGGGCACCACCCCTTGGGGGGTGATGGACATGGGAGTAGTCACTCGCCTTTCCTTTGTCCAGTTTCGCGCCAGAGCATGGACTGGGGGTTCCCTGAACCGGTGTAGACTGGCTCATGCAAGGAGGGCACCATCTGTGCCCTTCAAAGCATTTCCAGAGGCTGTGGGAGGCTACTCCTCCCTAGCCCTTAACACCTATTTCCAAAGGGAGCGGGTGTAACACCCTCTCTCAGAGGAAATTCTTTGTTTTTCCTTCCTGGGACTGGGCTACCTTGACCCCAGGAGGGCAGAACCCTGTCTGTGAGGTGGCAGCAGCGGTAGCTGCAGAGAAAACCCCAGAGAGCTGGTTTGGCAGTACCCGGGGTCCATAGTGGGGCCCTGGGGATACATGGGAATTGCACCCCAATACCAGATTTGGCATGAGGGGACAATTCCAGGATCGTAGACATGTTACATGGCCATTTTCAGAGTTTCCATTGTGAAGCTACATATAGGTATTGACCTATATGTAGTGCATGCGTGTAATGGTGTCCCCGCCCTCATAAAGTCTGGGAAAATTGCCCTGAACTATGTGGGGGCACCTTTGCTAGTGCAAGGGTGCCCTCACACTTAGTAACTTTGCACCTAACTTTCACTAAGTGAGGGTTAGACATATAGGTGACTCATAAATTACTTAAGTGCAGTGTAAAATGGCTGTGAAATAACGTGTGCGTTATTTCACTCAGGCTGCAGTGGCAGTCCTGTGTAAGATTTGTCTGAGCTCCTTATGGGTGGCAAAAGAAATGCTGCATTCCATAGGGATCTCCTGGAACCTCAATACCCTGGGTACCTAGGTACCATATACTAGGGAATTTGAAGGGTGTTCCAGTGTGCCAATTAGAATTGGTAAAAATGGTCACTAGCCTATAGTGAAAATTGTAAAGGCAGAGAGAGCATAAGCACTGAGGTTCTGTTTAGCAGAACCTCAGTGATACAGTTAGTCACTAAACACACATTCAGGCCACAAACTATGAACACTGGGGTCCTGGGTAGCAGGATCCCAGTGAGACAGGCAAAAACAAACTTACATACATGTGAAAAATGAGGATAACAATCCAGGCAAGATGGTACTTTCCTACACCAACTCCGTGCACTGGCCTGTTTTCTACCTGTTTATTTGGGTACTGTACCTGGGGGTCGAACAACTCTGTAAGCTATACCATCGGCGTCACCTTGTAGGAAACGACTCCGTCAGGACGCCGCATAATACCAACTTGCTGTATTTGTGCCTCAAGGCACTGTTTTCTTTCAAGTGCAAATTTTTTATTTTTAACTGTATATTGTTGATTTATTTTGTATTTGGTCCTGTTTATTTAGATAAAATATTCACTCTTTTTCTAAATCTGTGTTGTGTCATTTTGTAGTGACTCATTGTATTACTGTGCGTGTTTGTACAAATACTTAATATATTGTCTCTGAGTTAAGCCTGCCTACTCATGCCAAGCTACCAAAGGGGTGAGCGGGGTTAACTGACTGTGATTCTCCTTTACCCTGACTAGAGTGAGGGTCCTTGCTTGGACAGGGGTAACGATTTCTAACACCAACACATCTCCTCTGGTGCACAGTGCAACTTCGATCAGAGCTGACGCATCACCTCTGCTGCATTGACTGTTTCAGTGCAAGGACTTGGCATCACACTCACAGCCTCAATGGAACCGCTGCTGCATAACACATCCTCAATGCAGACCCTTACATCGCAAGCCTCTTGTGAATGACCATCCAGATGAAGACTCAAGACTCCAGATTGCAAGTCTCACAGCTTTTTAGAACGAGCCAGCGCAAGGAGCATTCTCAATGCAGGACTTTGCATTGCAAGCTTCCTCGTCAACAGCGTCCTCGACAACGACCCAGGACCTTTCATCTTAGCCTTGGAAGTCCTCAGAACAGACACTGCAAAATGACCAGGACCTCACACCGCCTTAGCTTCGATAATACATCCTCAACTTGGATCTCCACAGCTCTTCACAACCAGGATTTAAGGTACTCTTGTTCTTGCCTAACTGGGTCCATTTAGCTGACCTGCACTCTGTCACAGTCAGCTTATACTTGTGACTTTGTCTCAGACTAACGTGACCAGATATTCACAATTGACGCTTTGTGTTTTTTGGTACTATTTTCATTTACATCTTCAAAATTGCATTTCTCTGATTCTTCTAATTGGATTTTTTGTTGTTTTAGTCATAAAGAATTTATTAAAATGTACTCTATTTTTCTAAATTGGTATGGAACTTTTTTGTGTTGTGTTTTCACTTTATCACTGTTTGAAGTAGTGCATCAATACCTTGCACATTGATCTAAGTTAAACCTGCCTGCCTGCTTAGTGCCAAGCTACCACAAGGCTGAACTTAAGTTAATTTAGGGTTTGGTTGTGACTTCACCCTGACAAGAATTGTGGATTCTGTTTGACTACGGTTACACCCTTCTCAACTAGTAACCCAATTTAATACATTGGTGATAAGCGGTGGGATTTGGACTTGTGTTTGTGCAGTGTAATATGGTGAATTTGTGTTACTCTTAAAATCCCAGATAAGCCTTATCAATTTTAACTAGTGTCTGATTGCCTGTTTTTCCTTTTTACAAAATTTAAGTTCCCTCTCTCTTTGCCTCATACAATTTAAGTGGAGAGGCTCAATGTGGAAAATCCCACTGGGGCTGAGCTACAGAAACTCTGCAAGAGTGGAGCTACATGCTAGAAAGAAGGCCAAAAAGCTGGACCTTCAGATAACCCTCCATGTCTATGAGGAAGCCACTAGGATGCAATACCAGCACAAGGCCTCAAAGGATCTTAGTGTGAAGGATCATGATGAGGATGAACTAGAAATAAAAGATAGTATGACTATGGGCCTGAGTGGGAGCTCCCAGAGGAGGGAGGTGATCTACCCATTGAGAGAGAGCCCAGAGTGAGGGCAGGGAGCAGAGTGTCTCCCAGGAAACTGTACCCTGAAGAGCAGGAGGACAGGAAGTCAGAAAGGGAGCTCAAGCTGTAATTGGCCAAAATGAGACTAGAGGTGGTAGCAAAAAAAAGGCTGAGAGAGACTTTGCAAAAACGAAAATGCTGCTGGAGCATAAGAGAAGTCAGGTGAAAATAGAGCTTAAAGCTAGACATAACTCAGAATCCAGCTGTAATGGTGGCAGCTTACTTGCAGTGCTTGAAGATGACAAGAATGTCCACATACCCAAAGATCTGATTCCCAACTGTGTGTTAGGGGACAATATTGACAAATGGTGTGCTGTATATGAGGTAGCTCTGAGGTTACACAAGATCCTAGAGATATACTGGGGGGGTGGCTTGTGGAAGCATATGCCTTCAGTGGGGGAGAGATACAGTGCTCATTCTAGTGGTAGATTACCAGACCAAGTATACACCTATGAAAGCCATCCTTGTTGCAGAGTTTGGACTAATCCCTGAGAAGTACCATTAGAGGTTCAGGGACTCTCAAACCAGTCTTAGGTGGATTGTTTAATTACTCCAGTAAGGTAATGAATGGCTGGGTGAGGGGCAGAAAGTCAACGAATATGATGAGCTCTACAACTTGATACTGAAGGAGAACATGCTCAATATATGTTTAACAGAGCTGCACCAGCACTTAATGGACAGTAACTGATTGCCTCCAGGATGTTTGCTGAGGGGGCGGGTATCTGAGTCAGTAACACACTGACCAGGAATGCATCTGGGGGGACTCCCTAAAGATTGGTCTGGGGGGACTCCCTAAAGATTGGTCAGGGTTCCCACAAGAATAAGGGGGTTGAAAACAAAAGCAGGTCCTCTCAAGGTCCCCAAAATAGTTCAAAAGGAATTAGGGCCCAGTTGAGCTGACTAGATCGAGGAGGCCAACTACGATGCTTTACCTGAGGAACTGCCCTAGGTCTTGGGCCACTCCACTCTTGCACTGAAGAAACAAGAGTCCTTTTTGATTTTACAGGAATTCCGGGGTAGTGTTGAAAGCGAAGAAGGGCAAGGTCAGGCAGGCAATGATGGGACAACAGGAAGAAGAAGGATCTTCATGGATCATCAGCTATACTTTAAAGAGAGTGCAGGATGCAGAGAGAATGCTGCTGAAGTCGACAGCATGACAAAAGGTCTGAGCTATCCAAGGCTGAGACGGTGACAGGAGGATTGCTGCATCTGAGGAAAGCTGCCTGTAGGACACTCCAGTAGAATATCTTACTCAGGTACATGACCGGTTACAGTTCTGGCACATTAAAAAAAAGGAGATTGAGTCAGGGTCAGACTGGAACCTAAAGTGAATGATTTGCAGTGGAAAGGTTCTTTCTTATGGACTATGTAAAAGGGTATTTTGAATGCATGTGTTTATTGATATTAAGGCCCTCATTATGAACATGGTGGTCTGGACCGCCATGCCGGCGATGGCGGTAATTACCACCACTGGCATGACGGCCCAGACCTCCATATAATATTTGTGGAAGAACCGCCACTTTTGTAACTCTGCCACTGCCAGGCTTGCGCCGCCAGGCAGCCTGGCGATGGCGGAGTTACATATCCGACACGGCAGTGCTGCAAGCAGTGCTGCCCTGCAGATAATGTTCCTGGTTCCACCAGCCTTTCTCTGGTGGTTTACCCCACCAGGGAAAGGCTGGTGGAATGGGTGCCTCGGGGTCCCTCTTGGCATGGGTAGTGCAGGGTCCCCGTGCACAGTCCTGTCGCGCATTTCACTGGCTGATTTACGGGCAGTGAAAAGCACGACAGGTGCTACTGCACTCGCCATACTGCTACATTGCTGTGGGCTCCATGTGGAGCCGGCATCAATGTACAGGCCCTGCATTCAGCCGGGCCGGCTGGCGGAAACACTGGCGGGGTCTTCTGCGCTCTGGCGGTCTTTTGTTGACTGCCAGTGCCGAACTCTGCAGGTTTTCCCGCCGAGTTCATAATGAGGGCATAAATTACAGAGTTTGGCAATGCTCCCAATCTGAACTCACGTGCATAGACAAAATACCTTAATTGAGAAAGGTAGGGCTATGCTGCATGTGAGTGAGCCTCATACAAATCTATGCTCGTTCCCCCGCCATGCACAATCTTTTGGTAAAAAAAAATACTGCAAATATTACATTGATATTATCAATGATGGTATCGAAGATGTCATGTGTGCCATAATTTGTGGGGTAATTAGCAGTGCATCTTGAGGGCAGGAGTTATAGTTACCTTAGGGCACGAGTTATAATTGCTTGCGATGACTTTAACTATAACAGGTGAATTTCTATGGTTTTCTACATTTAAAATGTGAGTCTGACTATAACATACCCACAACCTTTGTTTGTTTAAGTGAATTTCTTTGTTTTTTTTAATTCTATTTCCTAACTATGACATCCCAGTAATGTTTTTTTTTTTTTCAGTGAATTTCTATGTTTTTTTAACAAATAGTAATTTTCATTACTATACATTAATCCAACCACCGCTGTGCATGGACTTTGGCAGTGCATGGCAGCGGTTGGCCAGGCCCTGAGGCCAACTCCCTATTAGCACCTAAACATACGCTGTGCATGGCCTCTGCCTGTGTGCAAAGGAGGTTGCCGGCAAGGCCTGGCCTGTAGCCAGCCCTTGCGACTAACCCTCCCTAACTACCCCACCCCACACTGCACACCGCTGTTAGGCTACGCTTGGTGAGAGTTGGCCGCAGGCTGTCTTTCTGGGTGTGGGAATAGGGGAGAGAGGGTGCATCTGAGAGTGAGAGTTGCAGTGAGTGTCTGGGTGTGAGAGTGCGTACATAAGGGTTTAATTGGGTGCATCAGTGTGTGTGTGTGTTGGTCAGTGGGTCTGTGAGTAGGTGCATGAGGATTTCAGTGGGTCTGTGAGTGGGTGTGTGAGTCTGAGTGGGTATGTGAGTGAGTGAATGAGTGTCTGAGTGGGTCTGTTAGTGCGTGCACGAGGGTCTGAGAGGGGCTGTGAGTGGGTGGGTGGGTGTGTGTCGGAGTGGGTATGTGAGTCGGTGCGTAAGGGTCTGAGTAGTTGTGTGTAGGAGGCTTGCCTGGATTGTAGTGGGTACCAAGGGGTACTTACACTCTCCACCAGGTCCAGTTATCCCTTCTTAGTGTAGAAGAGGTGCTCTAGCAGCTTAGGCTGATAGAAAAGGGTAGCTTAGCAGAGCAGCTTAGGCTGAACTAGAAGACATGCAAAGCTCCCACTATACCACTGGTGTCATATGCACAATATCATAAGAAAACACAATACACAGATATACTAAAAATAAAGGTACTTTATTTTTATGACAATATGCCAAAAGTATCTCAGTGAGTACCCTCAGTAAGAGGATAGCAAATATACACAAGATATATGTACACAATACCAAAAATATGCAGTAATAGCAAAAGGGAGTAATGCAAGCAATGTACAGTCACAATAGATTGCAATGAGAGCACATAGGTATAGGGGCAACACAAACCATATACTTTAAAAGTGGAATGCGAACCACGAATGGACCCCAAACCTATGTGAGCTTGTAGAGGGTCGCTGGGACTGTAAGAAAACAGTGAGGGTTAGAAAAATAGCCCACCCCAAGACCCTGAAAAGTAGGTGTAAAGTGCACCTAAGTTCCCCAGAGAGCACAGAAGTCGTGATAGGGGAATTCTGCAAGGAAGACCAACACCAGCAATGCAACAAAGGTGGATTTCTGGACGAGAGTACCTGTGAAACAAGGGGACCAAGTCCAAGAGTCATGACAAAGTCGAGATTGGGCAGATGCCCAGGAAATGCTAGCTGAGGATGCAAAGAAGCTGCCACCGGATGGTAGAAGCTGTGGATTCTGCAAGAACGAAGAGGACTAGGAACTTCCCTTTTGGAGGATGGATGTCCACGTCGTGAAGAAGCTTGCAGAGGTGTTCCCAGGCAGAAAGACTGCAAACAAGCCTTGCTAGCTGCAAGGGTTGCGGTTAGGGTTTTTGGATGCTGCTGTGGCCCAGGAGGGACCAGGATGTCGCCAATTGCGTCAGGAGACAGAGGGAGCCCTCACAGAAACAGGCAGCACCCACAGAAGTGCCAGAACAGGCAGTACGAAGAAGAGTGAACCGTAGCTCACCCAAAGTCACAAAAGAAGATCCCACGACGCCGAAGGACAACTCAGGAGGTTGTGCACTGCAAGTTAGAGTGTCAGGGTCCCAGGCTTGGCTGTGCACAAAGGAAATCCTGGAAGAGTGCACAGGAGCCGGAGCAGCTGCAAATCACGCGGTACCCAGCAATGCAGTCTAGCATGGGGAGGCAAGGACTTACCTCCACCAAACTTGGACTGAAGAGTCACTGGACTGTGGGAGTCACTTTGACAGAGATGCTGAGGTCCAGGGACCACGCTCGTCGTGCTGAGAGGGGACCCAGAGGACCGGTGATGCAGTCTTTTGTTGCCTGCGGTTGCAGGGGAAAGATTCCATCGACCCACGGGAGATTTCTTCGGAGCTTCTAGTGCAGAGAGGAGGCAGACTAGCCCCACAGCATGCACCACCAGGAAAACAGTCGAGAAGGCGGCCGGATCAGCGATACAAGGTTGCAGTAGTTGTCTTTGCTACTTTGTTGGGGTTTTGCAGGCGTCCAGAGCAGTCAGCGGTCGATTCCTTGGCAGAAGGTGAAGAGAGAGATGCAGAGGAACTCTGATGAGCTCTTGCATTCGTTATCTAAAGAATTCCCCAAAGCAGGGACCCTAAATAGCCAGAAAAGGAGGTTTGGCTACCTAGGAAGGAGGATAGGCTAGCAACACAGGTAAGAGCCTATCAGAAGGGGTCTCTGACGTCACCTGCTGGCACTGGCCACTCAGAGCAGTCCAGTGTGCCAGCAGCACCTCTGTTTCCAAGATGGCAGAGGTATGGAGCACACTGGAGGAGCTCTGGGCACCTCCCCTGGGAGGTGCAGGTCAGGGGAGTGGTCACTCCCCTTTCCTTTGTCCAGTTTCGCGCCAGAGCAGGGCTGGAGGATCCCTGAACCGGTGTAGACTGGCTTATGCAGAGATGGGCACCATCTGTGCCCATCAAAGCATTTCCAGAGGCTGGGGGAGGCTACTCCTCCCCAGCCCTGACACCTTTTTCCAAAGGGAAAGGGTGTAACACCCTCTCTCTGAGGGAGTCCTTTGTTCTGCCTTCCTGGGCCAAGCCTGGCTGGACCCCAGGAGGGCAGAAACCTGTCTGAGGGGTTGGCAGCAGCTGCAGTGAAACCCCGGTAAAGGTAGTTTGGCAGTACCCGGGTCTGTGCTAGAGACTCGGGGGATAATGGAATTGTCTCTCCAATGCCAGGATGGCATTGGGGTGACAATTCCATGATCTTAGACATGTTACATGGCCATGTTCGGAGTTACCATTGTGACGCTATACATAGGTAGTGACCTATGTACTGTGCACACGTGTAATGGTGTCCCTGCACTCACAAATTCCAGGGAATTTGCCCCGAACAATGTGGGACACCTTGGCTAGTGCCAGGGTGCCCACACAATAAGTAACTTAGCACCCAACCTTTACCAGGTAAAGGTTAGACATATAGGTGACTTATAAGTTACTTAAGTGCAGTGGTAAATGGCTGTGAAATAACGTGGATGTTATTTCACTCAGGCTGCAGTGGCAGGCCTGTGTAAGAATTGTCAGAGCTCCCTATGGGTGGCAAAAGAAATGCTGCAGCCCATAGGGATCTCCTGGAACCCCAATACCCTGGGTACCTCAGTACCATATACTAGGGAATTATAAGGGTGTTCCAGTATGCCAATGTGAATTCGTGAAATTGGTCACTAGCCTGTTAGTGACAATTTAGAAAGTAAAGAGAGAGCATAACGACTGAGGTTCTGGTTAGCAGAGCCTCAGTGAGACAGTTAGTCATCACACAGGGAACACATACAGGGCACACTTATGAGCACTGGGGCCCTGGCTGGCAGGGTCCCAGTGACACATACAACTAAAACAACATATATACAGTGAAATATGGGGGTAACTTGCCAGGCAAGATGGTACTTTCCTACAGTGTGTGAGGGGGAGAAAAAGATTGAAAAAGAGAAATTGAGAGAGAGAAAAAGAGTGAGAAGGACAGCGCTACAGGGTTTTTTATGCTTTGATGAATCATATACTTAGAATGAGATATTTCTGGACAAATTGAAAGGAAAAATGTATTTGTCAGTTGAAAATAGTGAGATCACCTTTATTAAGCTTTTCAATTAAAAAAATAAAATAAAGTTGGGAAATTACCACAGAAACATCTAGACTAGAACCCTCAACTGTCAGTGTCTCGGACCTTACCCATTACACCACAGGTGACTCCTTACCCTGCCAGTTTCAAACATACCTATGATATTTACCCTGCCACATGAGTGTTCCATCACTAGAAAGGTTTAATAGTCAAAACACTAGTGAATAATCAAACACTGTGCCAATCAATACTAAAATTAGATAACTAAAACATTGTTCCAAACATTTTGTTAGTTTGACGATTTGAAGTTATTGCATAGAGAGACCACTACAATGACAATCTCTCTCTCTTCCATTCCACTATGAGAGATTGACGGGACCGCCGGGGGAACCTCAAGGCCCCTGCTGTCTTAGCCAGCTCCCCACATCCTGCGGGAACGGATACTGCTCCCAGAAGCAAGGCCTCCAGCTGTCAGTAAGCAGGCTTTGTTTGCTTTTGCTTGGTAGGAACTGTCAGCTCCCACCTAGCAAAAGCAAACAGCTATGTCCTCGGGGTGGGTACCCAGGGACATAACTGGAGCCGGCCCTGGGGGGGTGGCAGTCTTCAAGGCCATCTGTGGCTCCTCAAGGGGGGCCATGCAGCCCCCTCCAATGAGGATTGTCCCCAGGAGGTGGTGGTCCCCAAGGCTCTGAAACAGACCCCCTTCACTTTTTTTATTGTAGCCTCAGGAAGTGACTGTCCCCGGGTCAGTGGGGGGACCGGATGCAGCCAACAATGATTTGAATTAGGGCCTTGAGGAGCTGGTGGTCTCTGTAGCTCCTCTTTTTATAATTTTCAGAGGATCCACGGATCCGCTGCAACTCTCACAGAAAATGTTTTTAAAATGCTTTTTTTTCTCTCGGGTAGTCCCTCTGAGACCTCAGTACCAGAACTAAGGGTTTAGGGTGGCCCTACCCTTGCACTTTTTCTGTTTCTGAAACATTTTTTCTAGGACTCAGCTGTAGCCAACATGGTTGACAACATAACATCGGTGAAGTGTTGGCAGCCAATGAGATCTCAGCATGATATCGGGACGGTTTGCAGGGCATTTGTGTCAATATATATACAAAGTTGAGTTTTCTTTTATTTCTCAAAAAGTATTAAACAAATCTATGCCAAATAACAAAAAGGATGCTTCCTGGACAAAGAGCTATCTTTCTGCCACATTTGGTGTAATTCCATCCAGTGGTATGGGCACTATTCCTGTTCAAAATCCCATTGGAAAAGAGCATTTTGTGAACCCCATTTTCCTGAGCCCGCTCTTGACCGATCACCCTGAAACTTTACAGATAGATGCTGCAGTGAATGTGGTGTTATTTGATAAAATGTCATGAAGATTCATCAAATGGCACCAAAGTTATTAGCAAAACAAAAAACTTTTTTTCTATACAAACTAGGTCCTAACTATGAATACCTGGTGGCGACTGCATGTAACCTTTTATTGCTGGTCACTGCACCAGGTCACTTTAAGTCACTTCTATGGTAGGCCCTACTAGCGCAGAGGGAAGGGTACAGGTTCCTGTGTGTGAGGGCATTCCTGCATGAGCAGAGGTTTTGCTACGGACTCAAGTTCCGATGCACTGGACTTTGTATGTGCAGGGAAGCCATTTTACCCATGTAGTGGACACAGGTGCCTGTGGTCCAGCTACATAATGGTAACTCCAAACCTAGCCATGTTTGTTATCAAACATGTCAGAATCATACTCAATTACTGATGCCAGTTTTGGTGGCATGATTCCATGCACTCTGGGGGCTCCTTAGAGGACCCCCCTTTATTACTCCTACCAGTCTTCCAGGGTTTGCTGGCAGCACACGCTGCTGCAGCCCCTAAGACAGGATTCTGCACTCCAGCTGCTTGACCAGCTGAAGGAGGGAAAAAAAACAAAGGATTTCCTGTGGGAAAGTGGGTACAACATCCTCTCCATAGAAATAGGTGTTACAAGGTTGTGGAGGAGTAGCCTTCCCAGGCCACGGCTCGCTTTGAAGGGCACCTTTGGTGCCCTCCTTGTAATAATCCCGTTTGCACCAGTCCAGGGACCCCGATCCCTGCTCTGGTGCAAAACTACACAAAGGGAAGTGAACACTCCCCTGCCCATCACTACCCCAGAGATGGTGCCCAGCGCTCCTTCAGGTGGCCACTTGATTCCGCCATCTTGGAAACAAGATGTGCAGAGGGCCCTTGGAGCATTTGGTTGGTCAGGACAGGTGAGTGATGTCAGTGACCCCCTCTGATTGGTGGTCACCCTGCAGAGTGACCAAGCCCCCTGTTAGGGCTATTTAGGGACTCCCTTGTGGTGGGTCCCCAGGTTTGGCATGCAAGTCTCCACCAGGACTCCTCTGCATTGATCTCTTCTGCTTCTGGCCATTGAAACTGCTGCTGGACTTCACAGGAATCAAACAAACCTGCAACACTGGAGATGACCTTGCCTTGTAACATTGTTTCTCCGGCTCCTTCCAGCAATTGCAAGATTTTCACAGATGTGCATCCTCTAGGGTCTGTAGGACCTCAGCTGCACCAAAGAAGCAAGAGGGAATCTCCCTTGGAGTGAAGAAGTCACTCCCCTGCTTCCGCAGGCACCTACGGCAACAACATCCAGCTACTGGGATCTTCTGCCCTCTGGCTCCAGGAAGAATCTCCAACACAGGTGGTGGTGTGGAGGGCTCCTATGTGTCCTTCCTACCTGCAGTCCAACTTTGGGAGATGATGAGCCTTTGCCTCTTCCGCCTGGACAGGATCCCTGAACACCGCATCTCTTGCAACAACCAAAGGCTTGTTGACAACTGTTCCAAGGAATCTTCAGGCTCCAAGTAGTACCAGCCTCCAGGCCTTCATCCTTGAAAGAACAGTCTCTCCTTTGCTGCTCCAGAGACATGGTACTCCTCTCCAGGTGTGCTGATTGGGCCTCACTGCAACCTCCAGTGCATGCTATCAGTGGGTTGCCTATGGGGGCTGTGACTGTTTCTCCTGGTTCTCCCAACTGCTGAGTGTCAGCCCAGACCACCCTCCAAGGGTCGAGTCCCCTGGGCCTTGATGGTCCTGCAAAACCTCTTCTGACTCGATTTGCATTTGCCAAGGCTTGTTGGCGGTTCTCCTGACCACTGACCATCTGTGACATGGCGACCGGCATGGGACATCTTCTGCATGACTCCAAGGATATCTCTGCAAGTCCTGGACTCCACAGCTGATCTCAATCTTCCCTCACCAACCTGGATCTTTATCCACAGAAGGGTTGGTAGTGGCTACTACCCCACCTGGACACTCCTGCATCGAGTGGACTCTGTCCACTTCTGTTGCAGGTTCTCTTCATCCGGGATCCACCATTGGGTTCCACTGGACTAGCCCTGGTCTTATAATCTTCCTTTACCAAGTCCTCCTGTTAACTTACCTCCTAGTCGCATGGGGTCATTTAGGTATGCACATCTCGGAGTCACGAGTTCCTCCAGCTCCCTTCTAACTACTCCACATCCTTAGGTGGGGGCCCTAACTTCGCATTCCACTATTTTAGTATATGGTTTGCCCCCCTATACGGCCCTAGCTATTTTCTACTATTTCTTGCCAATGCTTGTAGTTCCTTTAGGCTAATTCCTAATACTTAGAGTGTATATATAGTGTGAACTTACCTCCAGTTTGGGGACTGCATATAAATAATCTAGTTCAGTGTTACTGTAATGAATTAACTTTATTTTTGCAAAATTGTGTGCTTCCTTTCATGTGAGATATGTTACTGTGTGGCTGCTGTGGTATTGCAAGTGCTTTACACTCCTGTTAGATAAGTCTTGGCTTCTGATCACAGCTACCACTGGAGAGCCCTGGCTACCTAGACACTGGGGGTCATTCTAACCCTGGCGGTCCAAGACCGCCAGGGCTAAAATGACGGGGGCACCGCCAACAGGCTGGCGGTGCCCCGCTGGGCATTCTGACTGCGGCGGTTTGACCGCGGTCAGAAGTGGAAAACCGGCGGTCTCCCGCCGGTTTTCCGCTGCCCATTTGAATCCTCCATGGCGGCGCAGCTCGCTGCGCCGCCATGGGGATTCTGACAGCCCATACCGCCATCCTGTTCCTGGCGGTTCGCCCGCCAGGAACAGGATGGCGGTATGGGTTGTCGTGGGGCCCCTTGGGGCCCCTGCAGTGTCCATGCCAATGGCATGGGCACTGCAGGGGCCCCCGTAAGAGGGCCCCACAAAGAATTTCACTGTCTGCATTGCAGACAGTGAAATTCGCGACGGGTGCCACTGCCTCGTGGGAAGGTAGTTTTGCACTGGGCTGGCGGGCGGCCTTTTGGCGGTCACCCGCCAGCCCAGTGCAAAACCCAGAATACCCTCAGAGGTCTTCCGACCGCGGAGCGGTATTTTGGAGGGGGAAGTCTGGCGGGCGGCCTCTGCCGCCCGCCAGACTTAGAATCACCCCCACTGTCTCATTAACTAATAGGGGGTGCCTGGACCTGGTATAAGGTGCAAAAACCATAGGTGTTCACTGCACACCAGGCCAGCTTCCTACAGGGATCTAGAATACGACTACAGCCCAAACTGTTGGACAACATTACACCAAATTTGGCAGAAAGGTAGCTTTGGTCCAGAAAGAACTCTTTTTGTTGTTTGGTGTAAATCCATTCAGCAGTTTTTAAGATAATAAAAGAAAAGGAACTATAGATATATAGAGGTTCGGAGGATTCGTGAATAATAACAAGCTCATGCAGGGAACTACAAAGCTCTGATTGGCTGCCAACACTTGTTGGCAGCCATCTTTGGACTCGACTTAAGCCGAGTCCCAGAAAAAATATGCAAAAATAAGAAAAAGGCTCAGGTTAGGGATACACTGACCCCTTAGCTTTGGTGCAACTTTTTATTTATTTTTGCCATGAATTCAAAATTAATTTGCAGCAGAAAATATTTAAAAAACCAACCACAGTGTTCTGTGCTTATTAAAAATTTCTAAAGCCCCTGGTTGTGCCAGGTCCCGGGGTATGGGGCCCCCCTCCTAGGGCATTTCTATGCCCTGGGGACCACCACCTCCCTGAAGCTAAATTGAAACTAAATGAGGGGGCTATGTGGTCCCCCTGGAGCACCAGTGACCACAACACTTTCTTGGGGGTAGTGACATTTTGAATGCGGGGGTTGTTTGCCTCCTCACAGCCCCAGGGACAACCACCTCCCCAGAGATTATTTCAAAATTAATGTAGTGGGCCAAATGGCACCCCCACATCCCCGGGGACTGCCACTTCTGCAGAGCTTAATTGAAAATAAATGTGGGGGCCCGCAGGCCCCCCCACAGCCCCAGGGGCCATCACCTCCAAAAGTATGAATTTAAATAATGAGGGGGTTCTCTCATGAACCCCCAGCCACAGAGACCACCACCACCCTAGGGATGTGGCTCCTCCTATGTACTAGGGTACCCGCGTCCGGGACATATCAGCTTGCTCGGACTTGGCCAGATCTGACAGCTCTCACCAAGTCAGAGCAAAGACTCTGCTCCCAGCGAGTGCGAGCTGCCAAACAGCTCTCACTTGCTGGGAGGGGAGGTTTCCTCTGTTTCCCTGCCTGCAGATATGTGGGCATGGAAGCAGAGGAAAATATTCCTCTCACAGAGAGGGAGATGCATCTTTAGCATCTTTAGCAGCTCCCTCTCTGTGACAGCAATGCCAGCTTTAAGAAGGCCGGGCTGCACGGCCATCCTCCTGGGTTTCTTAAAGGACAGGACCCAGGGGATGGGGTCCTAGGAACCAAAATTGGCTGGGAGAGGGGGGGCAACACAGATCTGTGACCAACTCCCGCTGCACATTCTCAAAGGCCGTGCGCAGCCTGGGGTTGGGTGTTTAGAGGGGTTGGCTGCAGGACAAGGCATCAGTCCCTAGCAAGATGCAAGGTTGGGTGGCTATAGGGGGTTGGCTAAAATGGTCGGTCAAATGCTGCAATGCATAGCCGAGGGCCTCGTGTGGCAGTGGTTGGATTAACATAAAGGAATGAAAATTGATTTACCTTTAAAAATTCACTGAAAAAAACATAGGTCATGGGAACGCTATTGTTAGGAAATAGAATTTAAAAAACCCCATAGAAATGAACCAAAGGTTACAGGGACGTTATATTTAGGCTCACATCTTAAACAGACAAAACCATAGAAATTCACCTGCTATAGTTAGAGTTATCTCAAGTAACTATCAGAAGCTATCAAAGATGTCATGAGTGCTGTAATTTGTGAGGTAATTAGCAGTGCATGGCGAGTGCAAGAGTTATAGTTACTTGAGGGCACAAGTTGTAGTTATCATCTGGGCTCCACGGACCCCATCCACAGGGGTTCTGGTCTTCAATAAATGGAGGAGGGTAGCCACGTGGCCCCAACCCCTGGCCGATTTAGACCCTAGGGACCCCATCCCTGGAGACCGACCTTCTAAAATATTTTTTTTTATTGAAGGGTTACACGGCTTCCCTCGCCTAGCTGATTTCTGCTACAAGGGCCCCATCCCACAGGGCTCAGCCTTTTAAAATATTATTTTTGGGGAGCTGCTAAACATTCAGCTACCTGTCTGAGAGCAATAGTTTTCTCTGTTTCAGAGGAACCTCTGCTTCCAGCAAGTGAGAACTGTTTGACAGCTTGTAGTGAATCCTAGTTTGTTTTAATGGGATAACAGGAGTTAGCTTAGCCGTAGGCTTGTAAACTTGTGCCCCGTCACCTAGTGACTTTTAACCTACTTAGCTTGCTCTGTCTTAGCTCATTTAATTATTTATTTCCTCTAAGATGGCTGCCTTGTTTATAGTTAGGCCACTTGTTATGAGTTTTATTATCAGTGTCACTGCGCCAAGGCGTCAAGATCAAGCACAAAAGACAAACAAACAGTATGTGTTCACACTTAGGGATTTTCCCTCTCTATACTTTCGAGGGTTGTTGATATTAATTGCCGTCCCAAGCATGCCTGTTATCTATTGTTTTGAAATACACCTACGTCAGGGGACCTTGTAGATCTGTATAAATACATCACACTTCAGACAGATAATCAGAGGGATTCCGACCAGAGGGCATCGCCACCATCGCTGATACTGATGCTGCAGTCGTCTTGACGCTGACTCCGGCTTCTTGTCCCTACGGAGTCTGAGATAGAGACCTCATTCCAAGGTAACAAGGGTTGGGGGCTCCTCTCATGAACATGGCTCTGGCAGATTAGGTTTATCAAACCCAGCTCTCCTTTAGGTAGGAGGTTAGGCCTATTCTCATTAGGGTATTAGGGCATATTCCATCTCCTACATATATATATATTTCTTTCATATATTGCAAAAATGTTGGGGGTCTTTATAACCATGACTCTCTTCTTCACAATACTGTTGCTTGGTATATTCATTATCCTAATCATTACAGTTCATGCAACTTATCGCAAATTGCAGTTATGTTAAATAAAAAGCAAAGTCACGTCACTGCATCTGTGTTATTGCCTTTGTTTGTATGAGACATAATATATCTGTGAGAAAAGAGTAATTTCTGTTTAACCACGACAACCCTGAGACATCTTACTTTGAGTCCATGCGTAAGCGACTGCTACAAATCACCTTTTACTATTGTGTTTCTGGTGAGGTACTGCTAGTGAGCCGGTAAGGTTTGGACAACAGTTACAACTGGTTGTAGGAAGAGACTTAGGGGGTCATTACAACCCTGGCAGACGGTGTTAAAGCGGCGGTGAGACCGCCAACAGGCTGGCGGTCTTTATTTTAGTATCATGACCATGGCGGTTACCGCCATGGTAATCTGATCCGCCGCTTCACCGTTCCGCCCGCTGGGCTGGAGACCTGGGTCTCCAGCCCAGCGGCCATCACAATACCGCCGCCGGTATTTCGACCCGGCTTACCACCGTGGATTTCCAGCGGTAGGAACCGCCATGAAATCCATGGCGGTAAGCCCTATCAATGCCAGGGAATTCCTTCCCTGGCACTGATAGGGGTCTCCCGTACCCCCCACCCCGACTCCCTCCCCTACACCCCCCACCACCACTGCCACCCCCCAAAGGTGGCAGGGCACCCCTCCCCACCCCGACCCCCAACATCACATAACTCACAAACACACGACACGCACGCAGGCACCACCAACACACATACACGCACACACACCAGCATACATGGCTACATCCACACACTCAGTCAGACACGCACACTAATATACAGACATACACGCACACATCCATACAGACATACATACAGACATACACGCACTCATTCCCAACACACCGGCAAGCATACACGCACTCACACCCCGCCTCTACATACACAGACGCACACCCCCATGCACCCACACAACACACAACACCCCCACCCCCTTCCCTAACGGACGATCGACTTACCTTGTTTGTCGATCCTCCGGGAGGGGACGGGAGCCATGGGGACTGCTCCGCCGACACCACACAGCCAACAGAACACCGCCACGGCGAATCACAGGACGTGATTCGGTGGGCGGTGTTCTGTTGGCATGGCGGTGGAGGTGGAGCAACCTCCACTTCCCCGCCACACGCCAGTATGGCTGTTGGCGGCTCTCCATCGTAAAAAAGACGGAGAGCAGCCAACAGTCATAATACGCCGAGCGGCAAACCGCCACTACTGGCGGTCTTCCGCACGGCGGTCCCTCGGCGGTCTTGTTAAAAGACCCCCGAGGTTGTAATGACCACCTTAGTCACCTAAAAACGAAAGTACTGTCATCCTGAGACCAGCAGTCTTGCTCAGAGCAAGAGTCCAAACTACGACAAGCTCTCACTTGCTGGAGCCGGAGTGTTTGCTCTGACTTGGTGGGAGCTGTCAAAGCTCCCACCATGTCTGAGCAAACAGCTATGTCCAGGGGTGGGCAACCTAGGACATAGCAGGAGCTGGCCCAGGGGGGTTGGTGGTCCCAAGGGCCATGTATGACTCCTCAAGGGGGGCTGCATGGCACCCCTCCAACTTATACAGCTTCAGGGAGGTGGTGGTCCCCAGGGCTGCCGGTGGGGGCTACAAGGTCTCCTTATTTTACAATAACCACCACCTCCCCAGGGCTATGCTTTAGATGGGGGCCTGGTGGCCACCCTTGAGGAGCCACTGATGGCCCTGGAAACTGCCACTCACCAGGATCCGCTCCTGCTATGTCCTGGGGTGCCCACCCCCCAGGACATAGCTGTTTGATATGAGTTGGCTGAAGCTTCAACAGCTCCCACCAAGTCACAGCAAACACTTTGCTCACTTTGTCAAACAGCTCTCCCTCACTGCGAGTGGAGGATTCCTCTGTTTCCCTGTCAGCAAGATGTAGGTAAGGAAGCAGCAGAAACTGCTCTCACAGAGAGAGAGAGATGGTTTTTGCAGCCCCCAAGCAACTCCCTCTCTGTGACTGCAGTGCTGGCTCCCACAGGAGGTGGGTGGCTGGCTGCGATAGCAGGGACCTCCACGGGGACCCAGATCACATGCTCCGGCCCCATGAGATGGGGTCCATGAGGATGAGATCAGCCTGGGGAGAGAGACCATATGGCTCCCTCCCCCAAAATACATTAAGGCTGGGCCCCAGGGTGTGGGGTCCCTGAGGCCGAGATTTGCCTTGAAAGGGGGGCCACATGGCCTCTTTCCCCAAGAATGAAATGTTTAGGCTGGAGTTATGGGGTCCCAGAGGTTGAGCTTAGAATGGGCAGGTTGTCTGTGTGCCCCCCGTAGGAGGCTGGCCTGGCTTGTAGTGGGTACCAAAGGTACTTACACCTTGGGCCAGGTGCTGTTATCCCTTATTAGTGTAGAAGAGGTGTTTCTAGCAGCTTAGGCTGATAGAAGGTAGCTATGGCAAAGCAGCTTAGGCTGAACTAGGAGACATGTAAAGCTCCTACTATACCACTGGTATCATATGCACAATATCATAAGAAAACACAATACACAGAAGTACTAAAAATAAAGGTACTTTATTTTTATGACAATATGCCAAAAGTATCTCAGTGAGTACCCTCAATATGAGGATAAGTTATATACACAAGATATATGTACACAAACCAAACTTAGGTAAGTAATAGCAAGAAAAGTAATGCAAACAGTGTAGAATTACAGTAGATTGTAATAGGAGCACATAGGTATAGGGCAACACAAACCATATACTCCAAAAGTGGAATGCGAACCACGAATGGACCCCAAACCTATGTGAGCTTGTAGAGGGTTGCTGGGACTGTAAGAAAACAGTGAGGGTTAGAAAAATAGCACACGCCAAGACCCTGAAAGGTAGGTGTAAAGTGCACCTACTACCTACAGAGAGCACAGAAGTCGTGATAGGGGGATTCTGCAGGAAGAACAAACACCAGCAATGCAACAACAGTGGATTTCCACACCTGAGTACCTGTAAGACAAGGGGACCAAGTCCAATAGTCGCAACAGTGTCGAGAGTGGGCAGGAGCCCAGGAAATGCCAGCTGAGGGTGCAAGGAAGCTACCACTGGATGGAAGAAGCTTGAAGTTCCACAAGAAAGAAGAGAGCTATGGACTTTTCCTTTGGAAGATGGATGTCCCACGTTGCGATGAAGCTTGCAGAGGTGTTCCCACACAGAAAGACCGCAAACAAGCCTTGCTAGCTGCAAGGGTCGCAGTAGAGGTTTTTGGGTGCTGCTGTGGCCCAGGAGGGACCAGGATGTCGCCACTTGGAGGAGGAGACAGAGGAGGCGCCCAGCAAGTCAGGGAGTCCTCACAGAAGCAGGGAGCAACCGCCAAAGTACCTGAACAGGCTCTTGGAAGAAGAGTGAACCAGAGTCCACGCAAAGTCACAAAAGGGAGTCCCATGATGCCGGAGGACAACTCAGAAGGTTGTGCACTGCAGGTTAGAGTGTCGGGGACCCGGGCTTGGCTGTGCATGAAGGAAATCCTGGAAGAGTGCACAAGAGCCGGAGCAGCTGCAAATCACGCGGTACACAGCAATGCAGTCTAGCTTGGGGAGGCAAGGACTTACCTCCACCAAACTTGGACTGAAGAGTCACTGGACTGTGGGAGTCACTTGGACAGAGTTTCTGAGTTCCAGGGACCACGCTCATCGTGCTGAGAGGGGACCCAGAGGACCAGTGATGCAGTCTTTTGGTGCCTGCGGTTGCAGGGGGAAGATTCTGTCGACCCACAGGAGATTTATTAATAGCTCCTGCTGCAGAGAGGAGGCAGGCTACCCCCAGAGCATGCACCACCTGAAAACAGTCGAGAAAGCCGGCAGGATGAAGCGATACAAGGTTGCTAGTAGTCGTCTTGCTACTTTGTTGCGGTTTTGCAGGCATCCTGAGCAGTCAGCGGTTGATCCTTTGGTAGAAGGTGAAGAGGGAGATGCAGAGGAACTCTGATGAGCTCTGGCATTCGTTATCTGGTTAGGTCCCCAAAGCATAGACCCTAAATAGCCAGAAAAGGAGGTTTGGCTACCTAGGAAGGAGGATTGGCTACCAAGAGAGGTAAGAGCCTATCAGAAGGAGCCTCTGACGTCACCTGCTGGCACTGGCCACTCAGAGCAGTCCGGTGTGCCACAGACACCTCTGTTTCCAAGATGGCAGAGGTCTGGGACACAATGGAGGAGCTCAAGCACCTCCCCTGGGAGGTGCAGGTCAGGGGAGTGGTCACTCCCCTTTCCTTTGTCCAGTTTCGCGCCAGAGCAGGGCTGGGGGATCCCTAAACCGATGTAGACGGGCTTATGCAGAGATGGGCAGCATCTGTGCCCATCAAAGCATTTCCAGAGGCTGGGGGAGGCTACTCCTCCCCAGCCTTCACACCTATTTCCAAAGGGAGAGGGTGTTACACCCTCTCTCAGAGGAAATCCTTTTGTTCTGCCATCCTGGGCCAGGGCTGCCTGGACCCCAGGAGACCAGAAACATCTCAGAGGGGTTGGCAGCAGCAGCAGCTGCAGTGGAGACCCCGGAAAGGCAGTGTGGCAGGACCCGGGGGATCATGGAATTGTCCCCCAATGCCACAATGGCATTGGGGTTACAATTCCATGATCTTAGACATGTTACATGGCCATGTTCAGAGTTACCATTGTGACACTGTACATAGGTAGTGCCCTATGTACAGTACACGTGTGTAATGGTGTCCCCGCACTCACAAAGTCTGGGGAATTTGCCCTGAACGATGTGGGGGCACCTTGGCTAGTGCCAGGGTGCCGACACACTAAGGCGGTCATTCCTACTTTGGCGGGCGGCGGTCGCCGCCCGCCTGGCGGGAACCGGTCGCCGCCCGCCTGGCGGGAACCGCCAGAAGACCGTACCGCGGTCAAAAGACCGCGGCGGTCATTCTGACTTTCCCGCTGGGCTGGCGGGCGACCGCCAAAAGGCCGCCCGCCCGCCCAGCGGGAAAGCACCAGTAACGAGGAAGCCGGCTCCGAATGGAGCCGGCGGAGTTGCTGGTGTGCGACGGGTGCAGTTGCACCCGTCGGGATTTTCAGTGTCTGCCAAGCAGACACTGAAAATCAATGTGGGGCCCCTGCAGTGCCCATGCCAGAGGCATGGGCACTGCAGGGGCCCCACGACACCCATTCCCGCCAGCCAGGTTCTGGCGGTGAAAACCGCCAGAACCAGGCTGGCGGGAAGGGGGTCGGAATCCCCTTGGCGGCGCTGCTTGCAGCGCCGCCGTGGAGGATTCAGAGGGGCAGCGGGAAGCCGGCGGGAAACCGCCGGCTTCCCTTTTCTGACCGTGGCTTTACCGCCGCGGTCAGAATACCCCCAGAAGCACCGCCAGCCTGTTGGCGGTGCTTCCTCCGTCCCCTACCCTGGCGGTCTCGGACCGCCAGGGTAGGAATGACCCCCTAAGTAACTTTGCACCCAACCTTCACCAGGTGAAGGTTAGACATGTAGGTGACTTATACATTACTTAAATGCAGTGGTAAATGGCTGTGAAATAACATGGACGTTATTTCACTCAGGCTGCACTGGCAGGCCTGTGTAAGAATTGTCTGAGCTCCCTATGGGTGGCAAAAGAAATGCCGCAGCCCATAGGGATCTCCTGGAACCCCAATACAATGGGTACCTCAGTACCATATACTAGGGAATTATATGGGTGAACCAGTATGCCAATGTGAATTGGTAAATTCAGTCACTAGCCTGTTAGAGACAAATTTGGAAAGCAGAGAGAGCATAACCACTGAGGTTCTGCCTAGCAGAGCCTCAGTGAGACAGTTAGGCATCACACAGGGAACACATACAGGGCACATACTTATGAGCACTGGGGCCCTGCCTGGCAGGGTCCCAGTGACACATAGACTAAAACAACATATATACAGTGAAATATGGGGGTAACATGCCAGGCAAGATGGTACTTTCCTACACAACCCCCTCCAAACGAAGGAAAATAAGACTAGCCATGACCTGATGAGTCTTCATTGTCTAAGTGGAAATATCTGGAGAGTCCATCTGCATTGGAGTGGGTACTCCCAGGTCTATGTTCCACTGTATAGTCCATTCCCTGTAGAGATATGGACCACCTCAACAATTTAGGGTTTTCACCTTTCATTTGTTTTAGCCAAAGTAGAGGTTTGTGGTCTGTCTGAACAATAAAGTGAGTGCCAAACAGGTATGGCCTCAACTTTTTCAGTGCCCAGACCACAGCAAATGCCTCCTTCTCAATGGCAGACCAACGCTTTTCTCTAGGGGTCAACCTTCTGCTGATAAAAGCAACTGGTTGATCCTGGCCCTCAGAATTCAGTTGTGATAAGAATGCCCCTAATTCAGATGCATCAGTTTGAACAATTAATTTCTTGGAGTAACATGGGCTTTTTAGGACAGGTGCAGAGCACATGGCCTGTTTGAGCTCCTCAAAAGCTTTCTGACAGCTAGCTGTACACAATACATTTTTAGGCATCTTCTTACTTGTGAGAAGATTAAGTGGGGCTGCTATGGAGCCATAGTTTCTAATGAATCTCCTGTAATACCCAGTGAGGCCTAAGAAGGCTCTCACCTGGGTCTGTGTTGTAGGGGGAACCCAATCCATGATTGTCTGGATTTTCCCCTGAAGTGGTGCAATCTGTTCTCCACCTACCAGGTGGCCCAGATAAACCACCTTTCCCTGCCCTATCTGGCACTTTGAGGCCTTGATAGTGAGGCCTGCCTTTTGCAGGGCCTCCAAAACTTTCCAAAGGTGGACCAGGTGCTCATCCCAGGTGGAGCTAAAGACAGCTATATCATCGAGATATGCTGCACTAAAAGCCTCCAACCCTTGCAGGACTGTGTTCACCAACCTCTGAAAAGTGGCAGGTGCATTCTTTAAACCAAAGGGCATCACTGTAAATTGGTAGTGCCCTCCTATAGTTGAACATGCAGTTTTAGGTTTAGCATCCTCAGCCAATTTGATCTGCCAATACCCTGCAGTCAAATCAAAGTGCTTAGATACTTGGCAGATGCCAGTGTATCTATGAGCTCATCTGCCCTGGATATAGGGTGAGCATCCGTTTTTGTTACCTGATTGAGACATCTGTAGTCTACACAAAACCTCATCTCATTTTTTCCATCTTTTGACAGAGGCTTTGGTACAAGCACCTCAGGACTCGCCCATGGGCTTTCAGAAAGTTCAACCACTCCTAGATCAAGCATTTTCTGAACCTCTTGTTTTATGCAGTCCCTGACATGGTCAGGCTGCCTATAGATTTTACTTTTGACAGGCAAGCTGTCTCCAGTGTCAATTGTGTGTTTACACCAAGATGTGGTGCCTGGCACAGTTGAAAAGAGTTCAGAAAATTGTCCAAGGAGATTTCTGCAGTTGTCTTTCTGTTCTGCAGTAAGCCGGTCTGCCAAAACTACTCCCTCCAATAAAGCATCCTCTTCAGTGGAGGAGAAGAGATCAGGGAGAGGGTCACTCTCTTCTTCCTGTCCTTCATCTGTTGCCATGAGCAGGGTGAGATAAGCCCTGTCATAGTAGGGTTTAGGCGTTGACATGAATCACCCTAAGGGGACTCCTGGCAGTGCCCAGGTCTACCAGATAGGTAACCTCACCCTTTTTCTCAACAATTAGATGGGGTCCACTCCATTTGTCCTGGAGTGCTCTTGGGGCCACAGGCTCCAATACCCACACGTTCTGTCCTGGTTGGTACTGAATCAGAAGAGCCTTCTGGTCATGCCATTGCTTCTGGAGTTCTTGGCTGGCCTGAAGGTTTTTACTGGCCTTTTTAATGTACTCGGCCATTCTAGATCTTAGGCCAAGTACATAGTCCCCTATGTCATGTTTGGGAGCTTTTAAAGGTTGTTCCCAACCTTCCTTCACAAGTGTTAGTGGACCTCTTATAGGGTGTCCAAAGAGGAGTTCAAAGGGGCTGAAGCCCACTCCTTTCTGGGGTACCTCCCTGTAAGCGAAAAGAAGGCAAGGTAAAAGGACATCCCATCTCCTCCTGAGTTTTTCAGGGAGTCCCACTATCATACCTTTGAGAGTTTTGTTAAACCTCTCTACCATTCCATTAGTCTGTGGATGATAAGGAGTGGTGAATTTGTATGTTATACCACATTTCTTCCACATAGCTTTCAAGTATGCAGACATAAAGTTGCTACCCCTGTCTGATACAACCTCGTTTGGAAAACCCACACTGGAAAAGATTCCCAGGAGGGCTTTTGCCACTGCAGGAGCTGTAGTGGTCCTTAGAGGAATTGCTTCAGGATATTTTGTGGCATGGTACACAACCACCAAGATAAACCTATTGCCTGAAGCAGTAGGAGGGTCAAGGGGGCCAACTATGTCAACCCCTACCCTTCCACAGGGGACCCCAACCACAGGTAGTGGAATAAGGGGAGCCTTTGGTGTGCCACCAGTCTTGCCACTGGCTTGGCAGGTCACACAAGACTTGCAAAAATCTTTAGTGTCCTCTGACGTCCTAGGCCAGTGAAACAGGGCGACAAGCCTTTCCCATGTTTTGATCTGGCCCAAATGCCCAGCCAAAGGAATGTCATGTGCAAGAGTTAGGAGGAACTCTCTGTACTGCAGGGGAATGACCAATCTCCTGGCTGCTCCAGATTTTGGGTCCCTTGCCTCTGTGTACAAGAGGTTGTCCTCCCAGTAAACTCTATGTGAGTCACTGACATCCCCATTTTGCTGCTTGACAGCTTGCTGTCTGAGACCCTCTAATGTGGTACAGGTTTGCTGTGCCACACTCAGCTCTTCCCTGGCAGGCCCCCCTCCACCCAAAAGCTCAGCAGTGTCTGCTGCCAGCTCATCTGGTGAAGGTTCTGCACAGGGAGGAAATTCTTCTTCCTCAGAAGGAGAATCATCTGTAGAGGGAAGGATAGTGGGTAGGGATTTACCCTTGCTACCCCTAGCTTTAGGGAGCACTTGGTCCATTGTTCCAGGATCCAAGTTACCCTGTCCTTTTTGCTTTTTGGCCTGAGCCCTTGTCAAAGCAAAAATATGCCCAGGAATGCCTAGCATTGCTGCATGAGGTGTGTCTCTGTAGGCCTGAACCTCAACACCAATTATTAGGGGAAGTTGCTTTTACTTATTCATATTAAGGGGACAAGCAACCAAGGTGGCCAAATCAATGGCACCTTCAGAGACTAACACAGCCTCTGTGGTCTCCCTAACAAGACCAACCCCAACTAAATTACCAAAAGTGAGCCCAGCTACTCCCTTGGATTGGCTATTAGTAGGTTTGCTCCCACCACCACTGCTATTACTAGGGGCACTAGAATTTGCAGTAGGGGTTGTGGTAGTGGGAGGTCTGGTGTTTTTCTTTGGACAACTGGCATCAGTTGTCCAATGGCCTTTGACTTTACACAAATAACACAAGGCTTTTTAGGTTGATTTGAAGAGGATTTGGACCCACCACCCCCACCAGAGGATTTTTGTGGGCCTGATGAAGACTCAGTTTTACTTTTGTCCCCACCCTTTTCAGAAGTCTTACCATCCTTCTTCTTGCCATCCTTGTCACCCCCTGTATGAACTTTTCTGTTCACTCTTGTTCTGACCCATTTGTCTGCCTTCTTTCCCAATTCTTGGGGAGAGGTCAGATCTGAGTCCACTAGATATTGGTGTAACAAGTCAGACACACAGTTCTTCAGAATATGCTCTCTCAGAATAAGATTATACAGGCTTTCATAGTCAGAAACTGTACTGCCATGTAACCACCCATCCAAGGCCTTCACTGAACAGTCAACAAAGTCTATTCAGTCTTATGAGGACTCTTTTCTGGTGTCTCTGAACTTAATCCTGTATTGTTCAATGGTTAAGCCAAATACATCCAAGAGTGCATCCTTCAAAACTGCAAAATTGTTAGCATCACTTTCTCTAACAGTAAGGAGCCTATCCCTACCCTTCCCAGCAAAAGATAGCCACAATATTTTAGCCCACTGCCTTTGAGGGACCCCCTGTACCATACAGGCCCTCTCAAATGCAGCAAACCACTTGTTGATGTCATCCCCCTCCTTGTAAGGGGGGACTATCTTGTGCAGATTCCTGGAATCATGCTCTCTAACAGGATTACTATCAGGAATACTGCTGCTGCCACCATGGGGTCCTAACCCCAATCTCTGTCTCTCCTTCTCCATGTCCCTATGGATACCCTATCTAAGGCCAGCTGTTGCTGTTTAAGCTTCAGTCTGGTCTCTTCAACCCTCAACTTTTTGAGTTCCCTTTCTAACATTTTGTCTTCAGGGTGGGTGGGGTGGGAATGCTTGGACACAGAAGATAAATTGGAAACAACAGAGGGGGATCTGTCCCTAACTGACTGAACCCTAATAACTTCCCTCCAGGAATAAAGACTCCCCTACTATGATGGGAACCTCCATTACTACCAACATTACTAGGTGTCCTGCTAGGGGGCATATCTGGTACAAAACCCTCCCCACCTCCCTCAAGGAGATCCCCTGAGTCAGAATGGGAACCTTCTATTAACCTCTCATTTGAAGTGCCTGCTTTGGACTCATCATTCACAATAAGCATGTTAAATAGAAACTATTTTGTAGGGTTCTCTCCTATCACTAAACCTCTATCTAAGCAGAGACTCCTTAGGCTCTTGTAATTCAAATTGTCATAAGTAGTATTGACCATTTTAAGAGTAGAGTCTTCTACAGACATGATAGTAAAAGGTTTAGAAATAGTGAGAAGGAAGAAAAAGTTTCAGAACTTTTTAAAGAACAGAGAAAAAAACTTTTTCAAACTTTTTAGAAGTTTTAGAATATTTTCAGCACTTTGTAAAAAGTTTAAGAGGAGAAAAGCAAAACTTTTTGGTTAGGTGCACATACACTGAACTTGTTTTGTATATTATTCTCTTATGAAAAGTACACAATAACAAAGTGGTAAGTAGTTACAAGTACTTATCCCACCGCTGCACAACCAATGTAGGGGGCTGGCCTGGCTTGTAGTGGGTGCCAGAGGTACTTACACCTCGTGCCAGGTGCAGGTATCCCTTAATAGTTTAGAAGAGGTGTTTCTAGCAGCTTAGGCTGATAGAAGGTAGCTATGGCAAAGCAGCTTAGGCTGAACTAGGAGACATGTAAAGCTCCTACTATACCACTGGTGTCATATGCACAATATCATAAGAAAAAACAATACACAGAAGTACTAAAAATAAAGGTACTTTATTTTTATGACAATAATCCAAAAATATCTCAGTGAGTACCCTCAGTATGAGGATAAGATATATACACAAGATATATGTACACAAAACAAAATTATGCAGGTAATAGCAAGAAAAGTAATGCAAGCTGTGTAAAGTCACAATAGATTGCAATAGGAGCACATAGGTATAGGGGCAACACAAACCATATACTCCAAAAGTGGAATGCGAACCACAAATGGACCCCAAACCTATGTGAGCTTGTAGAGGGTCACTGGGAATGTAAGAAAACAGTGAGAGTTAGAAAAATAGCCCCCCCAGGACCCTGAAAGGTAGGTGTAAAGTGCACCTACTGCCCCCAGACAGCACATAAGTGGTGATAGGGGGATTCTGCAGGAAGAACAAACACCAGCAATGCAACAACAGTGGATTTCTGGACCTGAGTACCTGTAAGACAAGGGGACCAAGTCCAATAGTCGCGACAGTGTTGAGAGTGGGCAGGAGCCCAGGAAATGCCAGCTGAGGATGCAAGGAAGATGCAACCTGTTGGAAGAAGCTTGGAGTTCTGCAAGAAAGAAGAGGACAAGGAACTTCCCCTTTGGAGGATGGATGTCCCACGTCGCGATGAAGCTTGCAGAGGTGTTCCCACACAGAAAGACAGCAAACAAGCCTTGCTAGCTGCAAGGGTTGCGGTAGAGGTTTTTGGGTGCTGCTGTAGCCCAGGAGGGACCAGGATGTCGCCACGTGGACGAGGAGACAGAAAGGTCACCAAGCAAGTCAGGGAGCTCTCACAGAAGCAGGCAGCACCCGCAGAAGTACCTGAACAGGCACTTGGAAGAAGAGTGAACCGGAGTCCATGCAAAGTCACAAAAGGGAGTCCCACGACGCCGGAGGACAACTCCGAAGCTTGTGCACTGCAGGTTAGAGTGTTGGGGACCCAGGTTTAGCTGTGCACAAAGGAAATCCTGGAAGAGTGCACAGGAGCCGGAGCAGCTGCAAATCACACGGTACCCAGCAATGCAGTCTAGCTTGGGGAGGCAAGGACTTACCTCCACCAAACTTGGACTGAAGAGTCACTGGACTGTGGGAGTCACTTGGACAGAGTTGCTGAGTTCCAGGGACCATGCTCCTTGTGCTGAGAGGGTACCCAGAGGACCAGTGATGCAGTCTTTTGGTGCCTGCGGTTGCAGGGTGAAGATTCCGTCGACCCACGGGAGATTTCTTCAGAGCTGCTGGTGCAGAGAGGAGGCAGGCTACCCCCAGAGCATGCACCACCTGGAAAAAGTTGAGAAAGCCGGCAGGATGAAGCAATACAAGGTTGCTAGTAGTCGTCTTGCTACTTTGTTGCAGTTTTGCAGGCTTCCTGAGCAGTCAGCGGTCAATCCTTTGGTAGAAGGTGAAGAGGGAGATGCAGAGGAACTCTGATGAGCTATTGCATTCGTTTTCTGGTGAGATACCCAAAGCAGAGACCCTAAATAGCCAGAAAGGAGGTTTGGCTACCTAGGAAGGAGGATTGGCTACCAAGAGAGGTAAGAGCCTATCAGAAGGAGCCTCTGACGTCACCTGCTGGCACTGACGACTCAGACCAGTCCAGTGTGCCACAAACACCTCTGTTTCCAAGATGGCAGAGGTCTGGGACACACTGGAGGAGCTCAAGCACCTCCCATGGGAGGTGCAGGTCAGGGGAGTGGTCACTCCCCTTTCCTTTGTCCAGTTTCACGCCAGAGCAGGGCTGGGGGATCCCTAAACCGGTGTAGACTTGCTTACGCAGAGATGGGCAGCATCTGTGCCCATCAAAGCATTTCCAGAGGCTGGGGGAGGCTACTCCTCCCCAGCCTTCACACCTATTTCCAAAGGGAGAGGGTGTTACACCCTCTCTCAGAGGAAATCCTTTGTTCTGCCATCCTGGGCCAGGGCTGCCTGGACCCCAGGAGACCAGAAACATCTCTGAGGGGTTGGCAGCAGCAGCAGCTGCAGTGGAGACCCCGGAAAGGCAGTTTGGCAGACCCGGGGGATCATGGAATTGTCCCCCCAATGCCACAATGGCATTGGGGTCACAATTCCATGACCTTAGACATGATACATGGCCATGTTCGGAGTTACCATTGTGACACTGTACATAGGTAGTGCCCTATGTACAGTACACGTGTGTAACGGTGTCCCCGCACTCACAAAGTCCGGGGAATTTGCCCTGAACGATGTGGGGGCACCTTGGCTAGTGCCAGGGTGCCGACACACTAAGGCGGTCATTCCTACTTTGGCGGGCGGCAGTCGCCGCCCGCCTGGCGGGAACTGCCAGAAGACCGTATCGCGGTCAAAAGACCACCGCGGTCATTCTGACTTTCCCGCAGGGCTGGCGGGCGACCGCCAAAAGGCCGCCCGCCCGCCCAGCAGGAAAGCACCAGCAACGAGGAAGCCGGCTCCGAATGGAGCCGGCGGAGTTGCTGGTGTGCGACGGGTGCAGTTGCACCCATCCGGATTTTCAGTGTCTGCCAAGCAGACACTGAAAATCAATGTGGGGCCCTGTTAGGGGGCCCCACGACACCCATTCCCGCCAGCTCACCGCCAGAACCAGGCTGGCGGGAAGGGGGTCGGAATCCCCATGGCGGCGCTGCTTGCAGCGCCGCCGTGGAGGATTCACAGGGGCAGCGGGAAGCCGGCGGGAAACCGCCGGCTTCCCTTTTCTGACCGTGGCTTTACCGCCACGGTCAGAATAGCCCCAGAAGCACCGCCAGCCTGTTGGCGGTGCTTCCTCCGTCGCGTACCCTGGCGGTCTCGGACTGCCAGGGTAGGAATGACCTCCTAAGTAACTTAGCACCCAACCTTCACCAGGTGAAGGTTAGACATGTAGGTGACTTATACATTACTTAAATGCAGTGGTAAATGGCTGTGAAATAACGTGGACATTATTTCACTCAGGCTGCACTGGCAGGCCTGTGTAAGAATTGTCTGAGCTCCCTATGGGTGGCAAAAGAAATGCTGCAGCCCATAGGGATCTCCTGGAACCCCAATACAATGGGTACCTCAGTACCATATACTAGGGAATTATATGGGTGAACCAGTATGCCAATGTGAATTGGTAAATTCAGTCACTAGCCTGTTAGAGACAAATTTGGAAAGCAGAGAGAGCATAACCACTGAGGTTCTGCCTAGCAGAGCCTCAGTGACACAGTTAGGCATCACACAGGGAACACATACAGGGCACATACTTATGAGCACTGGGGCCCTGCCTGGCAGGGTCCCAGTGACACATAGACTAAAACAACATATATACAGTGAAATATGGGGGTAACATGCCAGGCAAGATGGTACTTTCCTACACAACCCCCTCCAAACGAAGGAAAATAAGACTAGCCATGACCTGATGAGTCTTCATTGTCTAAGTGGAAATATCTGGAGAGTCCATCTGCATTGGAGTGGCTACTCCCAGGTCTATGTTCCACTGTATAGTCCATTCCCTGTAGGGATATGGACCACCTCAACAATTTAGGGTTTTCACCTTTCATTTGTTTTAGCCAAAGTAGAGGTTTGTGGTCTGTCTGAACAATAAAGTGAGTGCCAAACAGGTATGGCCTCAACTTTTTCAGTGCCCAGACCACAGCAAAGGCCTCCCTCTCAATGGCAGACCAACGCTTTTCTCTAGGGGTCAACCTTCTGCTGATAAAAGCAACTGGTTGGTCCTGGCCCTCAGAATTCAGTTGTGATAAGAATGCCCCTACCCCTAATTCAGATGCATCAGTTTGAACAATTAATTTCTTGGAGTAACATGGACTTTTTAGGACAGGTACAGAGCACATGGCCTGTTTGAGCTTCTCAAAAGCTTTCTGACAGCTAGCTGTACACAATACATTTTTAGGCATCTTCTTACTTGTGAGAAGATTAAGTGGGGCTGCTATGGAGCCATAGTTTCTAATGAATCTCCTGTAATACCCAGTGAGGCCTAAGAAGGCTCTCACCTGGGTCTGTGTTGTAGGGGGAACCCAATCCATGATTGTCTGGATTTTCCCCTGAAGTGGTGCAATCTGTTCTCCACCTACCAGGTGGCCCAGATAAACCACCTTTCCCTGCCCTATCTGGCACTTTGAGGCCTTGATAGTGAGCCCTGCCTTTTGCAGGGCCTCCAAAACTTTCTAAAGGTGGACCAGGTGCTCATCCCAGGTGGAGCTAAAGACAGCTATATCATCGAGATATGCTGCACTAAAAGCCTCCAACCCTTGCAGGACTGTGTTCACCAACCTCTGAAAAGTGGCAGGTGCATTCTTCAAACCAAAGGGCATCACTGTAAATTGGTAGTGCCCTCCTATAGTTGAACATGCAGTTTTAGGTTTAGCATCCTCAGCCAATTTGATCTGCCAATACCCTGCAGTCAAATCAAAGGTGCTTAGATACTTGGCAGATGCCAGTGTATCGATGAGCTCATCTGCCCTGGATATAGGGTGAGCATCCGTTTGTGTTACCTGATTGAGACATCTGTAGTCTACACAAAACCTCATCTCCTTTTTTCCATCTTTTGACTGAGGCTTTGGTACAAGCACCTCAGGACTCGCCCATGGGCTTTCAGAAAGTTCAACCACTCCTAGATCAAGCATTTTCTGAACCTCTTGTTTTATGCAGTCCCTGACATGGTCAGGCTGCCTATAGATTTTACTTTTGACAGGCAAGCTGTCTCCAGTGTCAATTGTGTGTTTACACCAAGATGTGGTGCCTGGCACAGTTGAAAAGAGTTCAGAAAATTGTCCAAGGAGATTTCTGCAGTTGTCTTTCTGTTCTGCAGTAAGCCGGTCTGCCAAAACTACTCCCTCCAATAAAGCATCCTCTTCAGTGGAGGAGAAGAGATCAGGGAGAGGGTCACTCTCTTCTTCCTGTCCTTCATCTGTTGCCATGAGCAGGGTGAGATAAGCCCTGTCATAGTAGGGTTTAGGCAGTTGACATTAATCACCCTAAGGGGACTCCTGGCATGACATTAATCACCCTAAGGGGACTCCTGGCAGTGCCCAGGTCTACCAGATAGGTAACCTCACCCTTTTTCTCAACAATTAGATGGGGTCCACTCCATTTGTCCTGGAGTGCTCTTGGGGCCACAGGCTCCAATACCCACACGTTCTGTCCTGGTTGGTACTGAATCAGAAGAGCCTTCTGGTCATGCCATTGCTTCTGGAGCTCTTGGCTGGCCTGAAGGTTTTTACTGGCCTTTTTAATGTACTCTGCCATTCTGGATCTTAGGCCAAGTACATAGTCCCCTATGTCCTGTTTGGGAGCTTTTAAAGGTTGTTCCCAACCTTCCTTCACAAGTGTTAGTGGACCTCTTATAGGGTGTCCAAAGAGGAGTTCAGAGGGGCTGAAGCCCACTCCTTTCTGGGGTACCTCCCTGTAAGCGAAAAGAAGGCAAGGTAACAGGACATCCCATCTCCTCCTGAGTTTTTCAGGGAGTCCCATTATCATACCTTTGAGAGTTTTGTTAAACCTCTCTACCATTCCATTAGTCTGTGGATGATAAGGAGTGGTGAATTTGTATGTTATACCACATTTCTTCCACATAGCTTTCAAGTATGCAGACATAAAGTTGCTACCCCTGTCTGATACAACCTCGTTTGGAAAACCCACACTGGAAAAGATTCCCAGGAGGGCTTTTGCCACTGCAGGAGCTGTAGTGGTCCTTAGAGGAATTGCTTCAGGATATTTTGTGGCATGGTACACAACCACCAAGATAAACCTATTGCCTGAAGCAGTAGGAGGGTCAAGGGGGCCAACTATGTCAACCCCTACCCTTTCACAGGGCACCCCAACCACAGGTAGTGGAATAAGGGGAGCCTTTGGTGTGCCACCAGTCTTGCCACTGGCTTGGCAGGTCACACAAAACTTGCAAAAATCTTTAGTGTCCTCTGACATCCTAGGCCAGTGAAACAGGGCGACAAGCCTTTCCCATGTTTTGATCTGGCCCAAATGCCCAGCCAAAGGAATGTCATGTGCAAGAGTTAGGAGGAACTCTCTGTACTGCAGGGGAATGACCAATCTCCTGGCTGCTCCAGGTTTTGGGTCCCTTGCCTCTGTGTACAAGAGGTTGTCCACCCACTAAACTCTATGTGAGTCACTGACATCCCCATTTTGCTGCTTGACAGCTTGCTGTCTGAGACCCTCTAATGTGGTACAGGTTTGCTGTGCCACACTCAGCTCTTCCCTGGCAGGCCCCCCTCCACCCAAAAGCTCAGCAGTGTCTGCTGCCAGTTCATCTGGTGAAGGTTCTGCACAGGGAGGAAATTCTTCTTCCACAGAAGGAGAATCATCTGTAGAGGGAAGGATAGTGGGTAGGGATTTACCCTTGCTACCCCTAGCTTTAGGGAGCACTTGGTTCGTTGTTCCAGGATCCAAATTACCCTGTCCTTTTTGCTTTTTGGCCTGAGCCCTTGTCAAAGCAAAAATATGCCCAGGAATGCCTAGCATTGCTGCATGAGCTGTGTCTCTGTAGGCCTGAACCTCAACACCAATTATTAGGGGAAGTTGCTTTTACTTATTCATATTAAGGGGACAAGCAACCAAGGTGGCCAAATCAATGGCACCTTCAGAGACTAACACAGCCTCTGTGGTCTCCCTAACAAGACCAACCCCAACTAAATTACCAAAAGTGAGCCCAGCTACTCCCTTGGATTGGCTATTAGTAGGTTTGCTCCCACCACCACTGCTATTACTAGGGGCACTAGAATTTGCATTAGGGGTCGTGGTGGTGGGAGGTATGGTGTTTTTCTTTGGACAACTGGCATCAGTTGTCCAATGGCCTTTGACTTTACACAAATAACACAAGGCTTTTTAGGTTGATTTGAAGAGGATTTGGACCCACCACCCCCACCAGAGGATTTTTGTGGGCCTGATGAAGACTCAGTTTTACTTTTGTCCCCACCCTTTTCAGAAGACTTACCATCCTTCTTCTTGCCATCCTTGTCACCCCCTGTATGAACTTTTCTGTTCACTCTTGTTCTGACCCATTTGTCTGCCTTCTTTCCCAATTCTTGGGGAGAGGTCAGATCTGAGTCCACTAGATATTGGTGTAACAAGTCAGACACACAGTTATTCAGAATATGCTCTCTCAGAATAAGATTATACAGGCTTTCATAGTCAGAAACTGTACTGCCATGTAACCACCCATCCAAGGCCTTCACTGAACAGTCAACAAAGTCTATTCAGTCTTATGAGGACTCTTTTCTGGTGTCTCTGAACTTAATCCTGTATTGTTCAGTGGTTAAGCCAAATCCATCCAAGAGTGCATCCTTCAAAACTGCAAAATTGTTAGCATCACTTTCTCTAACAGTAAGGAGCCTATCCCTACCCTTCCCAGTGATAGATAGCCACAATATAGCAGCCCACTGCCTTTGAGGGACCCCCTGTACCATACAGGCCCTCTCAAATGCAGCAAACCACTTGTTGATGTCATCCCCCTCCTTGTAAGGGGGGACTATCTTGTGCAGATTCCTGGAATCATGCTCTCTAACAGGATTACTATCAGGAATACTGCTGCTGCCACCATGGGGTCCTAACCCCAATCTCTGTCTCTCTTTCTCCATGTCTAGGGATTCCCTATCTAAGGCCAGCTGTTGCTGTTTAAGCTTCAGTCTGGTCTCTTCAACCCTCAACTTTTTGAGTTCCCTTTCTAACATTTTGTCTTCAGGGTGGGTGGGTTGGGAATGCTTGGACACAGAAGATAAATTGGAAACAACAGAGGGGGATCTGTCCCTAACTGACTGAACCCTAATAACTTGGCCTCCAGGAATAAAGACTCCCCTACTATGATGGGAACCTCCATTACTACCAACATTACTAGGTGTCCTGCTAGGGGGCATATCTGGTACAAAACCCTCCCCACCTCCCTCAAAGAGATCCCCTGAGTCAGAATGGGAACCTTCTATTAACCTCTCATTTGAAGTGCCTGCTTGGGACTCATCATTCACAATAAGCATGTTAAATAGAAACTCTTTTGTAGGGTTCTCTCCTATCACTAAACCTCTATCTAAGCAGAGACTCCTTAGGCTCTTGTAATTCAAATTGTCATAAGTAGTATTGACCATTTTAAGAGTAGAGTCTTCTACAGACATGATAGTAAAAGGTTTAGAAATAGTGAGAAGGAAGAAAAAGTTTCAGAACTTTTTAAAGAACAGAGAAAAAAACTTTTTCTAACTTTTTTGAAGTTTTAGAATACTTTTCAGCACTTTGTAAAAAGTTTAAGAGGAGAAAAGCAAAACTTTTTGGTTAGGTGCACATACACTGAACTTGTTTTGTATATTATTCTCTTATGAAAAGTACACAATAACAAAATGGTAAGTAGTTACAAGTACTTATCCCACCGCTGCACAACCAATGTAGGAGGCTGGCCTGGCTTGTAGTGGGTCCCAGAGGTACTTACACCTCGTGCCAGGTGCAGATATCCCTTAATAGTTTAGAAGAGGTGTTTCTAGCAGCTTAGGCTGATAGAAGGTAGCTATGGCAAAGCAGCTTAGGCTGAACTAGGAGACATGTAAAGCTCCTACTATACCACTGGTGTCATATGCACAATATCATAAGAAAAAACAATACACAGAAGTACTAAAAATAAAGGTATTTTATTTTTATGACAATAATCCAAAATTATCTCAGTGAGTACCCTCAGTATGAGGATAAGATATATACACAAGATATATGTACACAAAACAAAATTATGCAGGTAATAGCAAGAAAAGTAATGCAAGCTGTGTAAAGTCACAATAGATTGCAATAGGAGCACATAGGTATAAGGGCAACACAAACCATATACTCCAAAAGTGGAATGCGAACCACAAATGGACCCCAAACCTATGTGAGCTTGTAGAGGGTCGCTGGGAATGTAAGAAAACAGTGAGAGTTAGAAAAATAGCGCCCTCAGGACCCTGAAAGGTAGGTGTAAAGTGCACCTACTACCCCCAGACAGCACAGAAGTGGTGATAGGGGGATTCTGCAGGAAGAACAAACACCAGCAATGCAACAACAGTGGATTTCTGGACCTGAGTACGTGTAAGACAAGGGGACCAAGTCCAATAGTCGCGACAGTGTCGAGAGTGGGCAGGAGCCCAGGAAATGCCAGCTGAGGATGCAAGGAAGCTGCAACCTGTTGGAAGAAGGTTAGAGTTCTGCAAGAAAGAAGAGGACAAGGAACTTCCACTTTGGAGGATGGATGTCCCACGTCGCGATGAAGCTTGCAGAGGTGTTCCCACACAGAAAGACCACAAACAAGCCTTGCTAGCGGCAAGGGTTGCGGTAGAGGTTTTATGGGTGCTGCTGTAGCCCAGGAGGGACCAGGATGTCGCCACTTGGACGAGGAGACAGAAAGGGTACCAAGCAAGTCAGGGAGCTCTCACAGAAGCAGGCAGCACCCGCAGAAGTACCTGAACAGGCACTTGGAAGAAGAGTGAACCGGAGTCCATGCAAAGTCACAAAAGGGAGTCCCACGACGCCGGAGGACAACTCCGAAGGTTGTGCACTGCAGGTTAGAGTGTCGGGGACCCAGGTTTGGCTGTGCACAAAGGAAATCCTGGAAGAGTGCACAGGAGCCGGAGCAGCTGCAAATCACACGGTACCCAGCAATGCAGTATAGCTTGGGGAGGCAAGGACTTACCTCCACCAAACTTGGACTGAAGAGTCACTGGACTGTGGGAGGCACTTGGACAGAGTTGCTGAGTTCCAGGGACCACGCTCTTTGTGCTGAGAGGGGACCAAGAGGACCAGTGATGCAGTCTTTTGGTGCCTGCGGTTGCAGGGTGAAGATTCCGCCGACCCACGGGAGATTTCTTCAGAGCTGCTGGTGCAGAGAGGAGGCAGGCTACCCCCAGAGCATGCACCACCTGGAAACAGTTGAGAAAGCCGGCAGGATGAAGCGATACAAGGTTGCTAGTAGTTGTCTTGCTACTTTGTTGCGGTTTTGCAGGCTTCCTGAGCAGTCAGCGGTCAATCCTTTGGTAGAAGGTGAAGAGGGAGATGCAGAGGAACTCTGATGAGCTATTGCATTCATTATCTGGTGAGATACCCAAAGCAAAGACCCTAAATAGCCAGAAAGGAGGTTTGGCTACCTAGGAAGAAGGATTGGCTACCAAGAGAGGTAAGAGCCTATCAGAAGGAGCCTCTGACGTCACCTGCTGGAACTGGCGACTCAGAGCAGTCCAGTGTGCCACAGACACCTCTGTTTCCAAGATGGCAGAGGTCTGGGACACACTGGAGGAGCTCAAGCACCTCCCATGGGAGGTGCAGGTCAGGGGAGTGGTCACTCCCCTTTCCTTTGTCCAGTTTCGTGCCAGAGCAGGGCTGGGGGATCCCTAAACCGGTGTAGATTTGCTTATGCAGAGATGGGCAGCATCTGTGCCCATCAAAGCATTTCCAGAGGCTGGGGGAGGCTACTCCTCCCCAGCCTTCACACCTATTTCCAAAGGGAGAGGGTGTTACACCCTCTCTCAGAGGAAATCCTTTGTTCTGCCTTCCTGGGCCAGGGCTGCCTGGACCCCAGGAGGGCAGAAACCTGTCTGAGGGGTTGGCAGCAGCAGCAGCTGCAGTGGAGACCCCGGAAAGGCAGTTTGGCAGTACCCGGGTTCTGTGCTAGAGACCCGGGGGATCATGGAATTGTCCCCCCAATGCCAGAATGGCATTGGGGTAACAATTCCATGATCTTAGACATGTTACATGGCCATGTTCGGAGTTACCATTGTGACGCTGTACATAGGTAGGGACCTATGTAGAGTGCATGCGTGTAATGGTGTGCCCGCACTCACAAAGTACGGGGAATTTGCCCTGAACGATGTGGGGGCACCTTGGCTAGTGCCTGGGTGCCCACACACTAAGTAACTTTGCACCCAACCTTCACCAGGTGAAGGCTAGACATATAGGTGACGTATAAGTTACTTAAGTGCAGTGGTAAAAGGCTGTGAAATAACGTGGACATTATTTCACCCAGGCTGCACTAGCAGGCCTGTGTAAGAATTGTCAGAGCACCCTCTGGGTGGCAAAAGAAATGCTGCAACCCATAGGGATCTCCTGGAACCCCAATACCCTGGGTACCTCAGTACCATATACTAGGGAATTATATGGGTGTACCAGTATGCCAATGTGAATTGGTAAATTTAGTCACTAGCATATTAGTGACAAATTTGGAAAGCAGAGAGAGCATAACCACTGAGGTTCTGGTTAGCAGAGCCTCAGTGAGACAGTTAGGCATCACACAGGGAACACATACAGGGCACATACTGATGAGCACTGGGGCCCTGCCTGGCAGGGTCCCAGTGACACATAGACTAAAACAACATATATACAGTGAAATATGGGGGTAACATGCCAGGCAAGATGATACTTTCCTACAAACCCAAAAAACAAAAATGTTTAGAAGGCCAGGCCCCGGGAGATTGGGTCCCCAGGGCTAAAATCAGCTTGGGAGGGGGAGCCACTTGGACCTGTGGCCAACTTCCACTGAGCATCGCCAAAGGCCGTGAACAGACTGGGGTTGGGTGATTAGGAGTGTTGGCTGCAGGGACTGGCCACAGGCCAGGCCCTGCTGCCAATCCCACCACTTCTGGCCAAAGGCTGTGCGCAACGCAAGGTTGGGTGGTTATAGGGGCTTGGCTGCAGGGCCTGGCCACAGGCCATGCCCTGCAGCCAACCCTTGCTGCGCATGGCCGAAGGCCGTGCACAGTGTGGGGTTGGCTGTTTATAGGGGTTGGCCACAGGACCTGACCCAGGTCCTGTGGCCAACCCCCGCTGTGCACAACCGAAGGCCATGCATGGAGGTGGTCGGATTACCATATGGTAAAGAAAATTACTTTAAACTTTTTTTTAAAACATAGAAATTCATTGACAAAAAGGTTACTGGGGCTTGATAGTTAGGCTCACATTTCAAACGCACAAAACCATAGAAATTCACCAGTTATATTTATCGTTATAACTGTAGTTACTAGTAAATAGCTATAACTCATACCATAAGGTAACTATAACTCGTGCCCTCGCATTGCACTGATAATTATCCCACGCTACAGCATTCATGACATCTTTGATAGCATCAATGATAATAACAATGTAATATTTGCAGTAAAATCTTTCAAGAAAAAACTGTGCATGGCAGGGGTGCAACTTATAGTTACCTTAGGGCACAAGTTTTAATTACTTGAGGTAACTCAAACAATACCGGGGGAATTTCAATAGTTTTGTATGTTTGAAATGTGAGCCTATCTATAAAGTCTCTGTAACCTTTGGTTTTTTCAATGTTTTTTTTCAATGAACATATATATATATGTATATATAAATAAACTTCTATAGATAAAGTATTTTTGTACTTGCCTATCTTTTTGACGTTGACGAATCTTCACAATACTTTACAAAATAATACGACACACACATCAGCTGCTGCATGATTTGGCAAGTGAGCACTGAGAATAAGGGGGCTCCCAAAACGTGTTTTCTCCATGTTAGTTTCCTTAAGGAATTTAAACAGGCATAGAGGGCAAAACTGCTGGATGGAATTACACCACATTGGGTAGAAAGCTAGCTCTTGGTCCAGAGAGAGCCCTTTTTGTTATTTGTTGTAAATATGCTCTATAGTTTTTAAATATAAAAAAAAGGGATATAGGGACACAAAAGCTCTGCTAACCTCCCGATCCCGATCTCGTACTGAGATCTGATTGGCTGCCAACACTTCAACAAGGAGGTGTTGGCAGCCATCACGGTACTCAACTTCAACTGAGTCCCAGTAAAAAGGATAAAAAATAGGAAAAGGGGCCAGGGTAGGGACACCCTGTCCCCTTATCTCTGGTGCTGGGGTCCCAGAGGGACCTTCCCCCCCCCCCGGGCAAAAAAGTACTTTGAAAAAAAAAGTTATGCAAATTCTTCAATGGGTTGTGAATCTGTCAGAAAAAAAAAAAGTGCGGTCTCCCACGCTTGTTCTTAGAAAGCCCCTGGGTGGGCCAGGTCCCAGGGGCATGCCAAAAATAAAGGAGGGGAGACATGGGTCCACCCTCCTGGGCTTATTTATGCCCTGGGGACCAAAACCTCTCTGGGACGTCATGTTATTAGTATGTGGGGACTGCACCCCCCACACCCTGGGGACCACCACCTCCTAGGGGTAAAGTGTGTATAATAAGTAGGGGGGTTCTCAGAACGCCCCCCCCACTGCCCTGGGGACCCCCATTTCCCAGGGACAATTATAACAATTAAGTGAGGACCACATGCCCCCTACAGCCCCAGGGACTGCCACCTCCCTGGGTCTGAAGTAAAAGAATGAAGGGGGTCCATTGTGGGCCCTGGGGACCACGACCTCCCCAGGCCAAAATTCAAATGTTGGCAGGTTCTGAGCAGCCCCTCTTGAGGATCTAATTATGGCCCTAGGACCTGGAAGCGAAGGTTTCCTCTATTTCCTTGCCCACTGACATGTGGGCAGGGAAACAGAGGAAACAATTGTTCCACAGAGATGGAGCTGCATGTTTAACAGCTTTCTGCCTGTGACAGCAATGATGGCTCCCGCAGGAGGTGGCAAACCAGCTGAGACTGTGGGGGCCTTGAGGCTCCCCCGTGGTCCTATTGTATACTGGGTGCCCTGAGGGGCACCCAGTACAGATGGCGAGGCCCCAGGGGATGGGGTCTCTGGGGCCGAGTTTGGCCACGGGAGGGGTAGGTGCATATCCCATCTCCCCCCTAAAAAAATTTATATGGCGAGCCCCTTTGGGATGGGATCCCTGGGGCCAAAATCGTCCTGGGAAGGGGGCAGCACAGCCACACTTCTCCAATTTATTGAAGGCAGGGCCCTGGGAGATAAGGGTTCCCGGGGCTGAGATTGGCTGGTGGAAAGGACCGCACACCCCTGTGGGATTGTGGTGGGCCCTGCGGGATGGGATCCCTGGGGCCGAAATCAGCCAGGGGAGGAGGGCTGTGTGGGCCCCCTCCCCCACATTGCACATTTACCCAATGAGGTATAACTTACTAACTAGCCAGTAGAAAGTGCTCCAGTTGTGTAAACATTGTGCTTATGTGTGACATTTCATGCTTTATGTGTGACACTTTACGAGAGGACAGGTCAAGAACAGAATGATAGGGACAGGGACTGACAGCAACAGGACAGAGAGAAAATAGATGGAGAACAAAGATATAGGGGCAGAGCCCATAAAAGTGAAAAAGCACATTGGACACAAAAAGGATGGGCCTAGAAAGTAAGGTTAGTATGCAGGATGATGGCAGACAGCACTAATGCAGATGAGATGGACTGAGACTTCAGGGGGAAGAAATTATGGAGGTAAAGTGTATATAGCAGGCATATCTCTTTTCCTCTTGAGCTGGAGATGACCTGTGTTATTACTGCACTCTTCACTATGTCTCGTCCATCACTACTGGCTGTTCAACTGATGCCCATCCAGATGTAACTGACCAAGTGGCATCTAACTAAGGCCTGTCACCAGCACTTCTCCACAGCTGCCTCTGCCTGTTGCCCGCAACTATCAGCACTCACTTCAGCCTTGTGGTCCCCAGCACACCCTGGAGAGGCTCTCAACACTCACATCTCTATGGACAGCAGTTAAACAGTAGTGACAGATGGGACACGTTGAAGAAGTGCAGTGATGGCACTTTAAACCTGTTCTATATCTACCCATAATGATCCCTAACTCATAAGTAAAATAAATAAAAACTGAGGTCACATTAAAAGTGAATACTATACTTATTACTATGTGCTCTTAAATCATAAACACATTTAATAGATGGCAATCCTACCCTGAATGGAGAACCAAACACTTTACACATTTTAGCCTGGGGCCCCTCCGGGCTGCAATGGATGTCTTCCTTACTGTAGAGGCTGTTTAAGCAAGGAGGGTCTGGCAAGAATTGCAAAACATTCTGTCTGGTGTCAGTGACACAAGCCAAAGTTTCTGCTTTTGATAATTTTAGAGGCCAGTGTACTTCAACAAACTCACTGACAGGCTCACTGAGGCAGCAGTGTGTACACTCAGTCATACCTGCAGGAGTGTGCTTGCTGTTAATGCAGCTCCTTGGTCAGTGCATCTCGTTCAGAGTGGGGAGGGCAGTGCTATAAATGTGTGATCAATGCATTTTGGTGTGGCTTCTCTGCGAGCAGGGAAACAGATGAAACATACGCTCCCAGCAAGCGAGAGCGGTTTGGCAGCTCTCATTTTTTGGGATTGGAATGTTTACTCTGACTTGGCAGGAGCTGTCAAAGCTTCCAATTCAGAGCAAACAGCTATGTCCTGGGTGTGAGCACCCTGGGATATAGCAGGAGCCAGCCCTGGAGGGTGGCAGTCCCCAGGGCCTATCTTGGGTCCGCATAGGGGGTCGTGTGGCCCCCCTGCAACCTTAAACTTTTTCCCACGGAGGTGGTGGTCCAAAGGAGCTGAGGGTCTGAAACAGACCCCTCTCGTTAGCTTTTTCAGCTTCAGGGAGGAGGAGGTCCATGGGACAGTGGAGAAGGCCATGCTGCCTTCGCTTAAGGTGAAATGAGTTGCCCTCGAGAGGTGGTGATCCAGGAGGCTGCAGGGGGACCACGTGGCCCACCTGCACATAATTAAATATACTCACCTGGTTCAAACTTCACACAGTAAACTGGATTACTAAATATAAGCTAGAAAATAATATTGCTGATTAAATATAAGTTGCCCTGGTCCAAACTTCACACAGCAAATTGGGTAGAGGTCCTTAAAGCCACCAAACCTGATGTCTCAGCCCCTGTCGATTCTGCAGTTCACTACCTTAATGAATGGCTGACCTGCTCTCTGGACATTGTGCTCCCTTTAAAGTGACAGGAAGATGCCCAGCAATTTCATAACTCTCTTTGGTTCATGTCTGTTCGACTGTTTTTAAAGAAATAATGTAAGCACCTAGAAAGGAGATGGAGGAAGCCCTATGATGCAATTAGTAAAGTAGAATACAGGATTTCCATTAGGTGCTATCATGGAGAGATCAAAACAGCCCAAGCCATTTTTACTCTTTGAAAATAGCTAATTCTTCTAGCTCCCCAAAGGAAATTTTTAAGATTCTCTGACTCATTATTAAACCTGCAGCAGCCGGCCCTTCCTCTACGGCTTTGTAGAACATTGCAATGAAGTGGCCTTGGTCTTTCATAAATAGGTTATGGATATTTACACCTCCTTTTCTAACACTGTCAGCTTGTTGAACCGTCGCTTTAGGGATCTTTCCAGTGACCTTCCAGAATATTCTTTTCTGGCTTTTCCTCCCATTATTTTAGGTGTAGTTAAGGATCTCTTAACCTCCATAAAATCAGGTTCGCCCTTGGGTCAGGTTATCTTGCACATTTTTTTGTCACGGGTCCAAAGTTATTGCTCCTGTCTTTACAGAGCTAATTAATCTTTCTTTATCCTGTAGGCATGTACCCTGTGAATGGAAATATGCAATTGTCAAGCCACTCCTAAAGAAACTCAACCTGGACACTGCCACTCATAGCAATTATAGGCCTGTTTCTCTGCTACCAGGATTCTCTAAGTTGCTGGAAAAATATGTCAATAAGCACCTTTCTTGCTTCCTTGATTTGAATGCGCTGCTGCACCCCACCCAGATGTGCTTTCGGCCTCTACATAGTACTGGAACTGCTTTATTGCCAGAGATGGAGGAACTCAGGAGCCTCTTGGACCACAGCAGCTCTGCTGCTATTATTTTGCTAGATCTCAGTGCTGTCTTTGATACCATAGACCATTCTATCCCTCTGCAGAGGATTGCTATTGTCGGTATCATGAGCAAAGCCTTGGAATGGCTCTCTTACTTCTTCTAGAGCTGGTCATTGCAGGTCCAGGATCAGTCTTTCCTCTAGGCAAGCCTTCTGTCTTGCCGTGGAGTACCCCAGGGCTCCTCTCTGAGTCCTACTTTATTTAACCTTTATCTTTGCCCACTGGCTGACATTGTTCAAGCCATTGGGCTGTTGCTGGTCTTATATGGAGATGATGCGTAGCTGGTTATGTCGAGTACCCCTCACCACAACTCTAGCAGCATACCTTTGACCTCCTGTCTTCATGAAGTTGCCAGATGAATGATGGGCTGTAAACTGAAACTCAATAAAGAAAACAATTGAGGTTATGCTGCTGGGCAACAACCTTAGCAACCCTGCCTTGAGCCCCTCCTTAGGCAGTCTCACTGTCCTTTCTTTCCCAAATAATACAATAAAAAGTCTGGGTTTCTGGCTTGACTCTGGCCTCACTATGGACTTGCAAGCAAAAACAAATTGTGGCCAGCTCCTGTGGCATCTTGAAACTACTGCGGAAGGTCATCCACCTACTCCCCTTCATTGCTATACGAATGGTCGTTCAGACCCTTGTCTTAGCCCACCTTGATTATGGAAATGCCTGATTCCTAGGCTGTCCTTGTTATGTCATCAGGATGCCTCCTGATGAATGTCCCTAAACATGACCGAGGGACATGCATTTTCTGTAACAGCACTGGGAGGCCTCCAGGTAGACATGCGCTATAAAAGATTGCAAGAATAGAATGGAATAACCTATGGGAAGGGGGCAGTTCCACATTATTTGTTTATTTAGCCCTAGGGAGGTAGCAGTCCCCAGGGCTGTGGAAGGGCCGTGTGGAACCCCATGTTAATTGTTAGTTTAGCCCTGGGGAAGTGGCAGTACATAGGGGTTGAGGAGGGCTGAGCAACCCCAGCATTAATTCATTCTTTAGCCCCGGGTAGGTGGCGGTCTTTCAGATGGCCGGGTGGCCATTTGGTCCCCCTAAACATAACTAAATATAAGCCCTGGGGAACTGGTGGTTTCCAGGGCTGCATGAGGGCTCCATGCCCCCATGTAATAATGGTAATTTAGCCCCTGGGAGGTGGCGGTCTCCGGGCATAAAAATGCCATAGGAGGGGGGCCCCGTGAGCCCCCTTCCTTTATTTTATATATGTCCTCGGGACCTGGCTGACCAGGGGGCTTTAGTAAAACCCTGCTGTGTATTTGCAGCAAAAATGTTTCAAAAATGTGCTTTTTTGTACTGGGGAGCCCTCTGGGATCCCAGCACGAGAGCTAAGGGGTCAGGGTGTCCCTACCCTGGCCCTTTTTCTTTTCTTTTAATCTTTTTTTTCAGGCAGTCAGCTGAAGCCGAATCCCAAAATGGCTGCCTACACTTCCTTGATGAAGTGTACCATGAAGCCAATCAGGTATCAGCATGACATCAGGAGGGTTTGCAGAGCCTTTGCATCCTCATATACACAAATTTGAATTGTCTTTAATATCTCAAAAACTGCTGAATGGATTTACACCAAACAACAAAAAGGGCTCTCTCTGGACCAAGAGCTAACTTTCTGCCAAATCTGGTGTAATTCCATTCAGCAGTTCGGGCTGTAGTCATGTTCAAAATCCCTACTGAAAAATGCATCGGGAAAAGAAAATGCCTTCCTTTTTCTCAGCCCCTGCTTGAAGGTCCACCCGACATTTTCTAGATAGCAGCTATATATATATATATATATATATATATATATATATCTACCCTGACCCCAGGCCTGGTGGTGGGGTCGCAGAGGGACTCCGGCAAAGCTGAAAACATTTTTTTTTACATGTTTGCACTGAATTTGTAAAGGATGACCCCCAAACCCATGGCAAATATGTTATTAATAAAACAAACAGAGTCTCCTGTGCTTTTTTTTGCCACCTAGGTGGGCCAGGACCTGGGAGGTTGATTTTATATTATAATGGAGATGGGGGCGCTTGTGGCTCCCCTCCCCAAGCTGATTACAGCCACAGGGACCACCCTTGGGGCCTGACTGAATCAATTAAGGAAAGGGGTACGCGCCACCGCTATCCAGGGCTGTTTTCAGCCCTGGGGACCTCCACCTTCCCGGGACCCAGCTGATGTATAGAAGGGGGATGCTTGACCCCTCTGGGGCCATATTTTGGTCCCGGGGACCACCACCTCCCTGGGGCCAGGCCTATTTCAAGAATGGGGAGGAGGGCTGTGCGGCCCATTTTTAAGCTGCCCTTTGTGGACCGGAGCAATGCTGGCTTGCAGAGAAGAGGGAGCTGGATGGGGCTGTGGGGGCATTGGAGTACCCCAGTGGCCTCCAACAAACAGCAAGTGGGTGCCCTGGGTGGGCACCGGTGACTCACCATCTAGTGGCCAGGATCCATGGGATGTGGCCTCTGGGGCACTCGTGCTATAACTGCTGAATTTAATGGTTTTGTGCATGTAATATATGAACCTAAGTATAACACCCCTATAACTTTTGTTTTTTTGAGGTGAATATATATATCTATGTATGATACATGTCCTACGTAATAATATACAGCTCCCCACTTTAGAGCATGATGAGCCCTCATCAGGGGAGACTTCCATATATTTTTATGGGGTGTTGAGCTTTGCCATTATTTGATTGGCAAAGTTGAACTAGCAGTATTACCACTGAGCTTCCAGTCTGCAGTAACAGGCTGAGAGCTACATTGTACGTTGTCACACACAGGGTGGCATTATCAGTGCTGTAGCACTGAGTGGACACTGTGTCTGACATGCCCTGGGTACCATATATTGCAAACTTATAAGTAAAGCAGTCTCTTCCAATTGGGGGAAACCAATTTGAAATACATTTTGTAAGGGGTAAGAACACAGGCACTGAGATCTTGTTAACAGGTAGCTGCGCTAACTAGCAGCTAGTAGTCCTCATGGGGCAAAAAGTGGGGAAGAAACCTGCAAAAATCCTCTTTCCTTACATGTGGTAAATACCTCCTATTCCAAGTTTTGAGCAGGAAAACAAGGCATAAAATGCAAACCCTATTTTTAACACTTCAAGGTCCACATACTTTCCCTTCTACCAGGCTAATTGCCTCCATAGGTTTTGGCAGGTTGGGACCACTGGAATTTATCAGTGGAAAACTAACCCCGAACTCATAATGATGGCTAAGGCATCTGGCATATCGTTGCAATAAGTGCACCACTTTTCCTGGAAACAGATTTTCTACCTATTTATGAGAGACAACCAATGAGTATCATCACGTTTATTACGAATCTGTACAATGTCCCAGAATAAAACAGTTATTTAAAAAAATAATGCGAAAAGGGAGCAAACCCCTTAAAATGTCGAGCGTGAACTGTAGGAGTGTCACGTGCTTTCTAAGTATTCGAAACACACCTGGATTTTCTTAACCCAAATGGAAGCTTTAACCTTTCCTGAACAACACAAAAACTGGCAGGTAACTCTCACCTGAACCACTTTGCTATATACTCTTGTGGAGTACGGTTTTGAAAGAGAAATACCTGTAAATGAATCTTTAGCCTGCAGTGGATACAGAAGAACCCTGCCTTAACCCTGAAATCAGAACATACACTCCTATTGGTGTTTTTCCACAAACTAGTAATTGTTTTATGTTATTCTTCCTCAACAATATTAGTAAGAATAATATTATCATTAATAATTCAGTGCTGGAGATGAGAAAGATGACGAACACCATATAAACCCAAACCGCATTTAATCACACATATCCGAAGCAATTATTCTATCTCCTTATGTATGTTATATTTAGGTGATTTATAGAACAGGCATTTACATAGCTATATTAAAATATTTTGCTGAGACATGGAAAGCCCCGCAGCATGTCATCACTGCATTGGGATTGAAATTGGGATCCCATACCTCACCACCGCTTTAGCAAGTGGTCTATCGGCCTTGTTTATCCCCCACCGCCAAGTATGATATTTACCTTTTTAGGGTCGAGCCTGCGTTGCATGCGCTCACGCATGCATTTCGCAGGGAGACTCTTTTGTATTTATAAAAGGGCTCGGAGCCCTGTCAACTTCACTTCAGTGTTTTTTATTGGTTGGTGGGCTTCCCTAATAAAATCTGCTTGCTTTCATTAGTCGAAGGCACGCATATGGCATGCCTTTTCCGGTGGCTAGCCCTCCTCCAGCGCAGCGACCAAGTACAGAAAACATGCTTGGCTCGCTGTTTTCCATCGGGCTCGTAGACTTTTTTTTCTCTAATTTACGAGCCCGATCTCGCTTGGCAGAAGTCGAGTGCTTTACGTACTTGATTTCACTTTTTCGGGTTATGTACATAAATGCACTTTTGCCCGATAGGTGAAAAGTCGGGATAGGAGTTTACAACGCGATCAGCTCTAACATGAGGAAACGCGAGACCCGTTGCATTGTAAATGCTTGTTGGTATACTGCAGTCTCTGGAGCGAGGATGGGTGCTTATGACCAGCCTCTTCATCTGCTATAGCAAATAGTGTGCAATGTCTCTGTTCAGCTATATTGGATCTTTTAGTTTCACAGTACAGAACTAGCACAAGGTCTTTCTTTCCTGCAGGCATGGTGAAGTGTATGCACTACAGAGAATGCCTGTTAGGCGTAAGCATTGGGGAAAACACGTTACGTTTGAGAACACATTACTTATTGAGCTACTTACATAATCGCATCTCACATTAGTGAGGGCTCACTGTATTGCCCTCAATGCTGCATTATGATTTTTGATGCATTCAATGCATCGGAAAGCATAATGACCATGTGACCATACAGCAAGACCTGCATTAGTTAGAACATGATCTCAACACACCTAACAGGGATGTTGGACACATCAGGGATGTTAAAGTTGTCAGCCTTAGGTTAGTCTTCCTCCAAACGTTCTTCCTTCACCTCTATTTTAGCTGATCTCGTTTTTGCTAGCCTTAGGACTGTACACACTTCACCAAAGGTTACCAGTGCTAAAGTGCCTGTACTCTCTCCTTAAAAATGGTGAAATTGGCTTATAACCAATTGACTCTTTAATGTACTTGGAAGCCCCTTGTAGAGTGGTACCACATGTTCTGGGGTCTGGAATTTAAATGCTGCAAATGGACCTGCAGCCCTGGTTGTGCCAGCCACTTATGTAGACCTTCTAATCATGTCTCAGATTTGCTATTACAGCCTGTGTGTGCCGTTTTTAAACGGCGATTTTGACCTGGCAAATAAACGTTTTGCCAGGTCCAAACCTTCCTTCTTATACATATACATCACCCTTATGGTAGCCCTAAAGCAGCCCAGAGGTCAGAGTGCAGTGTATTTGAAATGTTGGACATGCACTTTGTAGGTTTTACATGTCCTGGTTGTGGAATACCACCACTACTGCAAAGCCTACCTCTCGTAAAGGATAACATTGTAGTTACCTTATATTATTTAATAAACTGTAAGTTCCAATTGAGACCAAGTGACAGGCGAAGTTTGGTGTCTAAAGAACTGCCATTAAAATCCCTCTTTAATGGCAATGTTGGATTTTTAATCACAATTCTGAAAATACCATTTCAAGAAAGATGGCATTTTCTTGCTCCAACCACTTGGTGTGTCCTGCCTGTATCCTGGGCCACATGACTAGGTGTAGATGGCAGTTGGTCTTTGTGTATTACTCCCAGGGAGTGGGACAAAGGGGAGCTAGGTGTTGGCAGGATGGGCCACTCTGAGTTAACGAGGAGGATGGTCCATCACTTATAACACTTGCACATACAAAAAGCCGTGCCTGGGCACTGTCACAAAGGGTTTGACACTAGTCTAGAGTGAAGCAAGACAATCTGGGGCCAGGGCAGGAAGGCAGGAAATTCCAAGTACCTCGATGCAGTGGAATCCTCTTGAAGCTTCTTCCACTTTAAAGTGGGCACCGGGTAAAAATATTGGACCTCAGACACTTACTCCTCAGTGCATTTCTGAGCCTGTGGACTCTGCCAGGGAGGAGGACTGCTGCTCTGCTGAAATGACCGACACTCTACTGGACTACTGCTCTGAAGGACTGAGACCTGCTGTGATGACCTACCATCCTGCTGCCCTCTTGCCTGGGTGAGAAAGACTGGACATGCAACTCTAAACCCAAGACCCCATAGTGCCTCCATGGGCTAGTTGGCTGGCCTCCTGATCAGAAGCCTCAGGGATATAGCAGGCTTCCAACAACATTGAAGCTAGCACCAGGCTCTGCCTTCTGTGAGTCCTACCCTGCCAAGCGGTGCCACCCCAGATCTGGACCCTTGGAAGCAGTCTTGAAGGTGCTCTGCCAGCCCATCTGTGGACCCAGCAGAACTGACACATCTCCTCTGCTGGGTGGCGCAACCCTGAACAAAACTGATGCATCGTTTCTGCTTTGTGTGTTTTCTGAATGCAAGGAATTTGCATCATCCTAGCATCGCTCAGCCTCATTGGAAGCACTGCTACATGACACATCTTTGATGCAGTCCCTTGTACTGCAAGCCTCTCATCGACAGCTGCCTTGATGATTGGACAGGACTCTGCATCGCAGGCCCCTCAGCTTCTTTGTAAACAGCCGGTGCAGGATTCATTCTCAACACAGGACTTCACATTATAAGACCCCTAGTCAACGGCCTCTTTAATGCTGACACAGGACCACACATCACAGCCTTGTAGTTCCTCAAACAGATGCTGAGCAATGCTTCTCCTACCAGAAGCTTGTATTGTCTCAGCTGCATAATGCATCCTCAATGCAGGACTCTACAGCTCTTGGCAACCAGGACATAAGGTACTCTTGTTTAGTAGATCTAGCTCAGTCCCTGTACCCAGCACATGCACAATTGAGGTTGGCCTGAACTTGCGATTTTATGCTGGTCTAGCATGACCAGATATCCACAGTTTGCGCTTTGTGCTGTTTGGCTCTATTTTCACTTAAATCTTCAGAACTGTATATGTCCAGTTCTACGTATTGGACTTTTGGTCATTTTGGTCTTAAACTATTTATTAAAATGTGCTCTGTTTGTCTGGCTGGGGATTTTTCTTGTATTGTGTTTTCACTTTATTACTGTTTGAAGTGCTGCATAAGTACTTTGCACATTGCCACTAAGTAAAGCCTTACTGTTCTGTATGAGCAATAAGAGCGTTTCGCACAGGCTCATTTAGGATTTGCCCTTAACGTGGTCCTGACAAGGATTGTGGCTTCTGCTTGAGTAGAGGGTTCACCCCTTCAACCAGTAATCCAATTTCTTACAAGGTGGATTTAATTTTGTCTGCAAGAATTTGGATTGAAGGGTGTACAAAGCCATTTGTGAAAGCCTGTGAGCTTAAGACAAGATGGGTTCGGCAATATGTCTGATGCAAACAGGCAAGTTGCAATGCCTGATGTAGAAGCTACTTGAAATATTGTTTTGTGCTTCCTAAGATTGTAGTCAATCTTTTGCTGCTGTTTGGAATGATAGTGCCTCCAGCCTAAGCTACATCTTACCACATTTGACCAATGTTTTTGTTTCATCCCATGGATCTCTCTCAGTCCTACTTATTTCTCTCTCTACCTGAGCTCACTCTCTCACCCAATCCATGTCACTCTTTTTTCCAGAACACAAAAAGTGAGTATTGGAAGGGTTTGGGATTCCACTCTCATCCAAATAATTCTATGGAAAATACCAACAAAAAGATGAAGTAGTGTTGTCTAAAACAAAACAATTCAAAATTAATTATTGTCAATCATGTGGCCTCTTCTCAAAAGTAAATTATTTTTTCTAACTATAAGTTTATGATAGAATTTACCTTTTTTCATTTTTACTGCAAATGCACAAACTAATTACAGGCATGCGTAAATGCACTTACTAGTGTGGATTGTTCCCGCACTAATGTGGAGGAATTTTCGGTAGTACATCCCACTCAAGGGTCCGGAAGTGGAAGTTCCGAGGCATGGTTTGCCTTGTAAATTTGGAAACATCCACAAACATGCACAATTTCAGCAATCTCAAACTCCTTTTTGACCCTTTCCCTTTGGAGCCCTGGGAATGATCAGCTATTAAGTTGACTCAAGGGCTGGACTAACTCCCCTTCTAAGCTAAAGAAGAACAGATCACCCACAGAATTCCTGGAATGTAAGATAAGGCTTTTATCAATGGGTAAAAATATTTTTTCAAAAGAGAAAAAAAGTATCAATTTTCACGAATTGCCATTCCTCTTTTGTAGCGTTCTTCACTAAGGAATAGGAGCCTTTGGACGCACCCATAAAAGGTGATGGGTGAATGCTTAAAAATAGCTGAAAACACTGGCAATGGCTTCGGGTATACAAACTCCTCTCCATATCTAATATTCTCTCACATATTCTATTGTAATAAAATTAAGGACACAGGCAATTTAGCATTCTCTCTGTGTTATCTGGTGCCTAGAATCAATGGTTGTAAAAAGTAATGAAACAGCATCCATTCCAGACTACTGCATATCTGAATAGAGCATTTTTTCAATGTTGATCTTCAAACTGGGATTTCAAATTTATGACCTATACTCTTGCGGACCAAGTCACAAAGGTAAACTTAAACATATGTGTAAGTTTAATATTTTTTTGGAATTCACAAACTGTGAGTTTAATCTTACTATGTGATTTTAGGACTGTGATGATTCCTCACATAAAAAGGTAGGCCTATTTACCTTTGTGAATCAGGCCCTTTATTATTAAGAGGAAAATATGGAAACTTAAAGCAACCTTTGCTGTTAACATGAAGCCGACCTGGCTGCTCCTTCCTCGAAAGTAGCAACTACTTAAAATTGTGAAGAAATTATGTACAAGTGAAGTAAAGGTCTAAGTTGGACAAAAAATATTACATTTTATTATGTTGGTACACTCCAATGCTTGTGATACCTGTTTTTTAAAATTCTCAGAAAATTTCAGGATTACTCCTAGGAACCTAAAAGAGTTACAACTTTTGCGGAGTAGTCACATGTGTGCACACACATGCATGTGTATTTTTATTCATTCTCAAATAGCCCTAAATGCGGATTTGCATTTCACTCTGTTTCATTCTCAGTGGGGAAGATTGTTTCCTAATGGAGAATCCCTCCTCATACACCGTCTGCAAATTGTGATAGTTTCTCTCCTCATTCCTATCATAGATGCACACTTACGGTCCTGGTTGGGAATGAGCCTCGAATAAGTACCTAAATAAGCACTCATACATATATCCACAGTTGGTCATCTATTTTAAATGCAAACCCTTGTTTATGCACAGGTCAAAATTTTGAGTTGGGAGTTATTTGTTACATCTAATAATTACTAGATGTGTTTAATACCTCAACCTATATTACATTCTCATAGGTCAATCTGCCGTAATTTAACAGGGGAAAGACGAATGGTATTTAACATACCATGTGAAATGCTGTGCATTAAACACCAAAATCTGCATGTTATTCCCCAAAAACACTTAATGGGCACTTTGTATTGCACCTGATGAATAAAGTATCCTGAGGAGGGACGTCTGAGTAGATGGACTCGATCGGAGCTCTGCCGGCAACATTCTAACTGAGGTGATAGCAATCTACATAGCTGCCCAATGTTGGTGGCTGGCTGGCCAGAGACAAGAGGAGGCTGGTAGAGGCCGGTTGTTATGCCTCTGAAACACACCCCTCACCGTGGGAGCCGGTGATGAGGGAACATCCGCACTGGCCACATCCTTAAGATAGACCTGACGTTCACGGAGTCCTAAGGCTGGCCCTGCAGCCAAGGGAAGGAGAACTGCGTACGATGCTGGAGTGTACCTGAGGCCCATATGACCTGATGGAGCAGCTGATGCACTTCCAGTGATGAGTGGGTCACAGCCTGGATTCCAGTAAACAGAGGTGCTGGCCTGCGTGACAACAGCGCTGCAGGCAGAGGACTGGCTCTGGGAGCATTGGAGAGCACCGCTGAGGTTCTCCCCCGGAGCACCTCAGGATGGAGATACCAACACTAGAGTAAAGCAGCGCTGCCCTCAAGGATGAAGATGTGGGCCCTCACACCACCACCGGGAAGAAAAGTCCAGGTAGCAGCACTGGCTGTGTAGTGGTCACTGGGACCCTTCAGCCCATTATCAATCAATCAATCAATCAAAAAAATTTATAGATTGCACTATTCACCCATAAGGGTCTCATGGCGCGGATGAGGATCTTGAAAGTGATTCTCTTATCTATGGGGAGCCAGTGAAGAGATTTGAGGTGTGGCGAGATTCGTTCGTGGCGGGGAGGCCAAGGACGAGGCGTTTGGCTGTGTTCTGGATTCTCTGGAGTTTGCATTTGAGTTTGAGTGTGGTGCCGGCGTAGAGGGCATTACCGTAGTCAATTCTGCTGCTGATGAGTGCATGGGTGACTGTCTTCCTGGTCTCTGGGGGAATCCATTTGAAGGATTTTTTTAGAGTGCGGAGTGTGTGAAAGCAGGAGGAGGTTAGAGCATTGATTTGTTGTGTCATGGAGAGGAAGGGGTCCAGGATGATGCCGAGGTTGCGTGCATGGTTTGCGGGGGTGGGGCCTAGGGCAGTGGGCCACCAGGAGTCGTCCCATGTGGTTTTGTTGGGGCCAAAGATGATGATCTCGGTTTTGTTGGAGTTAAGCTTGAGGTGGTTAGTTGTCATCCAGTTGGCGGTGTCGAGGAGAGCAGCGTGTAGGTTGGTTTTGGCAGTGGTTGGGTTGCTGGTGAGGGAGAGGATGAGTTGGGTATCATCTGGGTAGGAGAGGATAGTGATTCCGTGTGGTAGGAGGATGTTGGCTAGGGGGATGATGTAAATGTTGAAGAGTGTGGGGCTGAGGGAGGACCCTTGGGGGACTCTGCAGATGATCTTGGTAGCGGTAGAGTGGAAAGGTGGAAGGCAGACTCTCTGGGTCCGGTCTGTGAGGAAGGAGGTGAGCCAGTCAAAGGCTTTGTGGCGAATTCCTATGTTGTGGAGGCATGTGCGGAGTGTGTGGTGGCAGACAGTGTCAAAGGATGCGGAGAGGTCTAGGAGGATGAGTGCGACGGTCTCGCCTTTGTCGACTTTGGTCGTGATGTCATCAGTGCATGCGATGAGGGCAGTTTCCGTGCTGTGGTTCTTGTGGAACCCGGATTGTGATTGGTCAAGAGTGTTGTTTTCTTCGAGGAAGTGGGATAAGCGGGCGTTGACTAGTTTCTCAGCAACCTTGGCGGGGAAAGGGAGGAGGGAGATGGGGCGATAGTTGGAGAGGATCCCCGGGTCGGCTTTGTTTTTTTTTGTAGAGCAGTGATTTCCACGTGCTTCCAGGGGTCTTGGTAGGTGGCGGAGTTGAAAGAGGAGTTGATTATGTCGCAGAGTATGGGAGTGATGGTTGGGCTGGCTTTGTTGTAGATGCGATGTGGACAGGAGTCGGAGGGGGATACGGAGTGGATGGAGTTCATGGTTTTTTCTTTTTCTTCGTGTGTGGTGGGGGCGTTGTGAGTGGGGGTTGAGCTGGGTGAGTGAGGGGTGTGTGTGGTGGGTGTGTGTGGTATGAAGCTGTTGTGGATGTCCAGGATTTTGTGGTGGAAGTGGTTGGAGAGGGCATCACATAGGGGCTGTGTGTGTGTGGGGTCTATGTTGCTGGCTTTGGGTTTGGCTAGCTCTTTAATGATGGTGAATAGTTCTTTGCTGTTTTGACAGTTGTTGTCAAGGCATGTCTTGTAGTGATCTCTTTTGGCGGTGCGTATGAGTTGGTGATGGGTGTGAATGGTGGCTTTGAGGGTGGAGAGGTTGGTTGTAGAGGGTTCTTGTCGCCGTATTTTCTCCGCTTGGCGGCATTTGCGCTTGGAGTCTTGGAGTTCGGTGGTGAACCATGGGGCGTTCTTGATGTTACGGGTGGCGATGTGTTTTCTGAGGGGGCTAGTGTGTCTGCGCAGGTAGTGATCCATTTAGAGAGGTTGTGTGCTCCTGCGTTGGGGTCGTTGGTGTGGGGGGGGAGGTTGTGAGCCAGTTGGGAGTTCAGGTGTTCTGTGGGGATCTTGTTCCACATGCGGTAGGGTGTGGTGTGTTGATGGTGGTGTGTGGGGGGTTTTGTGAAGGAGAAGTGGACTCAGTGGTGGTCAGTCGAGAGGAGTTTGGTGATGTGGGTGTAGGCTATGTGTTGGCTTGAGGTGAAAATTGCGTTGAGCGTCTGTCCTGCTGAGTGGGTGAGTGCGGTGACCAGTTCAGTCCGAGGTTGGTGAGGTTGTCTATGAGGGAGGTAGAGTTGTGGTAATGAAGGTTCTCCAAGTGAAAGTTGAAATCACTGAGGAGGATATGGTCTGTGGAGGTGAGGGCATGCGAGCTGATGGTGTTGGCGATGGTGTCGCAGAAGGCGGGGTGTGGTCCTGGTGGTCTGTAGATTACTGTACCTCTGAGGGTGGAGTTGTTGTTAATGTAGATTAGGAAGTGCATGTGTTCTGTGTTTTCGATAGTGTCTTGGGAGCTGGTGGTGACTTTGATGGTGTCCCTGTGTAGGATGGCGATGCCACCACCTGGCCTGTTGAGGCGGTCATTGCGTTGGAGTTTGTATCCGTTGGGAGTGGTGGTGGCTATGTCAGGTTCCGAGGAGGGGTTGGTCCAGGTTTCCGTGAGGAAGGCGATGTCAGGTGAGTGTGATGTGATGAGGTCCCAGAGTTCTATGGCATGTTTGTGAAGGGTGCGGGTGTTGAGGAGCAGGCAGTTGAGGTGGTTGTGGTGGGTGGTGTTGGTGTGGTGCATGAGGGTGTTGTTGTGGGTTGTGTTCTGGTTGTGGGGTGGTGTGCTGCGGGGCTGGCTGGTGGGGGTGGGGGCAGAGCAGGTGTGTATTGCATTGGGGGTGTTGTGTTTGTTGTCGGGGGGTCACTATGGTTGGTGTGTGGTGTGAGGGATGAGGAGCAGGAGAAATGACAGGTGTGGCAGGTGAAGGGGCCATGAGTGTGCGTGGGGCTGGAAAGGGTGCAGGTGGGACGAGGGCCTGGGTTGAATGAGTGGAGGGTGATGGGGGAGTAGATTTGTCTGAGGGGGGCAGGGGGACTGGCGCTGGGTGCGGTCTTGGCACGGACGGGCGCAGACGTGCTTGCCTTTGGCACGCCAGCAGCATGTCTGCACGTCTGCACCGCAGCTGCCATAAATGGAGAGGAGGGAGGGAGTGGCAGCTGGGAGGAGGGAGGTCTGGGCGAATGGGAAGGCTGGGGGGGTGGGACCGCAGGGATTAGCAGCGGCGGGAAAAAAACTAAAGGAAAATGGACAGTGAGGAGGTGGGGGGAGGCGGGAGGGGCTGCAGGGATGCAGTGGCAAGGTAAAAGAGAAAAGCCTCCTCCCATTTGTTGGTGGCCACCTATGAACAGCCTGAGGGTGTCTCTTGTTGCTCCGGCATTGGGCTTACACTAGGCCTTTGGGGAGCTCTCCTGTTTTTCACCTTGCTGGCCCTAGCATGAGAGAGGGCCAGGCATCTCTAGGCCTCTTGCAACCTAAGGAGCTGCCCCACAGTAGAGACTTGAGTCAGCTGTCATAGAAGAGCAGTCTGGAACACGGGTCACTGAGTGCCAGGAGAAGTGAGGTGAACTAGAAACCAGCGGGGGGCACTGAGAGCCAGGCTATTGCAGTAGCTGGGCCCTTGTTGTTGTAATAATTAACTATTGGCCGGGTCTTGTACCTGACAATCCTTGGTCACGCTACATATCCTAGAAATACCATTGCTCCTACAGGCCCTGCAATCCTCCTCATTTTAACTATGTCCAGCTGCCTGGGGAGGCATAGCTCTGAGGTCACCGGACATTACAATGAGCCGACACCCCTACACCCTATGCAGTTAATATGTCCTCCCTCTGCTGCGGCAAGAGGGAAGCAACGCTAAAAGACATGTTCTCAAAACCCCAATGGAAGAAACCTGACAAAAGCATGGACTCCACGCCATCACCACCCATACCTTCTGATGCGGGGTCCTATGAAGTAGATGATGCCCCGATTGCGAGGTCCTTTCTTGAGCAACTGTTTAGTATGTTAAGGGATGACCTTGTCTCCCTCAAGCAAGACATCACGGCGGATGTCAAAGACCTGAAAAAGGACTTCAGCAAGCTTGGGCAGAGAGTTGACACTTTGGAGTAGGCTGGAGACTCCTGTAAAGATGAATTGAAAGCACAGCGACAGGAGTTAGTGGCCCTGTGTGACAGAAATGAGGAGCTTTTGTTCCAAATGGAGGACGATCTGGGCACTCCAATGTTAAGGGGGTCGCACTTCAAGCTGTCTCTAGGGATCTTGAGGCCTATGTCATTTCTTTGTTCCACCATGTGATGCCTGATCTTGCAGAGAAAGTCATAATACTCGATCATACACATAAGGCGGGACTACCGGCATCATCCACCGGCATGCCGTAGGTCATACTTATGTGTCTGTATTCCATTTGCCAAAAGGAAACAATCATGGCAGCTCTGCGGGACAAAGGTGCTATAGACTTCGAGGGCAATAGAGTTTGGCTGTATCAGGAGGTCTTCCCGATCATACTTCAGCGCTGCAGAACTTTATGTCCCACAACTGAACTTTTGAGCGAACAAATTTGCTACAAATGGGGACACCCCATTAGACTGCTCTTTGTGTGGGCACAAGGAAACCAGGAATGTGTGGTCACTAAAGTAGGCTGGCATGCTACTGTGCCTAGATAAACCCCTAGAGGGAGAAAGTGATACTTTCTTGCTAGGAGCCCAGGAAAAGCCAGCCCGCAGGCCTTCCAGGTCACTCAGCCCCCTGAGAAACACTTCCAAAAGCCTTCAGATATAGAAAGAAGTAAGAAATGTTCAACTCTTCTTCACCAACTACAGCGAAAATAACGGTGCTTCAGAGCAGGATTCAGAATAAAGGACTGCCAATCCTGGTCCAGTTGACACTTTCGGTGCTTAATTAGTGGAATTGGCCGTACTTGCTATCTCACCCCCTTGGTAGCTGACTAGCATATTCCAGTGGAATTCCTCGTCTCCCGCCATACTGACTGATGGAGAGGATCCTGGTCAGAATCATGGACCCTAAGAAGTTAGTTTGTTCTCTCCCCCAGAAGGGAACTGTACAGTTTTGTTCCTATGTGTTTGTTTCCTCTTATTCCTGCTTGATAGCCCCTTTCCTACTGTTGGTGCACCACTCACCCTATCCTTGGGCCATGTCTATACCAGCACCCTCCTTTCATTGATGACATGGTCAAGATCCTTAGCCTTAATGTAAGAGGCCTCAACGCTTCAAAGAAATGGATGGTGCTGCTCACCCTTCTTAGGAAATCGGCTTGTGACATTTGTCTCCTTCAGGAAACCCACCTTACTCGCACTCACTGGCAGCGTTTGAGATCTCGCTGGTTTGACCGCCAATATCTTTCCTCTGGGCCTGGGAAAAAGTGGTGGTGGCCATCCTGTTAGCTGCACACTTTGCGGGGAAAGTATTGCAAACACAGGCAGAGACTCCCGTTAGGTTGCTCACCTTACATCTTGAAGGGCAGGGCTGTGCATATACGGGAGCTATAGTGCATGCCCCGAATGACCATCAAGAGGCATTTCTCAGGGATGCAATGGATGAGTGGTGGCCACTGTGGATAAACACATTCTACTGGGGGAGACATTAACACTGTGTTCAACACTTCTCTAGACAGGTCAGGGCAAAGGATGGGGCAGGCGGGGCTATGTCGCAACAGTGCTAGGAGTGACTTTCTGACATGGGGCTGGTGGGTGTGTGGAGGCAACGCAATCATCAGACGAGGGCGTACACTTTTTTCTCAGCTGTGCACCAAACATATGGACAACAAGAACTGTTTCTGACCTCTCCACAGTTCTCTACGGTAACAACAGCTATCAAAATTAGTGCTGTAGCTCTCTCCAATCATTCGCCCATAACCATTACACTTCAGTTAACCCATTTAGCGCCCCATTGGGGTATGTGGTGTCTGAACCACAAACTACTCACCTGTGAAGTACGTGTATTTGGGATCGCGAAAGCTATGCATTGCTATTTAGACCCCAATGATAAACCTGACACCCCTATCACCACCCTCTGTGACACTTTAAAGGCTGTCATTAGTGGGCACTTCATTTCGATTTCAGCTCCAAATTAATAGGGAATGGCAGGGCAAGTGCTTTCAGCTTGAGCAAGCAGTGAAGGACCCGTAGGAAGTTCATGTGCGCACAAGCTCCCTCAAATGCCATCGCCAGTTAACAACAGTACATAAACAACTTAAAACTTTAGACCTGGATATGGCAGAATGCGCACTCCTATGTACACAACATAAATACTACATAGGGAGATACATAGTTTGTCATCTGCTTGTGCAGAGGCTTTGGGCACAAATTAAACACTAAACGATTCCCGAGATAGAGGATCCTCAAGGTATTAAAGTCCAACAGGGTGAGCAAATTGTGCATGAATTTGAACAATTTTATTTCACTCTATACACAAGAGAAACGCTCAATTTGAAAGTGGCTAAGGATTATTCAGCCAATCGCTTTTTACTCAGCTTCCTCTGAGGGAATCTGCCAAATTTTATAAAGATATCAACTGACTAAGATGTGGGTGGCCATACAGCGTCTATCGCGGGGTAAGGCACCTGGTGATGACGGGTTCACAGTTGACTTTTATAAATCTTGCGTGCCCATCCTCGCCCCCATGCTAATTCACTTATCTAACTACTCTAGTGACACTGAGACCCTTATGGACACCATGAATCAGGCCATCATAACAGTCTTCCCTTAACCTGGCAAAAACCCAGTCCACTGTGCATTGTACTGCCTTATATCTCTGCTGAATGTGGCAAAAACATTTTTACCAGCATATTGGCGTCTTGCTTGGCCCCATACATGCAGGGCCTCATTGACCCTGATCAATCTGGGTTTATATCCAAGAAGGAATGCAGTGATAATACCAAGTGTCTTTACCATCTCTTAGATAAAACCCAGCGGACGCGTTTACCCACATTAATCTTCCCAAGTCAAAAAGGAAGATCTTCCTGGAGTCATTCTGAAATCATCTGATGACTTCAGCTGGGCTATTCCTGTAATTATCTGCTGAAGTCATCCCAAGCCATCCTGAAGTATGTGTATAGGGCAAAATATTTAAATGAGATGACTCCAGAGTCATCACAACAACTACTCCAGGATGATGCTGTGATTGCTCCCTTGGAAAACGTGTGATTATCTCTAACTACTACAGGATGACTGCATGACAACTAGGGGATGACAGCAGATTACTTCACGATGACTCCTTGACATCTCAGGGATAAAAGCAGATTACTTCACAATGACTCCATGACAACTAGGGGATGAGAGCAAATTACTTAATGATGACTCCATGATAACTAGGGGATGACAGCAGATTACTTCACAATGACTCCTTGACAACTCTGGGATGAAAGCAGATTACTTCACAATGACTCCATGACAACTAGGGGATGGGAGCAGATTACTTAATGATGATCCCATGACAACTAGGGGACGGAGCAGATTACTTCATGACTACTTCAGGATGTATTTGTATTACTACAGAATAAATTAATGAGTACTTCAGGGTGTGGTTTCATTGCTTCAAGGTGACTCCGTGAGGACTTCTGGATATGTTTTTTTCTACTCCTAACAGAATCCAAGATGATTGCTTTAAGTAATTCTCAGTGTTAGGTTTCTCTCCAACTGAAGCGTACTGTTATGCATAAACATACAAGGCCTGAATTAGTTTATGTCCGAAACCAACCTGACATACTGTTGCTGTAAAATTACAATTCCACCAAGTGTATGCAGATTTCAATGGGGAATAACATGCTTTTAAGTGTGGTTTGAAATGTCAGCCCCATTTCAAGTTGCATAGTTAGCAGCAGCTTTCAGTGGAGTAAAATAGAATCACTGCAATTCTAAATGAAGTCACATCACTTTAGACTAAACTGAAATAATCATGTTAAATGAATGGAATTTCACATACTGCATAAACAACATGTTTTTTTGCACTTATACATTTTTTTTACAGGGGCCAGAGAGAACTAAACATCTTTAGCATACTTATCTCAGTCTTAATAACCATCCCCTCTTTTTGTTCTTGTTGGCTGACTGTGACCAGTGATGGGTAAATGGTAATTACAGTGGGAGAACATTGAGAAGCCATGAGTGAAAGGGTGTGGATAAGCATTGTTAGTGGATATCAAATTACTTCTGAATTCTGCCAGTAGTTAATACTCTCAGTCGGAGTGGGGTAACAGATGATAGTTTTGTTGTGAATAGCTATGGATGAGGGGCTGGTCAACTGACTTACAGGTTTCTGGGGTTAAGTGAGTTTCTGGGGTGTAGTAAGATATGTGAAAAGCATTGTGTGTGTCTTTAAGTGGATAGTGTGAGTAGGGAAAAGAGAATGGTAGCGAAAGTGAGGGATTTGAGTGGTCAAATTAGAAGAATGTGAATCACTGAAGAGTGGTCAGTGGGTATTTCATCAGTGTGTGCTAGAGACTGGTGTGAATTAGTGGTGTTCAGAAGTTAAGAGAGATACTCAGTAACTGTGTGATGCGAACATTGATGCACTGTTATGTTCACAGACTGAGCGACTGAGGAAAATGGAGGTGCAGCGAGTGGTTGTGGGTGTTTAGTGTGAATGGTGTGTTGTAGTAAATGGATGGAATGAATAAGTAGCATTGGCGGCTGTCTGTTGGTATAGAGTGTCAGGGAGTGGTACTGTAAGTACTTCTTCGCAAGTGGTGATAAGAGTGGCCTATCAGGTAGTGCTGTGAGTGGCACTGCATTAGAAAGAGTGAGTGGCAAGTATATCACACAAGTGGCTGTAGATGAATCTGTATTGCATGTGAGTACGTGTTAAGTACTGTGGGTGATGAGTAAGCAGTGAGAGTGCTGTACAAGTACCTGACAGTGAGCTACGATGTGAAGCGTTTTAAATGGCAGCATTTAAATGGTATAATTATTTATGTGATCTTTACTTAAGACTTGGTTTTAATTGCAAGTGGATGGGGTAAAGTGTGAATGATGATCTAGCCAAGGTTTAAGATAAGAAGATGTGCTCAGAGATGCTTAGTAAGTATGAATAGAGATTATGAATGTTAATAAATTGGATTATTTGGGGTGGGTGACTACCCACCTCAAAGAACGATTACAGCCCTTGTCAGGCAGAACCCTTAAAGTCACTAAATTAACCAAAGCATCATCTCCTTGCAGGTATGACAGAGCAGACAAGCTTAACCATGCCCAATGTGTAAATTGGACACAACAGCCAATCCCAAAACAGTATGGAAAACAATAAAAAACACAAACTGAATTATGAAAATAGAGTAAAATTTTATAAACAAAATGCAAAAATCCAATAAGGGAACCAGAGACATACATTTTTTTAAACTTATAAGTAGGAATAGCACAAGAAGAAGCACAAAGCGCACATGATAGTCAATGTCACAGTAGATCCCGACTTAAGTGCAATTTGAGGCTGGCCACGATGAAGAATTGGTTAGAACACCAACCAGGTTCGTCCTGGACAAAGATTTTACCTTCCGACTTACTCCTTTAATTTGAATCCACCACAGAAGTATGTCTAAAGATCCCCAGGACCTCGTGGGAGGCACTTGGAGACTAACAGGGTACCAGGCAAAAGGCAACAGCAGGGTCCAGACCAGGTACAGTTGCCACTGGTCAGCTTAGCAGTTGCAGGAAAAAGGCTCTTGTAGCTTGTTGTGTCCCTGTGGCTTGAACATGTCAGCCTTACAATCCTTGGAGTCAATTTCTTTGTCCTGGGTACAAAAGAGAGCAGGTCCACTCCTTCATTGCTTTTCACAGGGCACGGAAAGCAGTTTTAGTCCTCTTCTTATCTTCCTCAGGTCTCGGAGTGTTATGAAGAGGATGCCTAGAGATGCCACATTTATGCATGGCACTAATTTGTTGGTGGAAATGACTCCTGGGCATGCTGTAGCCAATGGGGTAAAAGTTTCCTGGGCCAGTCCTACCCACTTTTGGCATTTTCAAGATGTTGAAAGTCATAGGTGATGTAGTTGGTAGCATGCAAGCAAATAGGGTTATCTACAGAAATTATGTAGAGAGTGATATAAAAGATGGATATCCTATGGAAAGCCTGGAGAGACAATGAAGAGGGCTAAAAGTCAACTGTTAGGAAGCAGATGTAAATGATTTACAAGGAATGCAGCGTGGATCTACTGCACAGAAAGCAGAAGTGGTATGTGTAAAATCGATAAAGCAGATTGGAACTGCAAATGTACAGGGTGAAGTATGGACATGGAACTTGGGCAGTTGAGTCAAAGAGCTCTGCTTGGAAGGGGAGGCACAGATGTAGAGAATTGATAGAGAGGAAGGACAAATGGATGGTACAAGTGCAGGGTAGAAAGCATATATAGCTGGTGGAGTTCCAAAATGAAGGATGAAGAGCTGGTGTGGAGATAACAGCAAAGTACAAACGTTTTGTGGTGCCTGGTGTCAAAGTAGCTGGTATCAAGTAGATAGTCGGGATGGGGGGTGATTCAGTAAATATACAATATCAGGGGGGAAATGGAAAGCAGATGTGAAGAGAAGAGTTGAAACATGATAAGAGCGGATGCGGGCTGTAAAGTGAGGATGCACATGGTGGAAAGAGGATGCAGAATCTGCACACAAAGAATGCTGAGGTGTGTGAAAAACTTACAGAAGGAAGGGTTTGGACTCTGGATTACAGAGTGGAGTGTGCATGTGCAGAGTGGAAGGTTGATGTATAGGATGAAGAAGGAAGTATTAGGTGGCCACTTGGAGAGCATGTTAGGGCTGGGGTGGAAAATGCACCTAGCAAGAGGTGATTATATTTGGAGGATGGAAAGAATAGCTGGAGGGTAGGAGCTCAAGTACAGAGTGGCAAAGACAAGTGGAGGTTTGTAGCCATGGAGAGTGATATGCAGAGTGAGGAGCTCATGAAGTACGGATGTATAGTTTGGGGGGCAGATGTGAAGAATGGTTGAGTGTAGAGAGCATATCTAAAGGATGGAGGCAGCATGTCAAGGGTTCAGTGAAGATGTATAGGCTGGAGAGAAAATGTACAGGGTGAGGAATGTGTGTACAACCCATGCAAAGTGTTTACAAAAGATGTACTTAGTGAAATGAAAAAGTGTACTTAGTGGAGAGTAGATGCATATGGTGGAGGATAAACAGAGGATGGACAGCACATATATAGTATCAGTAGCACGTGTGGAGAGCAGATGTTCAGGTTGAAGAGCAGATTTGAGGGAGGAGACAAGTCATGGAGAGTAAATGTTGTGGGCAGAGGGCACATGTTGGAAGGTGAAGAGTGGATGCAGCAGGCAGATGAGTATGTGGAGAGCCAATGTAGACAAATATATTGAGAGTGACCAGAGGTGTACAAGACAACTGAAAATGAAAGCACTGAGAAAGGATGCATATTGCTAGAGAATAGAGCATTGCAGGAAGTGGACATGGAAAGCAAATGCAGACAGTGAAAAGTGGAGTTGAGGCTTGGAGAGTGGAGAGCAGGTGTACAGTCTGGATAAAGAGAGAAGGGAAGGTGGGGTGATGCACAATGGTTGCAGTGCTTGGACGGAGGATGTGTTATGCAGTGACAAGAAAGAGCGGATGTAGATTAAGGAAAGTGAAGGAGAAACTTAGGCCCGTATTTATACTCCGTTTGCGTGGAATTTGCGTCGTTTTTTTAGACGCAAATTCGGCGCAAAACGAACGCCATATTTATACTTTGGCGTTAGACGCGTCTAGCGCCAAAGTATGGGCAAATAGCGTCATTTTTTTGCGTGAACGCCTTCCTTGCGTTAATGAGATGCAAGGAAGGCGTTCCCGTCTAAAAAAATGACGGCGACGCAAATGCGTCGTATTTATACTCCCGGGCAAAAATCACGCCCGGGAGGTGGCGGGTCAAAAAACCCCGCATTTGCGCCACTATTTAACGCCTGGGTCAGGGTAGGCGTTAAGGGGCCGGTGGGCTCAAAATGAGCCCACAGGTGCCCTCCCCTGCCCCCAGGGACCCCCCCTGCCACCCCTGCCCACCCCAGGAGGACACCCAAGGATGGAGGGACCCACCCCAGGGACATTCAGGTAAGTTCAGGTAAGTATAATTTTTTATATTTTTTAATTTTTTTGGGTGGCATAGGGGGGCCTTATTTGTGCCCCCCTACATGCCACTATGCCCAATGACCATGCCCAGGGGACACAAGTCCCCTGGGCATGGCCATTGGGCAAGGGGGCATGACTCCTGTCTTTACTAAGACAGGAGTCATGAAATGGCGTCTGGGTGTCGTAAAAAAATGGCGCAAATCGGGTTGAGGCGATTCTTTTGCCTCAACCTGACTTGCCTCATTTTAAGACGCCCTAACGTCATTTTTTCCCAACGCCGGCGCTGCCTGGTCTACGTGGTTTTTTCCACGCACACCAGGCAGCGCCGGTCTGCTTGCGCCGGCTAACGCCATTCCATAAATACGGCGCCCGCATGGCGCTTCAGAATGGCGTTAGACGGCGCTAAATTTTTTGACGCTAAACTGCGTTAGCGCAGTTTAGCGTCAAAAAGTATAAATATGGGCCTTAGTGTGGGTGCAGAGGGTTTTGAATGGATTTATATAGTGGAGTAAAGATGTGGAAGGTGAATGCAAAGGGAGGACAAAGGAATTGAACAGTGGATATTGCACATAGACTGTTGCATAGCCAAAGTGCCATGGGTCCTAAAGTAGAAACAGAAAACGGGCATCCTAGCCCCTGTTAAGGTAGTGAAAAACATCCATAATCAGGGTGCATTGGACCCTTGATATTCCTCCCTGGAATACAGTGACACTGTGTCTGCTGCACTACTGATAGCTACTCCCCTGCACAAGGATAGGCACATGGAGGATGAGAGAATCTGGAGAATGGAGAGTACACGTAGGGATCACGAATGGAGGGTAGAGAGGAGATGTACAGGGTGGAGAGCTTGGGTGGGCAGTGCATGTAGATGGTGGAGAGGAGACACGGAAAAGACGATGAACAGGGCAGAGAATACATGTACAGTGTGATGAGTGGTTTGAGTGCAGCTATGGAAAATGGATGCAGAGCACAGATGTTGGATGTGGCATTTAACATTTACAATAAGGTGTTTATCAGGATGGACATGACAACGCAATTCTTTACAAGGCAGGTAAGTATAACAAGGAACCTTTTTAGGCATTTTACAACTCAGGTAACTATTTTTATTTGTGACAGAGGGGGTCATTCTGACCCTGGCGGTAAAATCTGCCAGGGCCAACGACCGCGGGAGCACCGCCAACAGGCTGGCGGTGCTCCCATGGGCATTCTGACGGCAGCGGTACAGCCGCGGTCAGAAACGGAAAACCGGCGGTGTACCGCCGGTTTCCCGCTGCCCTGGGGAATCCTCCATGGCGGCGCAGCTTGCTGCGGCGCCATGGGGATTCCGACCCCCGTTCTGCCATTCTTTTCCTGGTGGTTTTGGCCGCCGGGAACAGAATGGCGGTATGGGGTGTCGTGGGGCCCCTGGGGGCCCCTGCAGTGCCCATGCCAATACATGCCAATAATGGCATGGTCACTGCAGGGGCCCCCGTAACAGGGCCCCACAAAGATTTTCAGTGTCTGCCATGCAGACACTGAAAATCGCGACGAGTGCAAATGCACCCGTCGCACCCCTTCCACTCCGCCGGCTCCATTCGGAGCCGGCATCCTCATGGAAGGGTGTTTCCCGCTGGGCTGGCGGGCGGCCTTCTGGCGGTCGCCCGCCAGCCCAGCGGGAAACCCAGAATACCCGTGGCGGTCTTTTGACCGCGCAGCGGTATTCTGGCAGTCCCAGCCAGGCCGGCGGCTTCCGCCGCCGGCCGGGGTCAGAATGACCCCCATAATGTTTATGTGACTTAAAAACAAGCATTATCAACTTGAATAGGTCTTGCCTACACAAGGTATTGGCTTTTTATATGTTTTATTCATGCAATATAACAGCGTGGCTGAAAGTTAAGAACATGGGATACGACATGGACAGGACTGGTAGAGTGATAAAATGAGAGCCTACATAAATGAGCAGTGCAATGACAATTCATGTGTCAATGCTGCAGGGGAGGGATGAACACACAAAGACGAAGGAAGCATTCAGCAGCTGACCAATAAGGAGTGAGCAAATGACAGTGACAGTGAAGCCAACTAAAGGTAAGGGGCAATATCTAAGCCCACTGATAGAAAACAAAGGGTCTCAAAGAGACCACCCCAAAAGGGAGCGACTAAGGGTTAAGGGATGGGGTAATAAAGGATCAGAGGAAGGTAAAGGAGGCAAAGAGTTTTTTAAGGTTGAGGGGAGACAGGTTAAGGTCGGGTAGAGGTAAAGAAATATAAGGGGTTGCAATGGTTCAGGGATTTGTTGGGGTAAAGGGAGTAAGGGATTTTAGGGTTGAGTAGTGGGTAGAGGAAAAGGGAGGTAAGAGGTTTTTAGGGGTCAGAGGTGGGCAAATGTAAAGAAATGTAAGGGTTTGTCAAGGTTCATGGGTGGGCAGAGGGGGTAAAGGATTTTTAGGTTTTAAGGGCCAGGAGAGCAAAAGGGATGTAAGGAATTTTTAGGGCTCAGAGGTGGGTACCAGTAGAGGTAAAGGAAGGTAAGGGATGGTTTGGGTTCAGGGGTAGGCAGAAATAAAACAAGGTAAGATGTTTTCATGGCTCAGGGACAAATAGAGGTAAAAGGCTAATAAGAATTCAAAGGGTGGGCAGACTTAACGGGGAGTAAGGAGATTTTAGAGTTCAGGGGAGAGTAGAGGTTAGGAGTTTTTATGGTTCACGGGTGGATAGAGGTACAGAAAATAAGGGTTTCTCAAGGTTCAAGGTTGAGTATCGGTTATGCGGTTTGTCATTGGGTGGAGGTAAAGTAAGTAAGGGCTTTTTTTAGGATTCAATTGCAGGTAGAGGTAAAGCAATGGTCTTCAAAGATTTTAATGCCAGACCCTTAACGCTGCTGCCACGTGACCTAGATACCTCCCCCCCGTGGAAAAACATTAATGGGGCCCCTTTCTGAATTTTTCACAATTATTCTATTAAATTGGGTTAAGATCTGTTACTGTTTTAAAAATGCAATCAAATACATGATGCCAAACATACTATTCTGGTCAGACAGGACTTACTAATGTGTAAGAGCATCCACAGTTTGATTACTAGAGGTGGGGGTTTTGAAGCGTATTTGGAGTCTCTTCCCTTTTGACACATACTCCCAGCTGGATATAAAAGATAAAACAGGTTAGTGATGGCAATTACAGAGCGGTTTACTGCTGCTCATGTTTTCAGCTTAAGACGAAGCCCTGTTATCAGCATAATTCTTGCTTTGGCCAGTGCATGGCGCCCGACCTGGGAACATTTGAGGCCCCCCTAGGGCGCCAGCCCCCAGGTCTGAAAACCCCTGAAGCAAAGAAAGGTATGATGTTTCAGGGTTCCGTAGAGGAAAATGGAAGTAAGGGATTTTTTTAGGTTTTAGAGGTGGGTAAAGGTAGGGTTAAAGAATAAATGTATATGTGTATAAAATGTGTGAATAAATATAAGTAAAAATGTAACAAATACAAATTTAAGGCAGGTTTGAGAGGTCTTCCCCCAAACAAACAAAATAAAGATATAGCGATATATATACACACACACACACATATGTATAAATATTTATGAGTGTAACTGGACATTTATATAAGATTGTATATAATTATATATCTCAGCCTTCACAACCCAAAATTTGTTGCAACAGTACATCAAATTAAAACAATGTGTTGTAAAGGCCAATGAGTTGTATTACATGTGTCGTACAGGTACGCCTTATAAACACATGTGCTGTAAAGTCTGATATCCAGTGGTTGTGGACCACTGAATGCCTATGTACATGGTGAAGAATGGATGTAGTCGGGGCAGCAGATGTAAGGAAGTGGTGTTGAGAACAGATATAGAGTAGGTGTGGATCATATGGAGTGTGGATGTGGAAAGTTGGCGTACAGAGTAGAGAGCATGTGGCGGATGGAGAGCGTATTTGAGAGCGGTTGGCCACACACGGAGGGGGAGAGTGCATATGAAATGTTGGAAGCAATACACAGGGTGGACAGCAGAGGTGGAGGGAAAATGCTGAGAATGGAAAGTGCCCATGCAGGGGTGAGAGAAAATGTATTAAGAAAGAGAGGAAAGGGTGAAGAATATAAATAGAGGGTAAAGAGGGCAAGGAGAGTGTAGATCACATGCCTGAGGTAGAGTGACAGACTGGGAGAAGATATAGAAAGAGAATGTGGATTTTGGAGAGCGGGACATGTCGAGTAAACACGGATTGGGTGGGGGGAATTCATATGGAGGGCTGAGTGCAGAAAGAGTATACAGGTTATAAATATACAGTGGTGAATGGCTGTGGAGGGTTGAGAGTGCATGTGGTGAGTGGATTGCCTCCATGGAGGTTGGAGACCAGCAGACACGGAGGAAAAGCGTGTGCATATCAATATATCCTTGTGTAACTTAAGTGGTGCTCATGAAAAGTGCTCCAATACCTTGGGGTTGAGTTCTTGCTATACAAAAATTAAAAAAAAAAAAAAAAAGTCAGTGGATGTATCAATGGGAATGTTGGAGGGATGTGTAAAGGTAGTTTAAAACACATTAGTACAGACAGCAGAGAAGTGGATCTACAGAGAGAAAATGCACGAGGAACAAAAGGTGGAGAAAACGAACAGAAACCTGATGGAGAGGGATATGGTGTGAAACCAAAGAACAGAATGCATTGATAGGAGAAAAAGAAGTTATGCTGAAAGGATTAGGAGTAAGAGGCGTTCCCATCCATTCCTATTTAAAAAAACGAAACTGGTCATGCTCTCGCTTAGGGAGAGGCTCCCTGCCTCACTCACCGAGTTCATTTCCCTGCTATCTATACAACTTTGGCAAAGGCCCGCCCCCGCAGGGGGCATCAGGGGCCGGAGCATTAACCGCCGCCGGGGACCCGGAAATGGCACTTTCAAAGCTGCGATAGCGGCAAAAACCAACAAAGGACGGGAGGAGCCCCCAAGGGCATCTGGCCAATGGGGGCACGGCAAGGAAACACACAAACCCTCCAATGGAAAGACACCGCCCCGCCCTCAGCTTGGAGGGCGGACTAAAGGACTAAAAAAAACGTGGCTGCTCAGGCAGAAATCACTTTGGGGGCCACGAGGGACCGTGCGCAGGAGCGCAAAAGGAGACAAGATAAGTGTATTTTTCATTTCCCCTTGTTTTAAATAGGGTTTGTGTAGGAAAGTACCATCTTGCCTGGCATGTTACCCCCATTTTTCACTGTATATATGTTGTTTTAGTTGTATGTGTCACTGGGACCCTGGTAACCCAGGGCCCCAGTGCTCATAAGTGTGCCTGAATGTGTTACCTGTGTAGTGACTAACTGTCTCACTGAGGCTCTCAGAATCAGAACCTCAGTGGTTATGCTCTCTCATTTCTTTCCAAATTGTCACTAACAGGCTAGTGACTAATTTTACCAAATTACATTGGCTTACTGGAACACCCTTATAATTCCCTAGTATATGGTACTGAGGTACCCAGGGTATTGGGGTTCCAGGAGATCCTTATGGGCTGCAGCATTTCTTTTGCCACCCATAGGGAGCTCTGACAATTCTTACACAGGCCTGCCACCGCAGCCTGAGTGAAATAACGTCCACGTTATTTCACAGCCATTTTACACTGCACTTAAGTAACTTATAAGTCACCTATATGTCTAACCTTTACCTGGTAAAGGTTAGGTGCAAAGTTACTTAGTGTGAGGGCACCCTGGCACTAGCCAAGGTGCCCCCACATTGTTCAGAGCCAATTCCCTGAACTTTGTGAGTGCGGGAACACCATTACACGCGTGCACTACATATAGGTCACTACCTATATGTAGCTTCACAATGGTAACTCCGAATATGGCCATGTAACATGTCTATGATCATGGAATTGCCCCCTCTATGCCATCCTGGCATAGTTGGCACAATTCCATGATCCCAGTGGTCTGTAGCACAGACCCTGGCACTGCCAAACTGCCCTTCCTGGGGTTTCACTGCAGCTGCTGCTGCTGCCAACCCCTCAGACAGGCATCTGCCCTCCTGGGGTCCAGCCAGGCCTGGCCCAGGATGGCAGAACAAAGAACTTCCTCTGAGAGAGAGTGTGACACCCACTCCCTTTGGAAAATGGTGTGAAGGCAGGGGAGGAGTAGCCTCCCCCAGCCTCTGGAAATGCTTTGTTGGGCACAGATGTGCACAATTCTGCATAAGCCAGTCTACACCGGTTCAGGGGACCCTTTAGCCCTGCTCTGGCACGAAACTGGACAAAGGAAAGGGGAGTGACCACTCCCCTGACCTGCACCTCCCCTGGGAGGTGTCCAGAGCTCCTCCAGTGTGCTCCAGACCTCTGCCATCTTGGAAACAGAGGTGCTGCTGGCACACTGGACTGCTCTGAGTGGCCAGTGCCACCAGGTGACGTCAGAGACTCCTTGTGATAGGCTCCTTCAGGTGTTGCTAGCCTATCCTCTCTCCTAGGTAGCCAAACCCTCTTTTCTGGCTATTTAGGGTCTCTGTCTCTGGGGAAACTTTAGATAACGAATGCAAGAGCTCATCCGAGTTCCTCTGCATCTCTCTCTTCACCTTCTGCCAAGGAATCGACTGCTGACCGCGCTGGAAGCCTGCAAACCTGCAACATAGTAGCAAAGACGACTACTGCAACTCTGTAACGCTGATCCTGCCGCCTTCTCGACTGTTTTCCTGCTTGTGCATGCTGTGGGGGTAGTCTGCCTCCTCTCTGCACCAGAAGCTCTGAAGAAATCTCCCGTGGGTCGACGGAATCTTCCCCCTGCAACCGCAGGCACCAAAAAGCTGCATTACCGGTCCCTTGGGTCTCCTCTCAGCACGACGAGCGAGGTCCCTCGAATCCAGCGACTCTGTCCAAGTGACCCCCACAGTCCAGTGACTCTTCAGTCCAAGTTTGGTGGAGGTAAGTCCTTGCCTCACCTCGCTGAGCTGCATTGCTGGGAACCGCGACTTTTGCAGCTACTCCGGCCCCTGTGCACTTCCGGCAGAAATCCTTTGTGCACAGCCAAGCCTGGGTCCACAGCACTCTAACCTGCATTACACGACTTTCTAAGTTGGTCTCCGGCGACGTGGGACTCCTTTGTGCGACTTCGGGTGAGCACCGTTTCACGCATCCTTGTAGTGCCTGTTTCTGGCACTTCTCCAGGTGCTACCTGCTGCTGAGAGGGCTCCTTTTCTTGATAGGCGTCCCCTCTCTCTCTTGGTCCAATTTGCGACCTCCTGGTCCCTCCAGGGCCACAGCAGCGTCCAAAAACGCTAACCGCACGATTTGCAGCTAGCAAGGCTTGTTGGCGTTCTTTCGGCGGGAAAACACCTCTGCACAACTCTCCACGGCGAGAGGGATCCGTCCACCAAAGGGGAAGTCTCTAGCCCTTTTCGTTCCTGCAGAAAGCTCAGCTTCTTCTGTCCAGAAGAAGCTTCTTTGCATCCACAGCTGGCATTTCCTGGGCATATGCCCATCTCCGACTTGCTTGTGACTTTTGGACTTGGTCCCCTTGTTCCACAGGTACCCTAGATTGGAAATCCACAGTTGTTGCATTGTTGGTTTGTGTCTTTCCTGCATTATTCCTCTAACACGACTTCTTTGTCCTTAGGGGAACTTTAGTGCACTTTGCACTCACTTTTCAGGGTCTTGGGGAGGGTTATTTTTCTAACTCTCACTATTTTCTAATAGTTCCAGCGACCCTCTACAAGGTCACATAGTTTTGGGGTCCATTTGTGGTTCGCATTCCACTTTTGGAGTATATGGTTTGTGTTGCCCCTATCCCTATGTTTCCCCATTGCATCCTATTGTAACTATACATTGTTTGCACTGGTTTCTAAGACTATACTGCATATTTTTGCTATTGTGTATATATATCTTGTGTATATTTGCTATCCTCTCACTGAGGTACACTCTAAGATACTTTGGCATATTGTCATAAAAATAAAGTACCTTTATTTTTAGTATAACTGTGTATTGTGTTTTCTTATGATATTGTGCATATGACACTAAGTGGTACTGTAGTAGCTTCACACGTCTCCTAGTTCAGCCTAAGCTGCTCTGCTAAGCTACCATTATCTATCAGCCTAAGCTGCTAGACACCCTATACACTAATAAGGGATAACTGGGCCTGGTGCAAGGTGCAAGTACCCCTTGGTACTCACTACAAGCCAGTCCAGCCTCCTACAGTTTGCTTATGCGGTTGTGCTGTGCTCTGTGTCTTTATGCGAGCCTTGTTCTCTGTGTCCTTTGCGCACTCCAACTTGTCAGGGGGCTTTCCTGCCGTGAGGTCTCGCTTACCTTAGGGCTGTCTCCCTCACGGCTAACACGCTCGGTGCTACATTCACCAGCCCGAGACGCCGTTGAGCCTCCGGCAGTGCTGGGTAGCCTCTTGGGCTGCTTCTAGTAGATTGGGCTCTACTGAGCCCAATTTCTGCTCAACAATGTGGGTTGCTATGCAACACGTCTAGTTCAACTTAGGAGCGGCGGGTAGAGTTACTGGGCAGCCTTAAGATAGCAACATCACAGCTACTAACCCTGGCAGGTCTCGCTGGCTCGGTCCTGTTAGCCAGGCATGTTTACACATTAACTCTTTCGGTCCGAGGTTTTCCATTCCACGGGGGGAACTGGAAAATAATTTCACGAGCGTGAATGGCAATTTCATATGAGTTTCTGAAGAGCCGCAGACAGGGATGGCTCTCGGCTGCAGATGAAAGAAATCAAAACAAGGAGAGACGTGTGTCAAGATGGTAAGTGCTTGTCCAGATGAGCAGCCCAACGCCAAGCGGATCTAAGGCTTGCATAATTCCCATGCCTAATTAGCCTCAAGGTGCTGTCACTCTGTGTTTGCGGTAAATTAGCAATGTAGAATGTCTCTTGCAAGATTACTTAAACTGCACAGACAACTAAACCAAAAACCCACCTGCGTGTGAGATGGCTGGAAATGAAGGTTAAACAGGTTCTGTTGAGAATCCAATCCTTTACCTAGGCTAATACAAGCGCTCCGATGCCAAACTAAAGTCATACTGTGCACTTTACAAACGAATGATAACCGAGGGGACGTGTTCAAGAACCAGTGGCGGGAGCTCTAGATAGTTAGGACAGACACGGACGCTGAGAGCCGGCATGCACTGTTAAGCAGCGCAATTATGTCCACTAAAATGAAAAGAAGGGGAGGCCAGATTTAGCAAACTGTTCCCGTTATGCCACAACTACGACCTCCAGTTCCCGCTGGGCACTGGTCCGGATAGCAGAGCAGTGGATTATCAGGTTTAAGGGGTGTAAACATCGCAAAACAGATCGAGCACGAAGCGCCTCTATCGCAACTGCACATGAGCAGCAGCCGCCATCTTGGTTATAGCTGCATGGACGGACATTTGCAGTGCAGCAGGGCTCGCGTTTGCTCGAGTTTCAAATGGTTTGCGTGGTGGCCTCTTGGCCTGCTTGTTTCTTGCCACACATTAAATTAAAAAAATTAAAAATTAAAAAAAATGGAAAGCACAGCGCTATGAAATAGGCAGCGTGACTGCGCAGAAAGCGAGGAAGCAGCGTGACCGCGCAATGCAGACCCCAGCGCGACCGCGTTGCAGAAGTAATTGGCAGATAGGGTGGCCCAGGGACCGGGCTCAAGGATTTTCGAGCTTTGCGTGTTTTTGGTTGTTGCCGGTGCTACCTAGGCGGACTGGGCACCGAGGGGGTATGGCGCGGGCATGCCTTTCACTGAGGGTAGGTGGTTTTGTGGAGCAGGACCGGATACCAATGAGGGACATCAGCATGACCCGGGCGCGTTTTAAAGCACAAAATAGAGATCCCTTTATGGACGGAGCGCCTTGCACTCGCTCAAAAGAAGAAAACGCCACGGGGTGAATGGGGCTAAATAATGGTTGCAGTAGGAAGCGTGTTACCCGCTAAATGGGGGCGGCAGGGCAAAATTGAAAATAAATACACGCCCCCAGTGCCCGTGGTGCGCATGCAGCTGCTGCAATTAAAAGAGCGAACAAAGAATACTGAGGCAGCATTACCCTGAAACCTTCTCAGGCCCTTGCTATCCAGTTAAAACCACCCCCTGCACCCTCAGTTTACGGTGCCTCAACAGGGTTAAGTCAGGCACCGGGTAGCATGGGTTGGGCGCCTAGCGGGACTGACCAAGGAAATCGTTTTTAGAACCCCCCACCCAAAAAAAAATCAACTTATCGGGTCACGAAAGGCAGATAAAACTCACACAAATAAAAACATGCAGCAGTCATGAGGCATAACAGCCAATGATGCCGCCTATGTGGTGGGGGAACCACTTTTCGAGCTCCGGCACAACATCCTGTGACCCAGCGCAGAACAATTTTGAATGTAACGAGGGTCCTCAAGTAACTGCTCCAACATTTGCGCTATTTGGTAAGCTGCGATAAGCAAATAAATTAATTAAAGCAGCAGCCTTATCAGGTCAAGAGGAGGTTAACGCATGATTGTTATGGTGCAAGAAAACCCAGAGGGTCAATATGTTTATTATCATATGACGACATTGTTACTTATAACACACCCCTCACTACTACAATATTCGATGGGGCTAACGACACCTCTACAAAAGCAGTGTCACAGTAGTTGCAGAAGCATGGGGCAAAAGGGAGTGTAAGCATGCTGGCCCGAGGAAGGTCAGCACCACATGATCAGAGATGCAACAGTGCCAACGTGGACGGCACACATAATAGGAGGAACAATCTGAAAAGTTGAGCCAGGTGAACGATTCCGGGTGCAGGTGTACGTCCTGTCAAGGTATCAGGAACATTTAGGGGGGAAGTATTTAAAAAAATAAAAATCAATCACAAATAGCAAGATTCAAGGGAAACTTAACAAGAAAACTAGTAATTGTACGCAGCGATGGCGTAACAAAACTGGCAGCAGGTTCACTATTTGACCTTGCACAACGTTAATAATTATCACACACAAATGAACTAAAATTGCAGTGCGTAGTATAAGAGGTAAGCAACAGAACTTGGCATGCACGAGTTGTACACGTAAATAATGAGTATCTGTGTCCCTCCCTCCTTGTTTCCTTTCATGTACTGTATCTTCGAGGGGAGATGACATACAGAAGGGCGGAAGAGGCAGAGTGCAACGGGCGCAATGGGGAAGAATTCAGAGGAGGCACACATTACTTCAACTTCCCGCAGCAGATGGATAACCCAGCGCCCGTTTTTAATTAAGGGCATTCCCATGATAATGGTAACGGCTGACAACCCAAGGCAACAGCCTCTCTGAGGCCGGGGATTAAAAAAGGTAGCCCATCCCCAAAGATCCGGGAGGCATAATTTAATGGGAACCGAACACAGCACATCTAGGCTGCGTCAGTAAAGATCGAAAGTGGCCTGGAGGCTGTCACAAGGACGGTGCGGCAAAATCAGTGATCCTTGGGAGGCCTGACGGCTGGGACACTGAGGCGCCCTGGTGAAGATCGGAGCGGTAACCAAGGGCGGCACCGAAAAGATGAAAATGAACAAACCCCAATAAACAAAAGGGGGGAGCCGCCTGGCGACGTAAGCCCCTCAAGTGTCGTGGCGGTAAAAGGGGCACGTTGGTTGGTAAAGGAGCCACACCGGTGGGCGGTGTGCCAGAGAAAGGCTACTTACCTGGGGATGCCTTACGGCAGGGTAAGGAGGCCGATGGGGGAGTAAGCGGAACACAGCACTCGCGGCCCAGACCCGCCGGTTGGCAGGGCACAAAATGGACAGACAAGGTAGCGAGTTGAGCCTAACAGCACTAAGAGGCTATCCCCCTCACAATCAGAGTAAAGAACCAACAAAAAATGGACGACCCCAAAAACAGCATGGAGGATGGCCTCAACAACAATAGGTGTCAGAATTATGACAAGCAAATGACAAGGACATGAGTGATTTATAGCAGAGATGATGTCATGCAGCAAAGTTATGATCCTGGAGAAATGATTTATGTATGAGCTATCAACTGTGATTTACGACCTGTAAACAAATTAGGTTTTACAATCATAACGAAAGAAATGTGTGGCACTCAAAATGATTTATGACATTGTAATAATTTATGGCCTTGTAATTGTGATTTATGACTGAACATATGAGTTACGAGGTCAAAGGTTGTGTCGCAAGTGTCTATACATGTAATAAAACTGCGGCCCAGTGTTCCCACAACAGAATGTTAACACACTTGTCTGTGAATTTGTTCATAAATGTATATGGGGAATTACAATAATTGGAGTGGGCCAAGTGCGGGGGTTATGGCAAAGGCCCACCCCCGCAGGGGGCATCAGGGGCCGGCGCATTAACCGCCGCCGGGGACCCGGAAATGGCACTTTCAAAGCCGCGATAGCGGCAAAAACCAACAAAGGACGGGAGGAGCCGCAAAGGGCATCTGGCCAATGGGGGCACGGCAAGGAAACACACAAACCCTCCAATGGAAAGACACCGCCCCGCCCTCAGCTTGGAGGGCGGACTAAAGGACTAAAAAAGACGTGGCTGCTCAGGCAGAAATCACTTTGGGGGCCACGAGGGACCGCGCGCAGGAGCGCAAAACCCACCCACCCACACCAGAACAACAGCATTTTCGCAGGGCTGAGAGGGCTTGCGGATGGAGGTAAAAGGGGCACGTTGGTTGGTAAAGGAGCCACACCGGTGGGCGGTGTGCCAGAGAAAGGCTACTTACCTGGGGATGCCTTACGGCAGGGTAAGGAGGCCGATGGGGGAGTAAGCAGAGCACGGCACTCACGGCCCAGACCCGCCGGTTGGCAGGGCACAAAATGGACAGACAAGGTAGCGAGTTGAGCCTAACAGCACTAAGAGGCTACCCCCCTCACAATCAGAGTAAAGAACCAACAAAAAATGGACGACCCCAAAAACAGCATGGAGGATGGCCTCAACAACAATAGGTGTCAGAATTATGACAAGCAAATGACAAGGACATGAGTGATTTATAGCAGAGATGATGTCATGCAGCAAAGTTATGATCCTGGAGAAATGATTTATGTATGAGCTATCAACTGTGATTTACGACCTGTAAACAAATTAGGTTTTACAATCATAACGAAAGAAATGTGTGGCACTCAAAATTATTTATGACATTGTGATAATTTATGGCCTTGTCATTGTGATTTATGACTGAACATATGAGTTACGAGGTCAAAGGTTGTGTTGCAAGTGTCTATACATGTAATAAAACTGCGGCCCAGTATTCCCACAACAGAATGTTAACACACTTGTCTGTGAATTTGTTCATAAATGTATATGGGGAATTACAATAATTGGAGTGGGCCAAGTGCGGGGGTTATCCCTCCTGCCACAACGCTGCACTCGGTTTAACACCCTGCACCTTCCTTCGGCGTTATTTCGAAAGAGGTAAATAGAACTCCTGATGCGATCCCATCTGTTTTAGCTCCATGTATGCGCCGCTCTAATTGTTCGGCATTTTCCCTCCGATGCAAGTGTTCAACACGGGGACAAAGAGCTGCACGAGTTTAGCGCGAAGAACCTGATGGCTGGTTTGGACAAAACATCCCCTTGCTGATTGGCCAAATGGTCTGGGGTGGACACAGGTCAACAAAGGGTGGTTGCAGGAAAGCACTTGCCCATTTCTTTTCAACAATCTTTATTGGAAACACGAGATTAACAAGAAAAAAAAACAATCGCAAGAATGTGCCTATCATTTAAAATATTGTACACTTGGTGCCTGGAAAGAAGATGAAATCACCTTCATAAGAATGCAAACTTTTTTTGTGTTTTTATGCACAGCTGCGTCTGAAGGGCAATAAAATGTGACTCACTGCCAGAGCTACGCGCTTCGAGACAGACTTGAGTCTCGGCGTCTGCTTAGAATCCTGTGATTATGGGCAAATCACTTAATCTCCCCCAAGTGCCTACCAAAAATGAATGTCAGTGGATAAAGTGACTGGTGCTCATGTAGATAGCTCCCATACGTTCGGTAGAGTTTGCACTATATAAAAATTAAAACTTCATCAAATGGTTTCACAAGAACTCCCATCACACCCGTTTCTTGGCTGTGATCTGACTGAATACCCAGGACAGGAGGGGCTACCTGTTGATTCTCAGAGAGTAGGACATTTTCATACTGCACTCTGTGCTTAATTTGTAAATAATATAGTGCTGGTGCCCTAAACTCTCCTCTGAAACAAGCGGCCGTTGCAGTTAAAGGTGCGAGCACGGAATACTGAGCCAGCAGACTCCTGAAGCCATCCAGGGCTTTAATCCATTCACTGCCTCTTCCTGCTCCTTCAGCTCACTCTTGCTGCTTTCTCCTTTCTTCCTTTGTGATGCTTTTTCGTTTTTCTCTTCCTGCGTCTTTCCATATGTCTTTATGCTTGAGGTAGAAAAATAAGTGCCGACCTTCAAAAATAAATGTCGGTGCTCTGCACCGGAATCAACAAACACAAATTATGCACTGCCTGCGCTGTACAGCAAGGCAGTATTTCTAAGTGACCTGAATTCCAAATACGGTTTGTCTACTTGTCTGCAAGTGGTCTTGGACAAATTGCTTTTTTTTTTAACAGTGGAAATTCCATATTAGTATTGCTGACTTTTTTTTATATCGACTTAAGTGATATAAGGTAGCAATATAGAGGCAAACACCGTAGCATCAATATGTGATGTTTAAAAATCAGGAGGCTGCTTGGACACATTGGCTGAGGAAAAATACAAATTCCTTGGTGACAGTACTTTATTTTATTGGACCATCTTAAGCAGCAAGTTGAGACATTCTAGACACTGGCCCTCATTCTGACCCTGGCGGTCGGTGATAAAGCGGCGGCCAACCCGCCAACAGGCCGGCGGTCCAAAATATGCAATTCTGACCCTGGCGGGAACCGCCAACACAGCCCGCCGCATTAACACTCCGCCCGCCACGGCGGAACAAACAAACAGCGCGGCGGTCCCCGCCAACAGCCAGGCGGCAGACAATGTACCGCCCACCCTATCACGACCCACCAATCCGCCACCTTTTCCGGGGCGGGAGCACCGCCGATAAAAACACGGCGGAAACAGACTACGAACGGGAAAACGCTCACCTCCACATACTCCACGCGAGATTCCAGCAGTATGGAACCCGAGTTGCAGGTCATCCCCGCACTCCTATACCTGCTCCTGTACCAGGAGCACGCCCGGCGGCGCGGAAGACATCGGTGAGTACTGCACCTACGACACAGGGGAGGGAAAAGATTACCGGCACACACCCACCCACCCACACCCACTACAACACACACATCAATGCATTCCCACAGATCACTGTCACAACCCACAAACCCCCCCCTTCCGAAATAATGCAAAGACCAAAAGAAGAGATCTCAAACGGGCAGATATATTGAAAAATGGACAGCAGTAATCCAAATAAATAAATAAACTATGTACAAAATATATACAGCTACTAAATGTAGTCCAACCACTGTCCGTGGACCACAGGGGTCCTGAGCAAAGGGGCAAGGCCCAGTCCCACGACAAGAACTCCACGGAGAGAACACTGCAGGGGCATCAGAAAGAAAAAAGGACAGGCACCTCAGGGGGAAGGGAAGGGGGGGCACCTCAGCCACTTGAGTACACGACGCCAGATCCACGAGGGGACTCCATGACCACTGGCCCATCCTGGGGAGAGCAAAGCCACAGTCCAAACAGTCCATACAGTGGGTGGCCTGCCCACTGGGCCATCCTGGGGAGAGCAAAGCCACAGTCCAAACAGTCCATACAGTGGGTGGCCTGCCCACTGGGCCATCCTGGGGAGAGCAAAGCCACGGTCCAAACAGTCCATAACAGACTCCACTGCCACTGGAGGAGGCATGTTGGCCAGAGGACATCCTGCAGCCCTGCCCGAGACAGATCCTGCCCTTCCACGTCTGCCAAAGGGCCAGCGGTTCCTGCCTGGAAGGGCCCAGTTCAGCGGTTCTTGCCTTGAAGGGCCCAGTTCAGCGGTTCTTGAGACGGCGGTCCCCAGCGGAGCGGTGCTGGAGACGGCGGGGCCCAGTTCAGCGGTTCTTGCCTTGAAGGGCCCAGTTCAGCGGTTCTTGCCTTGAAGGGCCCAGTTCAGCGGTTCTTGAGACGGCGGTCCCCAGCGGAGCGGTGCTGGAGACGGCGGCCATTCTATGGCCAACTGCTCATTGCCTGGTGGTGCCCTCCTGGGCAGCGGGGATGGTGCTCCTTCAATGCCCACCTGGGCTGTGGGTGGTGGGGCCCTCCTAGCCAGCTGGGCTGGGTCCTCCCTGGGCAGCGGCTATGGGGGTGGTGGGCTCTCCTGGGGCAGCTGTGCCGGTTCCTCCCGGGGCAGCGGCTATGGGGGTTGCGGGCTCCTCCTGGGCAGCTGTGACGGGTCCTCCATGGGCAGCAGGCCTGCTGCCTGACTTCTCCGCCTTGCTGCCCTTGCCCTCCTTAGTCGGGAGTCTGTGGCCCTTTCCTCCCTTTGGAGCTGTGGCTGTTGACGGTGGCTGGCTAGTGTCCTGGGGGGATATCGAATCCGGGCTCCGGCGGCGGCCCTTCCGCCTTCTGCTCCTCTTCCCAGGGTGTGGGCTGGCTGTCCCCTTGCTGCTGGGCGAAGATCCAGACCTGCGGGCTGGTGGGCTCCAATACCCCTGCACCCTTGTCAAGGGGCTGCAGGGCTGGTGGTGGCTGAGGTGCTCTTTTTACCCCGACGAGAAGGAGGGGGGGGGCTCAGGGTCAGGAAAGAAGGTAGCAGTAGAGAGATAGATTTTCTTGGGACAATGGAGAGTGGTAGGTACAGTGGGTATGGGAGTGGAGGGAGAGGATGTGGTTGTAGGCGAGACAAGTTTGCTGTCTTTGGGTGCAGGTGCAGGAGCGGGAGGCTGTCGTGAGGTGGATGGCTGTTGGGTGGGTGGGTGGCTGCGTTTGTGTGGTGTGGAAGAGGGGGTGACAGACACAGTGGGAGAGGACACAGGGGACGTGTAAATGGCAGTGGGGGTGGTGACTGCACGTGTGCGGACTGTAGTGGAGGGTATGCTGGTGATGGAAACACTGGCTGATGGTGAGGTGAATGAAGGTGTGAGTGTAGACGTCACAGGGAGGGAGGAGGGAGACGAGGAGGTGGGGGTCACAGAGGTGGTAGTGACTGTTGGCATGTCTGCATCGGAATGTTGCTTGTGTGAATGTCTGCGTGATCTGTGGTGCTTATGTTTGGATGAGCTGCTCTTGGGTGTTGAGGTGTGTGCAGGCTGGTCTGATGGTGTGGGTGGGACAGGCAGAGGAACAGGAGACTGGGAGGAGGGAGTTAGTAGAGGGAGGCAGGAGACAGGGACAATGGCTGCCGTCAGTGCTGAGGCCAGAGCCTGGAACGATCGCTGATGGGCAGCCTGACCCGAATGAATGCCCTCCAGGTACGCATTGCTGCGATGAACCTCCCTCTCCACCCCCTGGATGGCATTCAAAAGGGTAGTCTGCCCAACAATGAGCGTTCGGAGGAGGTCAATGACCTCCTCACTGAGGGCAGCGGGGGTAACAGGGGCAGGGCCTGAGGTGCCTGGGGCGAAGGAGATGCCCGGCTTCCTGGCAGAGCGGGCACGGGGCGAACGCTGAGGGGCTGCTGGGAGGGCGGAGATGGTGCGCTGGGTGGCGGCTGTACTTGTAATGGCGGGGGGCACGGATGGTGCCACCCCCGCAAGGGAGCTCCCTTCCGAGGACGTGTCCGTGTCGCTGCAGGGTCCAGTCGTCCCCGTTGTGGAGCTCCCCTCGCCCTCCGTCTCACTGGTCCAGTCAGACTCTGTGGCATGGCCCTCCTGGGCCATGTGAGATGCAGCTCCCTCCTGCCCTGATGCCACTTCTCCTCCGCCTGATGATGCTGATGCACACAAGCACAGAAAGACAAACAAAAAGGGGGGGGGAGAGAGAAATAAAGAGATTTTGAGTACATGGATCACCGGTACAGTTAGCGGACATGACAGACACAGATGCCCCCTGCACTAAGTTGCGCACTTGGGGTCCCCTACGCATTCCGTGGAACATGCCCTACACGCCTAGAGTTGACAACTGCACCCATGGATGACACGGCCCAGGGATGGCTGTACTGACACACTACTGAGGGTGGTGGCTGGGGACACAGGGGCTTACGGGGGTGCCCAGCCTACAGATATCGCCCTGGCCTAGGGGGACCCACAGCCCTCCTCCCCCACCCAGACACCTCCACTGCGCGACAACAGAGTAGATAATGCTTGTACTCACCCCTTGTGTCTGCTGTGCTGCCCTCACGCGCCCATCCAAATCAGGGTAGGCCACCGCCAGGATCCGGAACATCAGGGGGGTCAGTTGACGGCAGGCACCCCGCCTATGTTGGGAGGCCATCCCCAGCAGAGACTCGGCGGTCTTCTTGGTCCCGCGGCGGATGTCCTCCCACCTCTTGCGGCAGTGGGTGCCCCGTCGATGGTGGACCCCCAGGGTCCGGACTTCCTTGGCGATGGCACGCCAAATCCCGATCTTCTCATGGGCGCGGACCTATGTGACACGTACAGGGAGGGAGAAATACCACGTTCAAGTTTGTCTGCATTTTCGTTGCCAGTGGCCCAACGCCCCCCTTCCCCGCCAGGCCCCCCGCCAGGCCCAACATGCCCCCCATCCCCGCCAGGCCCCCCGCCAGGCCCAACATGCCCCCTATCCCCGCCAGGCCCCCCGCCAGGTCCCCCGCCAGGCCCAACATGCCCCCCATCCCCGCCAGGCCCCCCGCCAGGCCCCCCGTCAGGCCCAACATGCCCCCCATTCCCGCCAGGCCCCCCGCCAGGCCACCCGCCAGCCCCAACATGCCCCCCATCCCCGCCAGGCCCCCCGCCAGGCCCCCAAGCCAGCCAGTGGCCCCAAATCCATATTGAATTAAACTCACTTGTTGGTCTGGAGGACCGTAGAGTAGCGAATACTGGGGGAGGACCCCATCCACAAGTTTCTCCAACTCCTCTCCAGTGAAGGCAGGGGCCCTTTCCCCAGTCGCAGCAGCCATTGTCCCTTCCAGACCGAGGTCACAGCAACACTTGCAGTATAGGTCCTCTCCTGTGAAAGTTCAAGTCGCAAGTGGATAAGTAGATAGAAAATGGCGGTCACGTCCGCGGCGGTGCGTACCGCGGCGGTGCGTACCGCCACCGCCAGCGCCCTTCGCCATTGGCTCCTGAAACCCATAGGCTTCAATGTTAACCAATGCGGCTTCGCGCCGCGGTCTTTGACCGTCGACCGCCGCGGTGTGCCACGCCAGCGCATTGACCTCACATCCCATTGTCACACTTCACAGGTCAGGCAGCCGCCATTTTGAGGGTCCACATGGCTCAATTTCAACTGCGTCACACAGGCCTAGGCCTTGCATAGCCACTCAGACACGCCATTCACTGCATAGAGAATTGTTTACTGTGCAAGCTGTGAGTACGTACCTGTGGGTTGCTTGACTCTGTGCTCCATGTTGTCCTTCCTAGGCACCGTCCGCTGGGTTTGGCGAGGAGACAGATGAATCCTCGCGTGTACCGACCGCTGGTGGACCTGTCGACAATGGAAGAACGCCACATTATCCTGACCTACCGGCTTGACCGTGCCACTATACATGAACTGTGTGCCCAGCTGGAGCCCGACCTGATGTCCCCCATCCGCCAACCCACATGGATTCCCCCTCTGGTGCAGGTCCTGTCAGTACTCCATTTCTTGGCAAGTGGGTCATTTCAGACAACAGTGGGAATTGCTTCTGGGATGTCTCAGCCCTTGTTTTCGAAGGTGTTATCCAGAGTGTTGTCTGCCCTGATGAAATACGTGAGGAGCTACATCATTTTCCCTGAGGTGGGCGAATTGGCTACAGTGATTTCTACGCCCTTGGACATATTCCCAACGTCATTGGTGCCATTGATGGGACCCATGTGGCTTTGGTTCCCCCAAGAGACAGGGAGCAGGTGTACAGGAACAGAAAAAGTTACCATTCCATGAACATCCAGGTGGTGTGTTTGGCTGACCAGTACATCTCGCATGTAAATGCCAAATTCCCAGGGTCAGTGCATGACGCCTACATCCTGAGGAATAGCAGCATCCCTTACGTGATGGAACAGCTAGAGAGACACCGTGTATGGCTATTGGGGGACTCTGGGTACCCCAACCTGTCGTGGCTACTGACCCCAGTAAGGAATCCCCGGACCAGGGCAGAGGAACGGTACAATGAGGCCCATGGGCGTACTAGGAGGGTGATCGAACGCACCTTTGGCCTCCTAAAGGCCAGGTTTAGGTGCCTGCATATGACAGGTGGATCCCTAATGTACTCACCTAAGAAGGTGTGTCACATCATCGTGGCCTGCTGCATGCTTCACAACCTGGCTTTGCGCCGCCAGGTGCCTTTCCTGCAGGAGGATGGTCGAGACGGTGGTGTTGTGGCAGCTGTGGAACCTGTGGAGAGTGACGAGGAGGAAGACGACGGGGCTGAAACAGACAACAGGGACAGAATCATTGAACAGTACTTCCAATAGGACACAGGTAACAATTCAAACATAATTTAGTAAATGTGAACTACTCTCCTGCATCTCTGCTGCCTGTCTATTTGCCCCAGTGTATGATGACTGAGTTGTGGCTTTTCCCTCCCTATTTCAGATCTGGGGTCCCCACTACGAGTCCTGTGCTTCGTTTCCCCATGGACTACAGCTTTGTGGCAGCTGTTTGTTGACTTCACTATGTACAAGGACATATTTGCACTGTCATGTCAATTACAATATTTTGAAATCACAGCCAGACTCCAGATAGTTTTGTGCAAAATAGGTGTTTATTTCAGTGCTCAAAATGGGATGGGTGGTTTCAAGTGGGTGGGGGCTATGGTGAAGGAATGTCCATGGCAGAGTCCAGAGTAACAGTCACACAGGTGCATTGTCCAGAGGCCTGTGGAGAGATGGAGCATGGGCAGTTCAAGGATGGACAGGGTGACAATGTGGGACAGTGGGATGACATCAGGTGGTATCCTTTGCTGGCGGGGGTCTTGACATCCTACTCTGTCTTCTTGCGAGATCTCAGGGCCCTCTTGCGGGGTGGTTCTTCTCCTGCAGGAGGTGGGGGTCTGGTGGGCTGCTGTTGTGCGGGGGCCTCCTGTCCACTAGCGCCGGCGGAGGTGGTTGGCTGTTCTTGGTCCAGGCTAGTGGCAGGGGCCCTTTGTTGTTGTTGAGTGTCCGTCCTGGTGTTGATGAGGTCCTGCAGCAGCCCTACCATGGTAACCAGGGTGGAGGTGAGGGCTCTGATGTCCTCCCTGTACCCCCGATAGTGTTCCTCCTGCAGTACCTGGATCTCCTGGAACCGGGCCAGTACCGTCGCCATCGTCTCCTGGTAGCGGTTGTATGCTCCCATGATGGTGGTGAGGGCCTCGTGGTGAGTGGGTTCCCTGGGCCCGTCCCCCCCCCTGTCGCACAGCTGCCCTCCGAGTTGCCCTGTTTCCCTGGGCCTCTGCCCCCTGGCCCGTGTGCCCACTACCACTGCCCCCAGGTCCCTGTTGTTGTTGTTGGGGTGGTGGGTTATCCTGGGTGCCCTGTAGTGGTAGACACACCGCAGATTGACGCGCCCTGGAGACAGAGGCATGGGCCCGCTGGGTGGGAGCTGTGCTGGTGTTCCCAGAGGGGTTTGGGTCTGTAGTGGCCTGTGCCTGTGTGAGGGGAACCGACTGTCCAGAGGTCCCCGATGGTCCGGGCTGGTCATCAGTGTCCAGGTCGACAGAGCTGCTGTCATCGCTGACGGCCTCTTGGGTGGGGGGTGTGGAGAATTCTGGGCCCTCCGTGGCGGTGTGTTGACGGTCGGGTCCTGCAGGGGTATAGAGGTATGGTTATAGTTTCAATGTGTGGCATATGGGTGTATCTGTGGGTTCCCGTGTCCCCAAGTGCTGGCATTCGTGTGTGGGGGCTTTGGTGAGGGTGGCTTGTGGGGGGGATGTGTATATGCATAGGGCATGCTTTGGTGATGGGTGTCCATGCTTAGTGGACGCATGCAGGCCTAGGTTTTGGGATGTGTGGGTTGTGATGGTGAGACATTGGCAGGGAATAGGTGTGCTGGGGGTGGGGGTGAGGATGGTGGTGGGGGTGAGGATGGTGGTGGGGGTGAGGGTGGGGGTGAGGATGGGGGTGGGGTGAGGGTGGGGTTCGAGGATGGGGGTGAGGGTTGGGGTATGATTTGGCATGCAGGTGGGGGGGAAGCAGTAGTGAAGCTTCAACTTACCAGTATCCATTCCTCCGCCGACTCCTGCGAGGCCGTCAGGATGCAGGATGTTCAAGACTTCCTCCTCCCATGTTGTAAATTGTGGGGGTTGAGGTGGGGGTCCTCCGCCAGTCTTCTGCACGGCGATGTATGTGCCTGGATACCATGGAACGCACCTTCCCCCGTAGGTCGTTCCATCGCTTCCTGATGTCTTCCCGATTTCTGGGGTGCTGTCCCACAGCGTTGACCCTGTCGACAATCCTCTGCCATAGCTCCGTCCTCCGGGCAATGCTGGTGTATTGGACCTGTGTGCCGAAGAGCTGGGGCTCTACCCGAACGATTTCCTCCACCATGACCCTGAGTTCTTCGTCTGAGAAGCGGGGGTGTCTTTGGGGTGCCATGGAGTGGTGTGTATGATGTGTGGGGTGGAGTATGTGTAGTTAAGTGTGTTGAGTGTGGTGGTGTGTGTTGTTTTGTGTGTGGATATTGTGTGGGTGATGGTGTAGTGTGCCTCTGTGTGATGGTATTCTGTGATCGCTGATGTGTCTCTCAGTGCTTCTTTCTGAATTTTTGGTCGTAGGGGTTTGTGGGTGATGTGGGTGTGTGTTTTATATTGTATTGTGTGTGTGGGAGTGGTGTGTGTATGTGTATCAGGTGTGTGGAATTCAAATCGGCCAATGTGGCTGAGTTTTGTTCGTTTGTGTGTATTCTGACCGCGGCGGTGTGTACCGCCAATGGAAAACCGCGTTTGAAGGACCGCCGTGTGGATTCGTGGGTCGTAATGGCATGGGCGTATTTCTGTTGGCGTGACGGTGGAGGTTTGGTCACCTCCACTTTTCCGCCGACCGCTGGTCTGGCGGTCTGTTGTGGCTGTCGGATTTTCGGAGGTTTGGCTGCTGCGGGTCAGAATGACCGTGGCGGGTTACCGTGACCGCGGCGGAATTATGGAGGATTTCTGACCGGCGGTAGGCGCCTTTTACCGCCGAGGTCAGAATGACCACCACTGTGTGCTAAAGGATTTCATGCCACCGCCATCTGTGTTCATCGCTTTTTGAACAATACACGCATATAGACACCTTTAATGGACATTGGATGCATTGTTCTATAAACGTGACGGCACCACTGCCCTACCGGGCAAACTGAAGCGATTCCGATCACAGAAGAGAGTTATTCATATTCACTTGCTTACCACCCAATCATTCATTTACACACCTAATTACCATCTCATCACCCCAGCTGTCCACTTACTTATCAGACTGTCCACCCATCAGTGCATCTACCCTCCATCCATCCAACTACATTTCCGTTCTTCCCTACTTCTGCACACACATTCATCCCTCTCTGCAGTGCTTCATCTGCAGCTTGCCATCGCTTTGGCTCTTAGCTTGAAAACTATTCTGTCCTCATTGTCGAATATTATAATACAGTTTCCTAGTGGAGCTGTCGGTATAGTTGCAAAAAATCAGAGCTCATCCTGAATGCTAATGCCATAGCTACCCTCTTTATAACTTGGGAAGCAGGTTCGAGACTGGGTGTCAGCTACACATCCTGTGATTCTTTGCAAATCACTTTAACTCCTTGACCCTAAAAAAACATGAATTTGCCCTTGTATAATATAACTGGCGTCAGGAATACCTTCAGGTCAAGTTCGTGCTGCCTGTATAAAACAGCAAAAAATACATTAAGAGAGATGTAATTATATGTTAAAAGACTATGGGGGTTATTACAACTTTGGAGGAGGTGATAATCCGTCCCAAAAGTGACGGTAAAGTGACGGATATACCATCAGCCGTATTACGAGTTCCATAGGATATAATGGAGTCATAATACGGCTGGTGGTATATCCGTCACTTTACCGTCACTTTTGGGACGGATTAACACCTCCTCCAAAGTTGTAATAACCCCCTATGTGATATAACTGCATATGTATTTATTACATTTTTTTGTATATGTGCCGTCACTAAATTTTAGAGTGGGGATTTGCTGTCCAAGTCAACCCGTTTAGTTCCAGGAAGTTTGTACTGCAGTCATGGCTTGCCCAATTGTCCTAACAGCGTGCTTCTGGGCAAAGCACGATATATCTTTCTATCGTAACAATGAGTGGAGCCCCAAACAAAACCAAGAAGGAAAGAGAGGGACTTTTCCAAACATTTAGGGAGACTTGTTTGGAGGTGGGGTCGGCATGTAGGAGAGTTGGAGAAGAAGGAGAAATGGTGTTTACTAATTGCTGCCTGTGTAAAGAAAAGTCACAAGTCCAAGCAACAAGGCTGATGCTTAAGGTATAGCTGGCCATTTAGAAAATGCACCTCCACCGCCTTCGGGCATCATGCTTTCACACCTTCCATTGAACGCTTATTAGCTGCAGAGCAGTGACAACACCTTAAAACAAAGCACATTGACCACCTGGTCCCCACCAACTGTTTCTGTCTCTTTAAAGACACGATGTTTTAAATAAAAAAACAGCTGCCTTCCCAACTTCAATGCACAGTCTACGTGTGCTGAAATGGGCTCTTCCAAGAGAAAAGAGTGTTGAGTCCTTTTTTGTGATTAGAAGGCACCTAATGTGAAACAGCGCAGCAGTGGCCTGGCCTAGAATAAAAGCAGAGACAGGCGAGCTAACAAATTGATATGACAGCAAAGACAGTGGTGTGGCTTGGCTCTCAGAGTCCATTAACGAGCAGAGCCATGCATGTGCCATTTCAGAAATGATCCAAAAGTCATGCCACTCTTTTATTTCCTGGCAAAACAGATCTAAATATACTCTGCTTCGCTAGAAGTCAAGCGTTAGCGATACAGATGCCTCTGTGTCAGACAGCAGACAACCTGAGAAGGTTGGAAATCACTGCATCTTACCCTCAGTCACTAGCCTTTTTAATGGAACTGAGTGAGACTAGCATCTCATTACCTCTCTTCAGGTTGAGCATTGATGAACTGAACTATTTTATTAAGTCTACAACACTAGCTGGAGTTTACACAGCAATTTCTGTACTAGTGTACATGTATCATTTTAGTAAAAGAAAGACACCTGCAGATTATCAACTGTTTTCTGCAGCAGGTCCAACTATACTGCTCCTACATAAATATGAAGTCCACAGATTAAAAACAGATATCTGTATCTCATAATGAACTCATGGACATATTGTAACTAGACGGAGATGCACCTGTAATGTACAAATCGATCTCTGCAGCAGGTAATGTTTCTGTGGTTGGAACCAAAGAATGAAGGATACATAGAAGTGGATGCAGCAGACAATAAGCACACTGAGCTGCCTTGCTTGGAGGAATTTGTAGTTTATATGTTACAGAAGGACCCCTGAAGAAACTTAATTCCCTTCTCCCCAGTAAGTTATTTCATAGGATTGGACATGTTACCTGCAAGTTTACAGAGATTTTAACAGTACTTTTTTCTTTTTGCATACAATACAAAACAACTCCCATAGTAAATTACTTTGTGAGCATTTCTGAAAACATTCAGCACACGTTCTACTTTAAGATAAGCTTAACCTAAATGGTTGATATGCCTGTAAAGTCATCAACATTTTTTTCTTTACCTTTTTGAAAAAGATTTGAATGAATACAAAATGTTAGCTCTCTTGAAGTAATCAACAAATCATTTTCAAATCATCCTCAGGTCATCAAGAACATTCTCCTCTTCTGACGTAATCAGAAACTCATCCTCAAATCATCAGGAACAATCCCATTTTGTGAAGTCATCAAATACTCATTTTCAAGTCATCTTCAGATCATCAGTCTCTGGTTTCTAAGCTTTGCTGATGACTTCAAGAGCTTGATGATGTCTGATGATGAGGAAATGACTTCTAAGGTAGTTCAATGATCATCGGATGACTCTGAGATGGCTTCTAAAGTAATCCTCTTTGACCTGGGTTATCTGTTGATGCCGAAAAGGCCTTCGTTCACGTTCACTGGCCGTACTTGCAATGTGTACTTGATAAATTTGGGCCCTGGTCGTGGTTTAGACACTGGGTCGGATGCAACTTTGTCCAACCCCAAGCGAAGGTCAGGGCCATTGGTTTATTGTCTCGTTCATATGTCATGGCCCGTGGCACCAGACAGGAAAGTCTATTATCCCCACTCTTATTTGCCTTATATACTAAACCATTTGCTGAAAGGGTGAGGCAACACCCCCATATAACGAGCGTTCCATGGGGTGGGCGGGATCATAAACTGGCCTTATACGCTGATTACATAATGATCTTAGTGACACCACCTCTCACCACCTTGCAACACCTAATGGGAGCGATGGAAGACTTTGGACGAGCGTCAGGTTTTAAAATTAACTTTCAGAAAACACAGGTTTTTAACTTTACCATTTCAAACACAGATGAGATAGCTTTAGAGAACCTACTCCCCTTTGCTTGCACCAAGCGGGAGCTGGGATACCTGGGTCTGCAGATTTATTCTACCCCAGGACACGCGGCTCACAAAAATGATCCAACACTCCCTTCTAACACCAGAACAGATCTGTCAACTTGGAAGAAATACACATGATCTTGGCTGGGGTGCCTGTCAGTGGTCAAAATCACCCTATCTCCTAGGACATTATGGGGGTCATTCCTACCCTGGCGGTCCGAGACCGCCAGGGTAGGGGACGGAGGAAGCACCGCCAACAGGCTGGCGGTGCTTCTGGGGCTATTCTGACCGCGGCGGTAAAGCCGCGGTCAGAAAAGGGAAGCCGGCGGTTTCCCGCCGGTTTCCCGCTGCCCCTGTGAATCCTCCACGGCGGCGCTTGAATCCTCCACGGCGGCGCTGCAAGCAGCGCCGCCATGGGGATTCCGACCCCCTTCCCGCCAGCCTGGTTCCGGGAACGGGTGTCGTGGGGCCCCTGGGGGCCCCTGCAGTGCCCATGCCACTGGCATGGGCACTGCAGGGGCCCCCTAACAGGGCTCCACATTGATTTTCAGTGTCTGCTTGGCAGACACTGAAAATCGCGACGGGTGCAACTGCACCCGTCGCACACCAGCAACTCCGCCGGCTCCATTCGGAGCCGGCCTCCTCGTTGCTGGTGCTTTCCCGCTGGGCGGGCGGGTGGCCTTTTGGCGGTCGCCCGCCAGCCCAGCGGGAAAGTCAGAATGACCGCTGCGGTCTTTTGACCGCAGTACGATCTTCTGGCGGTTCCCGCTTGGTGGGCGGCGACCGCCGCCCGCCAAAGTAGGAATGAGGGCCTATATCTCATGCAGACACTACCCTTACAGCCGCCAACAGATGTGCTAGACATACTGTAGCGCCTGGTACATGACTTCATCTGGGGGAAGGAGAAGGCAAGAATGGCAAAAAGACAGGCATATTTGCATCAGGCAAAGGCGGTTTTGGTGTGCCGCTCTTCGTACTATACTATCAGACTGCTCATCTTCAGTACATGGTGGAGTGGGCACGGAGAAACACTGGTGTTTCATACACCAGGCAGTGGCAGGGATACATGCTTGGAAGCTCCAGTGGCCCCCAAAAACACATTCCCCGTCGGGAGAGTATGTTTCCCTGGTGATTCGCGTCACAGTGGGGTTATGGGATAGAGTACAGGAACAACACCAACTTTCCTCAGGTATATCTCCTCTAACTCTGTTTCTAGGAAATCCAGTCTTTCCCCCGATGCAGAGGGGGCAAACTGTTTTGTATTGGCAGGAGGCCGGTTGTAAGAGACTAGAGGAACTTTATGATCCAGGCAGGATCATTGACTTTGCACAACATCTGAGTGGTTATGCCCCACCCGACATACTGGCAATACTTGGCGATAAGCCATTGGGTATTACAACCACATATCCACCCTCATGGTAGCCAGGCACTCAAGCCATTTAAAAAATGGCTCTTCACACACCATTCTGATCAGAAGTGCCTTTCAGACATATACACATTTTTGCTCAACACCCTCACCCCCACCAAAACTCCAGCGCAGCAGAGATGGGAACAGAAATGCAAACGTGAGTTCACCCCTCTGCAATGGCATGATATCATCCACAGAGTGCAGGCCTCAGATTGCAGGACATCAGGTAAAGTAATATTTTTAAACATAACACACTTTTGGTATTATACGTTGGACTGGGTGGCTAGGTAGAGACCAAATGGGGACCCCACATGTTGGAGAAGCTGTGGTCAGGTTGGTACCTTAACACACCTGCTTTGGCACTGTCCTAAAATTCAGAGATTCTGGAAAGAGGCCCATCAGGTGTTGACAGAATGTACAATAAGTATTTGACGCAACCCTGGATACATCGTGTTAGGCCTTCCAAATGCAGGGATGTAACCTCTGAAATCAGCATGAGGACGTGCTATAACATTGGCTCTAGTGGTTGCCAAATGGGTTTAATTAGCCTGCTGGGGCACACATACAGTACAAACACATTTGGATTGGCTTCACAAACTGGGAACTCTTGGGGATGGAGAAGTTAAGAGCAGTAGCCAACCACACACTGCTACAGTCCATAAAACCTGGGGCCCTTGTGTACAGTTCTTATCAGGTGAATTTCAGTAACTGACATGTCCTATCTATCTCCGCATCCTGTGTTTTACACACCAGCCGATCTCAGATGACTGACCTCCCGGGAAGGTGCTGTGGCTGATTGCCCACAGAAGGATGGTGCTGCTCTTTAATGCCTTTAATGGGTGTGTCAAGCTTTCTTTTCCTCTCCTCTAGTCACACTCCTTTCCCCTTGTCACCTTCTGTCTGTATTGCTTGGAGTGATGGTCTTCTTTTATTCCCCACCGGTCAGTGAATGTAGGTGGGACTATGTTGTATCAATTGTTGGTTAAAATCAATAAAATTGAATTAAACCTTAAAGTATCCTGAGGTATTGTTATTTATCAGGTGCAATAAATAGCACATCGTTTCTACAAAAACTCTTAACCAGGACCTAAGCCACTTCAGACAGAGATGAGCCTTATGCAGATCCAGCTCATGCCTGCTCATATGGGAACACTCCATCTCAAACCTTTTGAATTCAACCAGATTTCAGGTCTGTTTGTTCACCTTAATGTAGTTATTAACCTGGAGTTCTCCACTCTTGATCCTTCTGACTTAACCAGCTGAAACCAATGTTTCTGGTAAGAATACCTCAGGCCAATATAGGAGGTGGTAACAAACGCAGCGAAAGACAGTGGTAAATTGTTTTACTTACACTTTTAAAAAATGCAGGATTCTGATTCTTGATTAACTGTAAAGACGCCAATTTTATCAGGCTTCACTATTTTGAATAGCCAAAATCAAATGATATATGTTTGTGTTTTTAACTATGGCTGCCACATAACAGAGCAAAGATAATGTTACCAAGGATATTGTTTAATCTTCAGAAAGCTTGGAGCTACAACAAAGTGCAAATGTCATTAATTCTATTAAAACAGAACCGAACACATTGTTTCAGAGGATTCAGAATTTAAAAAACTTGCCCCCTAAACACCAGCGGGATCGATGCCAAGCAATACCCACGCTCATACTGTTGTCTGATAAAATGTAATACGCGAAAATACTGTGGGCCTCATTAGAGTGCACTGGTTCAGTCCGTTATTTATGTGCACCAAGAACTACTGTTACTAGGAGTTCTGGTACTTCCAGGGTGGCGAACTAATAGGAATTCAAGTTTTGAGGGAGTAGCAAGTGGGAATTTGTGTTTTCACACTGATTCTTGCATGTTTTTCTATATCTTTAACACAGAGATTTCCGAAAAAATTGGTTGCCTTTAGCTCTTATTACCGGTCCCATTAAAATTACTGTGGTACTCGTACTAAGGACCAAAGTGCTGCAAACTGGGTCATAATTTCTTCTGAAATGTAATTAAAGCAAATCAATTACAAGTTGCTCCTTATGGTAGTGTCGTTTATGTATCATTCAGTGATCCAATACAATACCATTACCCTCTTCTGCTAACTTGTGAGATCTCTCATGAGGATACTGTAATTCAGAATTACCAAGATGATGACATAACAAATGGTGGGCTGTCCATGATGGTTCAATGCATTCCGCGTCTCTGTCTCAATGTCAGTCTCGGTGTATGGGTAAAAGAAGCACATAAGACACAGTGCCAAAATATTAATCCTGTGTCTCTGACACAGTCCCAAAATTCGGCTCCAGTGTCCTTGGAGGAGTGACAAAAAAGCTATTTTCATTTTGTATACAGTCTACTTACAATGTATTTGTCATTCTCATATAATATCCCCTTCTTCAATTAAATATTAACAACAATCATAGATAAAGTGAATTTTGAGCTGAGAATCCAAATCCACTTCTCAGTAAAGATTGTGTGGTATATTTCTAGAGGTTTTTGGTAATGGTGTTGACTCGGAAATCTCCGGATTACTAATAGTTTCAATTGATTACTTTCTAGCTGCAGACAAGAGTAAACAGCACCTCGTCTGTTCTAACACAGGAGACACCAAACTATAAATCAGTAATCAGGAATTTGGTATTTCACTACTGAGGTATTTAGGGCCGAATTTAAGAAAAGTGGAGCTGCATCCAATGCAGCGCCACTTTTCTTGCATCCCCTTGCACTCCCTAACGCCACCATGCATGCGCTGTATTTATGATACGGTGCACCATTGCGGTATTAGGAACAATAGCATGTACATTTTTGATGCTATTGTGGCGCTTTGCTCCACTACTGTCAATAATGTTGATGCTAGTGGAGAAAAGTGCAAGGGGGCCCATTGATTACAATGGGTGGGTCCTTTTAGCACCTGCTTTAAGCGGGCATTAAAAACGACACAAAAAATTTAAATTTCACTGCGCCATTTTGCGGACATCCTTGCGCTGGAACGCCTACCTTGCATACATTATGCATGGCGCAAGCATAATGTGGAACAAAGGGTTACAAAGCATTGGGCCACTTTGTAAATATGGCGTGGGGAAAAGGCCACGTTAGCATAAAGAAAAGCTAAAGTGGCACAAGGGGCTCTTAAATCTGCCCCTTAATGTTATGTCAACAGTGGTAACAGTCACTCATACTTGGATAGTTCTTTTTTTCACCTCTCTATATTTTCACTGTCCCTTTAAGCAGTTCCCTCTCCCACTTTAAATTCTAGCCAGTAACTGTTTCTGTAAAAACTTAAGGAAAAGGCTTCTTCGAAGAAGTTCATCTATAAACGTTTCTGAGCCCAATTAAGTCAGTCAGAAAGTTCATAGGCCTTTGTCAAATATTTATAACCCGGCTCACTCCTCATGAACACATTTGAATCTCAATGTATTGTTACTTAGAAGTGTCAGATCTTGGCACACTTAACGTCGGAAGGGTTTCACATGAAGCTAGTTAGCTGGGTCATTTATTATAAAATTGTTTTACTAACATAGACGTTAACGCTGCAATTCATTTAGACTAAAAATGTGACTACATTATTCAGCTTGAATGTGATATTTTGCTCTGCAGCTTGCAATTATGTGTGCCTTTGTGGCATTTAACAGTGTAATAGTGGAGGTCAAATATCAGGGTTGCGTGAAGTGACCCTTTTGTTGCCCAGACATTTACATTAGAAAATCATCTGATCAGTGTTTTATTTTTCTCAAGAACATGTGAAGGTCGTCGTGCCCAATGCCAAGGCTAAGCAGTCTTCCTTCCTTGCTGTGACCCTTTTTAATGTTTTACTGTATTTCTCTTTCTCCTTTTCTCTCCCTTCTGTGTTGTTCTTTCTCTTGCTCTGGTTCGAAGTCTGAGCAGGAAAAATAAGCGCTGGACCCTGAAACAAGTGCTTTTTTACACAATCTGCAACCAAAGGCTCAAATTAAGCACTGCATCTAATTCTAAAATTAATATTATTTTCTATAACTAGCAATTAGGTCAGGGCACCACAAGTTTAAATTATTGTCAATAATATTCATTCGACTACTGTACTGAATATAAGCTACACCTTTCTAATGGCCTGATTCACATATCTATTGAAAAGGGCTTCAGAAGTTCACTCCTGTTGAACTAACGCTATGTTTAAAGAAAATTTCAAACATTAGGATTTTTCAAAGAATTCCTGCAGGACCCCTGGTAAATTAAGGTAGTCACTGGTTCCCATGTGTACTTGCATACATAAATTTTTGACCTGATGGAAACGTAAAGAGTCTGTCTCCACAGGAAAAACATCCCCACACAGCAACCTGGTCACGGGTTTCAGTTTTTGGAGTGTTTTTTTTCCTATTCATACTCCGAAAAAAACATTAATTTCTGCACTCGAACATTGCACTTGCAAGGGTTTTCGAAGATAAAAGGGTCCTGCAAATGTTTAATGATTACCTACAAATTTGGAATTTCATGAGTGTCTACCAAGTTTTGCTGGTGGATTTCCTTACGGCTTATCACAATCCACACCAAAAAGCTGATTTACCCACACATTCTAATTAACTGTCGCAATTTCTAGGCTCGAGACCCCCTTTTGTAAATGTAGAATCTTGCCTTTACTACTTCGGGTCCCGATTTTCCGTGCGAGGGTGAAATACACAGAAGTCACGCATTCACATTGAAAAAAGGCAAGGGAAAGGAAAGTGGATCAAGGGGTTCTCTTCTGCCATAAAATGGTGGCTGAGATGCCGGGGGCCCAGTGAATGAGAGAAGCATTGGCGAGCCAAAGGGGTGCGAAGTTAAGCATGTCTGCACCTGTTCGTGCCCTAACGGGACCAGGGGCCAGGTACCCTGCCCGAATTTCCTTAAAGACAGTGTTATTCAGCACAATCATTATATTTCTTGAGACTTTAACACCCCATGTATACCTGCCCTCTTTATGGTCAGCGAAGGGTGGCTGGTGCTCCGTTTTCTGTAGTTCTGCATTTGGCAGCTCTGAGAAAGTTAGAATGAAAATGCTTGGGGCCCAAAATGGAATTTTGCACTTATTAATTGTGGATCCCTCCCCACCATAGGTTTGAGCTACATATACTAATTGAGGACGAACAGTTGGATGTCCTGTTTCTAACAGAAACGTGGTTGGGTGACAGTTCTGCGCCAGACATTATGCAAATGCGGAGTGCATAAAAGTGGTGGGTGTATTGTTATCATTTTAAAAGACACATATACCTATAATCCCCTTCACATCACAGAGTGTGAAAATCTCTCTTTTTCCACAAAATTGTCACCCAAAGACTCCTTCTCTCGACTATTAATATATGGACCACAGGCCCCAGTACGAGGTTTGCATTAGCCCTACCTGAGATCGAATTGAGCCTCGCCATTGAAAAAACAAATTTCACCCTTCTTGGGAATTTCAATGTGCATTTCGATCCAAAATTCCACTGTCAAGCATCTTACATGATTTAGTCTGTCTTCAGCGCACCCAAAGGCTAGAAGGCTGCACTCATGATAAAGGACCTTTTTAGGTCCAGTATTTAGTGATGATCCTAGTTTAAAGTTTGGAAAACCATGTGTGATGGCATGGGTAGAACATGCCTTGATCTCATTTACATCGGAGGGTGTTCTATTCCCAATGGACAGTAAAACCACTACCAGTTGTGGCCATAGATGGTCAAAATTGAATAAAGAAACATGGATGAATTCCCCAGCTTCTACTAAACCAGCATTTGGGAATCATCCTTCTAGTAGAAGAATGGATCAAGAACTCGCTTGACGAAATGATCCCTACCACCAATAAATAAGTGAAGGAAAGAAAAATCTGCTTCATGATTCACAGCCCATCTAATCTCCTTAAAAAAGGGTATAAAATCATAGGAAGAAAATAGAGATACAATTAAGAAGAAAATTTAAAACTCTCCTACAGGATAGCCATTAGACACTGCCATCAGGAAAGTAAAAAGGCACAGGCATCATAATATGAAGCTGTAGTGATGAATGCCACTAATGCCCTGAGGGAATTATTTCATATTGTTAAATCGCTGACTACTTCAAACGTCGAAAACACACTGCCTGCCCCTACAGTAAGATGCTCCAATGAACTTGCAGCGTATTTTCAAGACAAAGGGCCTGATTTGGATTTTGGTGGTAATGTCCTCCATCGACGTTTCAACTGAAAACTAGGGGTATGCAGTAAACTCACGGAGTTTTGCCATTCCCAACTCCACTTGGAGCACGTAGTTTGGCAAAAACACTGCCAACCGCCAGCAGAGCGGAGTTTATCAGCATGCCATCATGCTCACCCCTACTCTTTATATAGCATCTTTCACAAACATGACATCTTAGGACACTGCTATTGTGTTAACTCTTATAAGTGCAGTTTTTATACATCCTTTTGTCAAAAATAAGTTTTATGTTTTTCTTTCTCATTAATCAATTAATGTAACTACTTGATTTCTTATCTCCCACCTATTTTCATCATACTACAGCATTTTGTGTTCTTGACCACAGACATCACACTAGGCCAAGCAATTGGAGCCCTCCAGTACCCAAACTACATCATGAATTATTTACGACACGTCGATTTTCCTCCCCCACATGTACCTCTGGATTTTGCAGTTGCATGTGTGATCTTGTAAATTTAAGGATTTGCACTGCAAAATTCCAACAGTTCCTACATGAAGTGGGCAGCGTCCTCTTTTACGATTCTGTAATGGGAAAAAGAGCGGGAATTAGTGCCTGGTATGCACTGGTGTCACCCAGAGGAATGATGTCATGTTGCCTGCTCCAGTCTTCTGTGTATCTCATCTCCTTGCATCTTTAATGCCTGTGTGTCTGGACTTTACTCTGTGGAGGAGGGAGGTGTACAACCTATCACTCAGGAGCTGGCCTCTTGTCTGCCAGCCCACAGAGGAGAGAGGTCATTGTGGGACAGAAGAAAGTGATGTCTTGCTAGTGAGGGCATAGACCACAGGCCTTTCTCCTTTGCACCAGGTGATATGTCTTTTTGTGTGTCCTGTGGACTGCCCACTTTCATTAACCTCACACTTCCTGTCTCTCCTACTATGCTTCAGAGACCAATGTCTGCGAGCTGTACACCCAGGTCTGTGGGTAGGGCCAGTGCGTGCCCTGCCAAGGGAGTTGCACCGCATCTGCAGCAACGGATTCTGGCTCAGTACCCAGGGCACTCAAAGCACTGGTAAGACCGGCATTTTCTCAAGGACTCTGTTTCAGGCCTGCAGCACCTCCCTTTCCACCCAACACACTACTGAGAGGGTACATACAGAGCTATAATCCCATGAAGAGAAATACACTTATATGGTCTTCTCAGCTTTTAGGCTACCAGGGCTGGGAAAGAGTCACTGGCATGCCAAACAGGCCAAAGCGTTAATGCCTGTCCCAGGCTTTGCAGCCTTTCACAACACTGTGGCTTCTCAGTTCTCATATTTCACTAGAATGCAGGCCATGCCTGGCAGGGACTCTGGGTTCCACCATGTTTTTGCAATTTTATCAAGGGGAATTATACACTGGAAACATTACCCAGAGTTTGGCTCCTGGTGAATCAGATAACTCTTCCCATCCCAGAGTTTCACCACTCAAGGTAATCATTGGGCTGTCAGGAAAAAAAGGGCTTTCTACAGAAGGTTACTGCTCAGGTGACTGTCAGGATTATTGAGGAGACAGCTCCATCCAGCCCATGCCTCTTTACTCAAGGCAACAACCCTGTGACAGTAGCATGAAGGAAACAGCTTCATCCTGAAGTCTAGCAACTCAAATTAATTGCAGGAACATTTGAGGAAAAGAGGCCTAGAGCTTTGGTCCCCAGAGAATAAAGGAACCTCACCGAGTCTCACTCTCCAGGCATATCACTGAGGTGTTTGTTCAGTCACCAGTCCAAATTAGGCACTGATCACAGGTACCCAAATTAACCTATGCAGTTTGTGACTGTCATTAGCAAGGATTCTCCATAATAAAGAGTAGTTTGCAATATACTGATTTCTGACTGCAAATAGGGAAAGAGATGACTGCCTTTTGCCTAGCTTACCTTGCTACCGGGTATGGAGGTGGGTCCAGCAGCAACCTTTCTGCACTCAAGACATCACCTCCGTGCTTGCAAGAAGTCTCTTTTTCAGGAAGTGATACCCTCTCCCTGGCATGAATTCCTTTGCTAGTTAGTTCTATGTCTTCTGCTGTGTGAAACAGATATAGAAAGAGATATTCTGGAATCACACTTCATTCTCTATTCCATGGTGGGCTGTAGAAATCTACCCACTCTCCCAGTCGGCGTAGCTTGCAAGGGCGCTTCATTAAAGTATGCAGAGTTCTTGGCAAATCCAGCACAGTTTTTCTGACTGTCAGGAAAATACTCTCCAGTTTGTTTGTTTGACTTCACCGATCAATAATGTAATTTTTTTGCCATTTGTTGCACTCCGGTGCCCTCTTGTAATTACTGTTTTAGTGGTTCAGTAAGGTAGTTTACTACCTTAATGTGAATGTACCACCGGCCCTGTTTCTATTCAGGGGTTTTAGTTTCGTTTCCCCAGTGTCTTCCCTCAGTCCTCCAGCTTTTAGAAGACGATCAACACTTGAACACCTCCTGTCTGTGATGTTCCACCAGGACTCTACATACAGCTTCTCGGTCCCAGAGTGCTTTGTCAATCACTGCTCTCCACCCAGGAGCTCATGATGAGCTCTGACATTGACATCTCGCTGGAGAGGCTGCATATACAGCACACGTTTCCGCAAACATTAAACTCGGGATGTAATTTAGTGGTGGTCAAGTGAAACTCCGCAAGCTCTGCCCAGACCTCCTGAATACCAATCCAATGCTGCAAACGTCTGTCCACCATATTTAGATGTTGGCGGCCCCATTGACAAAAGCCCGCATTCAAACCATCGTTTCCGCCAAGGAATTCCATCTGCCATCAATGGCATTATAGGCAAAAGGGGCTGACGGTGGAACACCACCTACACTTATCGCTGAGCAGATTTGGACCTGCCTTTCTGCCAAGGAAAAAGTGGCGGTCCAACCTCCAAGTCTGAGTTAGTGAACTGGGGAGGGGGTGAGGAGGTGAAAACCCACTTTTTCCCCATTCCACCTCTATCTTTGACTGGACATAACTGGAGAATACCCTGCCACTGGACCACAGATAAAGCAAAACCCCATCAACTGACACAATGGTGGGCAACCTGCATTGGCTGTGTACGTTGGGGGGGGTGTAGGAGGCTGGACTGCCTTGTAGTGAGTACCAAGGGGTACTTACGCCTTGCACCAGGCCCAGGTATCCCTTATTAGTGTAGAGGGGTGTCTAGCAGCTTAGGCTGATAGAAAAGGTAGCTTAGCAGAGCAGCTTAGGCTGAACTAGGAGACGAGTGAAGCTCCTACAGTACCACTAGTGTCATATGCACAATATCATAAGAAAACACAATACACAGATATACTAAAAATAAAGGTACTTTATTTTTATGACAATATGCCAAAGTATCTCAGTGAGTACCCTCAGTATGAGGATAGCAAATATACACAAGATATATGTACACAATACCAAAATATTCAGTAATAGCAATAGAAAACAGTGCAAACAATGTATAGTCATAATAGAATGCAATGGGGGCACATAGGGATAGGGGCAACACAAACCATATACTCTAGAACTGGAATGCGAACCACGAATGGACCCCAAACCTATGTGACCTTGTAGAGGGTCGCTGGGACTGTAAGAAAACAGTGAGGGTTAGAAAAACAGCCCACCCAAAGACCCTGAAAAGTGGGTGCAAAGTGCACCTAAGTTCCCCAAAGAGCACAGAAGTCGTGATAGGGGAATTCTGCCAGAAACAACAACACCAGCAATGCAACAATGATGGATATCCTCACGAGAGTACCTGTGGAACAAGGGGACCAAGTCCAAGAGTCACGATCAAGTCGGGAGTGGGCAGATGCCCAGGAAATGCCAGCTGTGGGTGCAAATAAGCTGCCACAGGATGGTAGAAGCTGTGGATTCTGCAAGAACGACAAGGGCTAGAAACTTCCCCTTTGGAGGATAGATGTCCCACACCGTGAAGAGTCATGCAGAAGTGTTTCCGTGCAGAAAGATTGCAAACAGGCCTTGCTAGCGGCAAGGGTTGCGGTTAGGGTTTTTGGATGCTGCTGTGGCCCAGGAGGGACCAGGATGTCGCCAATTGCATGAGGGAATAGAGGGGGCACCCAGCAAGACAAAGAGCCCTCTCACAAGCAAGCAGCATCTGCAGAAGTGCCGGAACAGGCACTATGAAGTGGAGTGAACCAGAGCTCACCCGAAGTCACGAAAGAGGGTCCCACAACGCCGGAGGACAACTCAGGAGGTCGTGCACTGCAGGTTAGAGTGCCGGGGACCCAGGCTTGGCTGTGCACAAAGGAAATCCTGGAAGAGTGCACAGGAGCCGGAGTAGCTGCAAAACACGCTGTTCCCAGAAATGCAGTCTAGCGTGGGGAGGCAAGGACTTACCTCCACCAAACTTGGACTGAAGAGTCACTGGACTGTGGGAGTCACTTGGACAGAGTTGCTGAGTTCAAGGGACCTCGCTCGTCATGCTGAGAGGAGACCCAGAGGACCAGTGATGCAGTTCTTTGGTGCCTGCGGTTGCAGGGGGAAGATTCCGTCGACCCACAGGAGATTTCTTCGGAGCTTCTAGTGCAGAGAGGAGGCAGACTACCCCCACAGCATGCACCACCAGGAAGACAGTCGAGAAGGCGGCAGGATCAGCGTTACAAGGTCGCAGTAGTCGTCTTTGCTACTTTGTTGCAGTTTTGCAGGCTTCCAGCGCGGTCAGCAGTCGATTCCTTGGCAGAAGGTGAAGAGAGAGGTGCAGAGGAACTCTGGTGAGCTCTTGCATTCGTTATCTAAAGAATTCCCCAAAACAGAGACCCTAAATAGCCAGAAAAGGAGGTTTGGCTACCTAGGTGAGAGGATAGGCCAGCAACACAGGTAAGAGCCTATCAGAAGGAGTCTCTGACGTCACCTGCTGGCCCTGGCCACTCAGAGCAGTCCAGTGTGCCAGCAGCCCCTCTGTTTCCAAGATGGCAGAGGTCTGGAGCACACTGGAGGAGCTCTGGGCACCTCCCAGGAGAGGTGCAGGGGAGTGGTCACTCCCCGTTCCTTTGTCCAGTTTCGTGCCAGATCAGGGCTGGGGGATCCCTGAACCGGTGTAGACTGGCTTATGCAGAGATGGGCACCATCTGTGCCCATCAAAGCATTTCCAGAGGCTGGGGGAGGCTACTCCTCCCCAGCCCTGACACCTTATTCCAAAGGGAGAGGGTGTAACACCCTCTCTCTGAGGAAGTCCTTTGTTCTGCCTTCCTGGGCCAAGCCTGGCTGGACCCCAGGAGGGCAGAAACCTGTCTGAGGGGTTGGCAGCAGCAGCAGCTGCAGTGAAACCCCGGGAAAGGTAGTTTGGGAGTACCCGGGTCTGAGCTAGAGACTCGGGGGATCATGGAATTGTCTCCCCAATGCCAGAATGGCATTGGGGTGACAATTCCATGATCTTAGACATGTTACATGGCCATGTTCGAAGTTACCATTGTGACGCTATACATATGTCGTGACCTATGTATAATGCACGCGTGTAATGGTGTCCCCGCACTCACAAAGTCCGGGGAATTTGCCCTGAACAATGTGGGAGCACCTTGGCTAGTGCCAGGGTGCCGACACACTAAGTAACTTAGCACCCAACCTTTACCAGGTAAAGGTTAGACATATAGGTGACTTATCAGTTACTTAAGTGCAGTGGTAAATGGCTGTGAAATAACGTGGACGTTATTTCACTCAGGCTGCACTGGCAGGCCTGTGTAAGAATTGTCAGATCTCCCTATGGGTGGCACAAGAAATGCTGCAGCCCATAGGGATCTCCTGGAACCCCAGTACCCTGGGTACCTCAGTACCATATACTAGGGAATTATAAGGGTGTTCCAGTATGCCAATGTGAATTGGTGAAATTGGTCACTAGCCGGTTAGTGACAATTTGTAAAGAGAGAGCATAACCACTGAGGTTCTGGATAGCAGAGCCTCAGTGAGACAGTTAGCACCACACAGGGAACACATACATATGGGTCACAAACTTATGAGCACTGGGGTCCAGGCTAGCAGGGTCCCAGTGACACATAACAAACATATTGAAAACATAGTGTTTTCACTATGAGCACTGGGCCCTAGCTGGCAGGATCCCAGTGAGACAGTGAAAACACCCTGACATACACTCACAAACAGGCCAAAAGTGGGGGTAACAAGGCTAGAAAGAGGCTACTTTCTCACACAACCCCCCCCCCAAACGAAGGACAATAAGGTTAACCTTGGCCAGTTGAGACTTTATTGTCTAAGTGGTGATAAGTAGAGAGTAGCTCTACAATAGACTGGTTACTCCCTTTATCATCCACTAAATGGTTACTTCCCTGTGGGGATGTAACCCACCCTGTTTGAAGTTTTTTAGCCAAGCAACAATGTGAAGATGTATTTTCAGAGTTTCTATCAGTAAGTTTTAGTTTAGAGCAGTGGGAATTGTCACTGAACCTATTTGTAGTGATGAAAATGCCAGACAGGGATGCTGTCTCAATAAAGCCATAGCTGGGCAAAAGCTTTGTCCATATGGCTGGAAGAGAGAACAGGGATGCTGTTTCTCTTGATTTGGAGCAGGGCAGGGATGCTGTCCTATGAGCTCCACACTAGGGCAGGGATGCTGTCCTAAGTGTTGTGAGGCAGTGCAGTGTTTCTGCACTAAAGTTTCTCTGGGAGTGTTGGAGGGATGCTCCATGTTAACTAAAATGGTGCTCTTTTTCTCACCAATGTTAGTTATCCCACAGAGAGGTACTTCTACCTCAGGGAGTACAGCTTTGCTAGCTGATGATTCCCTTGGAACAGGTGCCACCCCAGGAGAGGTTTCTCCCACCACAGGAATGATATCCTGATTGGCAGGGTGGTTAGGGGATACTGTGATACCCTTTTTACCTGTTGTTGGAGAGGGATCCTGAGTTTTCAGGCCTTCTCTCCTTTGCTTTTTCATTTCAGTAGAAATGAGAGGGAACAATTCCTCTGGGATGCCCAGCATGGCTGCATGGGCATAAAACTCTACATCAGCCCAACCTGAGGCCTCTAGGTCATTACCTAAGAGACAGTCTACAGGTAAGCTAGGTGATACTACCAGATTAGTTAGAGGTGAGTTCCCACTTCAAAAATTACTAATAATAAGCACAATGCTTCAGTAGTTGTTTATTACATAAGAAAAAAGAAATCAGTTCCATAAGTTTGTAGTCCAGTTAATTTATGACAGTCTTGAAGCTGAAATTAAGTTCCAAAGATCAGCAACATAATAGTCCAATCAACTAAAACCAGGGTTGGAGAGAAATCAAGTAGCAATATTTGATGGAGGAACAGCCTTTTTTTTGCTTCAGTAGTTGTTTATTACATAAGAAAAAATAAATCAGTTCCATAAGTTTGTAGTCCAGTTAATTTATGACAGTCTTGAAGCTGAAATTAAGTTCCAAAGATCAGCAACATAATAGTCCAATCAACTAATACCAGGGTTGGAGAGAAATCAATTAGCAATATTCGATGGAGGAACAGCCTTTTTTTTGCTTCAGTAGTTGTTTATTACATAAGAAAAAATAAATCAGTTCCATAAGTTTGTAGTCCAGTTAATTTATGACAGGCTTGGAGCTGAAATTAAGTTCCAAAGATCAGCAACATAATAGTCCAATCAACTAATACCAGGGTTGGAGAGAAATCAAGTAGCAATATTCGATGGAGGAACAGCCAACACGTGTTTCGCCCCTTTAGCGGGTAGGCGGGGGCTTTCTCAAGGCTGTAGAAAATATATATGGACAATATAATTCACATAGCAAGCAAAAATATTACCAGATTGAAAGCATGCTGTCCATGCAAGTCATGCAGGGCATGTTGTGCTCCCTCTCGGTGAAACCTATAAATATAAAAGTGTGGTCCATAGCAGATTCCCCAGTGTGAGCCAAGGGCTAAAGTCATAGGAAGAATATTATTAAAGTAAGGCCATAAATGAGATTGGGAGAGTTCATTTTACTGCTCTTTGGTTTATAGAAGAACAAAAGAAAAGAAAAAATTGTTATAGTCCTATCTTAATGATGGGTAAGAAAATGCATGCTGGCACTTGTGTGATGTTAATTCATGCTCAGGAAAGATGCATGTGAACAAATACTATTAGAAACATCCTGTGAAGTATATTAGTGTGACAGAAATAGAAGACACTAAGGGATTGATAACATACCCAGTTCAGAGCATAATGAAAAAACTTCTGGCATCAATTGTCACAATTGTGAATAGAAATCTCCATTTAGCTGTTTCCTTTTTAAGTGACTTTTCCAAAGCCAAGAAAGTGCTTTTTGCAGAAGTCAAATTAGTATTACCCGAATTGGAAGTGCCAGCATCTGATGTATTAAAAACTTGATCCAGTTTAACATTACGTTGTTCTCTTCTGTTAAGCGTGAAAGACATCATAAAGTAAGGCTTAAACAAGAAGTCTGTACGTATGCAACTAGTTGCTACAGAGAATGAAAAAAAGGGGAGTCCAGCTAGTTGACTTCCTTAGAATGCCGAATTATTAAGATGGTTGTGAGATCTCCAAACCGGAAGGCCTGGACCCTAAGCCTCCCAATACTTATAGTGCTAGATCAACTGGCTGGACTCCCCTTATTTCATTCTCTGTAGCAACTAGGTGATACTACCACCTGCTTAGGGCCAGTAACTCCACCCCAACTAAACTGAATTATAGCTAAGGGAAGAAACTTAGTGGAGTTATGGACATCAATAATCTTATACTGTTGTCCAATGATGTGTTGTTCAGGATGCACTAGGTTTTCAGTCACCAAAGTGATACTGGCACCTGTGTCCCTGTAGGCCAAGGCCTCAACACCATTTATTGAAACTGTCTGCCTGTACTTATCCATTGTAAGGGGGCAAGCAGCCAGTGTGGCAAGGCCAATGCCACTAGGTGTGACAGAAACTGTCTTTGGACTGACTACCCCAGTTTCTATTATGGACCCATAAGTGAACCCAACAACACCCTTAACTTGACTGTTGCCAGCAGTCCCACCACTAGTACCACTACTGCTAGGGGCACTAGAGCTTGATGTATTAGTGGTGGTAGGCTCAGGGGGTTTACCTGGACAGGACTTATCCCCTGGCCTATGGGCTCTGTTTTTACACACAAAACACCAAGGCTTTTTAAATTGTGTAGGTTGAGAAGAAGAGGAAGAATTTGTTTTATCCCCACCCCCTGAAGAGTGTTTAAGATTTGAAGTAGGATCTTTGGTTTTACCCTTATCCCCATGCTTATCTTGAGATTTCTCACCATCTTTCTTCTTGCCATCCTTGTCACCACCTGTGTGAACTTTTCTGTTCACTCTTGTTCTGACCCATTTGTCTGCCTTCTTTCCCAATTCTTGGGGAGAGGTCAGCTCTGAGTCTACTAGATACTGGTGCAACAAATCAGACACACAATTATTAAGAATATGCTCTCTCAGGATTATGTTATATAGGATTTTCATAGAAACTTTACTGCCATGTAACCACCCCTCCAAGGCCTTCACTGAATGGTCAACAAAGTCTACCCAGTCTTGTGAAGACTCCTTTTTGGTTTCTCTGAACTTGATCCTGTACTGTTCAGTGGTTAAGGCATAACCATCTAGGAGTGCATTCTTAAGAACTGTAAAATTATTGGCATCACTTTCTTTAACAGTAGGGAGCCTATCCCTACCCTTTCCACCGAAAGATAGCCATAGGATAGCAGCCCACTGCCTTTGATGGACCTCCTGTACAACACAGCCCCTCTCAAGTGCAGCAAACAACTTGTTAATGTCATCCCCCTCCTTGTAAGGGGGAACTATCTTGTGCAGATTCCTAGAATCATGCTCTTTTGCAGCATGACTATTTGGAATACTACTGCTGCCACCATGGGGTCCTAACCCCAACCTCTGCCTTTCTTTTTCTAAATCAAAGGACTGCCTATCTAAATCCAGCTGTTGCTTCTTGAGCTTCAGCCTGGATTATTCCACTCTCAGTCTATTGAGCTCCCTTTCTAACATTCTGTCTTCAGGGAGGGTGGGTTGGGCATGCCTTGACACAGAAGAATGGTGAGAATGAACAGAGGGAAACCTGGCCCTCACAGATGGCACTCTAACATTCTGGCCTACAGAAGTAACACTCCTGCTGTGATGAGAAGTAACACTATTACTGTGATGTGAATTCACATCAGTACCAGCTATGCTAGGTGGCCTGCTAAGGGGCAGGTTGGAAAGGTTCCCTTCTAAATCTTTTGCTAGGGGTGCCCCAGGGTCTGATTGAGAACAATCAGCTAATTTCTCACCTACGGTCTTATCTTGTTCAATGAGCATATTAACTAACAGTTGTCTTGAGGGATTCTTCCCTACCCCTAAACCTCTATCTATGCAGAGACTCCTTGCTTCCCTCCAGCTAAGGTTGTCATAAGCTATGCTGGCCAGATCAAGAGTTTGGCCTGTACCAGGCATGATAGACAAGAGTTTAAGGGACAGAAAAAGAAAGAAAAAGTTTTCATGACTTTTTAAAGGACAGAAAAAAAACCTTTTAAACCTTTTTAAGAACTTTTTGAAAGTTTAGAGGTACTTTTCAGCACTTAGCAAGAAGAGTAAGAGAAGAAAAGCAAAACTTTTTGGTTAGGTGTACATACACTGAACTTGTTTTGTATATTTTTCTCTTATGAAAAGTACAATATGACAAAGTGTTAAGTAGTTGCAAAGTACTTATCCCACCGCTGCACAACCAATGTAGGAGGCTGGACTGGCTTGTAGTGAGTGCCAAGGGGTACTTACACCTTGCACCAGGCCCAGGTATCCCTTATTAGAGTAGAGGGGTGTCTAGTAGCTGAGGCTGATAGAAAAGGTAGCTTAGCAGAGCAGCTTAGGCTGAACTAGGAGACGAGTGAAGCTCCTACAGTACCACTAGTGTCATATGCACAATATCATAAGAAAACACAGTACACAGATATACTAAAAATAAAGGTACTTTATTTTTATGACAATATGCCAAAGTATCTCAGTGAGTACCCTCAGTATGAGGATAGCAAATATACACAAGATATATGTACACAATACCAAAATATGCAGTAATAGCAATAGAAAACAGTGCAAACAATGTATAGTCACAATAGAATGCAATGGGGGCACATAGGGAGGGGCCAACACAAACCATATACTCTAGAAGTGGAATGCGAACCACAAATGGATCCCAAACCTATGTGACCTTGTAGAGGGTCGCTGGGACTGTAAGAAAACAGTGAGGGTTAGAAAAATAGCCCACCCCAAGACCCTGAAAAGTGGGTGCAAAGTGCACCTAAGTTCCCCAAAGAGCACCAAAGTCGTGATAGGGGAATTCTGCCAGAAACAACAACACCAGCAATGCAACAACGATGGATTTCCTGACGAGAGTACCTGTGGAACAAGAGGACCAAGTCCAAGAGTCACGATCAAGTCGGGAGTGGGCAGATGCCCAGGAAATGCCAGCTGTGGGTGCAAAGAAGCTGCCACAGGATGGTAGAAGCTGTAGATTCTGCAAGAACGACAAGGGCTAGAAACTTCCCCTTTGGAGGATGGATGTCCCACGTCGTAAAGAGTCATGCAGAAGTATTTCCGTGCAGAAAGACCGCAAACAAGCCTTGCTAGCTGCAAGGGTTGCAGTTAGGGTTTTTGGATGCTGCTGTGGCCCAGGAGGGACCAGGATGTCGACAATTGCATGAGGGGACAGGGGGGGTGCCCAGCAAGACAAGGAGCCCTCTCAGAAGCAAGCATCACCCGCAGAAGTGCCAGAACTGGCACTACAAAGTGGAGTGAACCGGAGCTCACCCGAAGTCACGAAAGAGGGTCCCACGACGCCGGAGGACAACTCAGGAGGTCGTGCACTGCAGGTTAGAGTGCCGGGGACCCAGGCTTGGGTGTGCACAAAGGAAATCCTGGAGGAGTGCACAGGAGCCGGAGTAGCTGCAAAACACGCCCAGCAATGCAGTCTAGCATGGGGAGGCAAGGACTTACCTCCACCGCAGTAGTCGTCTTTGCTACTTTGTTGCAGTTTTGCAGGCTTCCAGCAGTCGATTCCTTGGAAGAAGGTGACGAGAGAGATGCAGAGGAACTCTGATGAGCTCTTGCATTCGTTATCTAAAGAATTCCCCAAAGCAGAGACCCTAAATAGCCAGAAAAGGAGGTTTGGCTACCTAGGTGAGAGGATAGGCTAGCAGCACAGGTAAAAGTCTATCAGAAGGAGTCTCTGACGTCACCTGCTGGCCCTGGCCACTCAGAGCAGTCCAGTGTGCCAGCAGCACCTCTGTTTCCAAGATGGCAGAGGTCTGGAGCACACTGGAGGAGCTCTGGGAACTCTGCAGAATCAGAGCGGGTTTCTTGTTCAGGTTCAGTGTCTGCTTGATCTGACATCACCGTGGGGGGGTCGGCCACAAATCGCGTTGTCTCCCGCAGCAGGCGAGAGCACTCTTCCACCACATGCTCCGGATTGGGCTTGATCCCCAAGCACGACCGGTGCTTGTGTTTCACCTTGGGGGACGTCCAGCCCTCCTCCGCAACCTCTAACCGTACGGACCGGGCCAGGCCCTTGTCATGGAGCCATGTCCAAGTGTCTTCTAGAGTGGCAAAGATATGTACTTTGGGACTGTCTTGTACACAAAGTTTGGCAGGGAACAGTAGCACATATTTAATGTTGTGTTCACAGAGGCGCTCTTTTACTTGGTAGAAGGAGCCACGTTTCTTCAGAACCTCCGCGGTGAAGTCCGGGTAGGCCGTGATCGATGTATTTTCAAATTGCAGAGGGCCTACTTTGCGAAACAGCTGTAATATTAGGTCTCTGTCCCGGTAATTAAGTAACCTGGCTATCATGGGGCGAGGATGGGCTTCCGGCAGTGGGGGTCTGCCCGAGACTCTGTGGGCCCGCTCAATCGAGAAGAGTTTCAGGATTTTGTCCCACAAGACGGTCACTGTTTGCCACTTTTCTACAAACAATTCGGCATTAGGGCCCTCGGCTCGCTCCGGGAACCCTAACAAACGAATGTTGTTCCGACTCGATCTGTCCTCCGCATCTTCGGCCCTGCGCTTCAGCCTATCCATCTCCGTCGACAGATGGAGCATCTTCTCCTGAAGTGCTTTAACCGGGGGGTCAATTCTACCAGATCTTTTTCCACGTCTGTGACCCGGTCAGCCAAAGCACAATGGTCAGTCCGGAGTAAGTTGACATCTGTTATTACTTCACCAATTTTCGATTCCAGGGTGGTTTTGGTGTCTGTGATTGCCTGCAACACCCTCTCAAACTGCAAAGTGTGGTTGTGCAAGTAACTTCCATCTGCCGCAACGCCTGGAAGGTCATATCCTGCTCTTTAGGTGGGGCGTCAGGAGCGTCCATGGTCCTCGCAGGCGCTCTTGGGGGCTTTGGCTTGCCCATTCGACCGCTTCGATATTGAGGAATGTCCCTGACGGGGCCTTCTGTCCGGGTCCACCTCGAGCACGTCAACCCAGAGGAACGGCGCAGGGGGAAGGTCTTCCAACGCCCAGGCTAGCGCCCAGGCTAGCGACCTCCTACAGTGACATCAGGGTCCCGTCACCGTGGATTCTGCTCCTCTGGACCCCCACCGGGCAGGGAATGGCCCAGGCAGACACAGGGACGTGCTTCACGCTGACAATTGTGGGGCCGCATGGGTGTTGCCAGGTGCCTTTCTGTTGTACCACTTATGTAGGGGGCCAACCCTGCCCAGTCCTTAATCTTGGAGTATGCTGTGTCCCACAGTCCAGGACCAAGCGGCTTTGAAACACGGAGTCACGCGCCCTCGGGGCAGGGCCCAGGCAACACCCCAGCAGCCCTCAAATCCTGCTCACGTCGTCCCATCTCCGCAGCGCGGCACCTCCGTGCAGCGCAATTCCTCTCCTATGCCAGTGCCCTATGGGCCTTTCAAGGGATGTACCCGACCACGGGTCACGGGCCGAGCGGCTCCAAAATGGTGCAGCCTGAGGTCGGGGCACCGCTGAAGGTTCCGGGTCTGCGGGGTGACTGGCGATCCACCATAAAAGACTGGGGATCGCAGTTCTTCAGGAGATTTGGGTTGGCCGGGAGCAGAGCTGCAGATTATGCTGCTGCTCCGGTCGCCATCTTGGCCAAGCCCTCAAATATCTAAGATAATCCCTGCTCAGCCCTTTGGTAGCTTGGCACAAGTAGTCAGGCTTATCTCAGTGGCAATGTGTAAAGTATTCTTAAACACACACAGAGTAACATAGTGAAAACACCACAAAAGTACTCAACACCAGTTTAGAAAAATACAAGTGAAGCAGTGCATCAATTCTTTCCCCGTTGGGTACGCGATGTGTCAATTCTTTCCCCACAGGAAAACAATGTATCGACTTCTGGCCATGCAGCCTCAGTTCCTTGTGCTGATGTTGAAGATTTGATGCCCAGGGAGTATGCATGGAGAATCCAGACACACAGCAACAATGGATCCCACACTGAAGCAGGCGATGCATTGATATTAATGACACTGCATTGTTTTCTCAGCTGTGGTGCAGGCACTGTGTTGATTTTTGTGCTGCAACGCCTTTGATGCGTGGATTTTTTTTTAGGTCACCAGCCTTCGCTTCTAAGGGCACATAGACTGGATTTGGCACCACTTGACAAGTCAGGACTCTCAGCAGAAGAGCCCCGGCACTGGCAGATGAAGTCTTTGATGTCCCTGAGATTTCACAACAGGAGGCAAGCTCAGTTCAAGCCCTTTGAGCACCTTAGAAAGTAGGATGTAGAAAGCAAAGACCAGTCCTTTCACTTCCATGGCAGAAGAATCAGCAGCTGTCCAGCACAGCAACACAACAGGCAGAGTAGCAGGTCCTCCTCAAGCATCCAGCTCTTTTCCCTGGCAGAATGTTCTCAGTCTAGAAGTGCTCTGAATTTGATGGGTCCTCAGTCCAATACTCATATTCATTTCTGCCTTCGAAGTAGGCAACCTTCAAAGAAAAGTCTTTGTAGTGAACAAAACCCCGCCTCTCCCTGTCCTGGTCCCAGCCACACTCTAAGGGTTCGGGGACTGTATTGTGTGAGGACAGGCAGAGCCCTACTCAGGTGCAGGTGTCAGCTCCGCTGACCACTCTAGCCCAGGAAGACCCATCAGGATATGCAGGACACACCTCAGCTCCCAAACAGCCCAACTGTCAGTCTGACCCAGAAGTGAGGGGCACATAATGGTTAGGCATAAAAATGCCCAATTTCCAAAAGTTCCATTTTCAAACTTATAACAATTTAAAAAACAACTTCACTAAAATATGTATTTTTAAATTGTGAGTTCAGAGGCCCCAAACCCCATATCTTTATCTGCTCCAATGGGAAATTACATTCTAAGGTAATCCCCATGTTATCCTATGGGAGAGATATGCCTTGCAATAGAGAAAAATTAATTTAGCACTATTTCATTTATCAGGATATGTAAAACATACTAGTACATGTCTTATCTTTTAAATATTTTGCCCCATGCCATGGGGCTGCCTTGGGCCTACCTTAGCTTAAGGGAATTGGGCAGAGTTTTTGGTCGAACTCTGAGCTCCGAGCAGAGCGCAGAGTGCAGAAAAATCCATTAGCTCCGCCAGTGGAGCAAAGCTCACCACTTGCGCACTGCAGCCCAGTTATGGGCCACACAGCGCACGTGGCACAATTCCCTTAAGTCCCAATTTTCAGAGTTTCTGGGGCTGCTCCTCTTGATAACGTCTAAAGCTCACAGGACCCCAGGCACAGCATTTAGGGCCAGATGTAGGTAGGTAGAAATTTGCGACTTGCAATTTGCGAGTCATATCGACTAGCAAATTGCAACTCGCAAAACGAAATACAGAAAGGTGTCTCAGACACCTTCTGTGACTCGCTATGGGGTCGCAATGACCCACCTCATGAATATTAATGAGGTGGGTCGCAGACCCCATAGCGAGTCCATGCACTCATAGGGATGGTGGCCTGCTGGAGACAGCAGACCACCATGTCTGTGACTGCTTTTTTAATAAAGCAGTTTTTTTTGTCTTTTTGCAGACCGTTTTCCTTAAAGGAAAACGAGCTGCAAAAAGAAAAACTTCCGAAACCATTTGGTATCGGCTTTTTCAGAGTAGGCAGTGGTCCATAGGACCACTGCCTGCTCTGAAAAAATATTTTTTTAGGCATTCACTAAGGGGAAGGGGTCCCATGGGGACCCCTTCCCTTTTGTGAATGAGTTACCATCCACCTCAAGTGGATGGTAACTGCGAGTTGGTTTGCGACCGCATTCACGGTCACAAAGCAACTCAGCATGGCGATGCGGTCGCAAATAGGAAGGGAACACCCCTTCCTATTTGCGAGTCGCAGCCTCAAGTACCAACTCGCAATTTGCAGTTGTGCATCGTGTTTGGCCTTTTGCACGTCGCAAACTGCGTTTTTTGCAGTTTGCGACGTGCAAAAGGCTTCCTACATCTGGCCCTTAGAGAGCAAGACTCATGCCAGCAGAGGCTGCCATTAGGCTCCAGTTAATTTCCACTTGATTCTGGTCTTCCTGTACACCCACAGAAGGCCCACTAACAGACCCTTAGGACCAGATTTATACTTGCTTTGCGCTGAATTAGCGTCAGTTTTTTATGCTAATTCAGCGCACACTTAACTGCATATTCATATTTTGACGCTAGACTAGTCTAGCGCCAAAATATTGAAGTTAAAGTCATTTTTTGGATGCACGAAACCACCTTACGTTAATGAGATGCAAGGTGGGTGTTCCCATCCAAAGAATTACTCTAAGGCCCTAGCGCCTTACTTATCCTCCTGTGCAAAAATGGTGGATGGGAGGGAGGCGATCATAAATAATAGCGCTAAGCCTGCTTAGTGCCATTATTTAATGCCTGGGTCAGGGCAGTTTTAGAGGACCTGTGGACACATTTCCATGATCAAGCACCATGGAAAGAGCCCACAGGTGCCCTCAGCAAGCCCCAGGAACACCCCCACTCACACCAGAGGGTCACCACAGGATGGGGACCCCATCCCAGGTAAGTATAGGTAAGTATTTTATAAAAAGTTTGAAAGTGCCATCAGGGCCCTAAAATGGGCCCTCCTACATTGCACTGGGTGAAATAGTCATGCCCATGTCCCCTGTGCTTGCCATTGTGGTGGTGGGCATGACTCCTGTTTTTTTATAATACAGGAGTCATGTGGTATGGATGGTTTTGCATCAAGAAATGACACTAGGTTGGTTAGAGTAATCTTTTTTTACTCTAACCATCCTAATGTCATTTTGTGGTGCAAAACACCACTCTCCCATACTGCCACCCCCACCCAGCTAACATCATTTTCCATGACGTTAGCCCACCCTTTGCACCGGATTGCACCATTCCACAAATTTGGTGCCTGGCTGGCATCCTAGAATGGCGCAAGCTGGCGTTATACTTTGTGACGCAAAACTGCACAAAGGCAGTTTTGCGTCAAAAGGTATAAATCTGGGCCTCTGCGTCCACTTCTTGAGCAGGTCCAGAACTTCAAGCCTCAATACAGGTCTCAAATATCAAGTCTAATCCTCATGTGTTGTTCAGAAAGCCAAGAGTGTTCTCTGTTTTGATGAACTCTGTGTGAGGTACCTACTTAGTAGGTTTCATTAGCCAGTGAGTGAGAGTGACTTCCCAACTCTCCCTAACCAATGAGAAAAAAGTTCTCAGGGCAACCCTTCCTTTCTTCATCACATCCTGTTTGATTAAAACAAACCGATACAATGCACTATTTTGAAACTAATCCAACATGGCAGAATTTTCTGCCCCAAACAGGAGCATACAGGCCAGCCAGGATTGTGGTAAGAGAAATGTGCAGTCTTCTCCTCTTCAACTATACAAAACTTGTTTTGAGACAAGTTTCCCTCCCACTAAACTCATGCTAAGCCAGCTACAGAGGATCCATGGAACAGAAGGCTTCTCTTCCCTAGGTCTCCCTTTGCACTTAACTATGAATAGTCAGGCCTCATCCTGGTTCCATTTAAGGTAATGAAGTTATTGGACTCACCCCAGCTGTCCTTTCTGAGCTAAAAACTATCACATGATTCACATCCAGGTTTTCATGTGAAGAGTAGGATTGGGCAGAGCTCAGGGAGTTTTACTCTGTGGAATTCTGCAGAGTTAGTTAAAAACTCTGTGAAAATTCCACCACCTCTCCTATCACCCTGGCCTAAATGCACCCGATCTGGGAAGTGCTAAGCAAGGTTGGATGGCCAGACCTTGCTTGGTGCTTCAGCTATTCAGGCCAGGATGTTGTGCCATAGGCAATGGAAGCTGTAGTTTAAGGCATCTTGTGCTGACACAGCCCACTGGCCTGGAGCCTGCTGCTCTCAACCACTCATGCGCACTTCCCTTCACTGACTGCCCTCCTTCACAAACTTGCTATAGAGGGCCAAGTACACCCCCTGTCTTGCACCCCTTGCAATTGCTTATTCTGCACTTACACACAACCGCAGACAGCCCTTTCTTTAGGGCCCAGCACTAGCAGCAGCAAACCAGCTCACTACCAGCAGCCTCGTATTTTCACAAAGTGCCTAGCCGTGCTTGCCACTGGCCACCAATGCACTCTCTCAGGCCACACACATCTCTATCTGGCAGTGGCTGCTAGACTACCACTCAGCAGCTGATGCTCCGCCAGTCTCAAGCTCTTCCTTTGACCTCAGCACTGTACCACATAAGACCACTTTCTTTTTCAGGGATTCTGGGGAGACAGGTTCTTTTCAAGTGGAGCTCTCACCGCAAGTTTCCTTTTTTCCAAGTACAGAACCCTCTCATATGCAAAATACTTTCCAGGCCTAGTGCCGGACTCTGTGTGCACATAGAGCAGAAACCAAAATGAGGGTCTTACCTGAATGCTTTGTCTCACATTGACAGCGGCCTGGCTCTCTGTCCCTTGCTCTTGAGCTGCTAAGGACAGTGAAAGGATAGAGGCCTAGATCCGTTGCTGGCACCTATACAGCCCCTCAGCAGCAGCTTGCAGCAGCTCCACGTGCTGGCTGGCTGAAAGCAAAGCCTTAGCTAGGGGTCTCCTTGCCTGACATAGGGCAAATAAGGTACAGCCCAGTTATTGACCACACAGCGCAAGCACAAAATGCACTTGTGCTGTGTGGCCCATTACTGGATTGCAGTGCGCAAGCACGTTGGTGAGCTCGTCTTCACTGCCGGGCTAGCAGAGTTTTTGCCCAAACTCTGCGTTCCACCTAAAGTGGAGCGGAGTTCATTGCCCATCTCTAGTGAAAAGGCTTAAGCAATTCCTGGGGTCATAAAACAGCAGACAGTATATGCATCAGATTTGTGACGGAGTAACCCCATCCAGCAAACTCGAAATCAGGCCCTAAATTCTTGCATATACCACTTTTCAATACTAGGCCCTGTACATTGTGGCCTTCAGGGCCTACTTGTGTTGTGACTTATTTATTATTTAAAAACAGTGTTTTTTCTTTTGAAAGGGGTTATTTCAAAAGGTTTGCCTTTATTGGAGTCAAACTACACGGTAGGCCAGAAGCCAGTTTTATTTTTTGTCACTCTAGTGGTGCGGCTCACAGATGGCATTTTTTCAAGCAATTAGTTTAGTTTATTGCACTATTTATGGCTTTACTGTAAAGTAAAATATTTTAATTACTGATTAGCCAAGTTTACCATGGCTCACGTGTTAGAATGCATACACTGGGGCCTGGACAGCAGTCTCTCAGTGTGCAAAGCACAAAAACTAGCTACACTGGTAAGCAGAAAATAGGGGTGCTCATGCAAAAGAGCCATTTTCTCACAGAATTGATGATTGAATCAATCCCTCATGTAACACCATGCCTTTGAAAACTACAATAGACTGATACTTCAAATGTATTTGCTCCTTGTAGGAAAGTAACATCTTGCCTGGCATGTTACCCCCATTTTTCACTGTATATATGTTGTTTTAGTTGTATGTGTCACTGGGACCCTGGTAACCCAGGGCCCCAGTGCTCATACGTGTGCCTGAATGTGTTACCTGTGTAGTGACTAACTGTCTCACTGAGGCTCTGCTAATCAGAACCTCAGTGGTTATGCTCTCTCATTTCTTTCCAAATTGTCACTAACAGGCTAGTGACCATTTTTACCAATTTACATTGGCTTACTGGAACACCCTTATAATTCCCTAGTATATGGTACTGAGGTACCCAGGGTATTGGGGTTCCAGGAGATCCCTATGGGCTGCAGCATTTCTTTTGCCACCCATAGGGAGCTCTGACAATTCTTACACAGGCCTGCCACTGCAGCCTGAGTGAAATAACGTCCACGTTATTTCACAGCCATTTTACACTGCACTTAAGTAACTTACAAGTCACCTATATGTCTAACCTTTACCTGGTAAAGGTTAGGTGCAAAGTTACTTAGTGTGTGGGCACCCTGGCACTAGCCAAGGTGCCCCCACATTGTTCAGAGCCAATTCACTGAACTTTGTGAGTGCGGGGACACCATTACACGCGTGCACTACATATAGGTCACTACCTATATGTAGCTTCACAATGGTAACTCCGAAAATGGCCATGTAACATGTCTATGATCATGGAATTGCCCCCTCTATGCCATCCTGGCATAGTTGGCACAATCCCATGATCCCAGTGGTCTGTAGCACAGACCCTGGTACTTCCAAACTGCCCTTCCTGGGGTTTCACTGCAGCTGCTGCTGCTGCCAACCCCTCAGACAGGCAGCTGCCCTCCTGGGGTCCAGCCAGGCCTGGCCCAGGATGGCAGAACAAAGAACTTCCTCCGAGAGAGGGTGTGACACCCTCTCCCTTTGGAAAATGGTGTGAAGGCAGGGGAGGAGTAGCCTCCCCCAGCCTCTGGAAATGCTTTGTTGGGCACAGAGGTGCCCAATTCTGCATAAGCCAGTCTACACCGGTTCAGGGACCCCTTAGCCCCTGCTCTGGCGCGAAACTGGACAAAGGAAAGGGGAGTGACCACTCCCCTGACCTGCACCTCCCCTGGGAGGTGTCCAGAGCTCCTCCAGTGTGCTCCAGACCTCTGCCATCTTGGAAACAGAGGTGCTGCTGGCACACTGGACTGCTCTGAGTGGCCAGTGCCACCAGGTGACGTCAGAGACTCCTGCTGATAGGCTCCTTCAGGTGTTAGTAGCCTTTCCTCTCTCCTAGGTAGCCAAACCCTCTTTTCTGGCTATTTAGGGTCTCTGTCTCTGGGGAAACTTTAGATAACGAATGCATGAGCTCAGCCGAGTTCCTCTGCATCTCCCTCTTCACCTTCTGATAAGGAATCGACTGCTGACCGCGCTGGAAGCCTGCAAACCTGCAACATAGTAGCAAAGACGACTACTGCAACTCTGTAACGCTGATCCTGCCTGTGAGAAGGTAGCCTCTTTCTAGCCTTGTTACCCCCACTTTTGGCCTGTTTGTGAGTGTATGTCAGGGTGTTTGTCACTGTTTTCACTGTCTCACTGGGATCCTGATAGCCAGGCCTCAGTGCTCATAGTGAAAACACTATGGTGGTCATTCTGACCCTGGCGGTCTTTGACCGCCAGGGCGGAGGACCGCGGGAGCACCGCCGACAGGCCGGCGGTGCTCCAATGGGGATTCCGACCGCGGCGGTAAAGCCGCGGTCGGACCGGCACCACTGGCGGGGTCCCGCCAGTGTACCGCGGCCCCATTGAATCCTCCGCGGCGGCGCAGCTTGCTGCACCGCCGCGGGGATTCCGACCCCCCCTACCGCCATCCAGATCCCGGCGGTCGGACCGCCGAGATCCGGATGGCGGTAGGGGGGGTCGCGGGGCCCCTGGGGGCCCCTGCAGTGCCCATGCCACTGGCATGGGCATTGCAGGGGCCCCCGTAAGAGGGCCCCTACATGTATTTCACTGTCTGCTGCGCAGACAGTGAAATACGCGACGGGTGCAACTGCACCCGTCGCACAGCTTCCACTCCGCCGGCTCGATTCCGAGCCGGCTTCATCGTGGAAGCCTCTTTCCCGCTGGGCTGGCTGGCGGTCTGAAGGCGACCGCCCGCCAGCCCAGCGGGAAAGTCAGAATTACCGCCGCGGTCTTTCGACCGCGGAACGGTAACCTGACGGCGGGACTTTGGCGGGCGGCCTCCGCCGCCCGCCAAGATCAGAATGAGGGCCTATGTTTTCAGTATGTTTGTTATGTGTCACTGGGATCCTGCTGGTCAGGACCCCAGTGCTCATAGGTTTGTGGCCTATATGTATGTGTCACTGGGACCCTGTCACACAGGGCCCCAGTGCTCATAGGTGTGCATGTATATGTTCCCTGTGTGGTGCCTAACTGTCTCACTGAGGCTCTGCTAACCAGAACCTCAGTGGTTATGCTCTCTCATTACTTTCAAATTGTCACTGACAGGCTAGTGACCATTTTTACCAATTTACATTGGCTTACTGGAACACCCTTATAATTCCCTAGTATATGGTACTGAGGTACCCAGGGTATTGGGGTTCCAGGAGATCCCTATGGGCTGCAGCATTTCTTTTGCCACCCATAGGGAGCTCTGACAATTCTTACACAGGCCTGCCACTGCAGCCTGAGTGAAATAACGTCCACGTTATTTCACAGCCATTTTACACTGCACTTAAGTAACTTATAAGTCACCTATATGTCTAACCTTTACCTGGTAAAGGTTAGGTGCAAAGTTACTTAGTGTGAGGGCACCCTGGCACTAGCCAAGGTGCCCCCACATTGTTCAGAGCCAATTCACTGAACTTTGTGAGTGCGGGGACACCATTACACGCGTGCACTACATATAGGTCACTACCTATATGTAGCTTCACCATGGTTACTCAGAATATGGCCATGTAACATGTCTATGATCATGGAATTGCCCCCTCTATACCATCCTGGCATAGTTGGCGCAATCCCATGATCCCAGTGGTCTGTAGCACAGACCCTGGTACTGCCAAACTGCCCTTCCTGGGGTTTCACTGCAGCTGCTGCTGCTGCCAACCCCTCAGACAGGCAGCTGCCCTCCTGGGGTCCAGCCAGGCCTGGCCCAGGATGGCAGAACAAAGAACTTCCTCTGAGAGAGGGTGTGACACCCTCTCCCTTTGGAAAATGGTGTGAAGGCAGGGGAGGAGTAGCCTCCCCCAGCCTCTGGAAATGCTTTGTTGGGCACAGATGTGCCCAATTCTGCATAAGCCAGTCTACACCGGTTCAGGGACCCCTTAGCCCCTGCTCTGGCGCGAAACTGGACAAAGGAAAGGGGAGTGACCACTCCCCTGACCTGCACCTCCCCTGGGAGGTGTCCAGAGCTCCTCCAGTGTGCTCCAGACCTCTGCCATCTTGGAAACAGAGGTGCTGCTGGCACACTGGACTGCTCTGAGTGGCCAGTGCCACCAGGTGACGTCAGAGACTCCTGCTGATAGGCTCCTTCAGGTGTTAGTAGCCTTTCCTCTCTCCTAGGTAGCCAAACCCTCTTTTCTGGCTATTTAGGGTCTCTGTCTCTGGGGAAACTTTAGATAACGAATGCATGAGCTCAGCTGAGTTCCTCTGCATCTCCCTCTTCACCTTCTGATAAGGAAACAACCGCTGACCGCGCTGGAAGCCTGCAAACCTGCAACATAGTAGCAAAGACGACTACTGCAACTCTGTAACGTTGATCCTGCCGCCTTCTCGACTGTTTTCCTGCTTGTGCATGCTGTGGGGGTAGCCTGCCTCCTCTCTGCACCAGAAGCTCTGAAGAAATCTCCCGTGGGTCGACGGAATCGTCCCTCTGCAACCGCAGGCACCAAAAAGCTGCATTACCGGTCCCTTGGGTCTCCTCTCAGCACGACGAGCGAGGTCCCTCGAATCCAGCGACGCTGTCCAAGTGACCCCCACAGTCCAGTGACTCTTCAGCCCAAGTTTAGTGGAGGTAAGTCCTTGCCTCACCTCGCTGGGCTGCATTGCTGGGAACCGCGACTTTGCAAGCTACTCCGGCCCCTGTGCACTTCCGGCGGAAATCCTTCGTGCACAGCCAAGCCTAGGTCCACGGCACTCTAACCTGCATTGCACGACTTTCTAAGTTGGTCTCCGGCGACGTGGGACTCCTTTGTGCAACTTCGGCGAGCACTGTTTCACGCATCCTCATAGTGCCTGTTTCTGGCACTTCTCTGGGTGCTTCCTGCTTCAGTGAGGTCTCTTTGTCTTGCTCGACGTCCCCTCTCTCTGCAGGTCCAATTTGCGACCTCCTGGTCCCTCCTGGGCCCCAGCAGCATCCAAAAACGCCAAACGCATGATTTGCGTGTAGCAAGGTTTGTTGGCGTCTTTCCGGCGGGAAAACACTTCTGCACGACTTTCCAAGGCAAGAGGGATACGTCCACCAAAGGGGAAGTCTCTAGCCCTTTTCGTTCCTGCAGAAACCTCCGCTTCTTCTGTCCAGTCGAAGCTTCTTTGCACCCGCAGCTGGCATTTCCTGGGCATCTGCCCATCTACGACTTGCTTGTGACTTTTGGACTTGGTCCCCTTGTTCCACAGGTACCCTAGATTGGAAATCCACAGTTGTTGCATTGCTGGTTTGTGTCTTTCCTGCATTATTCCTCTAACACGACTCTTTTGTCCTTAGGGGAACTTTAGTGCACTTTGCACTCACTTTTTAGGGTCTTGGGGAGGGTTATTTTTCTAACTCTCACTATTTTCTAATAGTCCCAGCGACCCTCTACAAGGTCACATAGGTTTGGGGTCCATTCGTGGTTCGCATTCCACTTCTGGAGTATATGGTTTGTGTTGCCCCTATCCCTATGTTTCCCCATTGCATCCTATTGTAACTATACATTGTTTGCACTGTTTTCTAAGACTATACTGCATATTTTTGCTATTGTGTATATATATCTTGTGTATATTTCCTATCCTCTCACTGAGGGTACACTCTAAGATACTTTGGCATATTGTCATAAAAATAAAGTACCTTTATTTTTAGTATAACTGTGTATTGTGTTTTCTTATGATATTGTGCATATGACACTAAGTGGTACTGTAGTAGCTTCACACGTCTCCTAGTTCAGCCTAAGCTGCTCTGCTAAGCTACCATTATCTATCAGCCTAAGCTGCTAGACACCCTATACACTAATAAGGGATAACTGGGCCTGGTGCAAGGTGCAAGTACCCCTTGGTACTCACTACATGCCAGTCCAGCCTCCTACATTGGTTGTGCAGTGGTGGGATAAGTGCTTGAGACTACTTGCCACTCTTGTCATTGTACTTTTCATAAGAGAAAAATATACAAAACAAGGTCAGTGTATATACACATAGCCAAAAAGTTTTGCATTTCCTCTTTTCACTCTTGTCTAAGTGCTGAAAAGTACTTCTAAACTTTCAAAAAGTTCTTAAAAGTTTAAAAAGTTTTTCTGTCTTTCCAAAAAGTTCTGAAAACTTTTTTTTCTCTTTTTCTATCACTTTAACTCTCTCTAAAAAATGTCTGGCACAGGCCAAAATGTTGAACTGTCCAAACTTGCATATGATCACCTTAGCTGGAAAGGAGCAAGGAGTCTCTGCATAGAGAGAGGTTTGAGTGTAGGGAAGAATCCTTCCTTAGAACTGTTAATTAACATGCTTAGAGTACAGGATAAGGCCATAAGTGCCAAATCTGGTGAAAAAGTAGCTAATGGTTCTCAATCTGATCCAGGGACTCCCCCAGGAAAAGGTTCAGGAAAGAAACTTCTCAGCCTGCCCATTACTAGACAGTCTAGCATAGTTGGTACAGAGGTTGAATCACACCATACTGATGGTGTGCTCTCACATTATACTGGTAGCCAAGCTGTTAGGGTGCCCTCTGTAAGGGACAGGTCTCCTTCTGTTCATTCCCATCATACCTCTGTATCTAGAAATATCCCTCCCACCCACCCTGATGACAGATTGTTAGAAAGGGAGCTCAATAGATTGAGAGTGGAACAAACCAGACTGAAGCTCAAGAAGCAACAGCTGGATTTGGATAGACAGTCTTTAGAATTAGAGAAGGAAAGACAGAAGTTGGGTTTAGATACCCATGGTGGCAGCAGCAGTATTCCCCATAGTCATCCTGCAAAAGAGCATGATTCCAGGAATCTGCACAAGATAGTTCCCCCTTATAAGGAGGGGGATGACATTAACAAGTGGTTTGCTGCACTTGAGAGGGCCTGTGCTGTACAGGATGTCCCTCAAAAGCAGTGGGCTGCTATCCTATGGCTATCATTTAGTGGAAAAGGTAGGGATAGGCTCCTTACAGTGAAAGAAAATGATGCCAATAATTTCCAAGTTCTTAAGAATGCACTCCTGGATGGTTATGGCTTAACCACTGAACAGTACAGGATAAAGTTCAGAGAGACCAAAAAGGAGTCTTCACAAGACTGGGTTGATTTCATTGACCATTCAGTGAAGGCCTTGGAGGGGTGGTTACATGGCAGTAAAGTTACTGATTATGAAAGCCTGTATAACACAATCCTGAGAGAGCATATACTTAATAATTGTGTGTCTGATTTGTTGCACCAGTACCTGGTAGACTCTGATCTGACCTCTCCCCAAGAATTGGGAAAGAAGGCAGACAAATGGGTCAGAACAAGGGTGAACAGAAAAGTTCATACAGGGGGTGACAAAGATGGCAATAAGAAGAAAGATGGTGAAAAATCTCAAGATAAGCATGGGGATAAGGGTAAAACCAAAGATCCCACTTCAAATCTTAAACACTCTTCAGAGGGTGGGGATAAAACAAATTCTTCCTCTTCTTCCCAACCTGCACACATTAAAAAGCCTTGGGCCCATATTTATACTTTTTGACGCTAAACTGCGCTAACGCAGTTTAGCGTCAAAAAGTTTTGCGCCGGCTAACGCCATTCTGAAGCGCCATGCGGGCGCCGTATTTATTGAATGGCGTTAGCCGGCGCAAGCAGACCGGCGCTGCCTGGTGTGCGCGAGAAAAACCACGTACACCAGGCAGCGCCGGCGTAGGGGGAAAATGGCGCATGGGCGTCTTAAAATGGGGCAAGTCAGGTTACGTCGAAAAAATCGTCGTAACCCGACTTGCGCCATTTATTTTCGACGCCCATCCCCCATCAACATGACTCCTATCATTGTAAAGATAGGAGTCATGCCCCCTTGCCCAATGGCCATGCCCAGGGGACTTCTGTCCCCTGGGCATGGTCATTGGGCATAGTGGCATGTAGGGGGGCACAAATCAGGCCCCCCTATGCCAAAAAAAATTATTAAAAAAAAATAAAAAAATACTTACCTGAATGTCCCTGGGGTGGGTCCCTCCAGCCTTGGGTGTCCTCCTGGGGTGGGCAAGGGTGGCAGGGGGGGTCCCTGGGGGCAGGGGAGGGCACTCTGGGCTCATTTTGAGCCCACTTGTCCCTTAATGCCATGCCTGACCCAGGCGTTAAAAAGCGGCGCAAATGCGCCGTTTTTAGCCACGCCCACTCCCGGGCGTCTCTTTTGCCCGGGAGTATAAATACCACGTAAAGGCCTGGGAGTCATTTTTTAGACGGGAACGCCTCCCTTGCATATCATTAACGCAAGGAAGGGGTTCACGCTAAAAAATGACGCACATTCCGGGAACTTTGGCGCTATTCGCCTCTAACGCCATAGTATAAATATGGCGTTAGTTGGCGTTAGTTTAGCGTCGAATTTGCGTCGAAAAAAACGACGCAAATTCGGCGCAAACGGAGTATAAATACGGCCCTTGGTGCTTTGTGTGTAAAAATAGAGGCCATAGGCCAGGGGATAAGTCCTGTCCAGGTAAACCCCCTGAGCCTACCACCACTAATACATCAAGCTCTAGTGCCCCTAGCAGTAGTGGTACTAGTGGTGGGACTGCTGGCAACAGTCAAGCAAAGGGTGTAGTTGGGTTCACTTATGGGTCCATAGTGGAAACTGATGTAATCAGTCCCAAGACAGTTTCTGTCACACCTAGTGGCATTGGCCTTGCCACACTGGCTGCTTGTCCCCTTACAATGGATAAGTACAGGCAGACAGTTTCAATAAATGGTGTTGAGGCCTTGGCCTACAGGGACACAGGTGCCAGTTTCACTTTGGTGACTGAAAACCTAGTGCCCCCTGAACAACACATCATTGGACAACAGTATAAGATTATTGATGTCCATAACTCCACTAAGTTTCTTCCCTTAGCTATAATTCAGTTTAGTTGGGGTGGAGTTACTGGCCCTAAGCAGGTGGTGGTATCACCTAGCTTACCTGTAGACTGCCTCTTAGGTAATGACCTAGAGGCCTCAGGTTGGGCTGATGTAGAGTTTTATGCCCATGCAGCCATGCTGGGCATCCCTGAGGAATTGTTCCCTCTCATTTCTACTGAAATGAAAAAGCAAAGGAGAGAAGGCCTGAAAACTCAGGATCCCTCTCCATCAACAGGTAAAAAGGGTATCACAGTATCCCCTAACCACCCTACCATTCAGGATACCATTCCTGTGGTGGGAGAAACCTCTCCTGGGGTGGCACCTGTTCCAAGGGAATCATCAGCTGGCAAAGCTGGACTCCCTGAGGTAGAAGTACCTCTCTGTGGGATAACTAACATTGGTGACAAAAATAGCACCATTTTAGTTAACATGGAGCATCCCTCCAACCCTCCCAGAGAAACTTTAGTGCAGAAACCCTGCACTGCCTCACAACACTTAGGACAGCATCCCTGCCCTAGTGTGGAGCTCATAGGACAGCATCCCTGCCCTGCTCCAACTCAAGAGAAACAGCATCCCTGTTCTCTCTTCCAGCCAAATGGACAAAGTTTTTGCCCAGCTATGGCTTTTCTGAGACAGCATCCCTGTCTGGCATTTCCATCACTACAAATAGGTTCAGTGGACAATTCCCACTGCTCTAAACTAAAACTTACTGATAGAAACTCTGAAAATACATCTTCACATTGTTGCTTAGCTAAAAAACTTCAAACAGGGTGGTTTACATCCTCACAGGGAAGTAACCATATAGTGGATGATAAAGGGAGTAACCAGTCTATTGCAGAGCTACTCTCTACTTATCACCACTTAGACAATAAAGTCTCAACTGGCCAAGGTTAGCCTTATTGTCCTTCGTTTGGGGGGGGTTGTGTGAGAAGGTAGCCTCTTTCTAGCCTTGTTACCCCCACTTTTGGCCTGTTTGTGAGTGTATGTCAGGGTGTTTGTCACTGTTTTCACTGTCTCACTGGGATCCTGATAGCCAGGCCTCAGTGCTCATAGTGAAAACACTATGTTTTCAGTATGTTTGTTATGTGTCACTGGGATCCTGCTGGTCAGGACCCCAGTGCTCATAGGTTTGTGGCCTATATGTATGTGTCACTGGGACCCTGTCACACAAGTCCCCAGTGCTCATAGGTGTGCATGTATATGTTCCCTGTGTGGTGCCTAACTGTCTCACTGAGGCTCTGCTAACCAGAACCTCAGTGGTTATGCTCTCTCATTACTTTCAAATTGTCACTGACAGGCTAGTGACCATTTTTACCAATTTACATTGGCTTACTGGAACACCCTTATAATTCCCTAGTATATGGTACTGAGGTACCCAGGGTATTGGGGTTCCAGGAGATCCCTATGGGCTGCAGCATTTCTTTTGCCACCCATAGGGAGCTCTGACAATTCTTACACAGGCCTGCCACTGCAGCCTGAGTGAAATAACGTCCACGTTATTTCACAGCCATTTTACACTGCACTTAAGTAACTTATAAGTCACCTATATGTCTAACCTTTACCTGGTAAAGGTTAGGTGCAAAGTTACTTAGTGTGAGGGCACCCTGGCACTAGCCAAGGTGCCCCCACATTGTTCAGAGCCAATTCACTGAACTTTGTGAGTGCGGGGACACCATTACACGCGTGCACTACATATAGGTCACTACCTATATGTAGCTTCACCATGGTAACTCAGAATATGGCCATGTAACATGTCTATGATCATGGAATTGCCCCCTCTATACCATCCTGGCATAGTTGGCACAATCCCATGATCCCAGTGGTCTGTAGCACAGACCCTGGTACTGCCAAACTGCCCTTCCTGGGGTTTCACTGCAGCTGCTGCTGCTGCCAACCCCTCAGACAGGCAGCTGCCCTCCTGGGGTCCAGCCAGGCCTGGCCCAGGATGGCAGAACAAAGAACTTCCTCTGAGAGAGGGTGTGACACCCTCTCCCTTTGGAAAATGGTGTGAAGGCAGGGGAGGAGTAGCCTCCCCCAGCCTCTGGAAATGCTTTGTTGGGCACAGATGTGCCCAATTCTGCATAAGCCAGTCTACACCGGTTCAGGGACCCCTTAGCCCCTGCTCTGGCGTGAAACTGGACAAAGGAAAGGGGAGTGACCACTCCCCTGACCTGCACCTCCCCTGGGAGGTGTCCAGAGCTCCTCCAGTGTGCTCCAGACCTCTGCCATCTTGGAAACAGAGGTGCTGCTGGCACACTGGACTGCTCTGAGTGGCCAGTGCCACCAGGTGACGTCAGAGACTCCTGCTGATAGGCTCCTTCAGGTGTTAGTAGCCTTTCCTCTCTCCTAGGTAGCCAAACCCTCTTTTCTGGCTATTTAGGGTCTCTGTCTCTGGGGAAACTTTAGATAACGAATGCATGAGCTCAGCCGAGTTCCTCTGCATCTCCCTCTTCACCTTCTGATAAGGAAACGACCGCTGACCGCGCTGGAAGCCTGCAAACCTGCAACATAGTAGCAAAGACGACTGCTGCAACTCTGTAACGCTGATCCTGCCGCCTTCTCGACTGTTTTCCTGCTTGTGCATGCTGTGGGGGTAGCCTGCCTCCTCTCTGCACCAGAAGCTCCGAAGAAATCTCCTGTGGGTCGACGGAATCGTCCCCCTGCAACCGCAGGCACCAAAAAGCTGCATTACCGGTCCTTTGGGTCTCCTCTCAGCACGACGAGCGAGGTCCCTCGAATCCAGCGACGCTGTCCAAGTGACCCCCACAGTCCAGTGACTCTTCAGCCCAAGTTTGGTGGAGGTAAGTCCTTGCCTCACCTTGCTGGGCTGCATTGCTGGGAACCGCGACTTTGCAAGCTACTCCGGCCCCTGTGCGCTTCCGGCGGAAATCCTTCGTGCACAGCCAAGCCTGGGTCCACGGCACTCTAACCTGCATTGCAGGACTTTCTAAGTTGGTCTCTGGCGACGTGGAACTCCTTTGTGCAACTTCGGCGAGCACCGTTTCACGCATCCTCGTAGTGCCTGTTTCGGGCACTTCTCTGGGTGCTACCTGCTTCAGTGAGGGCTCTTTGTCTTGCTCGACGTCCCCTCTCTCTGAAGGTCCAATTTGCGACCTCCTGGTCCCTCCTGGGCCCCAGCAGCGTCCAAAAACGCCAAACGCACGATTTGCGTGTAGCAAGGCTTGTTGGTGTCTTTCCGGCGGGAAAACACTTTTGCACGACTCTCCAAGGCAAGAGGGATTCGTCCACCAAAAGGGAAGTCTCTAGCCCTTTTCGTTCCTGCAGAAACCTCCGCTTCTTCTGTCCAGTCGAAGCTTCTTTGCACCCGCAGCTGGCATTTCCTGGGCATCTGCCCATCTACGACTTGCTTGTAACTTTTGGACTTGGTCCCCTTGTTCCACAGGTACCCTAGATCGGAAATCCACAGTTGTTGCATTGCTGGTTTGTGTCTTTCCTGCATTATTCCTCTAACACGACTCTTTTGTCCTTAGGGGAACTTTAGTGCACTTTGCACTCACTTTTTAGGGTCTTGGGGAGGGTTATTTTTCTAACTCTCACTATTTTCTAATAGTCCCAGCGACCCTCTACAAGGTCACATAGGTTTGGGGTCCATTCGTGGTTCGCATTCCACTTCTGGAGTATATGGTTTGTGTTGCCCCTATCCCTATGTTTCCCCATTGCATCCTATTGTAACTATACATTGTTTGCACTGTTTTCTAAGACTATACTGCATATTTTTGCTATTGTGTATATATATCTTGTGTATATTTCCTATCCTCTCACTGAGGGTACACTCTAAGATACTTTGGCATATTGTCATAAAAATAAAGTACCTTTATTTTTAGTATAACTGTGTATTGTGTTTTCTTATGATATTGTGCATATGACACTAAGTGGTACTGTAGTAGCTTCACACGTCTCCTAGTTCAGCCTAAGCGGCTCTGCTAAGCTACCATTATCTATCAGCCTAAGCTGCTAGACACCCTATACACTAATAAGGGATAACTGGGCCTGGTGCAAGGTGCAAGTACCCCTTGGTACTCACTACAAGCCAGTCCAGCCTCCTACACTGCCGCCTTCTCGACTGTTTTCCTGCTTGTGCATGCTGTGGGGGTAGCCTGCCTCCTCTCTGCACCAGAAGCTCTGAAGAAATCTCCCGTGGGTCGACGGAATCTTCCCCCTGCAACCGCAGGCACCAAAAAGCTGCATTACCGGTCCCTTGGGTCTCCTCTCAGCACGACGAGCGAGGTCCCTCGAATATAGCGACTCTGTCCAAGTGACCCCCACAGTCCAGTGACTCTTCAGTCCAAGTTTGGTGGAGGTAAGTCCGTGCCTCACCTCGCTGGGCTGCATTGCTGGGAACCGCAACTTTACAGCTACTCCGGCCCCTGTGCACTTCCGGCGGAAATCCTTTGTGCACAGCCAAGCCTGGGTCCACGGCACTCTAACCTGCATTGCACGACTTTCTAAGTTGGTCTCCGGCGACGTGGGACTCCTTTGTGCAACTTTGGCAAGCACCATTTCACGCATCCTCATAGTGCCTGTTTCTGGCACTTCTCCGGGTGCTACCTGCTTCAGTGAGGGCTCTTGTTTTGCTCGACGTCCCCTCTCTCTTAAGGTCCAACTTGCGACCTCCTGGTCCCTCCTGGGCCTCAGCAGCGTCCAAAAACGCTAACTGCACGATTTGCAGCTAGCAAGGCTTGTTGGCGTTCTTTCGGCGGGAAAACACTTCTGCACGACTCTCCACGGAAAGAGGGATCCGTCCACCAAAGGGGAAGTCTCTAGCCCTTTTCGTTCCTGCAGAAACCTCAGCTTCTTCTGTCCAGTAGAAGCTTCTTTGCACCCGCAGCTGGCATTTCCTGGGCATCTGCCCATCTCCGACTTGCTTGTGACTTTTGGACTTGGTCCCCTTGTTCCACAGGTACCCTAGATTGGAAATTCACAGTTGTTGCATTGCTGGTTTGTGTCTTTCCTGCATTATTCCTCTAACACGACTACTTTGTCCTTAGGGGAACTTTAGTGCACTTTGCACTCACTTTTTAGGGTCTTGGGGAGGGTTATTTTTCTAACTCTCACTATTTTCTAATAGTCCCAGCGACCCTCTACAAGGTCACATAGGTTTGGGGTCCATTCGTGGTTCGCATTCCACTTCTGGAGTATATGGTTTGTGTTGCCCCTATCCCTATGTTTCCCCATTGCATCCTATTGTAACTATACATTGTTTGCACTGTTTTCTAAGACTATACTGCATATTTTTGCTATTGTGTATATATATCTTGTGTATATTTCCTATCCTCTCACTGAGGGTACACTCTAAGATACTTTGGCATATTGTCATAAAAATAAAGTACCTTTATTTTTAGTATAACTGTGTATTGTGTTTTCTTATGATATTGTGCATATGACACTAAGTGGTACTGTAGTAGCTTCACACGTCTCCTAGTTCAGCCTAAGCGGCTCTGCTAAGCTACCATTATCTATCAGCCTAAGCTGCTAGACACCCTATACACTAATAAGGGATAACTGGGCCTGGTGCAAGGTGCAAGTACCCCTTGGTACTCACTATAAGCCAGTCCAGCCTCCTACACTGCCGCCTTCTCGACTGTTTTCCTGCTTGTGCATGCTGTGGGGGTAGCCTGCCTCCTCTCTGCACCAGAAGCTCTGAAGAAATCTCCCGTGGGTCGACGGAATCTTCCCCCTGCAACCGCAGGCACCAAAAAGCTGCATTACCGGTCCCTTGGGTCTCCTCTCAGCACGACGAGCGAGGTCCCTCGAATCTAGCGACTCTGTCCAAGTGACCCCCACAGTCCAGTGACTCTTCAGTCCAAGTTTGGTGGAGGTAAGTCCGTGCCTCACCTCGCTGGGCTGCATTGCTGGGAACCGCAACTTTACAGCTACTCCGGCCCCTGTGCACTTCCGGCGGAAATCCTTTGTGCACAGCCAAGCCTGGGTCCACGGCACTCTAACCTGCATTGCACGACTTTCTAAGTTGGTCTCCGGCGACGTGGGACTCCTTTGTGCAACTTCGGCAAGCACCATTTCACGCATCCTCATAGTGCCTGTTTCTGGCACTTCTCCGGGTGCTACCTGCTTCAGTGAGGGCTCTTGTTTTGCTCGACGTCCCCTCTCTCTTAAGGTCCAACTTGCGACCTCCTGGTCCCTCCTGGGCCTCAGCAGCGTCCAAAAACGCTAACCGCACGATTTGCAGCTAGCAAGGCTTGTTGGCGTTCTTTCGGCGGGAAAACACTTCTGCACGACTCTCCACGGAAAGAGGGATCCGTCCACCAAAGGGGAAGTCTCTAGCCCTTTTCGTTCCTGCAGAAACCTCAGCTTCTTCTGTCCAGTAGAAGCTTCTTTGCACCCGCAGCTGGCATTTCCTGGGCATCTGCCCATCTCCGACTTGCTTGTGACTTTTGGACTTGGTCCCCTTGTTCCACAGGTACCCTAGATTGGAAATCCACAGTTGTTGCATTGCTGGTTTGTGTCTTTCCTGCATTATTCCTCTAACACGACTACTTTGTCCTTAGGGGAACTTTAGTGCACTTTGCACTCACTTTTCAGGGTCTTGGGGAGGGTTATTTTTCTAACTCTCACTATTTTCTAATAGTCCCAGCGACCCTCTACAAGGTCACATAGGTCTGGGGTCCATTCATGGTTCGCATTCCACTTTTGGAGTATATGGTTTGTGTTGCCCCTATCCCTATGTTTCCCCATTGCATCCTATTGTAACTATACATTGTTTGCACTGTTTTCTAAGACTATACTGCATATTTTTGCTATTGTGTATATATATCTTGTGTATATTTCCTATCCTCTCACTGAGGGTACACTCTAAGATACTTTGGCATATTGTCATAAAAATAAAGTACCTTTATTTTTAGTATAACTGTGTATTGTGTTTTCTTATGATATTGTGCATATGACACTAGGTGGTACTGTAGTAGCTTCACACGTCTCCTAGTTCAGCCTAAGCTGCTCTGCTAAGCTACCATTATCTATCAGCCTAAGCTGCTAGACACCCTATACACTAATAAGGGATAACTGGGCCTGGTGCAAGGTGCAAGTACCCCTTGGTACTCACTACAAGCCAGTCCAGCCTCCTACATTGGTTGTGCAGTGGTGGGATAAGTGCTTGAGACTACTTACCACTCTTGTAGTTGTACTTTTCATAAGAGAAAAATATACAAAACAAGGTCAGTGTATATACACATAGCCAAAAAGTTTTGCATTTTCTCTTTTCACTCTTTTCTAAGTGCTGAAAAGTACTTCTAAACTTTCAAAAAGTTCTTAAAAGTTGAAAAAGTTTTTTTCTGTCTTTCCAAAAAGTTCTGAAAACTTTTTTCTCTTTTTCTATCACTTTAACTCTCTCAAAAAAATGTCTGGCACAGGCCAAAATGTTGATCTGTCCAAACTTGCATATGACAACCTTAGCTGGAAAAGAGCAAGGAGTCTCTGTATAGAGAGAGGTTTGAGTGTAGGGAAAAATCCTTCCTTGGAACTGTTACTTAACATGCTTAGAGAACAGGATAAGGCCATAGGTGCCTCATCTGTTGAAAAAGTACCTAATAGTTCCCAATCTGATTCAGGGACTCCCCCAGGAAAAGATTCAGGAAAGAAACTTCCTAGCCTGCCCATTACTAGACAATCTAGCATAGATGGTAATGATGATGAGCCACACCATATAAATAGTGTTGTCTCACATCATAGCAAAAGCATTTATTCTCACCATACTGGTAGTAATGTTTCTGTTAACCAAGCTGTTAGGGTGGCTTCTGTAAGGGACAGGTCTCCTTCTGTTCATTCCCATCATAGCTCTGTTTCTAGGAATGTCCCTCCCACCAACCCTGATGACAGAATGTTAGAGAGGGAACTCCCTAAGTTGAGGGTGGAACAAACCAGACTGAAGCTTAAAAAGCAACAGCTGGATTTGGATAGACAGTCTTTTGAATTAGAGAAGGAAAGACAGAAGTTGGGTTTAGATACCCATGGTGGCAGCAGCAGTATTCCCCATAGTCATCCTGCAAAAGAGCATGATTCCAGGAATCTGCACAAGATAGTTCCCCCTTATAAGGAGGGGGATGACATTAACAAGTGGTTTGCTGCACTTGAGAGGGCCTGTGTTGTACAGGATGTCCCTCAAAGGCAGTGGGCTGCTATCCTATGGCTATCATTTAGTGGAAAAGGTAGGGATAGGCTCCTTACTGTGAAAGAAAATGATGCTAATAATTTCCAAGTTCTTAAGAATGCACTCCTGGATGGTTATGGCTTAACCACTGAACAGTACAGGATAAAGTTCAGAGAGACCAAAAAGGAGTCTTCACAAGACTGGGTTGATTTCATTGACCATTCAGTGAAGGCCTTGGAGGGGTGGTTACATGGCAGTAAAGTTACTGATTATGACAGCCTGTATAACTTAATCCTGAGAGAGCATATTCTTAATAATTGTGTGTCTGATTTGTTGCACCAGTACTTGGTGGACTCTGATCTGACCTCTCCCCAAGAATTGGGAAAGAAGGCAGACAAATGGGTCAGAACAAGAGTGAACAGAAAAGTTCATACAGGGGGTGACAAAGATGGCAACAAAAAGAAGGATGTAAGTCTTCTGACAAGGGTGGGGACAAATCTAAAAATGAGTCTTCATCAGGCCCACAAAAACACTCTGGTGGGGGTGGTGGGCCCAAATCCTCTTTTCATCAGAACAAGGAAAAGAAACCATGGTGCTATTTATGTAAAATAAAAGGCCATTGGACAACAGATCCCAGTTGTCCAAAGAAAGACACCACTGCTCCTACCACTACAACCCCTACTGCTACACCTAGTGTCCCTACTAATAGCAGTGGTGGTGGGAGCAAACCTACTAATAGCCAATCCAAGGGAGTAGCTGGGCTCACTTTTGGTAACTTAGTTGGGGTTGGTCTGATTAGGGAGACCACAGAGGCTACTTTAGTCTCTGAAGGGGCTATTGATTTAGCCACTTTGGTTGCTTGCCCCCATAACTTGGAGAAGTACAAGCAACTAACCCTAATAAATGGTGTTGAGGTCCAGGCCTACAGGGACACAGGTGCCAGTGTCACAATGGTGATTGAGAAACTGGTGCACCCTGAACAACACATACTTGGACACCAGTACCAAGTAACCGATGCTCACAACATAACACAAAGCGACCCCATGGCTGTTGTAAATCTCAACTGGGGGGGGGGGGTAACTGGTCCAAAGAAAGTTGTGGTAGCTTCAGATTTACCTGTAGACTGTCTATTAGGGAATGATTTGGAGACATCAGCTTGGTCAGATGTGGAGTTGGAGGCCCATGCAGCAATGCTGGGCATCCCAGGGCATATTTTTGCTTTGACAAGGGCTCAGGCCAAAAAGCAAAAAGGACAGGGAAGCTTGGATCCTGGAACAATGGACCAAGTGCTCCCTAAAGCTAGGGCTAGTAGAAGCAAACCACTTCCTACTATCCCTCCCTCTACAGTGGATTCAACTTCTGAGGAAGAAGAATTCCCTCCCTGTGCAGAACCTACACCAGAGGAGCTGGAAGCAGACACTGCTGAGCTTTTGGGTGAAGGGGGGCCTGCCAGAGAGGAGCTGAGTGTGGCACAGCAAACCTGTCCCACATTAGAGGGTCTCAGACAGCAAGCTGTCAAACAGGCTAATGGGGATGTCAGTGACTCTCACAGAGTTTACTGGGAGGACAACCTCTTGTACACTGAGCATAGGGATCCTAAACCTGGAGCTGCCAGGAGATTAGTGATTCCTCAGGAGTACAGAAAGTTCCTCCTAACACTGGCACATGACATTCCCTTAGCTGGGCACCTAGGACAAATGAAAACTTGGGACAGGCTTGTTCCCCTGTTTCATTGGCCTAAGATGTCTGAGGACACAAAAGAATTTTGTAAGTCCTGTGAAACCTGTCAAGCCAGTGGCAAAACAGGTGGCACCCCAAAGGCACCCCTTATCCCACTGCCTGTGGTTGGGGTTCCCTTTGAAAGGGTAGGGGTTGACATAGTTGGCCCCCTTGACCCTCCTACTGCTTCAGGCAATAGGTTTATCTTGGTGGTAGTGGACCATGCCACAAGATATCCTGAAGCAATTCCTTTAAGGACCACTACAGCTCCTGCAGTGGCAAAGGCCCTCCTGGGAATATTTTCCAGGGTGGGCTTCCCAAAGGAAGTAGTATGAGACAGAGGAAGCAATTTCATGTCTGCATACTTAAAGGCCATGTGGAAGGAGTGTGGTGTAACGTACAAGTTCACAACACCCTATCATCCACAAACAAATGGACTGGTGGAGAGATTTAATAAAACTCTCAAAGGCATGATTATGGGTCTCCCTGAAAAACTCCGCAGGAGATGGGATATCCTTCTACCATGCCTCCTTTTTGCCTACAGGGAGGTACCCCAGAAAGGAGTGGGCTTCAGCCCCTTTGAACTTCTTTTTGGACACCCTGTTAGGGGTCCACTCACACTTGTAAAGGAGGGTTGGGAAAAACCTTTAAAAGCTCCTAAACAGGATATTGTGGATTATGTACTTGGCCTCAGATCAAGGATGGCTGAGTACATGAAAAAGGCCAGTAAAAACCTTCAGGCCAGCCAAGAGCTCCAGAAGCAATGGCATGATCAGAAGGCTGTTTTGGTTCAGTACCAACCAGGGCAGAAAGTGTGGGTCTTGGAGCCTGTGGCCCCAAGAGCACTCCAAGATAAATGGAGTGGACCCCACACAATTGTTGAAAAGAAGGGTGAAGTCACCTACTTGGTTGACTTAGGCACTGCCAGGAGTCCCCTTAGGGTGCTCCATGTCAACCGCCTGAAACCCTACTATGACAGGGCTGATCTCACCCTGCTCATGGCAACTGATGAGGGACAGGAAGAAGACAGTGATCCTCTACCTGATCTCTTCTCTTCCACAGAACAAGATGCTCTTGTGGAAGGTGTAGTTTTGGCAGATTGTCTTACTGCTGAGCAGAAAGACCATTGCATAAATCTCCTAGGACAATTTTCAGAACTCTTCTCTACTGTGCCAGGCACCACTTCTTGGTGTGAGCACACTATAGATACTGGAGACAGTTTACCTGTCAAAAGTAAGATCTATAGGCAGCCTGACCATGTCAGGGACTGCATAAAGCAAGAAGTTCAGAAAATGTTGGAACTAGGAGTGGTTGAGCACTCTGACAGTCCATGGGCTTCTCCTGTGGTACTGGTACCAAAACCCAATTCTAAAGATGGAAAGAAGGAAATGCGGTTTTGTGTAGACTATAGAGGTCTCAACTTGGTAACCAAAACTGATGCTCACCCTATACCCAGGGCAGATGAGCTTATAGATACACTGGCATCTGCCAAGTATCTAAGCACTTTTGATTTGACTGCAGGGTATTGGCAGATCAAATTATCAGAAGATGCTAAACCTAAGACTGCATTTTCTACCATTGGAGGACATTACCAGTTTACTGTAATGCCTTTTGGTTTGAAAAATGCACCTGCCACTTTTCAGAGGTTGGTGAACACAGTCCTGCAAGGGCTGGAAGCTTTCAGTGCAGCATATTTGGACGATATAGCTGTCTTTAGCTCCAGCTGGGATGATCACCTGGTCCACCTATGGAAAGTTTTGGAGGCCCTGCAAAAGGCAGGCCTTACTATCAAGGCTTCAAAGTGCCAGATAGGGCAGGGTAAGGTGGTTTATCTGGGACACCTTGTTGGTGGGGAACAGATTGCACCACTTCAGGGGAAAATCCAAACAATTATTGATTGGGTTCCCCCTACCACTCAGACTCACGTGAGAGCCTTCCTAGGCCTCACTGGGTATTACAGGAGGTTCATTAAGAACTATGGCTCCATTGCAGCCCCTCTTAATGACCTCACATCCAAGAAAATGCCTAAAAAGGTATTATGGACAGCAAACTGTCAGAAAGCTTTTGAGGAGCTGAAGCAGGCCATGTGCTCTGCACCTGTCCTGAAAAGCCCTTGTTACTCAAAAAAATTCTATGTCCAGACTGATGCATCTGAATTAGGAGTAGGGGCAGTCCTATCACAACTTAATTCTGAGGGCCAGGATCAACCTGTTGCTTTTATTAGTAGGAGGTTGACCCCTAGAGAAAAGCGTTGGTCTGCCATTGAGAGGGAGGCCTTTGCTGTGGTCTGGGCTCTGAAGAAGTTGAGGCCATACCTGTTTGGCACTCACTTCATTGTTCAGACAGACCACAAACCTCTACTTTGGCTAAAACAAATGAAAGGTGAAAATCCTAAATTGTTGAGGTGGTCCATATCCCTACAGGGAATGGACTATACAGTGGAACATAGACCTGGGAGTAGCCACTCCAATGCAGATGGACTCTCCAGATATTTCCACTTAGACAATGAAGACTCATCAGGTCATGGCTAGTCTTATTGTCCTTCGTTTGGGGGGGGGTTGTGTAGGAAAGTACCATCTTGCCTGGCATGTTACCCCCATTTTTCACTGTATATATGTTGTTTTAGTTGTATGTGTCACTGGGACCCTGGTAACCCAGGGCCCCAGTGCTCATAAGTGTGCCTGAATGTGTTACCTGTGTAGTGACTAACTGTCTCACTGAGGCTCTGCTAATCAGAACCTCAGTGGTTATGCTCTCTCATTTCTTTCCAAATTGTCACTAACAGGCTAGTGACCATTTTTACCAATTTACATTGGCTTACTGGAACACCCTTATAATTCCCTAGTATATGGTACTGAGGTACCCAGGGTATTGGGGTTCCAGGAGATCCCTATGGGCTGCAGCATTTCTTTTGCCACCCATAGGGAGCTCTGACAATTCTTACACAGGCCTGCCACTGCAGCCTGAGTGAAATAACGTCCACGTTATTTCACAGCCATTTTACACTGCACTTAAGTAACTTATAAGTCACCTATATGTCTAACCTTTACCTGGTAAAGGTTAGGTGCAAAGTTACTTAGTGTGTGGGCACCCTGGCACTAGCCAAGGTGCCCCCACATTGTTCAGAGCCAATTCACTGAACTTTGTGAGTGCGGGGACACCATTACACGCGTGCACTACATATAGGTCACTACCTATATGTAGCTTCACAATGGTAACTCCGAAAATGGCCATGTAACATGTCTATGATCATGGAATTGCCCCCTCTATGCCATCCTGGCATAGTTGGCACAATCCCATGATCCCAGTGGTCTGTAGCACAGACCCTGGTACTGCCAAACTGCCCTTCCTGGGGTTTCACTGCAGCTGCTGCTGCTGCCAACCCCTCAGACAGGCAGCTGCCCTCCTGGGGTCCAGCCAGGCCTGGCCCAGGATGGCAGAACAAAGAACTTCCTCTGAGAGAGGGTGTGACACCCTCTCCCTTTGGAAAATGGTGTGAAGGCAGGGGAGGAGTAGCCTCCCCCAGCCTCTGGAAATGCTTTGTTGGGCACAGAGGTGCCCAATTCTGCATAAGCCAGTCTACACCGGTTCAGGGACCCCTTAGCCCCTGCTCTGGCGCGAAACTGGACAAAGGAAAGGGGAGTGACCACTCCCCTGACCTGCACCTCCCCTGGGAGGTGTCCAGAGCTCCTCCAGTGTGCTCCAGACCTCTGCCATCTTGGAAACAGAGGTGCTGCTGGCACACTGGACTGCTCTGAGTGGCCAGTGCCACCAGGTGACGTCAGAGACTCCTGCTGATAGGCTCCTTCAGGTGTTAGTAGCCTATCCTCTCTCCTAGGTAGCCAAACCCTCTTTTCTGGCTATTTAGGGTCTCTGTCTCTGGGGAAACTTCAGATAACGAATGCATGAGCTCAGCCGAGTTCCTCTGCATCTCCCTCTTCACCTTCTGATAAGGAATCGACTGCTGACCGCGCTGGAAGCCTGCAAACCTGCAACATAGTAGCAAAGACGACTACTGCAACTCTGTAACGCTGATCCTGCCGCCTTCTCAACTGTTTTCCTGCTTGTGCATGCTGTGGGGGTAGCCTGCCTCCTCTCTGCACCAGAAGCTCTGAAGAAATCTCCCGTGGGTCGACGGAATCTTCCCCCTGCAACCGCAGGCACCAAAAAGCTGCATTACAGGTCCCTTGGGTCTCCTCTCAGCACAACGAGCGAGGTCCCTCGAATCCAGCAACTCTGTCCAAGTGACCCCCACAGTCCAGTGACTCTTCAGTCCAAGTTTGGTGGAAGTAAGTCCTTGCCTCACCTCGCTGGGCTGCATTGCTGGGAACCGCGACTTTGCAGCTACTCCGGCCCCTGTGCACTTCCGGCGGAAATCCTTTGTGCACAGCCAAGCCTGGGTCCACGGCACTCTAACCTGCATTGCACGACTTTCTAAGTTGGTCTCCGGCGACGTGGGACTCCTTTGTGCAACTTCGGCGAGCACCATTTCACGCATCCTTGTAGTGCCTGTTTCTGGCACTTCTCTGGGTGCTACCTGCTTCAGTGAGGGCTCTTTGTCTTGCTCGACGTCCCCTCTCTCTTCAGGTCCAATTTGCGAGCTCCTGGTCCCTCCTGGGCCTCGGGCAGCGTCCAAAAACGCTAACCACACGATTTGCAGCTAGCAAGGCTTGTTGGCGTTCTTTCGGCGGGAAAACACTTCTGCACAACTCTCCACGGCGAGTGAGATTCTTCCACCAAAGAGGAAGTCTCTAGCCCTTTTTGTTCCTGCAGAAACCTCAGCTTCTTCTGTCCAGTAGAAGCTTCTTTGCACCCGCAGCTGGCATTTCCTGGGCATCTGCCCATCTCCGACTTGCTTGTGACTTTTGGACTTGGTCCCCTTGTTCCACAGGTACCCTAGATTGGAAATCCACAGTTGTTGCATTGCTGGTTTGTGTCTTTCCTGCATTATTCCTCTAACACGACTACTTTGTCCTTAGGGGAACTTTAGTGCACTTTGCACTCACTTTTCAGGGTCTTGGGGAGGGTTATTTTTCTAACTCTCACTATTTTCTAATGGTCCCAGCGACCCTCTACAAGGTCACATAGGTCTGGGGTCCATTCGTGGTTCACATTCCACTTTTGGAGTATATGGTTTGTGTTGCCCCTATCCCTATGTTTCCCCATTGCATCCTATTGTAACTATACATTGTTTGCACTGTTTTCTAAGACTATACTGCATATTTTTGCTATTGTGTATATATATCTTGTGTATATTTCCTATCCTCTCACTGAGGGTACACTCTAAGATACTTTGGCATATTGTCATAAAAATAAAGTACCTTTATTTTTAGTATAACTGTGTATTGTGTTTTCTTATGATATTGTGCATATGACACTAGGTGGTACTGTAGTAGCTTCACACGTCTCCTAGTTCAGCCTAAGCTGCTCTGCTAAGCTACCATTATCTATCAGCCTAAGCTGCTAGACACCCTATACACTAATAAGGGATAACTGGGCCTGGTGCAAGGTGCAAGTACCCCTTGGTAATCACTACAAGCCAGTCCAGCCTCCTACGCTCCTGATTTGTAAATATATGATAATTTATAACACAGGCTATCTGTTAGGCAATCGAAAAGTTTGCTATTGCAAAGCCTCTAAATAAACTGTTTGATGAATATAAATATTTTAGAAGAGAAAATCATTTGGATAGCTCAAGTGAAAAGAGTTTGGAAGAGAATATCGTATAAGCAATGGAATAGTCACTGTGGTTGCACATTTTTTAGACCAATTTGTTCTAACTTTGATTCATTATAGACAGAACAGAGTTAAAATCCAGGCACCCGGAAAGGGCCATTTCCATACACTCTAGTGGTTTTGTATTTTTTTAAACTATTTCCAATGCTCCTTCCTTTGGTTTAATTAAATATGTTACAGCTAGACAGAAAATCTGAAATGAATAATTGCTGTTACTATCATTGTTTCTGTGTATGCAAAGAATAGTATTTATGACTCAGATATAACCCGTGAATTTAAATTACAGAACGATATCTATAATTCATGTGGCCGTCCTGCTATGGTCTCTGGGCGGATGATTAGTACATTCTTTCATCTAAGACTAACTATCCATCCTTTTAAACTCAGAAACTTTTGGGTTGTGGCTTGGATTTCTTCAAACAGCTAAATATTGAGAGATGAATGCAGCGTGTTGATAAGGTGTTTTATGAACGTTTTTTACTTTTTTCAGCAATATTGAAGCAATGATTATAAAAAGGTAAGCATCACAATGTGAAGGGAATCCGTTTTTGACACTCACAAATGTGACGATTATTGCTTAATTACTCGTTATTTTTATTACTCTGACATTACTTCCTCCTCCCAGGACTTATATTATATGGTATGCCCACCATCACAACGTACCATGGTAAAGCCACTAAAGTAACACATATTATAGAAAGAAATGTGAACATTTTAGAGAATTTAAAATTTATGTTGCCTTGAAGAGAAACTACCATATGGAAAATGTCTTCACAGTCAGAGAAATTGTTCCAATAAATTTGACTATTTTGAGAATGTTAACAAATTTGGTGAATAAAGTGGTCAACAGAGGGTATCTAGGAAAATTGATGAGAGCAACATCTAAAAGAGCTTGGTTTGTTCCAAGAGGCACATTGCCGGTTCCAAAAGCAAAAAGGAGGAGACCCTGCTCGCATGTGTCATCACCTGAAACCTGAAAGCCAATAAAGTGAAAAATATTATAGAAAGAAATTTAAATAATCTGAAACCTCTATTTTCATTTAGAAAAGGATCCGATTTAAGAGACAAGTTGGTGAAAGCAGCCCACCCAGGGGAAAGTAAGGAAGAACTTTTTGACATGTCGAGTTTACTGCCTTTGAAAGGACTTTGCAAATGTAACACTTGTGCACTCTGACAGTATACGAGGAACACAAAGACCATCACTCTCAATGGAGTTACTCACTGACAAACAAGGTTTTCCAACTACAACACTAAGAGTGTATTTTATTGAGTGCATTGCCCTTGTGTATTAGTATATATTGGACAAACTATCTCAACCTATAACAACACCTTTTACAACATAAATCTGATCAAATATGCAGTACAGAATATGCCATTAGTAGACCATTATAAAAAGTTGAACCATTATGAACAAATATATACTCTGCTCTATTAGTTTTGTTACTTAAAAAGTTACAGGGTTGGGTGTAGGTGCAACTGTAGATGCCTATTTATGTACTATGTATATCTTTAGCATTTTTGTTACTTTGGAAAAAAATGCACTACATGGCATTCAGTGTTGCCATCCCTATACAGCACTCTAATGGTGGCTTTGGACAAGGCACTTTTTTGAGGCATGGGTACGATCCAACTTCAGATGGTCGTTATAACCAGTGTGGTCTAATTTTTGTGATTTTTATAAACAGGGTTACTTCTTTGTACCAGGATAATCAGAATAGATTGTGGTAAAATAGGCTTCTACTATCAAGGCAGAGGCTGAACATAGGCCCATGTTTATACTTTTTTAGAGCCGCATTTGCGCCGCTTTTTAACGCAAAAACAACGCAAACTTACAAAATACAATTGTATTTTGTAAGTTTGCGCCGCTTTTGCGTCCAAAATGACGCAAACGGAGCACTAAAAAAGTATAAACATGGGCAATAGTTTTAGATCGCCGACTTGTTGAAGCACTAGAGAGACTTATCAAGGCACTTTGCATAACTTGTCATTTACAAAGATTTAAAATCAGCATGGTTTTTACAACCAGCATGGTCCTAATGTATGTGGTTTTAATAAATATAGGGGCATATTTATACTCCGTTTGCGCCGAATTAGAGTCGTTTTTTTCGATGCAAATTCAGCGCAAAACTAACGCCATATTTATACTTTGGCGTTAGACGCGTCTAGCGCCAAAGTATGGGCAAATAGCGTCATTTTTTTGCGTGAACGCCTTCCTTGCGTTAATGAGATGCAAGGAAGGCATTCCCGTCTAAAAAAATGACGGCGACGCAAATGCGTCGTATTTATACTCCCGGGCAAAAATCACGCCCGGGAGTGGTCGGGTCAAAAAACCCCGCATTTGTGCCACTTTTTAACGCCTGGGTCAGGGTAGGCGTTAAGGGGCCTGTGGGCTCAAAATGAGCCCACAGGTGCCCTCCCCTGCCCCCAGGGACCCCCCCTGCCACCCTTGCCCACCCCAGGAGGACACCCAAGGATGGAGGGACCCACCCCAGGGACATTCAGGTAAGTTCAGGTAAGTATAAAGTTTTTTTTTTTATAGTTTTTTTTTGGCATAGGGGGGCCTGATTTGTGCCCCCCTACATGCCACAATGCCCAATGACCATGCCCAGGGGACATAAGTCCCCTGGGCATGGCCATTGGGCAAGGGGGCATGACTCCTGTCTTTACTAAGACAGGAGTCATGTAAATGGCGTCTGGGCGTCGTTTAAAATGGCGCAAATCGGGTTAAGACGATTTTTTAGCGTCAACCTGACTTGCGCCATTTTTAAGACGCCCTAACGCCATTTTTCCCTACGCCGGCGCTGCCTGGTGTACGTGTTTTTTTTCCACGCACACCAGGCAGCGCCGGTCTGCTTGCGCCGGCTAACACCATTCAATAAATACGGCGCCCGCATGGCGCTTCAGAATGGCGTTAACCGGCGCAAAATTTTTTGGCGCTAAACTGCGTTAGCGCAGTTTAGCGTCAAAAAGTATAAATACGGGCCATAGTGACACCACTGCGCCGCATCAGTCACAATAGAGTGTATGTGGATAGGCACACTATTATGGATGTGGAAGGTGTACAAACTTTAGAATGGCTGACTCTCTTGTGATCTTAGCTACATGACCTTGAGAGAGACTATTTTCGAGTCTCAGCATGGAGGGACTCTGTACGATACTCGAGGGTACTCAGTAGGCTGGTTGAGTCACCACACAAGGTTTGGCAGTACAAAGTCTCTGCAGAAGGATGCTTTCTCTGCTAGCACAATCCTGAACAACACGGATTATGGGCCACCTGCAACACAAGGTTGCTTCCCGTTTTGACCGCATGTGTTTCAGCGGTACAAAAACCAGGCAGTGAGTGACCACACTGTTCTCCAATTGTCGAGGGCGCTCGATTATGTCATTGACAAAGCCAGGGAATTTAGTTGGTTTCACTTCTTTTTTGACTTTTGTGTAGAAGGCACTTGAGCTTGGCGGCCATAGGATTTTATGTGTAAGTTTATTTGGTTACTACACTCACTCTGACACCCCACTATCACGATAATAGTTAGATGAATGTGATTTGGATTTCTTGTTTTTTAAATATTTTCATCGACAGCGATTTTCCGACCAGAGAAACCTATGCATCAAGTCCTACTCACGTTTAAGATAATTTGAGGTACAGCGAATGAGCAAAGTAGTGTTGTGGTAATATTTACAGCATGCTAACTTTGGGCCCGGAGGAGTTGCAATGTGACGTTCGGGAAGGTGCGCTCGTGGTGATGTGGTTGGATTCACAACATGTACACCAATGGTGGCTAGGTATAATAGTCACTTTAATCTATGAAGGACCTTAATTGAATGGCCTCTGATGGTGGTTTTGTCGAATTTAAGACGTATTTCGACGTGATTAGCACATGGAGCATTTTAACCCTGGTGTTACACGGTAGATGTAAGGCGTTGTAATGGGCTACATTGGAGCTTTATTTGACTGTATGGAATGTTTGATTAATAGGTACTTCGATCTTCCTAAAACTCATTGGAGGCCGATGAGTAGAGTGTGGCTGAAATGCACCGACAGACAATACCATGTGGAGGAGTCATGACTCGTCTGTATAAATGTCAGAGAGGCAATTATTATGCGGATATCTAAATAATGGACTGGACATGAATGCGCATTTAATGTCATGGGCTAACTCCTATGTGGATTGCACAAGAAGTTACTGATGTAACCACGTTCTCTCTTAAGATATGTAGAAGACTGAAGACAGGATATATTTTAATGTTGAGAATGTGAGAGTTCATTTGAATGTAACGGTGATTTGTCTTGTTTTATTTTTTCCATGTTTGTTACATGCTCCAGGGACATTGCATATAAAGTAAGAATTACTACACAGAAATCTATTGAATACATTGTTTGGTATGATATATGCTCATGTCTTAGTGGTAAATTGATCTTCTATTGTGGAAGAAGTGATTTCGCAATTTATCCCCATTAGATAACATGTTTGATGTCCAGGTATTGTCGGGTTATTCAGGCATACCCCTATATGTTTCAACCGTGGCTATCTAGTCACCAGAGAGCAAGACAATGCCAAAAGTTAAGGCTGGCAATGATGGTGTGGTGGTCGGACACACAAGATGGATTGAGCCTGACCTTGGTTTACCTTTGGTCTTATAAGAAATCCTAAAGAAAAGTCCAGGTGAAGGTAGAGTTCAGCGAGACAAGGCAGAAGGCAAGGCAGAAGGCTGTGTCCAAGGAGGAGTTGTCATCATTGGGAGTGCTGGACGAAATCTCAGTTATGTCATCCCAATGGCAGTGATAACGTGTCCTTTTATGATATTTTATTACACATCAGGACTCGTTTTAGGCCAAGGAATCTTTTGACCCAGTTGAGAGACACCGTAGGACGAGATGGCTAATCAATATATCAATCAATACATCAATGATGTCACCAATATTTATCACGACAATGCATTTCACCCCTCTAGCAGGCCTTACAGCCCTAAGGCAGGGTGCACTATACCATAGGTGAGGGCACCAGTGCATGAGCACTGTGCCCCTATAGTGTCTAAGCAAAACCTTAGACATTGTAAGTGCAAGGTAGCCATAAGAGTATATGGTCTGGGAGTCTGTCAAACACGAACTCCACAGCACCATAATGGCTACACAGAAAACTGGGAAGTTTGGTATCAAACTTCTCAGCACAATAAATGCACACTGATGCCAGTGTACATTTTATTTTAAAATACACCCCAGAGGGCACCTTAGAGGTGCCCCCTGAAACCTTAACCAACTACCCGTGTAGGCTGACTGGTTTTAGCAGCCTGCCACACTTGAGATATGTTGCTGGCCACATGGGGAGAGTGCCTTTGTCACTCTGTGGCTAGTAACAAAGCCTGCACTGGGTGGAGATGCTATCACCTCCCTCAGGCAGGAGCTGTAACACCTGGTGGTGAGCCTCAAACGCTCACCCCCTTTGTTCCAGCACCACAGGGCACTCCAGCTAGTGGAGTTGCCCGCCCCCTCTGGCCACGGCCCCACTTTTGGCGGCAAGGCCAGAGGAAATAATGAGAATAACAAGGAGGAGTCACTGGCCAGTCAGGACAGCCCCTAAGGTGTCCTGAGCTGAGGTGACTCTAACTTTTAGAAATACTCCATCTTGCAGATGGAGGATTCCCCCAATAGGGATAGGAATGTGACCCCCTCCCCTTGGGAGGAGGCACAAAGAGGGTGTACCCACCCTCAGGGCTAGTAGCCATTGGCTACTAACCCCCCCAGACCTAAATACGCCCTTAAATTTAGTATTTAAGGGCTCCCCAGAACCTAGGAACTCAGATTCCTGCAACCTAAGAAGAAGAGGACTGCTGAGCTGAAAAACCCTGCAGAGAAGACGGAGACACCAACTGCCTTGGCCCCAGCTCTACCGGCCTGTCTCCCCCCTTCGGAAGAAAACTGCTCCAGCGACACTTTCCCCAGGACCAGAGACCTCTGAATCCTCAGAGGACTGCCCTGCTCTAAAAGGACCAAGAAACTCCCGAGAACAGCGGCCCTGTTCACTCAAGACTGCAACTTTGTTTCCAAAGGAGCAACTTTAAAACAACTGCGTTTCCCGCCAGAAGAGTGAGACTTGCAACCCTGCACCCGGCGACCCCGACTCGACTGGTGAAGAAACAACACTTCAGGGAGGACTCCCCGGCGACTCCAAGACTGTGAGTAACCAAAGTTGTCCCCCCTGAGCCCCCACAGCGACGCCTGCAGAGGGAATCCCAAGGATCCCCCTGACCGCGACTGCCTGACTCTCAGATCCCGACGCCTGGAAAAGACCCTGCACCCGCAGCCCCCAGGACCTGAAGGATCGGAACTCCAGTGCAGGAGTGACCCCCAGGAGGCCCTCTCCCTTGCCCAGGTGGTGGCTACCCCGAGGAGCCCCCCCCTTGCCTGCCTGCATCGCTGAAGAGACCCCTTGGTCTCCCATTGATTCCTATTACAAACCTGACGTGTGTTTGCACACTGCACCCGGCCGCCCCGTGCTGCTGAGGGTGTACTTTCAGTGCTAACCTGTGTCCCCCCGGTGCCCTACAAAACCCCCCTGGTCTGCCCTCCGAAGACGCGGGTACTTACCTGCTGGCAGACTCGAACCGGGGCACCCCCTTCTCCATTGAAGCCTATGTGTTTTGGGCACCACTTTGAACTCTGCACCTGACCGGCCCTGAGCTTCTGATGTGGTAACTTTGGGGTTGCTCTGAACCCCCAACGGTGGGCTACATTGGATCCAAACTTGAACCCCATAGGTGGTTTACTTACCTACAAAAACTAACAAATACTTACCTCCCCCCAGGAACTGTTGAAAATTGCAGTGTCTAGTTTTAAAATAGCTATATGTGTTTTATTTGAAAAGTATATATGCTATTGTGATTATTCAAAGTTCCTAAAGCACTTACCTGCAATACCTTTCATGCAAAGTATTACATGTAGAATTTGAACCTGTGGTTCTTAAAATAAACTAAGAAAATATATTTTTCTATACAAAAACCTATTGGCCTGGAATTGTCTCTGAGTGTGTGTTCCTCATTTATTGCCTGTGTGTATGTACAACAAATGCTTAACACTACTCCTTTGATAAGCCTACTGCTCGACCACACTACCACAAAATAGAGCATTAGTATTATCTCTTTTTGCCACTATCTTACCTCTAAGGGGAACCCTTGGTCTCTGTGCATACTATTCCTTACTTTGAAATAGTGCATACAGAGCCAACTTCCTACACCCCCTAATATTTTTGCAAGTACCCCATTCCAAATATTGCTAAACCAGATTCCTACTCTGGCAATTCCCTTTCCAAATTTCTCCCACACTCCAGGTTCCTTCAAGTCCTTCAAATCTGCACTATCCTTAGTTAAGTTAGTAAGCATACCTCTAATCTTTTTACTATTATCTGGTATAAATGAGCAACAATGACGCTCGTTGAGCATCTTGCAGACCCCGCCACTCTTTGCTAAAAGAATGTCTAAAGCAAGCTGATTTTGAAGAGTCATAGCTCTTTCTGCAGCAAGTTCAGTATCCATCAGGAGTATAGCCCCTTTAAAATTTGTCAGCATGTTATCCACAATAGTAGACAACTTTTGAATCTTTATGGAGTTTAAGATAACCCCTACTGAAGGAATTATGGCTCCAAATATGTCTCCAACGACAGCAGCCGCTGTTTCTCGTTTTTGTCTAGCATGTTGTAATTCAGACGTTTTAGGTATTTGCTTTAAGTCATCAATCTGGTAAATCTTTGGGAAAACTATTCCCAAATAACATATCCCATACCATCCCTTAGGGAGATGGTAATAAGCATTAAGTCCACAGATGTAATAGATCCCAAGGATCACTGGATCCTGTACATTTAACATAAATGTCCATTTACTCTGAAACAAAAACACGTGTCTGCATTCACTCGTTCCCACAAATAAAGTGTCATGCTCGGTTTTTGGCCTATATATACAAAGCCTCCATACATGTAGTGCATCTATAGCTAGTTTGCCTTGCGTTTTTATTGCAGTGTAAGCATAATCATTTGAATGTGTGCGTTTCTCTAACCCCTTTTCTAATCTTTCCTTCAATGCTTTGCGTCTATCATCAGTGTGATCTAAGAAGCTTTTCTCTACAGGTGTAGGAAAGTACCATCTTGCCTGGCATGTTACCCCCATATTTCACCGTATATATGTTGTTTTAGTCTATGTGTCACTGGGACCCTGCCAGGCAGGGCCCCAGTTCTCATAAGTATGTGCCCTGTATGTGTTCCCTGTGTGATGCCTAACTGTCTCGCTGAGGCTCTGCTAACCAGAACCTCTGTGGTTATGCTCTCTCTGCTTTCCAAATTTGTTACTAACAGGTTAGTGACCAATTTCACCAATTCACATTGGCATACTGGTACACCCATATAATTCCCTAGTATATGGTACTGAGGTACCCAGGGTATTGGGGTTCCAGGAGATCCCTATGGGCTGCAGCATTTTTTTTTACACCCATAGGGAGATCTGACAATTCTTACACAGGCCTGCCAGTGCAGCCTGAGTGAAATAACTTCCACGTTATTTCACAGCCATTTACCACTGCACTTAAGTAACTTATAAGTCATCTATATGTCTAACCGTCACCTGGTGAAGGTTGGGTGCAATGTTACTTGGTATGTGGGCACCCTGGCACTAGCCAAGGTGCTCCCACATCGTTCAGGGCAAATTCCCTGGACTTTGTGAGTGCGGGGACACCCTTACACACGTGCACTGTACATAGGTCACTACCTATGTACAGCGTCACAATAGTAACTCCGAACAGGGCCATGTAACATGTCTAAGATCATGGAATTGTCACCCCAATGCCATTCTGGCATTGGGGTGACAATTCCACGATCCCCCGGGTCTCTCGCACAGAACCTGGGTACTGCCAAACTGCCTTTCCGGGGTTTCCACTGCAGCTGCTGCGAACCCCTCAGACAGGTTTCTGCCCTCCTGGGGTCCAGGCAGCCCTGGCCCAGGAAGGCAGAACAAAGGATTTCCTCTGAGAGAGGGTGTAACACCCTCTCCCTTTGGGAATAGGTGTGAAGTCTGGGGAGGAGTATTCTCTCCCAGCCTCTGGAAATGCTTTGATGGGCATAGATGGTGCCCATCTCTGCATAAGCCAGTCTACACTGGTTTAGGGATCCCCCAGCCCTCTCTGGCGCGAAACTGGACAAAGGAAAGGGCAGTGAGGAGGTGCCCAGAGCTCCTTCAGCGTGTCCCAGACCTCTGCCATCTTGGAAACAGAGGTGTCTGTGGCACACTGGACTGCTCTGAGTGGCCAGTGCCAGCAGGTGACGTCAGAGGCTCCTTCTGATAGGCTCTTACCTCTCTTGGTAGCCAATCCTCCTTCCTAAGTAGCCACACCTCCTTTTCTGGCTATTTAGGGTCTCTGCTTTGGGGAAATCTGCAGATAACGAATGCAAGAGCTCACCAGAGTTCCTCTGCATCTCCCTCTTCACCTTCTGCCAAAGGATCGACCGCTGACTGCTCAGGATGCCTGAAAAACTGCAACAAAGAAGCCAGACGACTACTAGCAATCTTGTATCGCTTCATCCTGCTGGCTTTCTCGACTGTTTCCAGGTGGTGCATGCTCTGGGGGTAGCCTGCTTCCTTCTTGCACCAGGAGCTCTGAAGAAATCTCCAAGGGGTCGACGGAATCTTCCCACAGCAACCGCAGGCAACAAAAGACTGCATCACTGGTCCTCTGGGTCCCCTATCAGCATGACGAGCGTGGTCCCTGGAACTCAGCAACTCTGTCCAAGTGACTCCCACAGTCCAGTGACTCTTCAGACCAAGTTTGGTGGGGGTAAGTCCTTGCCTCCCCATGCTAGACTACATTTCTGGGTACTGCATGATTTGCAGCTGCTCCGACTCCTGTGCACTCTTCCAGGATTTCCTTTGTGCACAGCCAAGCCTGGGTCCCCGACACTCTAACCTGCAGTGCACAGCCTTCTGAGTTGTCCTCTGGCATTATGGGACTCAATTTTGTGACTTCGGGTGGACTCCGGTTCACTTTTCTTCTAAGTGCCTGTTCAGGTACTTCTGTGGGTGGTGCCTGCTTTTGTGAGGGGCCCTGACTTGCTGGGTGCCCCCTCTGACACCTCATCTAAGTGGCGACATCCTGGTCCCTCCTGGGCCACAGCAGCATCCAAAAACCCTAACCGCGACCCTTGCAGCTAGCAAGGCTTGTTTGCATGCTTTCTGCGTGAGAACACCTTTGCAAGCTTCTTCAAGACGTGGGACATCCATCCTCCAAAGGGGAAGTTCCTAGTCCTCTTCTTTCTTGCAGAACTGCAAGCTTCTTCCATCCAGTGGCAGCTTCCTTGCATCCTCAGATGGCATTTCCTGGGCTCCTACCCACTCTTGACACTGTCGCGACTCTTGGACTTGGTCCCCTTGTCTTACAGGTACTCAGGTCCGGAAATCCACTGTTGTTGCGTTGCTGGTGTTGGTTTTCCTTGCAGAATCCCCCTATCACGACTTCTGTGCTCTTTGGGGGTTGTAGGTGCACTTTACATCTATCTTTCATGGTCTTGGGGTGGGCTATTTTTCTAACCCTCACTGTTTTCTTACAGTCCCAGCGACCCTCTACAAGCTCACATAGGTTTGGGGTCCATTCGTGGTTCGCATTCCACTTTTGGAGTATATGGTTTGTGTTGTCCCTATACCTATGTGCTCCTATTGCAACCTATTGTAACTTTACACTGCTTGCATTACTTTTCTTGCTATAACCTGCATAATTTTGGTGTGTGTACATATATCTTGTGTATATTTCTCATCCTCATACTGAGGGTACTCACTGAGATACTTTTGGCATATTGTCATAAAAATAAAGTACCTTTATTTTTAGTATATCTGTGTATTGTGTTTTCTTATGATATTGTGCATATGACACCAGCTGTATGGTAGGAGCTTTACATGTCTCCTAGTTCAGCCTAAGCTGCTTTGCCATAGCTACCTTCAATCTATCAGCCTTAGCTGCTAGAAACACCTCTTCTACACTAATAAGGGATAACTGGACCTGGCACAAGGTGTAAGTACCTCTGGAACCCACTACAAGCCAGGATAGCCTCCTACAACAGGTGTCAATAGACAGGTCAGATTGTTGCGGTGTGCATAAGCTGTCCCAATTGTAAGCGTCGGTTCAAAGAAGCCTCTAACTAATTTTATACTATGCTCCTTAGCTAGCTTGTTCAGAAACTCAATCAGAGGCACAAAGGAAAACACAACATCCAGATTTGAATAGAAGTATTGCACATGCTCTTGATCATAAAATCTTGTTAATAGCAAGCTACAGCTTATCCCATAAGTTAACGGCAAGCTATAATAGGTGACCGCTTCTTGCACTGACGAAGGAATCTTTGTACACACATAACAGTTTTTCTCATCCATGGTCTCAACATACCCATTCAGTAAGCGATAGAAGACATTAATAGAAAGTTCCCCCTTCGAATTAGTTCCCTCATGCAAGTGTTTTGCATCCTGCTCAAACTTTTCCCACGGTGTTAATGTTGTAGTCTCAGGTTTTGAAGCAGTGTTATTTGCTTTCTTATCCAATCACGGCATTCTCACAATCACTCCCACAATTATTATTGTACACACAATACCTATTATAAAACTCAACCAACCACACGCTTTACCCTTTTTTGTTACTACCTCTATTATAAGCCATGTCTGTAAAGAATCAGATAGCAGAATAATAATCAACTTGAGGACGATATAAAACTTTTTTTTTTTCTTTGATGCAAAAGTCTCTTTCTCTCTGCGTGTATTTACAGTGTTTCAATCACTCCAGGATCCCTTTGTCAAATCAGGTTAGCAGCTTGTCATAATCGGGTTCTCGAAGTCAAATCAGGTTATCAGTGTCTCATCTGGTAATTTACAAGTCTCTCTTCATAAGTTTTCAGTTTTCTTTGTAACAAGGTCTCTTTCTTTAAGTCACTTCAGGTACCGTAGTATTGGCCTGCCACTTCTCGATCAAAACAGAACGTTAAGAATTCTTGTTGCCATTCAGATGTTGTTGCATATACCCATTCAGGACCTGCGTACCTTCTATTTGCGGTTCTCTTTCTTTTCAGTCTGCGTTCACCTTGCAATTCTCCTTCACTCAGATCTTCTACTCGGGATGTATCAGTCTCTTCTGTTATTGTTTCACCTGGTACACTCTTTTCTCTTGCAGCCTGTTTCTCTGGCCAGTTATCTCCCTTATGTGTCTTCTTTCTGCCTGTTCTTTCATGACACTGAACAGCACACTCCTCTTGTACTATGGTGTTTTCTCTTGATGGACATGCAACTGGCTCAGGGGATGCCGGAGTACTGCGGTCTCTTTCTATTATTTCCCCTTCTTCTTCTTCTTCTGGATCTTTAACTGGTTCAAGTTCTAACCAGTATCCGTCTATTTCTGGGAGAACCTCTCCTTGATTTAGTTCTCATGCTGCCTCTACTGAGATAGGCACACTGTCACCTCTCTCAAACTCGTTCACTGTTTGAGGGACTAGGCTGTTCTCAGTGGGCTCTCCTGCAGTCTCAGTTCCCTCTTGGCTGTTTTCTGGCCCTGAGACTTCCCCCTCTGGAACTGTTGTGCTGGAAACTTCAAGTTCCTCATCAGTTGGACATGTTACCTTTTTCGTGTGACTGGCATGTATCCAGTTTGGAACGCCTGCACATTTCACAGCAGTGGCTGTTGTCAAGATTACTTGATATGGCCCCTTCCAGCGCAGCTCCAGACTCGACTTTCTCACGTGCTTCTTGACAACCACCCAGTCACCGGCTTGTAGGGTGTGACCTGGATCACCGATCGGTAGCAATGTGTTAGCTTCTACCTTGTGAGAGAAAGAGCAAATCACATCAGCCAAGCCTTTGCAGTAGTCCAACACCATATCATCCGTGATATTCACTAGAGCATTCGCAGTTACTGCGGGTAACCTCATAGCTCTGCCCATGAGGATCTCATGTGGTGATAGTCCTGTCTTCTTATCAGGGTTGTTCCTCATTGACATCAGCACGAAGGGGAATGCATCTGGCCATTTCATATTAGTAGCTGCGCACATCTTGGCCATTCTTGATTTCAAGGTACCATTCATTTGCTCTACTAATCCTGATGCTTCAGGGCGGTAGCTACAGTGCAGCTTCTGTTCAATATTTAATGCGGCACACAAGATTTTAATCACCTCATTGTCAAAGTGTCTGCCCCTATCTGATTCTATAGAGACCGGAAACTCGAACCTGGGTATTAGTTCCCTAAGCAGCAGCTTTGCAACTGTGAGACTGTCATTTCTACGTGTGGGGTAAGCTTCAGTCCAATGGCTAAAAACACACACAATCACCAACACGTATTTTAATCCTCCACAAACAGGCATCTCAATTAAATCCATTTGCATCTTGCTAAATGGACCGCCAGCTCTCCGAATGGGGCTTAGAGTTACCACAGACCCTTTTCCGGCATTCATCTGCTGACAGATGATGCACCTGTGACAGGTACCCTCTGCGGCATGTTTGAACTTTGGATTAAACCAATCGATTTTGAATGACTTGATCATTGCATCTCTTCCAAGATGAGCCTGTCCGTGATAGAGCCTAGTGAATTGTGACAGAAGACTATTTGGCAAAACTAACTTTCCCTCCTCTGAGACCCACAAGTCGTCAGCCCTCTGTACACATTGCATTCTTTGCCAGGAGCATTTTTCTTCTTTGCTAGCACGACCCTGTAGTGTCTTTAGCTCATCTAGGATATCAACCACCCTTAATGCGAGGTTCAGGCATGTGTCATTTTCAGTTTGCGGTAACAATTCCCACTGATCCTTGAACGATATACAGTTCAATGCGCAAAACCTCACAACTTGATCTGCATAGCCGTTTCCCATGGACACAAAGTCTTGTGACTTAACGTGAGCACTGCATTTCACCACGGCAATTTCAAGAGGTAACTGAATCACATGTAACAAATCCTTAATTTGTTCACCATTTTTCACAGGAGAACCAGAAGAGGTCATGAAACATCTCTGCGACCACAGTTGGCCAAAATCATGTACAATTCCAAATCCGTATCTGCTGTCAGTATGGATAGTGACTCTTAGATTTTCAGCTGCGTGGCATGCCTTAGTAAGGGCAATTAGCTCTGCCACTTGTGCGGAATATACTCGCTCGAGCCAGGAAGCTTCAATGATACCAGCTATGGACTTACAGCTTAACCAGCTCTCAGCATTCCGCCTGAGTCTCTCAAACAAGATCCATCAACAAACATAATGCAGACATTTTCTTTTAACTGGGTATCTTGAATATCAGGTCGTGGCTTGGTACATAGTTCTATTACCTCAAGACAATCATGCTCAACTTCCTCTTCATTATTAACTTCAGTATTCTCAGCAGGAAGTAGAGTTGCTGGGTTTAACACAGTACATCGTTTCAGTGAAACATTAGGTGACCCCAGTATAATTGTCTCATATTTGGTAAGACGAGCATTTGTCATGTGCTGAGTTTTGGTTCAAGTCAACAAAATTTCAACGGAATGCGGAACCATTACTGTTAGGGGGTATCCCATTACTATGCCTTCACACTGCGTGAGGCTCTGACCAACTGCTGCAACTGCGTGCAAACAACCCGGTAAGGCTACTGCGACGGGGTCCAAGGTAGCTGAAAAATATGCTACAGGGCGATTTGCACCTCCATGGACCTGTGTTAAGACAGACAAAGAACAAGCATCACGTTCATGACAAAACAGTAGAAAAGGCTTCGTGTAATCAGGCATACCCAAAGCTGGTGCCCTGCACATGCACTCTCTCAATTCCATAAATGACTCAAGCTCTTCCTTGGATAAAGCTATGGTATACGGCTCATCCTTGATTTCTTTGCCTGTCAGCTTTATCAATGGTTTTGAGATAATCGAGAAGTTGGGTATCCACTGGCAGCAGTAGCCCACCATTCCCAAAAACATCCTGACATCTCTCTTTGTTGTTGGGGGGTTCATTTGCAAAATGGCTGTTATTGATTCTTTCGATATTCTCCTAGACCCTCTTTCAATTAAGTGTCCTATGTACTTCACTTCTTTCTGGCAGTACTGCAGCTTCTTGGGTGACACTTTATGTCCATTCTTTCCCAAATGATTCAGTAAAGCAATTGTGTCATACCTAGAGTCATCCCTTGTCCTGAATGCAATCAACAAGTCGTCAATGTACTGCACTAGAGTCGAGTTAAAAGGCAATACTAAGGATTCTAAGTCCTTTTTCAATATCTGATTGAAGATGGACGGTGACTCAGAAAACCCTTGAGGAATTCTGCACCAACTGTACACCTTGTCCAGGAATTTGAAACTGAATAAAAACTGGCTGTCCTCGTGAAGAGATATCGAAAAGAAAGCTTGCGACAGTTCTACAATGGTGAACCATTCAGCATCACAAGGAACCTGAAACATAATCACTGCTGGATTGGGTACTATGGGGCAACATTTGACCACAATCTCGTTTATTTTTCTTAAGTCCCGTACAATTCGAACCTTCCCACAAGGCTTTTTCAGATCCATTATCGGTGAATTACATGGGCTGCTCAACACTTCCTTCAGTACTCCCTGTTTCACAAACTCTGCAATTATTTGTGACACCTGGATAAGGACATCTTGTGCCATGTGATATTGTGGCACCTGGGGAAACACTGCATTTGGCTTCACTTGTACTCTAACTGGTTCCACACCTTTTATCAGTCCCACTTCTTTTCCTGTCAAATCCCACACTTTCTCTGTCACTGTCCCTTGTAACTCGGCAGGTAAGTCGATCACTGTGAGCATCGGGAACAAGGTAATCAAAGGGTAATCTTCATTTGCAGTTCCTGCCTCTAACTCTGAGAACTGACCATCACCCCCTTCATCATCTCTGTTTTCTGTACTTCGATTCCATCATTGGAACAGGTAATCGAACATTTTGTCTTGCACAGTAAGTCTCTTCCCAGTAGGGATACCGGACTCGAATCGCAGACTACAAACTTATGCAGTCCCTGGAAGTTGCCGATCTCAACTTGCACTGGATCTGTAATCGGATTTGTCAGGTACTGGTTTGCTACTCCGACCACCCTTATGGTACGCCCCGAAAGTGGTAATTTCGGAACCTCTGCACTTCTGACTGTAGAGAGTGTAGCTCCGGTATCAACCAAGAATGAAACTTTGTGACCCATTACTTTTTCCTCTAAATAGGGTCCCCTCTAATGTACCTCTAGGGATGCTGCAAGCCTGCACTCTTCGCTATCTGAGCTGTCAGCCAACCACTCCTCATTCATTCCATCTTCACCACACAATGGAAATTGCTGTACTGTATTATTTTGACTCATCACTTGACCTGTGGTCTGCTGAGGAAGCATCACCTGTTGCTGTCCCATCAGAGCCATTGGTAATTGCATTTGCTATCTAGGTACCATGGGAACCTGCTGTTGTACTTGTTGCATTTGCACTGGTTGAACGTGCAGCATTTGCATTTGCTGCATGGGCTGTAACCCCTTCATCTGAATCATGTTATTTTGGAAGTTCGGGTTTTGATTTCTCATTTTTGGACCTTTCATATTGTGCAATGTACCGACATTAGTGCTTTGTTGAACGACACCATCCTGCACCACATTCAGGCATTCCCGCTTCCAATGCACCACGCCCCCGCAGGCGTGACATGGTGACATCCTTTTCATTCCTTGTGCATCATTTTGAACCACAACAGTATTCAAGTCTGGACCGCGATTCACAAAACCTTGACCTCGACCTCTCGGTTGTGCGTGGAACACACCATTCACTTGCGGTTGCTGTTGTATCATCTGTTGAACTCAATTTCCCTGTATCCCAGCCTGCGCTGCCCTTATCTGCATCACCATCACTTTTGCCTTTAACTTTTTCTGCTTCAGCTCAATTTCGTCACTACAGTATTTCGCATACTGCAACACCTCATCAATCGGCTTCGCTTGCCAACAAATAAGATGATTCTTAATCATCTGGCTAACCTCTGGTCTCAGCCCTTCAACAAATCTGAGCACGAGATGGTTCATGTCTTTCGGCTCAATGGTCTCAGTACCACTGTAATGTTTAAATGCCTTCAACAATCTCTCATAATAAGCATGAATTGATTCTTTAACCTCCTGCGAGGTCCGGTCGATTTTCTGCCAATCAGTCACCTTTGCCGACACTTTCTGCTTCAAAAACTCAATCACTTTATGATAGTACTTCACCACCTCCTCAGAGGGAGCTCCGGTCACCTTATCCCTTGCCAGCTCCTTCGTCAACCAGTCTACCCCTCTCTTGCACTCAAGCCACAAATCAGGCGGAACAATGATCTCAAACAAGGTATTCAAGTCTTCCAAGAGACACTTTGCAAGCTTCACAAACCTATCTGTTTGTTGATACCACTCAATTGGTTTCGCCCACAATCTGGGATAATCATTTGTAAAAGGTAGGATGTCTCCTCTGGACCACGGCACATGAATTAAAACTCCACCAGCTGTTTCTCTCATGGGTAGTATTTTTACTGATTCCGTATCGGGTGAAGCTTTAGCCTGACTCGACCCAGGACTGTCACCTTTCTCCTTATCTCTTTTCTTTGCCCATCTGCCTTCCCACTTTTCTAACGCTCCCCAGATTTGCGCACTTTGCAGTATTTCTTTTAAATGTGCTTTCATTCCGGCAGACCTCATATGCTCAAAGTCTTTTGAATCAAAGTCTAACCTGTAACTTCTTTTCAAATGTTTAGTGTTCTCAATATCAATGTTGTACTTGCCTGCCAGGTTTGCTAATCTCTGATGTACCTTACCTACCTCTTTAGTAATCTTAGGGCACAAGTATCTCAATTCTGCTTCTGTGTATGACTCTAATCTGTTTACCCCCATTGTTCCGTCCACTAGTTCGGCAGCTTCCACACCTAGTCTTACAAAATTCAGGTAGTCATCTCTCCCTATCCTTTCTGGATCTACTGCAGTCACTGTAGTCTTCTGTGAAGCATAGGTCTTCTCTAACCACTCATTCAACTGTTGTACTGTAAAACCTTGCAGTGAAATGTTCCCTGCATGCATCATTGGCGATTGCAAAGCATTCGTACTTATCGTCTGTGGGGTTAGCACTCCTAGCCCTGCCTGTCTCATTGCCTCCAACGGTGCTTCAGCTGGGCTAAGGTTTAACAAGGACCTCGGTTTTTCAATCGCTTGCTCTCCTGGGGCCATTAACTGGGGAGTTCCTATGAACTCTCCTCTTATTGCATCTTGGGTCATCACTCCCTGATCACATACGCCAGATTTACCTTGTGCATACAATGGCACCGGTGGACCAACAGTAATTGGTAACGATATTGCGGCAGGTGTCTGACCTGGTCCCAGACTTCTTGGAGCTGCTGCTCCAAAATGATCCTCTGAAGCCGGGGCAGGTATTAATGGAGGACCTGCTGCCGGGTTATATCCTGGTATCAATTGTGGTTGCGGCTGGGGCAGCAATTGTGGAGTTGGCTCAATCTGTACTAACCTCGATTTTGTATATATTGGGTCTGGCGGCACTATCAGGTTTGTAGTAGTCTCTAGCACTGGGACGTCTGGATAGATTCTCTGTATCTGCGGTGGAGGTTGCAACTGTGTCTGCATGTCTGGCGCAGTGGGTACACTGACACCATTCTGTATCGAACCCGTATCACTAGTCTGTACCGTATCAGTAACTCCCTTCTCCTGTGTCTGGTTCCCAGGACCCGTACTAGTGCTCGGGACACTGTCGCTCGCCGCATAAGGTGGCGGGCGATCATGTAATATCCGATCCATGAATTCTTCATCGTCTGAGTCGTCTTCCTCTTCCCAAGGTCTCTTAGTTTCTTTAAGCTTACTAGAGTCTTTGTTTTACAGGTGGCTTTCTTTCCCTGCGTCTCTTCTCCCTGTGTTATTGCTGGGAACAATTTCAATCCATCAACTATTCCCCGTCTCCACATTTTGCTCTCATTATCCCACCTAGCTTCTGCATAAGTCTTTTCTGCCCTTTTTATTCTTCTTTGGAATTTTTCTTGTCTCTGTTTAAGAGCCAATAGATCCCAAATCGCTAAAGCCTCATACTGCGCTGGCCTCAGAGGTGGTTTCTGTACGCTTAACATCCATCTTAAATTCTCTAGCACCCTCGTATTGAACGTCCCATGTTCTGGGAACGCTAAACATCCCTCTTTCTCTGTTAATTTGCGCCACTGTTTCATCCATAAACAAGGCGCGACACCTTTCTCCTCCATAGCTATGTAGGCTGGAGTACCCTCAGGCGGTGTAAGCTCCCCTTCACTCACCATAATGTATGCATCTCCTTTCAGAGCACTCTTAAAAGCTTTGACAAAATTAATCTCTGTGTCTTTTCTTCTTGTTTGTATTTAATCAGAAAGTGACTTTAATTCCCAGGACACTCTTCATCCACCTTTCTCAACCTATTGCCCCTCACGGACGGCAACCAATCCGTGCGCGACCCCTCTCGACAACTGACCTATGTCAGCGCGGCACCACTGATGTCACACTCACACTTAGGGCGACAAAGCAAAAACAACAAGTGATGGACGGAATGCTGAACATTGTCAAACATTCGCCCCCAGTACAGTGATCTGGGCCTAAATCCATCGTTTTTTTACTGCCCATGCCATTCCAGTTTGGACCCAGCCATATGCAAATCAGTCTTGACCCTGTTCCCCATGGGAACAGTCCAGCTCGAACTGCTAGGCCAGGTCTTCCCTGGACTGGAAACAAGCATCCTGGGACCGGTTTCGGGGTTTCACCCCTCATCAGCCAGGATAGCTGGGCATACCCTTCCCACTTAGGGCGACAAAGCAAAAACAACAAGTGATGGACGGAATGCTGAACATTGTCAAACATTCACCCCCAGTACAGTGATCTGGGCCTAAATCCATCGTTTTTTTGCTGCCCATGCCATTCCAGTTTGGACCCAGCCATATGCAAATCAGTCTTGACCCTGTTCCCCATGGGAACAGTCCAGCCCGAACTGCTAGGCCAGGTCTTCCCTGGACTGGAAACAAGCATCCTGGGACCGGTTTCGGGGTTTCACCCCTCATCAGCCAGGATAGCTTGAATCCAGTGGCATGGGAAGCACGGGACCCACGTCTGGGCATACCCTTCCCACTTAGGGCGACAAAGCAAAAACAACAAGTGATGGACGGAATGCTGAACATTGTCAAACATCCACCCCCAGTACAGTGATCTGGGCCTAAATCCATCGTTTTTTTGCTGCCCATGCCATTCCAGTTTGGACCCAGCCATATGCAAACTGGGGTGGCATGGTGAGCAAAAAAACGATGGATTAAACCCAGATCTGTGACTGGGGGTGAGTGTCTGACAATGTTCAGCATTCCGTCCATCACTTGTTGTTTTTGCTTTGTCGCCCTAAGTGGGAAGGGTATACCCAGACGTGGGTCCCGTGCTTCCCATGCCACTGGATTCAAGCTAGCCTGGCTGATGAGGGGTGAAACCCTGAAACCGGTCGCAGGATGCTTGTTTCCGGTCCAGTGAGGACCTGGCTTGGCAGTTCGGGCTGGACTGTTCCCATGAGGAACAGGGTCAAGACTGATTTGCATATGGCTGGGTCCAAACTGGGGTGGCATGGTGAGCAAAAAAACGATGGATTAAACCCAGATCTGTGACTGGGGGTGAGTGTCTGACAATGTTCAGCATTCCGTCCATCACTTGTTGTTTTCACTCACACACTGCAGCTGAAAAAGTCTTGCGGCTCGTCCGCCCCTCACTAGATCCACACGAAACTAATGCAAAATTTTACTGCGAGCACCTTAACAACAACACAAATCTGCCGGTTTACTACAGGAAGGGTAACACATTTGCTTCAGAACTTTACAGAGATTTCACTTGAAACCTCGGCCGCTTCACTCTCCTTCTCAATTCCCGCATACGCAAGCAGAATTCGTCCCGCAAATCCTACTCTCGACTTGTCAATGGTTCGTCCTAGTGCACTTTAGAACTTACCAAATCTCCATCGAAGGTTTCACACATACATTTAGACTCAAACTCGACTTGTCAACCTCGCCCGATTGACCTATTAAACCGCACAGATTACAACATAAACCCAAGTGTCTCCTACACTTGTCAATATACTCCGGAGTCTTAGACCACGATGGGTCCGTACATGAACAACCAACCACGTGGATAATTGTGAGCACAAAGCACCACACTCACATGAAGTACGCCTACTTCCCTACTCTCATACTGTGAAGTACGCCCACTCCTACTAAAACAACATTTACCTGGCCTAAATACACACAAACTTCACAAATCACCTGCAAAAATGCATAAGCTAAGCAAGCGCACACCCTATACCATACATGCTATGACACCAAGAACATTCCCAACTTACTTAGGCAGGCACCGAGATCCTGGGAAAGTCATGGTGAATTTAGAAACACATCATACCTCCAATTTGCATTATCTCAGAAAAACAATTTAAACAATGATTCTCCGTCCTAGGGCCCCAAAGGGCCAAACCGTCACTCTGCTACCAGAACTGATAACGCGTCCTTTTATGATATTTTATTACACATCAGGACTCGTTTTAGGCCAATGAATCTTTTGACCCAGTTGAGAGACACCGTAGGACGAGATAGCTAATCAATATATCAATCAATAATGTCATCAATATTTATCACGACAATGCATTTCACTTTAGTAAAAGTCATTAATCAATTAAAAACTGCTACCATGACCTTTTCAGCCATAAATAACCACACCTGGTTTAGTAGAATTTTATGAATTTTATTCCCTATTAATTACAATCTAATAGCAAATGCGTTAATCTCAACACCAAGAAACAAAATAGCATTGTCACGATATGGCAACTTTGATAAGATTTCATTAAAGCGAGAATCCCAAACATAAGAACATAACACGGCGTGAACATAGATCAAGTTTAGCAGAGTGTCAATATGGTGTCAGTTCAACAAAGCATAGTCTCGGTCGTTTGTCTATTAGTTTTGGTGAACACCTGTCCTAACCACTGATTGGCATTAGCATGTTGGGCTTCATGCAAAACAATTTAAACACCAATTTGGAAAACATCTAGCTATGGTCTCTGTCAAAAGCAGGCAGTTGATACATAGAAAGGAAAAGCAAACAGACAAGTTACAAATGCATTGTCATAATTATCCTCCAAGGATTAGGTCAGCGCACAGGTTCAGTCTTCGTCTTCAGGACATCAGTCAAATCTCCATCAGTCAGAACTCAGCTTCTGGGGAAAAAGGGCACTTCCCTCATAATAAGGTAAAGTGTAAATGGGCAGTCTAAGGGCGAGGATGGTTTAAGTAAACCACCAAGTTACCAAACAGAGTGACAGAGTTTCTGGATCAAATCAATAGCATTCCCTAACCCACCTAAATGACCTTTCTGTGACATGGGTTTTTATCCGTTTTTCGCAGTACATTCCCCCAAAATTCTATTGGACATTCGCTATACCCCACTATCTTTAACCTATCAAATTAAACATTAGGTAATCCTAATCTTCACCCCATATTATTTTACAAGTCTTTGATTGGTCTTCATAATTGAGGTCTTCAGAGGTGGCACGTCCGGTGTGACTTCATCCCTTTGTAATTCTTTGCACATCTTTTGGTCAGCAGTTCCATTGTCTTCACCGGTTTGAATGACCTTGTACATTACATTAATCTACACTGTTTCAATTCATTTATAACATTTAGTTTTCAAGACGATGAGAAGCAGTGGGAAACTAATCTACATGGTTACATTCATCTTCTAAGTTCGAAGGAAAAGAACAAGCAGGGTCATGGCCCCTTGTGAGTCAGCACACTGAAAAATAGAAAAATGCATTTAATATGAGAGCCAAACAGCTAAGCTGCAGCTCATTCTAACTTAAGGCCTATGAGGTTTTCAATACAGATTCAATAACGAAAATGCTTTCCTTCTTTTTTGAGAAGCTACTTGTTTAGAGCTATCTTAAAAGAGAGGATACTGAGTGCAAGTTAAGACTGAGTAAGTTTCAGTAATGGGCACAGGCAAGTGAAATAACGAGGTTTAAACACATCTATATTTTAGTCTGTGGAGTAAAGGTGGGGTGAAAAGCTTTCAATACTAGCACAAGAAGTTTTTACAGTGCCCATTTTTGTGGAACTGCTGGCTGACAGGTGATGACAGTGAGAGGTAGTTGTGTATTTGGGGAGATTACAGATCACCTTACTGATGAAATGTATTACCTTGCCCAGTGAAGAGGAAGAATGCAGGTGGGGACCTTGCAATAGTTCAGTTTACAAAAGGCTATTGCAGAGATCAGTGTGTTAGCAGTGCGAAAAGGATATTATGACAGATTTTGTAAGTGTTCTGTAGTTGGGGTCTAGCTTGTTATGAAGGTCCTCAGACACCTCATATGATTAAACATTACATCAAGGCTTCTAGCCACAGGTGTTGGGATAAGGATGTTAGGACAAAATGTTATAGGATGTGTGTGAGATGAAAGTGCAATTCTAACAGGAAAATAGAGAATTTCCATATAGGAAGAGTTTAGAATAAGGTAACAGAGACACCCATCAGCAGTATATTTGTGAGGCAGCGAGAGGGTGAAAACCAATTCTAGCACATGGAAATGGGTATCATCTGAACATAGATGATACAAGAAGGCCATCAAGGACTTAATGCTACCAAGAAATGTGATAAAAGAAAAGATGAGGACCGATCACTGAAATGGAACACTAAATTATAGCTGAGTAAATAGTGAGAGCAATGAACACCAGAAACTTAGAAAGTTCAGTTGGAGAGATAGAGGTAAAATAACTGAGTGCTTTGTTAGTGAGACAGGTAGATATCAGAGCAAATAGACTGACAAATTTGAACAGATGAGGGGCCTACGAGCATTAGGATAGAAAATAGAGTAATACAGTGGGCCAAGGTAGCAAAGATGGTGACATGGGAGAGAACTGTATCTATTGGAATGGGAGGCTCTGAAGCTGAATTCTAAAACATGAGGTCAGATAGCTGAAGACAGGACCTCCAATACTTTGGAGAAGAAAGGAAGTTAGGAAAACAAATAGCAGTTTGATAGAGTTGATCTGACAGCAGTGAGCTTTAGTAGGGTAAAGTGGCTGCTCTGAACAATAAAAATATGAATAAGTTTGGATGAGTGTAGGCTCTATGGCCAACCTCGCTGTGCATGGCTGGAGGTTTGAAGACAGTATACAACAGTGGTTGTCTGTACATGGAGCTGGGGTTAGTGAAATATAAAAACATGTGAGTCAGGTGTACTATATCATAAAAAAAGCGCCAAAAACCTTTGTGAGGGTTAAGTTATGATTTCCGTTACTTATAATCCTCTGATGTTTCCTGGAAAACACAGTTAAGGTGAAGCTATGTTTATGAAACAGAACCTACAAACCCACAAAATGGTTCGGTTATGGGTAGCTCTGCCTTTATCTAGTGCATACATTATTCAAGGTTTAAACACATACTAATCATTTTGGCCATCTTCCTGCATTTTGTGCACACAATCCATAGCTGCGTGGTGTGTATTACACAAATAGTATTATTTAGCAAATACTTGATAACGGGTGAAAATAACTTCTTGCCATGCAGGTAATGTGTGAAAGTTGTTGTTAAATCCAAAAGGTTTCTGAGCATTGACTGGTTACAGAGCCATCAGGTCTCAACGTGTTTATTTATTTATTCTTTAGTAGTTTCTTATAATGCAGAGTAAACCTAATGGGTGACAAAGCACTTTACAAGAAATTACATTACCAACTATGGATTACTTGAGAGTACAAATTTAGGGGCATATTTGAGAGCCCCTAGCGCCTTCTTGGTCTACATTTGCTTCATTTCTTTGATGCAAATGAGGCCCAACGAGGCGCAAAACGTTGCGCCATAGTTACAAAATGGCGCAATGAATGCATTGTGCCACTTTGTAACCCTTTGCGCTACATTATACCTGTACCAGGCATAATGTATGCAAAGGGGCATTTCCCAGTTAGGGAGGCCAAACAAGTGGCACAAGGTAAATTTTTTCAGCACTTTTAACGCCTGATCATATCAGGCATTAATAGGAGGCTTTCATTGCTTACAGTGAGCCTCTGGGTGTTCTGCAGGATTAGCGTCAGAAATTTTTACACGAATCCTGCAAAGCGATGGACTAGTGTAAAAAATTCTGATACTAGTCTCCTAACTACCACTGTGGTGTACCGTATCTTGGATAAGGCGCACGCATGGTGGCATTAGGGGGGTGCTAAGGGGCACAAGAAAAGTGGAGCTGCAAGGAATAGGGTGGCCTGCTAAGGTAACCAATCCAGTAAGAGGTAATGATAGTAGGCCAGAAAGTCCATCAAAAATTATAGAAAGCCAACTTACAGAATCAAAAGCAATCTACATTGCAATGTGTCCCTCAGTTGTGAGGTGGCACTAAAACAACATATTTTATAAGCATATAAAAGAATAACAATGTACTGTGGTGGATTTTCGGGTGAGGCTCCGGCTCTGGCATGATCCAGCAACTCAGCATGCCAGAATGATCATTATTGGTACCCCGGGGAAAAGTGGAGCGCCGGTCCACCGGAAACAAGTACTGCTTCCGGTGTCAAGGCGACCCAGAAGAAGAGCCGGCAGCGAAAGAGAAGGGGGATGACAGACAGCAAGAGAATAGAGAAGAAGCAGGACACAAGGCAGGAGAACAGTCTTGACTGTCCCGCTCTTGGCAGAGAAGACAGTCTCCGGAGAAGACGCGGGACACCGGAGAAGACGCGGACCCGAGGCAGGAGAACAGGGGACACGCATCAGAGAACATGCAGGACCTGAGAAAGAGGAAGAAGAGTAGCCCAAGAAATCTGACGATGAGGAGGAAGGTGTGATAGCATCCAAGGTGGGCTGGAAAGCCGAAAGAGGAGGAGTTCGGATCCTACAGCCACGCCACACTCTTGGAGGAGTGTGGCTAGACAAGGTAGAGAAAAGGGGATAAAAAGGGAGGTGGAGGCAGGTGAAGGGAACAGGTTGGAGACCAGCTTATATGAGAGGCAATTCCGAATTCTGGAGAAGGGCACCCTTTGAAGTCACTCGGGCATGGCAGAACTGCACAGGTTTTGATTTTTTGTTTTTTTACACATAAATACACAAGCACTTCCCAGTTTCCCTACCCATAACCCCAGGTTTTGTTGTACTTACCTGATCCTGGTTCTTTGTTTTCTCTTAGTCTTCCTCGGAGGTGAACTGGTAAGAGTCAAGAATGGGATCCAGGTTGTACCTTCCAGCCTAATAAAAGAGACAAGAGAAAAGAGAAAAGAGAAAAATCAGTATACCAATTTCAGAAAAGGATGCTGACGAGTAGAAATTAAAAAGACAGTTTCAGGACACTCTGAGAGCATATATACATATAAACAAAATAAAAACAACAACCATTGATAACTCTCAGCTGTCTGGTTACGCCTTTATTCAGGCTACTATCTCCGCCGCATGTATGTAATTGGTTAATCTGCAATGTAAAGGGTGCTTGAAAGCCGGTATTGGCCCTAATTGATGGAATCACTTGAATCTTTCTGTGACTGTTTTTTGTGCAAGGGAGTTACCAGCTGAGCTGTGAAGTGTGTGTTTTAAAAAGAAACTGTACTATGTACAGCCTGGGTAGTCCTAAAATCCATATTTTGGAAGCATTTTCTCTTAAACCTTTTTGCATATTTAGTTTCAGCCTATCCTGTGTGTAATGCTAGTTTAAAATAAAGGCGTACATATTCACTGTGCTTTTTGTCACAGAATGGGACCTTGTATCATTAAACATATTGAAGTCACTATTCTACACTGCACTAACTAGGATTCGATTTTGTAGCTCTCTGTTTACAAACACAGACTCGGCAGTGCATTAACTAACAAAGAGTTCATTGTGTGTGATAGTGCATTTCCAGCTGATTAACCAAACTTGCATTTATTTTTCATTTAATTTTTGCTTTACTTTATATGTAGTTACCTGATGGTGAAAAGCTGAAAAAAGTTACAGATTATTTAGTTTTTTTAGTCACACCTTTGACTCTGCCACATGCTCACTCACACTGCCCCCTTTGCATACAGCATATTAGTTAATATACTTCAACAAATGGTTCCATGTAATAAAGATATATATTTGCCTAATATTTTTTTAATGTATTCAAAAGAATGTGTAACGTTTGTAAAAATGCTTTTGCCAGCCTGTTGGGGCGGGGAAACTTCATGACCCAGATTCTCCTTGCTCCTGGAAAAGCCTGCACCTGTGGATGGGGAAGGACACGCCACAGAGCTTCAAAGTGCCATCAATCATCTAGCAGCGCAGGATGACACTTTTGCAAAGGACTTCATAACTCATAATTCTTCTTGCTTCAGGAGGAGCCTGTACTTTTGGACAAAGAGGAGGGTCCCACATAGCGCTTCAGAGCACCATTGATCATTCTACAGCACAGGAAGCCAAGAGCGGGACAGTCAAGAATGGACAAGACTGGGCTGGGCCCATCCTCTTTTGAGGTACTTTTACCAGCTGTTGCCCCCAGGAGCTCCTGGATGGGTGATGTCTTCATTATAGATCATGGGCTTATGCAAGGTTACTGGTATTCTATCAGCTCTATGCATACTAACCAGTACAGATACTATGCTTGTGAGAGCTGTAGGGGTGATCACAAATGACATTTCACTAACTGAATATAGACAATCTATGAAGCAGGGGTGGGCATCTGTTGATGTAAGCAGTAGTATCACCACAAATCATAGTAAACCAGATGTGCCAATAGCATTAGGGGCAACAGAGTCGGGAAGAGAGTCACAACCTCCCTGTCATAACAATAAATATAGCAGGCTTGCAGACAATTAGGATACTCTGGATTATTTGGTTAATCCCCTGTGCCACTTGGCCCTACAAGCATTCACTCACCCCAAGAACCATATGTCAAATGCAAAAAAAAACATTTTTTCTCCTGGCTACAGCCACAGTTACAGCCGGCTAACCCTGGTAGGGGGCTGTTCAACCCAACCCAGACCTCCCATGCATTGATGAACTGTGCAAAACATTCTCTGCTATGCTACAGGAACAGCTAAGACCCATCATTGATCATCTGGCCTGCATAGAGAACCATTTGGCTAGTTTGAGCAGCCCACCAAAGCAGTAAATCCTCCTCTAGAAATTCTAACACCGATGGCTGTTGCTGTGAGTACCATGCAACTGTAGGTGATAATCCTTCATCAGTAGCAGTCAAGTGGAATGCAACTGCTCCTGCCCTATCTCACCCAGCTCCTGTGGGCACCCATCTTCAGCACTAGTTTTAGGGGCTTCCTGACTTGTGTCAATGCTGATCCTACCTCCAAATCACTGTGCGACCTACAGTGAAAATAGAAAATGTAAAAACTGGCTTTGACCCTCATACCGTGACATTAAGCCTACTTTGAGCAGTGTGTCCTTATGTGATGGTTTTGACTGGTGGTCCTTGATTAAGGCACAACCAATCTGAATCATGGGAACAGCTGCAAAATAGAGTTACCCACTGTGTTTGCAGCCACAAAAACGTCAAGGTAATGGAGAGCAAGAGATCTTAATGATACACAGAGCTGGCTGGGTGGGGCCCTAAGTTAAAAACATAGATTACACCAAACCTGTTTGAGAAATTTACTGAAGTTTAATGCAGGGGGCAAATGTGCCAGTTCAAGGATTGTCTCGTTACCATTGTTTTCTTTTACAAGCCAAATATGTGGTTACTGTCTCTATGTATGTGCAATTATTCCCAGTCTCATTATTTATTCTTGGAGTGTAAAAACAGATTTGCAGCTTTGTCTGGTCTTACTGATAATGACTGATTGGGGGACAACTCAATCCCTTGCTGTAAACCCATCTAGCGTAACCCCTAATCCATGTGTACCCCAGAGAATCCTAAATTTGAGTCTTGTGGGACTTCACTTTAAGATACACCTCCCTGAGTGGCAGCTTTTTAAATAATTAACAACATCTTGATGTTGCTTGAATCTTCAGCCTATCGCTTTCATTAGTTTCAGTGTTTCAGTGTGCTGGCCACTTTGTCTAGTTCTGGCCATGCATCTGGGGGCTTATCTATCTGGATACATTTGATGGTCTGTGTCCATATCAAAGCCCTGGGAACCCCAGGCAGAGATTTTCAGGATCTGTTTTTAAGAGGGGTCTGACTTTATAGGTGATTAACTTCTTTAATATTGATTTTGCTAATATCCTAAATTAATCAATCCCTTTTCTTTGTTAGGACATTGGTTCTCTTCTGGGTAAAGAAACTGATCGGGGCATCAGGAGTACTTGTGCCAAGCTAGTGATTTTAATGCTAGGCTGTCCCACCATCTCATTTCATAGAATGTTAAGTATGCCCTAGAGGGTTTCGATCAGAGAGACAAGAAACTAGGGGCCATAATTATACTTTTTGAAGCAAAACTGTGCCAACGCAGTTTTGCGTCAAAAGGTTTAATGCTGGCTAACGCCATTTCTTTGCACCATCTGGGCATAAAATTTATACTTTGACGCACCGTGGCACAAACCAAAGCAAAACAACGTTAACGTGGAGAAAATGACTCTAATCCGGTTCACGACATCACAAAGCAGATATGCGCCATTTTTCCCCGCAATAGTGTCAAAAAGCGGCACAAACGCAGCAAACAGTGCTAAGGAGACCCAAAATGGATCCCACAAGCCAGGAGAGACCCCAGGGAGACCCCAGTCGACCAAGAACCAGCCGGGAAGACCCAGACAAGACCCAGGAGAGGGAGAAGAAGAAAAGCAAGTGTTGTTTCAGTGCAGAGGAGCAGGAAATACTGGTCAGAGAGGTGACGCAACACCAGCATCAACTTATTGTCACCTCAAAATTGCCAATTGGGAGGAGAGAGGCAATTTGGCCACAAATTGTCAAGAAGAAAAACAGTGTGGTAGAGGTACTGAGAACAGTCACTGCGTGCCTGGCATGGCTGCTAGTGCAGGACCAAGGAAAAAAATGGCAAGGAACAGGAAGGCAGCACTGCAGACTGGAAGTAGGAGTCCAGCACTGCAGGAGGCCCTGGACCAGATGGAGGAGATGGTGGCAGCGGCACAGGTGCATGGGCTGTGCAGATGAAACCAGGGGCACAGCACAACACTACACCAACAACCTTTGCATGGGGGTACTCTGCCATTCCAAGACTGTTTGAAAAGCCAAGCCAGTCCAGGAGGGTAGGGTAGAAAGTAAAACTGGCCTGCTGTCACAGGACAGCTGTTATGGTCACAACATGAACTAGGGCTCAATTTCCAGTCTCAGGCCAGAACGGCAAGTGGCATGTACCATTGACAACAGTTGCCACTACCACCTGTGCTGTCTGTGCTGGTCAAGTAGCAAATAGCAGTTAGGTGCCCATGGATCAAACACACCCAAAATAGAGGGTTCAGGATGACAACGTTATCAATCTCCTGTAATTACTAACAATGTGCAAATCCTGTCAAATGCTCATGTCTATAGGCACAATAAACATCAGGTATTGTTACTTACAATATGAAGTACACAGCAGTAATGTCATACCCATGCTGCCCGTTCCAGGGTCCATCCCGTACCTGTGTTACAATAGCTGCTATGTCACCTTGCAACATCCCAACTGTCATACTGCTAAGACAAAAGCATTGAGGGGGAGGACATATGTGTCTAGCTAGTTAAACACACCCGCACAGTTATAAGAGGAAATGGAACACTGCCAGGCCCATCAGTGCAATGCAATATAGCACACATTCGCAAACATCAACATGACAAAATACCAATGCTGACACCTCTATCGTGCCAGGCCAATGCTATACATAGTATGTGCTTGGTCTCAGCAACGTATAGGTGTATGTGAAATATCAGAGACTGGGTTAGTCCCATTTTGTTAAGTGTGGTGCAAGTGGCATCAGAACACCCACAGCCATTGCAAGGCCTCACCATGCTAATGGAAGTAGAGGGAGGGTTGAGTAGGACAAGAAGGTGCCAACACACAATTTGGACAGAACCTACACCTAGAGGATGTGACGTAGACAATTCCCCAAACTGCCCACTCTACATGTGACAAGCAGGTGGGGCATAGGCCTGTGAGAATGCTAATATTAATTACAGGAACAATGAACAGGAACCAAGATTACAATGTCTCACTAATAGGAAGTCAGTGACGTCACATTACAACTGCCACAACAAAGACACGCTAATTGTACATTATCTCATTGCAGAGGACGATGGCTCTCCTGTGGCCTGTCATGGACTTCCCTGATGACATGGATGACGAGCTGACCACCATTAGCCAGGAAACCCTCCAAGATGTCCTTGGAACCATCCAGACCCCATCTTCAGTCGCAAGGAAGAGCACAGATGCAGCAGCCATCACAGAGAAGTCACCCACCACCCCAATTGTACAACCTGCCAGCTCCAACCCAGCTGAGGACTCTGATGACACTGGTACCACCTTTGAGAGGACAGTAGTGGGAGTACAGCGGGAGCTGGCCAAGGAGGTGCGGGTGGGGATGCAAAATATGGCAGCCAGCCTTGAGGGGATGCGCATGTGCATGATGTCATCTACAGAACAGTCAGCAGCCATGCAAGTGCAACAATCCCAACTGCAAGGACTACAACAATGTGTGAAGGATTTCACCACAGGAGTTAGGGAGTTGCCACAACACCGGGCATCCCAAACATTTCACTGCATGCACGACTGAAATCATGACCCCCCCCCAGGGCCGACCTGGCTGCCTACCACAGCGATGTAGCTGCCATACTCAAGAACCAGCAGCTCTTCCTTGCTGCAGTAATTCCCTAATAGCCCCACAGTTGGCAGCTACCGGGAATTCTGACCCCACGTCTTCAAACACTGAAGTGTGTGTTGCCTCTTCAAACCCACCACCACCAAGCTCAGAGGAGATGACACACACATCAGAAGATGAAGACGTGGAAAAGATCACCTTCACCTTTAGGAGTACCCGGTAGCACCAGTCCATGCCACATGGGTACTGATTTCCTCTGTCCTGTGCTTGTTAACATGCCAGTCTTGCTACAGTTGGTAACATGCACTGTTCTCCAGCACACTGTTTGCCTTACCACTATGCACTGCAACTGTCTCTCACTACCTCATTGGCAATTCATGTTCCTCTGCACTGAATGACACTTCACCACAGCATGTCCAATGACATGTCCCTCACCATTGCACTTGTGTTGCGTCACAATTGAAGGCATCACATTAATGGACTTACAATCCTGGACTATGTAAATATTGCACTACAGCACTTTAAGATAAATAGCACTTACACAACCACATTGTCTCTGTGTAATGTGACACATCAACTGTGTAGGAGATTTGTGATGTATGTAACATGTCAATGGCCACAGAATGTCAATACAACAGGATAGAAAGAATGTAGGCTGATAACTATGCACAGGGGTTTGGATGTTATCATCATATGTGCTTCCTTAGGCTTATATCTGAAGTTAAAAGATCACAAACAGTGTAATGCTGTGTAGAACTGAATATGTCAGGTCCAAAGTATGTACAAGATGAAACTCAATGTGGCCCACATTCCCTTCAAGACAATTATTATGTATGTGACATCTGACTCTAAACGTTAATCAGACACACACACCATACAGCAGGAATTGATCTGTACGAGTGTATGGATAATTATGTAACCTGGGAGTACAATGTAAGAAATGATAGGTGTGAGTTACGTATACAGAACTTCATAAGATTGCGACACCACTCAGCTTATCAGGGTTCACATGAACATCAGGTTGCAGGCAGACATCCCACAGTGCCCAAGATTCCAACACAGGACTCAAACGAATACAGATTTAAAATCACACCAACCTTTACAACACATTGGGAACCATATTTATCTTGAGTGGTTGGTGCAATGGATGGCAGATGCATAGAGAGTAGCTTTGTTGTAGCTGCCATTGTGACAGCTCATTTGGAAGTGGGAATAACCATGTCAAGATTGGGATTTGGGTGCAGGATGGAACACAAATGCAAATACTAAATTGACACTGTACACTCCTGCAAAGGCCCTGATCCCCAAGCATATGACACATACTGTAAAGGAGTACACAAAAATTTAAACTATGGGAAACACCTAAACTAAGCTAACCTATCCTAACTATACATTACTCACAACTGGCCCTAACTACCCTAAGCTAAACTTACTTACCACATTCAACTAAACACTCTAAACATCACCCCCCCTTATATGACGGGACATGTGTAGGACAACATATACTAACCTAAACACATACTAACTTATCCTAAACAAATATAAATTTGTTTGTATTTTTTATTTTATAATTTTGTTATTTTTTATTTTGTTTATACACATAAACCCCAACATCATCAAACCACCCACCCACTGACAAAAAACATGTAATAATATACCACCCTCCACCCCCAACCCACTTATCCTAACTAAACTAACAGCCTACTCTAACCTAACACTAAGCCCCCTAAACCCACTGAAGAAAAGAACAAAGAAAGAGGAGGGAGGGGAGGAAATTATGGACGAGGATCAAAAATTCAAAAATTGGCCATCAACAGGATCTTCTTAATCTCCTGCAGACTCCTGCTATTGCAGGCCACCTCCTGCTGCAAACCTGTCCATCCGGAGCAACATACGTTGCATGTCACGTTTCAGTGTCTGAAATTCCGACATGTCCAATACAGCAGCTGGAGTTGTCTGGGTACCACTTGTAGAAGCTGGTGCTGGTGCCAGTGCTGGTGCCGTGGTTGGTGGGGGAGGTGCAGGACCTGTTGCTTGTGGGCTCTGGGCTGATGAGGTCGAGGGACCTGCTGGAGTGGCTGTCATCCCTGGTGCCACTGTGGTCTGAGCTGTGGTGGTGGTGGCAGTTGTGGGCAATGCTGACCCCCTTAGGCTAAATGCCCGCCATACCCCTGTGGCTCTCTCATGATGATATCTCCGTGCCATATTGCGGAACCCAGCCTCCACATCGAGTACGTGGTGGTACCGTACTGCCCGACTCTGAAATTCCCGTATCTCCTGGGCATTCATTTTGGCAGCTGTAAAAATAGAGACAGGCAAACATTACTGACATCATTGTGTGATACATGTACAGATGATATTCTAACACTTCATCAAAAATAGCACATACATTTCAAATCACAGTACAGATGATAGAATGACCCTGAGGAATGACATGACAACGCAGCCTACCCATCAACTATCTAACAGCACAGCAATGCACAACAAGGTGTGTACTTAATTAAATGATCTGTGCAGATTTGTACTGCTATTAGTCACATAACAAATGCTGCAAGTACTCAACATGTGCCAGGCCGACCAATAACTATCTTCAGGATCAAAATCAAGGCACACAAGACCTGTGATTTGTATATGGGACTGCCAGGACAGTATGCAGTTGGTAATCATGAGGGGGCATTGTAGTTTGGAGCACATGAATGCTTCAATTACATGTCTGTCATCTACACTGTGATCATCACACCCAGGTACACATATTTTCTAGCCCTAACCCTGTGCCCGAGGGGGTATAAATATGCAACACATACTTTCAATTATCAAGAACAACCACAAAGCTTTGGACAGCTGTACATGGGTTTAGTCAGTCCACCACAGGTAAGGAAGCCTGCCAACTAGGATTGAGTCAACCATTGGACAATAACATCTACATTTATTTTTCTACTTGCGGACAATTGTCAACATCATTAGAACTCACTGACACATTTCCAAAATCAAGCACATTGATGAAAGCATCCATTTGGCTTGACCTGCATGCACACATATGACATTTCACTCAAGTGTCACGTAAATGGAGTACAACATGTTGAGCTAGATGCTGCAGGAGAGTAACTCATACAGTCCTACTTGTTCATTACTTAACAGGGATGCGCAAGTCTGTGTGTAAAACTGATGCATCACTGGTCTGTGTGAAATAAGGGATGACTTGCTGACTAAATATGACACTGGCCACCTCCAAATCAATTTTTGGCGTACATGTAGCAACAAATCACCTTGTTCACCTGCCCATGACTATTACGCAGCACTCGACTCCCAATATATGACTCTCCACCGCAGACTGTCTAACTCTACCATGGAACAAAATGGCAACCTCCAGTCAAGTCACATGTCAGATCACGTGTCAGCACATCATACCTTGCAATGGGTCCAACACACAGGAGTCAATCACACAACAGCTGCAAACACAACACAGGACAAACATATTAACACTTACTGGATACCTCTGGGTCCGCAAATCAAGCCATTTCACCAATTGTGTAGGGGGCAGGACAACCTGTAAAATATGGAAGGGTGATATGTGCTCAACGTCTGCTCCCTGTACAAAACTTGGAACAGCAAATCACTGAGTGTAACATTTTATATGATAGAGCTGCACCTTCGGCGTGTAAACACCCCAACAGACACACCACTGCAAACATTCGTTGACACTGTGACTCCAGTGAGTGATACAGACACATATGCATGAAAATTACCCCGCATTCAAGGATCAATACATTTTAAATAGATAACTGCTTTCTTGGGGTGCAGTGTTAAAATTAACGTTAGGGACCAATCGATGTATAATGTGTGTAAGTGCCATTTTTTAATGCATATGCGTCATATTTTGATGCATATACGTCTTTTTTTTACGGCTTTGCGTCAAAAAATCTGTCTTAAACTGTGTTTGTGTGATTTTTCCATTTTTTACATGCATGCAGCCTATAACTATACAAAGATAGGATGGCATGACCTGCAGTGTGTGTTCTAGTGTTTGGGGACATTTGGCAAACCATACTACTACGGCCCATAATTCTCATATTATTGTGCAGGATTAGCTCTCTTAACTGACGCAACAGCAATACAAACTTTGGAAATAAAATAGATAATTTCTAGTTTGAGCAGGTGCTGCATCAATAAAGGACAGCAAGGCTACGCAACTAAACAAATAGACTCATGGCCTGTGTGTTTATGTAGGTGAATTGGCTGTTCAAATTATTGTTGTGCTCTGTGGGAACGTCACGAGAAAAGTTTGGCGTAAAGTGCATGTATGAATGTGTTATAAATGTGTATAACCATCAGATGCCATTCATTGAGGTACATCAGTCATGATATGTATTTGTTATATCTGTTGTGTCTTATGCTGTGTGTACTTTCTTGACTTTGGGGACAAAACATTTCCCATGACTAACTATACACAGGATAGATCGAGGACGGTTGATAATGGCTATGTCAGATATGTTACCCCTCACATGTAATGAAATGTTGGATACCACTTCATGGTCACTTGTGTGTATACTACCCATGAGTCAATCATTTGAACATGCTAGGTAGGTACAGTGTTTGTGACACAGAGTCTCAAATCCAATCCTAAAATTGTTATGTGCACCTCAGTTTGAGTCATGTAAATGACCTATGTTTCTCCTGTGGCAGTGGAGGACCAGCAGACCATGCTGCATATGTTCAAATATTTCCAGTGGTTCATTGCACAAAGGTGTCCAGTTCAGGTGTGTGCCCATGTGTACCCTGTGTCAGTATTGGCCTCCATGTTGTCACAGTTACTTGCAGGTCTAGTCATGAGCTTGTGGAGCCAACCTTTGAATTAACAGAGTACCCTACAAAGCATATTTGACCAAAAGCCAAAGATCAACTGACGACACACATGGGGATAGTCCAGCTATGGCACTGCAGAACTTTTAGAAGGCTGACGACAGGGCAACTTTGGTGTGCTCAAATACTTTATGGATCAGTAATAGGAAAAAGGCAGGTTTCATCACAACATTTGTACACCGGGTGGGCTCTAAAATTCCCACTGCAACAGGGAACATCAGTGCCTCTGTGCTGATTAATCTCACAGCTAGTCACCACGCAAGCCCCATCAAAAGATGGCGGCAGAAGTTAATCTGTTTCTGGACCGTCAGGGCACAAACATGTTTTGTCCTTACATACACATTAGCAACCCTTGTTTGTTGTGCTGGAGGCACCGTACCAAATCCATGCATACAGCTGTAGCGCACTGTCACTGTTTGGCACTAATGAATACATGCAAAACCAGACAACGGATTGAGGCTGGATTAGGCCATTTGAATACATGTCCCAGAACAGAATACGATAAGTAAACTGATTAAACTATACTATACATTTGAGGATTCATCGTAGACCTACCAGACACAATCCCCCAGGAGGAAAGCAACTATGAAACAAATGTAGCCGCAGGGAACCTCTATGGTTAACGCAAAGACTGGAACCAGTCTGGCTTACAGGATTGCAGGTTTTGTCAGGAATAAACATGAACAAGGCAAATACACAGTGAGCAGACTCAGACTGGGACAAGCAGGAATAACACTGTGGGAACAAAAACAGTATCTGATGTGGTCTTCACTGTCACACGATCCCCCAAAGGCTCTGGTACACAAGTGATTTGAACGCCAATGCACAACAGCTTCTAAGCAGTTCCAGGCAGCAGCAAGGGCAGGGCAGGTTCGAATGGCTGGTCTGCATTGAAATGCTCACAGGTGTGTGCAGCTTCCATCTCTCAGAAGTCTTAGAGCTGAGAATCAGGTTCAAAGGGCCAACTGGGCCTTTCACATGGGAAGCAATGGACAGCTGATTACAGGTCTTACCGACTACTAGGCAGTGCATTATCGGACCTGAAGTCCTTGCAGACTGATGAACTATGACTATGGCATGCTATGTTGAAGAGGGAAGCACACAGGAGTCAGAATGGGAGTCTGGATGAGTGTAGATAAAGATTCTCAGGGTACAGATAGTCCATTTACAATGCACCCTAGAGAAGGGTGGGGAGAGACTTTAAACATGGCAGTGGCCGGACTTATTACCTGGGATGGACTGTGGAGGGAATGTCTTGTGAGCAATGCTTGTCATACCCGGGGCACTTGTGCTATCCATTTGCAGGTTTGATGCACTTCTTGTCACACATGCTCCTTGCAGAGATAGCTGATGTCACACTTACTGCTGTCAAGGGTCTGGTCATACATTCCTGTTACCAATGCAATTGCACATCCACTGCCTCATGTATGAAGCACTTTTTAACCTATGATTGATGGTGTCTTAGTTGAGTTTCAAATGCTGCAATGGACCATGTTGGCAACATGGATGTGTCTCATAGCTGTGGTCCTCTGATATTGCACTTCAAATGTGAAATAGACAGGATATATGTCATGAACACTGTGTGTGATGTTTGCTGTACATTCATACCCATCTAATGTGATGTTTGCCTTTTCTGTATGCAGATTTGTATTTCTGCAATGCTCCATGAGGCAAAACTCTGATTCTGATTCCTATAGATCATGTGATGCATAAATAATTACCCAGAGCATGATTGAGTGATGAAGTGAGGTGTTTAATTACATATGATAACAAAGTGGTGATGGTGACTATAGTTAAAAGACCTTTTGTACGATGTGTTGTCTCTGATGCAATCCTGCAGCTGTGTTTGGATGTTCCCCCTCATTTTCATGGACAGTATCCTCCTCTTCCTCCTCTTCAGGCATTTGTTGATCCGGTTCATAGAGGGGAATGTTCCTCCTCACACAAATGTTGTGCAGGATGGCACATGTCAAAATGATCTTGCAGACCATTTCAGGGGAATCTAGAAGGCTGCCTTGTTATCTTGTGTTTGTGGTATTGTGTGGGATCCTAGGCTTCTGTGATGTTCTTTCTGCATTGGGTTGTTTGACTATCAAAACAGGTGTTTGGCTGGTTGACATGATATCAGTGGTATATTTAGAAACTTGCTGTTCAATGTGTATCTCCCATGCGTCATGTAATGTGAAAGAAATGTCCGTTTGCCTTCACTGGAGGTGACATGATACTTCCACATACACAATCAATTCCACTATGGTGGTAGCATGGTTGCACTATATGGCCTGAACATCCCATCCAATTTGACATATTTAATTGCAGGTGAAATGCAACAGTGAGGCACTTTGATTTGGCTAGGTGACAATGCACAACACATCTCCATAAGTTGGTAGCACTGAAGTGTTCACAATTGACAATGCACAATTATCCCATGTGTGACAAGTTCTATGCAAACCTATTTTTGTGCCCTCACCGAGTTGGCTCATGTGCAAACGTGTACCTACACTACTGAACTTGCTCCAGGTAAGCTGGCTAACTTGGTTGTGGGGGTGAAGGTTTTAGTGTAGGAAGGTCAATCTGCCTGTACATCTGTTATGTATATGGAGAATTGTCTCAATCCGTATGTGTAGCAGTGTGCAATTTGCATTAGTGTAACATCCACATGTTTTCATAGCACAGTCCGCTTCCTTATTGCTAGCTGGCAATGTCACCCCAGGAGTGATGTGAGATATTGGTACTACCTCAATAATTCCATGTCACCTTCAGAGTCAGCGTCATCATGCTATGTGTCTCATGGTGTTTGACCTGCAACAACACACATTACACACCCCTTACAGAGGACGTCAGTCAGTCAGTCAGTCATAATAACTTTATTCGGCGATTTGCCATAAAAGCGCACATGCATACATAAAAGTCATCATAAAATACAGTACTTATTGCATACGTCAACAGCAAATCTATTAAATCTAAGTTTACCGCCCAAGCTTACTAAAACAGTATAAGATAATAAATACTTATAAAAACATATATAATAATAGGACAATATAGTAATAAGACAATGCCTAGTTTCTCTTAATAAATGGTCACATTACCAGTTCATATCGGTTTCTAATAATGATAGCAGATTTAATAAAACTAAGAATAGAAATGCACATTTGTTTGGATGAGAGGCTTTGGATGCCAGTCAATCCGTCTTTGTAGGAAGAAGTGTGCAAGTTACACAAAATGGGTAATAGGAAGGATTTCCTGGGAACTGAGTAAAGTTTACAGAATAAAATAAAATGGCAAGTACTTTGTTTCGAAGAATTATCGCAAGGGTATGGCGGTAGTGTTTTTTCCCACACGCATTTTATAAGGAACGCCACTCTAAAATGGATCATATTAAATCTAAAAAGTACGAGTAAAGAGTATAAAGAAGGGGTTGGGAACCAAACAAAATAAGGTTCTAACAAGTCTGATGATAGAATTTGTATGTATGAATTAAAAGAACTCAATTTCTCTGCCACTTGGTATCTAAGATTCATAACATGCTCCTTATGTCGAAGTTTAACAATTTCTTTCGCATTGCCTGGCAGGAGCTACAGAAGACGTATTTTTTGAAAGGTGTGGGATTGAGTGTTATTGATGTGATTTTGAAAGGTTAATCTTCCAAGTTGTACTGCCAGTTAAGGCCTGGTCATTGTCACTGTGTAGTTTTAAATTGGTCCCTTGTGGCTCTAGAGTGGCATCTCTTGTTATTTGCATCTGTCATTTGTCCATAGGTGTGTATCCCATTGGGTCAGGACATCAAACATGACTACCAGTGTCACACCTCAGTATCTTCATGGCCATGTGTCAATGTAATGGTGTGTGTGTTGGGTGTCCTACAGGGTTGCTGTGCTGTGTGTAAATTACTAGGTTTCTGTACTTACCAACAAGTAGGCCATTGCCATATCGTCCATCCTGGAAATGCCGATTGATGGTGCTGTGTGTCAGAGTCACTAGATCCTCGGGGTCTGTGCATGTTCCCAACACGTCCACCACAAGACAGCTCCAATACTCTGATTAGAATGTCACAGAGTCTAAGAGAGTCCAAGTGGGGAAAAGGGGATTAGGTAGGGAACAGCTGGGAAGGAGACCTGTAGGAAGCAAAAAGGTTAGAACACACAATATCAAGATTACATCATACTAATCATTACTAGGCTAGGACTCTAAGCATTGTTATACTGGAAACAGTGACCTTTCCCTCATGTCATGGCGCGGACTTTAAGTCGCGCGCACAGCGGTCCACTGACTGCTTGCCAGATCCCAGCACAACTAGGTTCTTCAGCACTTGGCCGTTAACGGTGAGTTAGGGGCTGGGCTCCTGTCTTTTGGAAACGAAGAGCACTGTGGTCAGGGTTTTTTCCATATTTCAGTGTTCCTCCGGTCTTGGGTGCGCCTAGTGGTTCACTTTTGATATATAAGAAAGGGTGCCCGGAGGGAGCGTAATGCCGCGTTTGCTGTTTTTTCTTGAAGTTTTTGACTAATGGCAGTTTCAGTCGTTTCTTTTTTTGCTTTCAAATACTTGTTAAAATTGTATATTTTGATTTCTCTATAACCCCTTGGGGGGTTTTACTTTATCTATGTATATATTACCTAACAGAATACAGACTACCTTTGTCGATTATATTTAGCCTACAACGTGTCTCCGAGCATAATCGCTCTGCCGACATAAATAAGCATTTGACCTTTTTGACATTGGTGGTTTATATGAATGTTTGCATGACATTTGGGGGTTAACTAGTTGGGGCTAACATACAAGTGATTTACAAGTTTTCTTGGCCCTTAGCAAGTGACTTCTTTGGGGGTTTGTCTTCACTTGTATTATTTCTTTCGGAAAAATAGCCTTTCATCTTATTTTAGAACTTTGCTATTGGACTTATCAGGGTCCTCACCTCTGGTTACCTTTCATTGATTTCCGACTTTTTTCCATTGAGGCATACCTATACCGAACAGCCTGACTACAGGTATTTCGCACTTTCTGCATCATTTGTTGGCCCCCAACCCCTTCTTTGCTTATTACAATAAGTAATTTTCTGTGTTTGTCTTGGTACTCTCTTCTCACAGTTTCAGACGCGAAGATTCACTCCACTTTGTGATTGCCGTATTGACCTTGCTTTATTACTTCGTCTATTAGGTATAGTCATAGGCTTTGACGGTCCTTTTTACTCTTAAACTGACTTATGTTTTCGCATGGTTTTTTGGTCCATTCACTGTCTCCTTTTCTTCTTGCTTACCTTACTAAGTTCTTTCTTTTGACACTACACATAGCTACTACGGGTGTTTCAAATCAATGTACTCGTTGGATCAATTGGGAGCTTTTTTCCCCCTCTCTTCCCCCTTTTTTCACTCAGCATTCACATATGGTGTCTCTTCGGTAGTCCTTTGTGATTTTTGGTAGTTTTACCATCTCCATGTTTCTCATATCTGACTGCTCATCACTAGGATTTCTTTATTCACTCTATGGTTCCTCTCCAAGGACCATAAACTTTTGCTGGTGGTGGTTAAAATTGGTCATGTCTACCTTTTATTATGTTCACTTAAGAACAAATGATAAAGTATGGCTATATGTATATGTTTCCCTGCAGCCTTGAAAAAGTCACTAGTGTGCCGAAACACGTGTTGGCTGTGTCTGGAGTGATGTTCTCTTTCACTGAATGTAACTTTGCCTAAAAATAAAGAGATTATCTTTCAAGAAAAGATGTGAGCACATTAACGTCCTCTTCTTCTATCCAACAGAAACCATGCATTAACGATCTTAAATACTTGTGTCATACTGTTGGTTACTGTGTGCTGTGGTCTGTTTTGCTTATCATACTGGAAACATGAATAACTTAAGCATGGACTTAAATAACAAGGCCTCAAAAATGTTTGAATACCTGTGAGGGAATCAAGAAAGATTAATACAACATTCTAATGAACCACTCAATGAAATGTTCTACATGAATTAAAAACATCAGAAGTATAGACTTTGGCATGAGGACAAGGAAATAATCTGAATGATTTCTATAACACCATATGAATTGTACTTGAGAGACTTGTTATGCACATACAATATAACATCTAGAATTTTAAAACACTTTAGTTTTCTTAAAATGCAGGAACATGAATTGCGCACATTACAGATTTCCACAAAGGGTTGTAACTGCCATGAAATGATTGTGCACAAGGAGTAAAATGAATTAGACACGAGAAATGAATCACGCGTTCTGCCGATTCGAAGGCCAGCATGTAAATGCCATGAAGTGGTAGCGCACAATGAACTTTGTGATTTTTACACAAAAAATGAATTGCACGTTCTGCCGATTCAAAGGCCACCATGTAAATGCCACAAAATGGTAGCACACACCGAATATCATGAATTTAGTACAAGAAATTAATCGTGCATCTTGCTGATTCAAAGGCAACCATGTGAATTCCAAGAAATGGTAGTGCACACTGAATATCATGAATTTAGTACAAGAAATGAATCGCGCATCTTGCAGATTCGAAGGCCACCATGTGAATGCCAAGAAATGGTAGCGCACACTGAATATCATTAATTAAGCACAAGAAATTAATTTCGCGTCTTGCTGATTCGAAGGCCACCATGTGAATGCCAAGAAATGGTAGCATACACTGAATAACATGAATTAAGCACGATAAAGGAATCGCGCGTCTTGATGATTTGAGTGCTATCTTGTAACTGTCATAAAATGGTAGTGCACAATGAATATCAAGATTTGTACTCGAGAAAAGAATCGCGCGTCTTGCCGATTCGAATGCCAGCATGTAAAATACCATTAAACATCAAGCACACATTCACACGCACAAGAGCAAAATAGTTTTATCATGCTAATTAGGCCCAAGAACTCGAAATCCTTTGAGAACGGAATTGGGGGCCCAGCCCGACCTCCGTCTTACCGCCCTGATCAAGAATCACCGAGCAAAGTGAAAGGGCGAGGCCTAGAAGATCAAAGTAGGCCTCCTGAACAGGAGCTCAGGAAGTTGCTGCTGCTCTGCACCGGGACCTCTGAATAGTGAGCATGTGGAGCTGGGCTGGCTCCCTTATATAGAGTCTTGGCCCAGCCCACAAACCACACCCAGGCATGCTGCAGGGAAAGCTTCTAGAAAGCCCTGGAAAGGGACCACACCCTGACACACTCCGAAAGCCTGCAGCAGTACATTGCAAATGAACAGTATTTAAATACATCTTGAACATAAGTCTTCAGGATTAAACTCTGCAATGCAAAAGGTTAAACAACAGCATATCAGCACAATGCATGAATTATGTTATATTGAGAGTGCTGGATTTTTGAGTTCTAGTCGCCCATAGAGCGCGCACTGCCCTGATGTTGGCGGAAGATGAATGAATCCTGTACACTCCCAGGATACTTTGCCATGATGTTGGTGAACAATCCCTGGCGATCCACAATGGCCTTATCTGTTTAGTGCACACGGGCATTGGGAGAGATGCCTACTATTTCGTTTCTGAGAAGATACAATTAAGTATATACTTTGCTTCCTCCTGTGCTTTCAAAGGAATCTTGAAACTAGCCCATGCCCTTCCCTTGTGGTGATAGGTCTCGGCAAACAATGATGCACTGTACCTTCTTGTGTGGATGGTATAAATAATATACTAAACACGTTTTTAATCCCTTGAATGCTGTCTCAGAATTTTAGGCAATGTGGTTCAGCCTTTTATTTTTTGCAACAACTGACTGATAATGAGTCTTGTTTTTATGTTAGTTTCTTTCTGAGAGCCACTGTGTGGTCACATATCACAATGCACTTTGAGTATTGTTTTATCTCCCCGTCTTGATCCATTTATATTTGTAGGAGTTTTATTACACTGTACTGCATTCTCTCATGAGATTTGCGGTCAATTCGAAATTGCACTGCAATGATTATGCGATTGGTGTTTATCATTATTGGTGACTCTTTGCACTTTAATTCTTCCTTGTGCATCTGATTAAAGTTCATTCTGATTCTAATTCCAATGTAAAATTATGATTTGAAAAAGATTAACAAATGTTTCTAGTTTTACCTCATTTTCTTCTAAAATTGTGCTACATGTAAACTGTTTTTCTATGACTAAACATATTTAGTAAAGTGGTTTTAAAAAACTAGCCATGTCAAATATTAATAGTATTTCACTTTTAAAATATTAAACCTTTTATAACTATTGCCATTAAAAAATAGACTATTGGACTATTTTCTAAACTAAAAACAGTGTATAGGTTCAATATTCATTTCAAATTATTGCAATTAATTTATTAAAAAAATATGAAACTGTGAACCTGTTTTCAAAAAGTTAAGTAAAGCAATAATTCTTACCTTAAAATCAAAACCCCTAACCATACATAATAAAGACTAATTAAAATGTACAATCAAACCATGCTCCAAACCAACAAACACTGATGAAACCACATAAATCCTGGGACTTTATTTTACTATTCAAATTCAAGTGTCACAGCCATTGTTGAAAGTACATACATTTTTGGGCGGGCAAATATACTTGCTATTTTAACAGCAGACCCATAGCCATGGAGAAGGTGTACTCCATGTACTATTTAAACAACAGTCCCACAAATAGTGGGCAAAGTGCATAACCTGGAATGAGGAGAGTGCAGATTTACTATTCTAGCTCAGTCTGCAGCATTAGGGAAAGTCCAAGCTTTTTTGTATGGCCTATATACTGTTCCAACTCCAGCTTCACAAATATAAGGGAATGAACATTAATTAATTGGATTTCAATTTACTATTCTAACTCCAGCACTGCAAACACTAGCAAATGTGCATATTAGATTACACATTGTAACTCTAGTCCCACAAACATTACGAAAAGTACATCAAATATTAGGGTTTTAACTTACTTCTATAACTCTAGCTCCACAGAGGATGTTGTAAGGCACATAATTCCGGGATAAGATTTATTTTTCTAACTCCAGTGCTTCAAACAATGGGAAAAGTGCATACATAAATGGCTCAGACTTACTGTTCTAACTTCAGATCATCAAACTGATGGGAAACTGCATACATCCTGGGTGCACATCTACTATTCTAACTCAATTCCAACAAACAAAGTTGAAAGTGATCAAAAGCTTTTGATTGGATTTAGTTATATAAATCAAGTATAAGTGTAAGAGGAGGATTCAGACTCTCTTGTCCGCTCTGAATCTTCGTTTTTTGACCTCCTGTTTTTTTTTTCACCTTTTACTGTGAGGGACCCTCGTAGTCAGGGATTCACGCACAGTAAGCTCATGGTAAAATGGATTGCACTTATTTACTGCCTGTGCTGCCTTGCTAAGGAAAGGGTGCTGTGGCGCAGCAAGATTAGAAAGGCCCGGGCTGGTTACACATAATTATGTGTGCACACGTGTATGCACCCATGTGAAGGATGCGTAGGGACGGTTCCTGGCGTGCACAGCCCAAGAACGGCGCTTAGTTAACCTGGTGCGGAAAGAACTATGCAGAGTGGATGTTGACCTGGAGTTGGCCTCATAAGATGGGTGTACAAGTGTGAGGGATAGTCAGAGTGCTTACTGTCTTTTCACTGTAGGGACACTCTATTAAATGTAAATGGGAAAGAATGGCCTAGGCCATAGCTCAGGTCCCCTAGGGCCCACCGAGACCAGAGTCAGACCAATGTACATTGTAACGTGTATGAAAAGAATGATGCAGTAGGTTACAAAACCATAGTTGTAGAACTTGGTGGTCATCCAGGCATGTCATCTTCCTCTGACTCAGCTCAGGATTAAGGTCAATCACTGCTCTATCCAGCTACCTGAGAAGGTTCTTGCATCAATCAGTCAGCTATCAGCCCATGCCAGGAAATGAGTGGAGAAGCCCTGGAAGAAATGTTAGGAAGGAGTGGCTGAGTTTCGGAGCATCTTTGGTCCTAGCTCCTGGTTGACGCCATTTTGGGCTATTCCAAAAGATTGTGCAGGAAGGAGGGGACCGGGGCAAGGAAGTTATGTGGCACCTTTGGATAGGCCAGAGGTGTAGGCTTGCTGAACACTTCTGCCTCAATGTAAAAGGTCCTGCACAGGGAAGAGCTCTCTCTCTTGGCTGTGCTTCACTGCTGGACACTGGGGCTGCAGACGGGCATCATGGGCAACTGGAAGGAAGAACCCCCAGACTGCCAACTTGGGCAGGGACTCTGCCCCTGACTGACTTCAGACCCAGCGAGGTGCAGACCAGGGACAGGTAAGCTGGCCCCCTTACTCCCCCTGAGGACTAGTTAGGGGAAAGGCTGGGCTAGCGCAAGGAAAGCACGCTGCCCAGTAGAAAAGGAGTGAACCCAGAAGAAAGGCTGGTGCAGGGAGTCAGTGGGACTGGCTCTCTGCAATCTGGGACCTTTCTAGACAAGGCTTAACAAAAGGGCTCCTGGTGGCAAGTGCCACAACACCAGAATAATCCAAATCGGCCCTTGGGGGCCTGAGATATACCAAGGAGAAGGTCTGTGACCTTTGACCTATTTCTGAGCAAGCAGCGAAGCACATGGGGCTCTGCTGCTGCTACGGTTTATGTCCCCAGGATGGTTCAGGGCATGGGGGCTGCCCCCAAAATGAAGTAAATTTGGGGCTGCTGTTGCATCCCCCATGAAGAGAAGCTGGGAGGGACCCAGACCCCATCCCCGGGCTCTACCGAGAAAGAAGGCGGGGAGTGCCATTGCGCTTTTCATGAGCGTGAAAATGGCAGAAGGTGGACCCGGACCCCATGCCGAGGCTCCACCAAGAGCAGTTGGGGGACGATGTTGCATCCCCCATGAAGATGGCCGCCGGCTGGGAGAGAGCCGGCAGCCGGAGAACAACAACCAGGGGAGAGTCGTCACACTCCCCGTGAAGATGGGGCCTGGGGCCCCACCAGAAGAAAAAGTCAGGGGGCGCCATCGTGTCCCCTGTGAAAAGTGACCAATGTGGCCCAACCCCATCCCAGGGTCCCACAAAGAGGCTGAAGAGGAGAGTGCCATTGCATTGCCTGGAGTGGCGAGGGGTCTCCGACCCTATGTGGAGGATAGGTGAGGAGTGCCATTGCACTCCCCCACCTTGGCTTTTCCAGCCACTGAAGTAGCACGCGTCTGTCCGCAAGAGCTGGCAGACACCCAGTGCAGGACCGGCTCCCATGGTAGCACCTCGAGGTGCTGGCTGTTCAGGGAGATGGTGGGAGCAGCCGGGGGTGGACTCCCCAGCAATATTCACCTTACGGGGGTGTCCGGGTGGGACCAGTCAACCCCAGCAAGAGGGCAGTCAGGGTAGGCTCCAGTCGCTGCCCTCCACCTAAGAGGTGGCATGATGGGGGTGTCCAGGTGGGATTGGACAGCCCCCAAACACAAGGGCACCCGGGGGTGGGCTCCTTGCACTGCCCTGCTTCGAAGCCGCCATGCACGGGGTGTTCAGATGGGACCAGACATCCCCCAAACAAAGAGGAACCCGGCGGTGTGACACCGCATAATTTTAAGCAAAGTGGCTCTCCCCGGCACAGCGGGAGAGCCACTTATCCCATATGCAGATGCCCCATAAGTCCCTGCAAGACCCAATGTATTTCTAAGCTGCCTGCTCAGCTCATAGTGGCCCCAGGGAGATGAGGTCACCACCAACCAAGCACCCATTGCCAGAGGGAGCTGCAGGAGCAACACAGCATCCCGCCAATGCAACGTTTGTGTCCCCACCCTAGGTTGGGTGGGACAAAGGAAATATAACCACCTGGGGTCCAGCATAATGTAAAGCACAAGCCATTTGGCACCTTTGTGCTTTGATTGTGGCAGTACACGCTCTAGAGGTGTAGGGTGGTATTACACAAGTTTAATCAAGGGTAACCAAGAAGTAGTTTAAGAGTAATCCAAAAGTAATCCTAACTATTAAATTATTTAAACATGTCTTTATATGTTCCTTGGATTTATCTCCACCTTCTCACAAAGTAGATGTACTTATTTGCCACATTTAGGTTTTTTCACTCAATATTGCAGTGAAATATTGCATGGGATAGCAGGGATTGTTTTGCCATGTGGAAACATGAGTGATTACACAGTGTCATCCAAGAGTAATTCCATCAATTTGTGTTTATTTGTAAACTGTCACATAGTATTGAGCAGTGTGCGCGTAATAAATGTGCTTTTACTTTATCAAAAGAAAAAGCACAGACCATACAATAATTTATTGAGTGACATGCTTGTGTGCTAATGAACGAATTGCCAGCCCATACCACCTCCCTTGAGTAAGCCCTGGACTGCTCTGTAACACTACCGTATGAGAATCAAGCACTACAATGGGCTGTTTGGTTCCCAGTGGTGGTTTTGTACAGAGCCAATACTTGTGCAGGCCACAGAACTAATGACCCACCTTTCAACAATAACAAACAAATCATAATTTAAATGAATCCTTGGGTGTCAATTACTAGTCTACTATGAAACACGTAATTTGTAATAAATAAAAAAAAACAGAAGCAAAAAATTCTAATGGAGATCAAAATATCCAAAGTTAACATAATGCACAAGTATTCATAAATATCAACAAACTGATTATCTTGTGTTTCCTTTTACAAATAAACAATTTAAAGCAATTTACACAAAATGATATGCAATTTAATTTGAAATAATATCCACCAAAACCCTCCTATATCTGAAAAAAATAAAACATCACTTAGTTTAATAATAACATTTTTTTAAAATATATTTTAAAAATGATTTGAGCCCGAACATTCTAATAGGCCCATCTTTTCATGTGCTGGGTCTTCACCACAAGTAAGCAGCCCCCACAGTTGCAAAATTAAACCTGTAGTTTGTGAATAAAAAAAAAGCAAACTTACAAAAATGTGTAGGAATACCTTTGGGACTCAGGCCCAGAGTTCTCAATTTTTACATGTTGATATATTTTGATACATACTAATACCAGTCCTGAAGGTCTGATGATAACTAAAGGTTGAGTGTTCATCCATCCATATTCTATATTTAGTCATCTAATTAAGAATAGAGTTGTTACCTATGTCACCTGCTGCTGACAGGTCTAGAAGGAGGAAGCAGCAGAAGCCATCTTTGTCTAGAATATGGGTAACATAGGAACTAATTTCAGAATTGCTGTCTTCTAGTTCAGCTTTTAATCAGTGCCCATCAAGGAGGTCATTTTCATTATGAACATTTTTAGCTTAACATCAGTGTAGTTTTTCAGAACCTTCACTAACATAGAAATATTAGCGCCAAACTTTATTTTGTTGGAGGAAAATTGAAGTAATTTGTCTTGCTCACATGCCATTGAAGATGACTTCCTATTATCCATTGCTTCACCTTCACTAAGCAAGGGTTAAGCGAGCAAACTATCCTTTGTTGTTTGAAATCCCCATACATAATTATGCACCTAGTAGTGTGCACTAACTGGAAAAAAATTAAAATGGGTGAAAAGCATGTACATGTATACAGAGACTACATTTTGGCGATGCAGGTTACACAGCAGTTCGTTTTTTTAGGTTTTTCAGAACAATTTTTAAACAAGGTGCTATACCAATGAAAGGAGATATTATCAAGATGGTTAACAAGACAGTAACTATGTTATCAGGTCAGGAAGAATGCTCAATGTGCATCTTACTTTTGTATTACCAATTTAAAAAACCCAATGTATATAATCACACTTCTTCATGTCTTAATGTGAAAAGTTACCCTGCCAATATAGAGCTTGTCTCAGTTTTAACATAATGATGTCAACCATGTAGCAATGAAATGTCCCAAAAAGAGGAAATGAGATGAGCAACTAAGATGGTGCTGCTTCACTGAGCTAATCCCCATTTTGCAACTTACTCATTTGAGATCTCTTCAGTGATGTCATAAATGATATCATAGAACATGTCATGAGTGATGTAATATGTGAGGTCATAAGCAGTGCATGGCAGGGGCACAAGTTATAAATGGCTCTGGCAAATATAAATCGATATTCTGTTTTTTTTAGATCAAAATTTTAATGTTATTGTTGGAAAGTGGATTTCTGGTAAGGGCAGGCAAGTACCTACACTTAGCAATTGGCCACTAACCTCCAATTAGGTCCAGTTAGGTCTCAATAAATTTAGCCCAGCTCAACCCTTGGTAGCTTGGCAATGAGTGACATGGCTTAACTTAGGAGGCAAGTGTGTAAAGCATTTAAAAATCACAAAACAGTAAATGAGTAAAACACAAAACACAATAAAAATCCAAATCCAGTTTATAATAATAGATCATAATTTTATCTTTAAAATGACTCTAAAACAACAAAAATCCAATAAAGGAAACTGGTGATATGAATTTCTAAAGAATGAATGTTTTCTAGCACATATAAACGAAAAGCGCCAATCTGGTCATCTGGTCACACTCGACTGGGGCAAAATCAAAGTTTGAGGCTGACCGCAATGGAGTCCTGCTCGGCTACAGCTGGAGGCCTAGGTCAAAAGTTTACCTTCAGACTTACGCCCTCATTACAAACCTGGCGGTTGTTGATAAAGCGTTATACAGCCAAAAGGCCGACAGTAAAAAAAAATGGGTTCATGACCACGGCGGAAACCGCCAACATAGACAGCCACCTTAACACTCCGACCGCCAGGGCGGTAGCATTAAACGTTGCGGCGGTCACTGCCAACAGACAGGCGGAAGACAATGTACCGCCCACCGTATTACAAGAAACCAATCCGCCAGATTTTCCGGATGGTACCAACGACATCAAAAGCACGGCGGAAACAGTACTCTGCAGGGGAACTACTCACCTTTCGACACTCAACAAAGAACCAGGACGCCATGGAGCCCAAGATGCAGGTCCTGCCCATGCTGGTCTACCTCCTTATCTACCAGGAACACCAAAGACAGCGGCGACAACGACGGTGAGTACTGCACCTAGCACACAGGGGAGGGGGGAGGAAAAAGAGGGTGACACATACACGCAACATGCAACACCCCCACCCCCACCCTCACCCACAGCACCATACACACTAACAGATCCAACAACATTGCAGATACACCCCTTAACCCCCTGGAAGAACACAAGGACAAAAGGAATAGAGTCAAATATGTGATATTTAGGAAATGCATATAAACTTAAAGATTGTAAACAACAGTTTATACAAATATTTATAATATGTACAGTGGGCCGTACACTGTCCAATGCAAATGTCCCTGGACCAGTGGCCCAAAAAATCATGGGCGAAGCCCACACTTGACTCCTGCCTCAAAACGGAGAGAACACTGCAGGGGCATCAGTTTGAAAAATACAGGCACCTCAGTGGGAAGGGGAGGGGGCACCTCAGCCCGAAGATGGTACTACGCCACTGCTCCTAGAGGGGGCAACATGCCCACAGCGATATCCTGGCGAGTGCACAGCCACAGTCTCTCAAATCTCGCAAGTGGGTGGTTTACCCACTGCTTGGTCCTGAGGAGTGCAAAGCCACAGTCTCTCAAGTCTCTCAAGTGGGTGGTTTGCCCACTGCTTGGTCCTGGCAAGTGCAAAGCCACAGTCTGTCAAGTCTCTCAAGTGGGTGGTTTGCCCACTGCTTGATCCTGGGGAGTGTAAAGCCACATTCTGTCAAGTCTCTCAAGTGGGTGACAACTTCCACTGGTTCTGGAGGTGGCTTTGTGCCCAGTGTGCTTCATCCTGCCAAGGATAGGGGGAGTAGATGCATTTCTCCACTGGTTCTGGAGAGGACTGTATGCCCAGTCTGCTTCATCCTGCCAAGGATGGGGGAGTGGATGCCTTTCTCCACTGGTTTTGGAGGGGGCTTGTGCCCTGCGATGTTGCACTTGAGGTGTGGCAGTTCACATTCCCTCACCTGGGTGTCTGAGGCATGAGATGTGCAGGGAACAGGTAGCATGATACTCCATGGAGGCAGAGCCAGACTCCATCCTGTCGGAGACGTAGGCTGCAAACTGCTGGTAGTGCCAGTGCTGGTGGTGGTGCCTCAAGTGGTTGGTGCAGGGTCCAGGACATCTCCTACAGCTTCGGATGGCTGCCCAATGGGGATACTGCTGATGTCTGATGCAGTGGCATCAGCTGGGCACGTGGCAGTGCATTTGACGGTGCAGGTGAAGGTGCCTGTGGCGGTGTCTGTGGCGGAGTTGCTGTCAGTGCTGGCCATGGTGCAGTTGCTGGTAGTTGTGGAGGGAGAGACCAGACCATCTCCAGCAGCCTCGGACGGCTGCCCACTGGGGATGATGCTGATGACTGTTGTTGTGGCAGCGGCGGTGCAGGGGGCAGTGCAGATGGCGGTGCAGGTGGCGGTGGTTGCGGCGGTGCTTACCGTGGTACAGGTTGCTGGCCTGTCAGGACAAATGGTGGTCACCAGTCCCTCACCTGGAGGCTCCGAGCACTGAAGTGCCTTGCCCTTGCTTTTTTTTCCTTCCCCACCTTGGTAGACGCTGCTGGGACCTTGGCACTATCCTCTTGTTGTTTGGATGAGGCCTTACTGGGTGGGTCGTGCATCTTGTATGTGCTGCATGCTGGTCCCTTCTTAACCTTGGCAGGTGGCAGAATCGGTAGGTCTTTTGCTTTGGTAGGTGGCCCACTGCCAGCTCTGATGGGTGCCCCCTTCTATCCTCTCGGACTTGTAGGGACCACAGCGGACACCGAGTTGGTGGCTGAGGTGCTGGCCTGGGATGTAGACATCCTGGCACTAGGGGAAGAACGGGGGTGGGAGGCGTAGGGAAGAGGTCAGTGTTAGCCAGGAAAAGTTTTTTAGACACACTGGGACGGGAAGATGGAGGGGGTGTGGGAGTGGAGGAAGAGGTAGTGGTTGTTAGAGGTGTACGTCTGCTGAGTATGGGTGTAGGTGCATGGGCTGGAGGCTGTTGTGAGGTGGATGGCTTTTGAATGAGTGTGTGTCTGCGCTTGTGTACTGAGGGAGGAGGGCTCACAGACACACTGGGAGAGGACACAGGGGACGAGTGCAAGGTTGAGGGGGTGGAGACTGCTCGTGAGGGGTGTGTAGTGATGGGCGTGCTGGTGATGGAGGTAGTGAATGAGGATGAAGTGCATGGAGGTGTGAGTGTAGACAAGACTGGGAGGGGGGTGGACGAAGAGGAGGAGGGGGACACGGTGGAGGCAGTGGATGTTGCTGTGTCTGCATGGGCATGGTGCTTGTGTGAGTGCCTGTCAGATGAGGTGTGGTGCATATGTTTGCCTGAGTCACTTTTGTGTGTTGATTTGGGTGAATGCTGGTCTGAAGGTGTGCTTGGGATAGGTTGGGGTTGAGGGGATTGGGACTGGGTAGAGGAAGTTGGAGGGGGAGGCTAGACACAGGGACAATGGCTGCCATCAGTGCTGAGGCCAGAGCCTGAAATGCTCTCTGTTGGGCTGCCACGCCAGAGTGAATGCCCACCTGGTATTCATTAGTTTGTTGCAAATGCCTCTCGACCACCTGGATGGCATTCAGAATAGTTGACTGCCCAACAGTGAAGGATCTCAGGAGGTCAATAGCCTCCTCACTGAGGGCAGCAGGGCTGACTGGGGCAGGGCCTGAGGTGCTTGGGATGAAGGAGATTCCCACCCTCCTGGATGAGCGGGCACGGGAAACACGCTGAGGGGTTGCTGGGAGGGTGATGCTGGTTGGTGGGGTGGCGGCTGTACCTGTTGTTGGGGTGGGCACAGAGGTGTCCACCACCGCCAGGGAGCTTCCATCAGGAGGAATCGCTGTCACTGGTATCCCCTTCTGTCCCCGTCGTGGAGCTCCCATTGCCCTCTGTCCCACTGGTGCCTTCACCCTCAGTGGATTCACCCTCATGGGCCATGTGGGATGCAGCTCCAACCATCGATGTGCCTCTGCTCCTCCGCCAGATGATGCTAATGCACACAAGGACAGGGTGACAAAACAAAAAGGGAGGGGAGGGACAGAGGATACACTTGGTCAATACCAGCAATACCACTACCATTGGCTACACACTGAGCTGCCCTATGCACTAGGCTATGCCCAACCAGTCACTAAGATAGTCACCAGCCCATTGGGTGCAATGCCTTATGCCAGCATCTGCACACCTGACACCCACAGGACCCTGCCCAGCAGTAGTTGGCCACTTGGACCATTGGGGTTGGAGTGCTTCAGAGCCTGCACACAAGGGACCTACCCTGCCATAATCACCATGGCCTACGGGCACCCACAGCCCACTTCACCCACTCAGCTAGTGCCTAAAGTGCACAAAGTCAGGAATCAGAATCTGTATTCACCCCCTTGTGGCTGCTGTGATGCCCTTGAGTTCCTATCCTGCTCCGAATAGGCCACCGCCAGGATGCAGAACATCAGGGGGGTCATGGTGCGACAGGCACCCCTTCCACATTGGGAGGCCAGCTCCAGCTGGGCCTCCGCCGTCTATTTGGTCCAGCTACACAGGTCCTCCAATCTCTTGTGGCAGTGGGTGCTCTGCCTGTGATAGACCCCCAGGGTCTGCACCTCCTTGGCGATGGCCCGCCAAATACCCTTTTTCTGGTGGGCGCTGACCTAGAGGGAAAAGACAGCGGAAAATATAATTACTCACCCGTACGGACCGTCATACTCTTTGGCCGCCAGTTCCCACCCATGCCCTGATGCACATACACTGACCACCTCTCATGCAGCACTCAGGCCAGGACGCCTTAGCACCCCCAACATGTGGCTTACATTCACACCACTCCAAACAGGCATTGCCCACGCATCATGCTCACAGTGTACTCACCTGTTTGTCTGGAGGACCGTAGAGTAACGTGTACTGTGGGAGGACCCCATCCACCAGTTTCTCCAAATCCTCTCCAGTGAAGGCAGGGGCCCTTTCCCCAGACACTCTAGCCATTGTCGCTTCTAGACTCAGGTCACAGCAGCACTTGCAGTGTAGGTCCTCTCCTGTTGATGGTCAGGTAGCAAGTGAGTGAATAGCTAGAAAATGGTGGTGATGTCCATGGCAGTGCGTACCGTCACCACCAGCGTACATCGCCATTGGCTCCTCGGACCCATAGGGCCTAATGATAACCAATGCAGAGTTGCGCGTCGGTCATTGAACGCCTACCGCAACACAGCACAACGCCAGCGCAGTTACCTCATTTCCCCTGGTCCCTCCTCACAGGTCAGGCAGCCGCCATTTCAGGGGGGCACATGCCATGGCACCTAGCTGAGTCACAGCACATATTGGCACATCTACTGACTCTCAACTTCACACACTGCTTCTGTGTCATTAATTCAAAAACAGTTGTGCCATCTCTCTGGCACATGACCTTCTGCTCACTGTTCTCCTCCACAGGCTACAACCGCTGAGGCAGATGATGACATGGCGGCATCCTCCGGTGTACAGACCCCTGGTGGACCTGTCGACAATGGAGGACAGACACATTATCATCACATACAGACTTGATCCTGCCACAATCCAAGAACTGTTTGCCCAATTGGAGCCAGACCTGATGTCAGCTATTCACCAGCCCACAGGAATCCCCCCTCTAGTGTAGGTCCTGTCAGTGCTCCATTTCCTGGCAAGTGGTTCCTTTCAAACAACAGTGGCCATGGCATCAGGGATGTCTCAGCCATTGTTCTCCAAAGTGTTGACCAGAGTGTTTCTGCCCTGCTGAAACACATGCACAGCTACATCGTCTTCCCCCAGGTGAAGGATTTGGCCACAGAGAAAGCTAACTTTTATGCCCGGGGACATATCCCCAACATCATTGGTGCTATTGATGGTACACATGTGGCATTTGCCCCCCCCCCATCAGAAATGAACAGGTCTACAGGAATAAAAGAAGCTATCGTTTGATGAATATGCAAATGGTGTGTTTGGCAGACCAGTACATCTCCCATGTGAATGCCAAATATCCTAGCTCAGTGCATGACGCCTATGTCTGAGGAATAGCAGCATCCCTTATTTGATGGGCCAACTCCAGAGGCACTGGGTGTGGCTATTAGGTGAGGCCAAGGTCCCCACACAGTATAGGTTGGGGTCTGAGTATAGGGTTGTCCCTAAGGGTTAGTGTGTGTCTAACAGTTGTCCCTCGATATTTACAGGTACTCTGGTTACCCCAACCTCTCATGGTTACTGACCCCATTGAGGAATCCCAGGACAAGGGCAGATGAACGTTACAATGAGGCACATGGGTGAACAAGTAGGATTATTGAGAGGACGTTCGGCCTCCTGAAGACCAGGTTCCTGGGCTTCCATGTGACTGGTGGATCCCTGTACTTCTCACCCAATAAAGTGTGCCAGATCATCGTGGCATGCTGTATGTTGCACAACCTGGCCTTGAGACACCAGGTGCCTTTTCTGCTGGAGGATGTGCCTGGTGATGGTCTTGTGGCAGTGGTGGAGCCTGTTGACAGTGAGGAAGAGGAGGCAGATGAAGAAGATGTGGACAACAGAACAAACATTATACAGCAGTACTTCCAGTGACACACAGGTAAGAGACTGTAACTCAACTTCACATTTCAGTATACTTTTGGACATTGTACATGGCTGCCTTTTTACCGTCTGGCTATGGACACTGACTGTTCCCTTTGGATTCCCTTTTTTTCAGATCTGTGTACCCCTTTCTGGCTCCTGCTATATGGACTTCTGCCCACCAACTGTCATCCTGTGGTATAATTATTTGAATATAGATGATGCAATGCTTTGAGAATGTTGTAAGAATACACTGACTCCAGTATGGTTTATATTTCAAGGGTGTTTTTTTTTTGTACTAAATAGTTTGGGGGTAAGTGCAAGGGACTGGGGTGATGGTGGAGGAAGGTCCAGGGTAGAGTCCAGTCTCTTAGTATCACAGGTGCATTGTCCAAAGGGGCTCAGGAAGTGGAGCAATGGCAGTTCACGTTGGACAGGGTGACAGAGTGGGACATAAGGGTGACAATCAGGAGAGTCCTATTTCCTGGCTGGGGTCTTGGCGATGTTCTCTGGCTTCTGCCTGGATCACAGGGACCGGTTGTGGGGTGGTTCTCCTTCTGCAGGGGGTGCGGTGCTGGTGACCTGTTGGTCCTGTGGCGGGCCTCCTGTCCACTGGCGCCGGCTGAGGTGAAATGCTGTTCCTCGGTTTGGCTAGTGTCAGGGGCCTTTTGTTGTGCCACTGCCTCCTTCATGGTCTTGCCCATGTCAGCCAGCACCCCTGCTATGGTGACCAGGATGGTGTAGATTTTTGTGAGGTCCGTCCTGATCCCCAGGTACTGTCCCTCCTGCAGCCGCTGGGTCTCCTGTAACTTTGCCAGTACCATGCCCATGGTCTCCTGGGAATGGTGATGCGCTCCCATGATGTTTGAGAGTGCCTCATGGAGAGTCGTTTCCCTGGGCCTATCCTTTCCCTGTCTCACAGCAGTCCTCCCAGCTTCCCTGTTGTCCTGTGCCTCTGAGACCTCAACCGTGTGCCCACTGCCACTGACCCCAGGTCCCTGATTGTCCTGGGTTTGTGGGGTTGCCTGGGGTCCCTGTAGTGGTGGACACACTGCTGATTGATGTGTCCTGTGAACAGAGGTATGGGCCCATTGGGTGGGTCTGTGCTGGTGTTTCCTGAGGGGGGAGGCTCTGTGGTGGGTTGGAACTGTGGCAGGGTAACCTACTGTCCAGAGGTCCCTGATGGTTCAGGTTGGTCATCCTGATACAGGCATGCAGACCTGCTGTCATCACTGTGGGCCTCTTCTGGGGAGGGGCTGGATGTTGGTGGCACCTCCTCTCCGGTGACGTTGGGTAGGGGTCATGTTGGGATGCAACTGCATTGTTATTGTATCTGTGTGTGCCATCTTGTGCAATGGGTGTGTTTCCCTGTATAATTGTGCTTTTCCTGTTGCCTTGGCCTTGTGTGAGTAGTGATTATGTGGGCTGGGTGAGTCTCTCTACTGGGCATGATGTGGTGATGCGTGTCCATGCGGGTCTGTGATGGGTGTCCATGCATTGCTGTTGCATGCAGGGCTTGGTATTGGGATGGGTGTGTTCTGATAGTGGAATATATGTGAGTTGGTGGACTGATGGGAGTGAGGGAAAGGGTGGGGGTATGTGTTGGCATGCAATTAGGGTGGGGGATAAAGTAGTAGTAAAGGTTTGACTTACCAGAGTCCAGTCCTCCTGCTACTCCTGCGAGGCCCTTGGGATGCATGATCGCCAAGTCTTGCTCCTCCCATGTTCTTAGTTGTGGGGGTCCACCGCCAGTCCTCTGTACAGCAATCTGGTGTCTTGAAACCACGGAACGCACCTTCCCCCGTAGGTCGTTCCACCTCTTCCTGATGTCATCCCTTGTTCTTGGGTGCTGTCCCACGGCATTGACCATGTCGACGATTCTCCGCCATAGCTCCATCTTCCTTGCAATGGACGTCTGCTGCACCTGTGATCTGAATAGCTGTGGCTCTACCCGGATAATTTCCTCCTCCATGACCCTTAGCTCCTGCTCAGAAAACCTGGGGTGTCTTTGGGGTGCCATGGATGTGGTGTGAGTGATATGTGTGTGGATGTGCGAGGTGATGTGTGGGGTGATGTGTCGGGGTGTATACTGTGATGTGCGTGGATGGCGTATGGGTGATGGTGTTCTGTGCCTCTAATTCAGTGTGTGCTCTTTGCTTGTCTCTCTGTGCTTGGTCTCTTTTTTTCATTGTGAGGGGTTGTGGGTAATGTGGGTGTGTGTTTTATATTGGTATGAGTGTGAGGGTGTGGTGTGTGTATATGTTTCAGGTGTGTGTATTTTGAATAGTCCAATGTGGTGTCGGTTTGTATATATGTGTGTGTATTTTGAGCGCAGCGGTGTGTACTGCCAATGGTTTACCGCGGTTGAAAGCCTGCCACGTTGATTCGTGGGTCGTGATGCTGTGGGCGTATTCCTGTTGGCGTAATGGTGTAGGTTTTGCTATTGCCAGTTTATCACTGACCTTTGGTGTGGCGGACTTGTGTGAGTGTCTGTATAGTGGCTTTATGCTCATATGTGGGTCATAATACCTGTGGTGAATTACTGCCGCGGTCACGGTATCTCGGCGGCCGTCGGCACGGCGGTAATCGGCATTTACCGCTAGGGTTGTAACGAGGGCCTTAGTCTTTTTCTTGAAGATTTTCTTCAGCGGGATGAAGTCACCGGTCCGACCTCCCTGGAGCTCTCTTTGGATACGTATCACAGGAGATCACAGTGAAGAACTCTACCTTCGGATTTAGATGATTTTTCAGGACGAAAATCTTCCTCCAGGCCAAAGTTAAGTTTGGATCCAATGTCCCAGGAGCCCTCCTCGGATATGCTGAACAGGAAGTCCCAGTCAACTTTTTACGTTTCTACCAAAATGATTAAAATCGTATAAGAGGAGGCAGAGATATGAATTAATGTCTTTGAGACCATAGAAGCAACTAGCAATCAGAGGGTTAAAAAAGGTCACCCTAGATAGGGACTAAGTCCAAAGTTCAGGCCACCCTTGAGGTAACACTGTTACACTCACTTTTAGAAGTGTTTCTTCTGGACGAGCCAAGGGTTCAGAGGCTCTGGTTTTCCTCTTGGGGTTGGGGACTACAACTCCCACAATGTACCTCTTCAATTTATGGAGTTGCTCCAAATGTCTACAAACTTCTTCCAGGGGTCCTTTTTGATTCCTTAAATTCTTACATGTTGATCCAAGGTTCCAGAAAGCTCTGAGTTGCTCCTTGGCAGTTTGGACTGCAAGCAGTAGAAGACAGGCAAAGTCCTTTTAGTGGTGAATCCCAAGTCTGCAGCTGGTGCAGTCCTTCAGAGTGCAGTGTTCAGGTGCAGGTCAGGGCTCCAGCAGTGCAGTCCTTCTTCTTCTTTGTTTTGTTCCTTGTAGGGATCTGAGGTGTGGGTGCAGCTCTGCCTTATTTATCCTTGATCTGGGGGGGAGAATAAGGAGGGGGACTGTCAATCACCGGCAGGCTCCTTCCCCCTTTGATGACCACCTCCTGGGAAGTGTGGCAAAAATCAATCCCAGGGAGCAACATTCTTCAAAAATCCAACATGGCTGAAACTGATTTTTGGAGGTTAGATCTGGCTGAGCCCACTCACTGGTGTGGCTTAAAATCTTAAACACGCCTCTCTCCTGCCTTCTCATAATCTAATCAAGAGGGCACCTAATTGTCTGAGGTTTCAGGAAATGGGGGAGGTCCTGAGCTGCTTCAAATGTTCTTCCCTTCCTTTGAAGACCAGTTTGGCTGCTCTCCCCCATCCTGTTTCATGATCTGCTGAGGCAGATCTCCTCCACCAGACACATCCTTTGTGTTCAGGCCACCTCACACCTCATCGAGACAGCCTGGCTAGGCTGCCAGAGGCTGGCCAATCAGAGAAGGCCACTACAGAGTTGAAATTGTCAACTTTCAGGCAGAGTTCTAAAACTCTTTACCTGAACTACTTATATTAAATCCAACAATGGCAAGTTGGGGGATTTATTATAACAATTAAGTTGGTACCAAACTCCATATATCTGTCTCTTATTGGGACTTTGTTAATTAAAATAAAGTCTCCCCAATTTAGCCTATGGAGGCCATTCACCACAGTGAGGAAAAAATTAATTTGGCTGCTTTACCCCACCGGGGCTTATACATTTTTTATTAAGGTTCCTGCTTATAGTTATATGGCACCCAACCCTAGGGGCAATTAGGGCACAACTTAGGGGTGACTGATATGTAAAAATAAGGTAGTTCAAGACTTTGGAAGTACTTTTAATTCCAAAGTCGAATTTGCATATTACTTTAGTTTAAAATCATCCAGCAAGTCAGGCTTGTCTTTAAAATGATACTGGGCACCTCAGCAGTGCACCTATGGGTGCACCACCTATGCTAGGGTCCCTAAACCTACATGCCCTACCATATACTAGGGATTTATTGGTAGGTTGACATAGCCAATTATAATGAGCCTAATTTGCATACTTATTTTATACAGAGCATAGTCCCTGGGACTGATTAGCAGTACCCAGGGCACCATCAGAGTCAGGAAACACCAGCAAAAAGTGAAAAATGGAGGCAAAAGGTAACGGGGCCTCTGCAATCAGCCCTTCTTTTCTCACAGTTAAGATTAACATATTTATCTAACTATAATGGTGTTTTTACCTTTGTTTTTTTCAGTAAATTGATAGGGATATTTTAATACCAAGTAATACTTTATAAACATACATAAATACATCTGTCCGGCCAGATTCTGCGGAACATGATGCCCCCACAGGTAGTCAAATCCACACTGTGCGCTACCTTTGGCCATGCACATTAAGGAGTTGACATTGGTGTCTGGCCAGCAGCCCCAGGGACCCCATTGCCCAGGACCCTGATTTTTCATTGGAGAAGGTACAGCTTGTTTTCTGGTATGTAACTGACTTACATTGACTAGAATTGTGGTTTATACTTCGACATGGTGCATGCCTCTTCCAACTAGAGACCCAATTTCTAACACACCCTTGTCATCTCACTAACCAGACAACACTAATCATAACACACCACTCCACCATGTTTTGTGCTGTGCCAAATTTGATTTATTTATATATATATATATATATATATATATATATATATCATTCCACAAAAGCTGCTAATGTTACCGAACACTTTCAGATGGGTGCCTCCTTAGTGCAAGCAGCAAGCACGTGAAATACAGACAACAAATAGGCTCCACTTCAGAGCCTCCCGAAGCACTCTTGGAATTTACAGCCACATTAATTTCATCTCCCCAGCATGACGTGTTTCGGCAACCTGCCTTTCTCAAATGCCAGTAGTGAAAAGGACATTTAAACAGAGGTGCTTAAATACGTTTTTTTCATTGCTCTTTAATCATGGTACTTGTAAGTGAAAAAGGACTTGCGTTCCACATTAGCAGCTTTTGTGGAATGAAATAATTGTTGTTACCAGAACCACCGTAGCCCTGCCAACTCGAAAAAATATGCTTGCTGTTAATTCAGGACATGACTACATGGATTAGCGTAAGTTACTTAACAAACGCTTTCAAGCATGGAGTAAAATTATGGGCAAAAATACGGCTTGATGAAAAGGCATAGCACATTTATTTATGAAGGGACATTGACATGCTTTGAAAGACACGATATTTAACAACAGTGTTTAAACTGAGAGTGCACCGGATATAAAAGTTGAAGGAATGTGCCCAGAAACCACTTTGGTATTATAATCCACTGGAGAAAATTATCACTGGGACTATGTAAACAACTTCTAAGACATAATATGATGGCGGCGCTCTTAGCTAGATTTTCAATGGGGAACGCAAGTCCTTTTTCACTTACAAGTACCATGATTAAAGAGCAATGAAAAAAACTTATTTAAGCACCTGTGTTTAAATGTCCTTTTCACTACTGGCATTTCAGAAAGGCAGGTTGCCGAAACGCGTCATGCTGGGGAGATGAAATTAATGTGGCTGTAAATTCCAAGAGTGCTCCGGGAGGCTCTGAAGTGGAGCCTGTTTGTTGTCTGTATTTCACGTGCTTGCTGCTTGCACGAAGGAGGCACCCATCTAAAAGTGTTCGGTAACATTAGCAGCTTTTGTGGAATGAAATAATTGTTGTTACCAGAACCACCGTAGCCCTGCCAACTCAAAAAAATATGCTTACTGTTAATTCAGGACATGACTACATGGATTAGCGTAAATTACTTAACAAACGCTTTCAAGCATGGAGTAAAATTATGGGCAAAAATACGGCTTGATGAAAAGGCATAGCACATTTATTTATGAAGGGACATTGACATGCTTTGAAAGACACGATATTTAACAACAGTGTTTAAACTGAGAGTGCACCGGATATAAAAGTTGAAGGAATGTGCCCAGAAACCACTTTGGTATTATAATCCACTGGAGCAAAATCATGACTGGGACTATGTAAACAACTTCTAAGACATAATATGATGGCGGCGCTCTTAGCTAGATTTTCAATGGGGAACGCAAATGTTTTTTCACTTACAAGTACCATGATTAAAGAGCAATGAAAAAAACGTATTTAAGCACCTGTGTTTAAATGTCCTTTTCACCACTGGCATTTGAGAAAGGCAGGTTGCCGAAACGCGTCATGCTGGGGAGATGAAATTAATGTGGCTGTAAATTCCAAGAGTGCTCCGGGAGGCTCTGAAGTGGAGCCTGTTTGTTGTCTATATATATATATATATATATATATATATATATATATATATATATATATATATATATATATATATATATATATTATACATATCTGTATGTTTCTGTAGTATATATACACATATGTAGGTATATATGTATATTTATTCCTCCAACCTCTGCTCCAAAATGAAAACAAAGGTGTGACGCATCAAAATCCCATTTCACAAATATATTTGTGTGGTTTGCCATAGTGATAATGAACGCATTTCAGATGAGGAACCAGCCTTTTTCACACATAGCAAGTGCCATGCTGAATTCACCATTATGGCAATGATACAGTGGACGTGATGCATAGAAAAAGAAAAACACTGCCACTTTTGCTGCCCTATACACAGATACAAGCATTGTCTGAACAACTCCATTATTGTTGTTTAACAACCAAACAACATACAAGTGCAATTAGTCCAGTGACTGCAGGTTGGCATTTTAAATGATGAAGACCTCTGGTAAAATACCTAGGACAAGTGTTGGATCCTCACAATTAAACCTCAACAAATGCAAAGTAGCTAGGCAATATGCATACATAATAATAGATTGCAAAAAACATAATAATTCAAATGGCATACCTGTTAGCCTCTTACTGTCTATGATACAATGTGTCAAAGGATGCAAATATTACTGAACCACATGGTCTATAGAAATTCATAATCAGAGTATAAATACCATAAAAAATTAGAACATGTGTTATTCAGACTCAACATTGAGTTTTCACCCACAGGCACCAATCACAAAAAAAAAAAACACGATTGCTAAAAATCGTTATTCCAGACTGTGAACCCTCATCAATTAACTTAACTACAAAATTAAATAACATCGCAGCAAACGCGTTGCCTTCCAAAAAAGGGGTGAATCATTCTTGCTAAAAGGACATCACTTTTCACAACAGCACTTAGTGAAATAGTCATTCGAAGTAATATGATTCCTATGGCCCTCCAATCCACAACGCATCTCGACAGTTGAAAGACGGGGAGAATAAATTGAACTGCTGGGAGTCGTATAAAACAATTAGAAGCAAAGTTCATAAATCAGGATAACAAACATTCTTTTCAATTGCCATTGGGTAGAAGTATTTTTCACACAATTACTTGATTCTCATTGCTCAAAATGCAAAGTCATCTCGGTGTACAAATCCCTCTAAATTCCTGCTCACATCCCAATATCTGATGTAATTCACCTCGCATTTTCTTTGTTCAATGCTTTCAGGTAAATCTCCAACAAATCAACAGCCAGCAAAGTTCCCCCTTATTATTCCTTCTTGCAACCGTCTGGAAACTAGTCCACTTGAAACAAATTGTTTGTTTAGGGTGCTGTCCATGCAACATGAATGCTGCAATAATATATATATATATATATATATATTATATATATGTATATACATACATATATATATTGCCAAGTGTTTGATATGGCAATGGCCACCTGTTTCACCCCCAGCTATGCATGTTTGAAAATTGCTGGTATGAGGAACAGGTGCTCCACAATGACCACAGAAAGGCAAGGGATAAACATGTTGTTATATGGCCAAGGTCCATTGATGATCTGTTTGTCATTTGGAGAAGTTCAAGTGGGAGTCTGAGCAGATTTGTGAATGAAATATATGTTCATAACATAAATTTGCATTCACAAGTCAAATCAGCAAAATGAATATACATTTCCTAGATTTTAAGGTTTTCATTAGCAACAATAAAATACAATCCATATTGTTAAGAAAGGACACTTCTGGTAACACAATGTTGCATGTGTAAAGCTTCTACCCATGAAATTTGAAAGCTAGTATACTTTGTGGCAAAATAATCCCTGTGAAGGGAAACTACAGCACAAATGCAGATGCTGTAAAATTCCATAGTGACATGATTGGTAGATATGACAAAAAAAGATGCAGCAGGGAGCTACTAGCTAGCATACACACAAGATGCAATCAACATGAAAGACAGGGAGGCAGTCCTTTTTGGAAGAAGTATAAGAATGTATAACATCAACGAGATTAGGCTGATTACCCCATACAGTATCCAGGGCAGATATATGCTATCATGATATCATGGATCTTCAAGCATTGCTACATAATTAAATCAGAGACAGTAATTTGTTCCAAGGTGCCAAGAAATCTTCTCATTACGTATTACGGAGCATCCTCAATGAGAGGTGCTGTGGTGAGGAATAGTCCTGAGGTTGTGAGCGATAAAGGCTGGTTAGTCCTAGGAAAGGGCTCCACAAATGCTCGAAATGGAGGGCAAGTAAAATAGGGATAAACTCAACAGAATCTCTAATTTGATTTCTTGAAAGGCCCTTTCAAATTAATGGTGCATTCAACTGCAAAACTGAATCTGCTGTGTACGTGTTAACATGCAGCTGCAATTTGCAATATGTTGGTAGTACCACACTTCAGGTCCATAAGCAACATCTGAGAGCAATCAGAAATATTGATCGCACGTTTCCTGTGGACAGGTGTTGTGCTGAGGCTCATAATCATGATGTAATGCAAATGCCCTATTTTGTCATTGATGCAATACCGTATGATAAGAGAGGTGGGAAAGGAGTGAAAGCCCTTAGACAGCTTGACATGAAGTACATAATGAACCTGGACTGCAAAACACCAAATGGCCTAAATGCTAAGGAGGAGCTGCATAATGCTTGTAAACCGGTTACTTTGTTAGAGCAAGCTTACATTTGTAAAAAAGTGAAGAGGCTGTCTGCAATCTCACTAAGCAATTTTAGTTAATATGATCAAGCATTGCAATATGTTTGTCTTTCCTTTAATCTTGATATCTGCATATATGTATTGGTTTAATTAGATTATTTTTAAGTTGACAAACAATAGGGATATGATAACTGGATTGTGATTGAGATAGGAAAGAGTGAAATATGTCGAGAATGAATTTTCCAACTTGGGCCTAATTTTGATTTAATATTCAACATGCAATGAGTTGCATAATAATTGGTACAGCTTTAAGTTAGAGCAACACTTTAAGAATGAATTTGACCACTTTGGTTAAATTTTGATGTAATGTTAGCAGTAGCAATTTTATAAGTGATAATTGTGATTTGATAATTGATTATTATGAACAATGTATTGAGTTACAAAAATATAAAAGCATTGTAAAAGGGGTTTTCAATATTTATGTCAGAACAGTGGCAGTATGGTGACTATATCCATGATGATGTAATGGGCATTGTTGGACAGTGGGTTATTAGTAAGGGCTAGTAGGTACCTACACTTAGTAACAGGCCACAACCCCACACTAGGTCCAGTCAAGGTCTCAATAAATTAATCCTTGCTCAACCCTTGGTAGCTTGGCCCATGAACAATTAGGCTTATCCTAGGGGTCAGGTGTGGAAAGCATTTAATATTAACAAAACAGTACAAAGCTAAAACATAACACACAATAAAAATCCAACACCAATGTATATCAATAGGAAATATTTTTAGCTTTAAAATTACATCACAATGGCAAGGAGTCAGACCCTCATGTACCCACTCACAGACCCACTCAGACAGTTACACACCCACTCACAGACCCATTAAGACTCTCACACACCCACTCACAGATCCACTGACAGCCATGTACTGCTAATTACCAGACACATTATGACACCCTTCCCATCTTTGATAACATACTTGATAATATCAATGTAATATTTGCAGAAAAAAATGTTGGGAAAAAACTGTGCATGGCGGGGGCGCGATCAATGGTTATCGTAGGGCATGAGTTATAGTTACTTGAAATAACTCTAACTATGACTGGTGAATTTCTATGGTTTGGTACGTTTAAAGTATGAGCCTAACTTTAAGGTCCTGTAACCTTTGGTTTTTTAAGGAACTTAAACCATGTTCACTAAATACTACATAAAATAAAAATGTTGGTAAAGGTATTTTTTTAAATTACTGCCTGAAAATGAATATGAATTAATAACATTTATATATTTATAATGTGTTATCATTTACTACAGATTGAATTTGAAAAGGCAATGTTCTGTAAGAGTTTGTTCCATTATTGCCAGGTTAATAATAAATATGTTCAATTAGCTTACATGTAAATATTACATTAAAATAGTTACAAAATATTTTTAACAATAACATTAACATTCCTTATACGTTCCTTTAGGGAGATCTCTACCCAATTAGTACCAGTCTCCACCAATAGGTGAACAATTGCTAGAAGTAATTTTACACTCATAAATCCTGTTGTGGGAGGCTCCAGCTCTCATTTGAAGGGACAGAGACATTAAAGTCTCACCTTGGTGTAACGTTTCACTCAGAAATGATGAATACCAAAAGAGTGAGGAGTTACACCTCGATGTAGGTGTGAATATACATGAGTAAATATATGCATGCTTATTCACATTTGTGCACCAGGCTCACAAAGTACAGTTGCTACCCTTGACTTGCTTTAGCCACCTCTAGCAATTCCCTTGCTACCACTGGCCTCAGAGGAGACAAAGTCAGTGTCATAAACAAGAGTTAAACAGGAATCTAATGAGCCTTGCTCAATCAAGGGAGTAAGAGTGGAAATGACAAAAAAAAGTTTCCATCTAAAAACTTGACAGAATTTGTGATTGGGGAGCTCTGGCAGGGTGCCCCTCTGATGTCAGATGTCTGCATATTTAAAGGCAGGAAAAACAGCTAGCAGTATGATCATATCTAGGACTATATGGGAATAGATAATGTAGTGCTGCAATTAGAGAGGGTCGTAGCAAATAAGAATATCCATGAAAGAATTATGCACAAGCCAGGAGAAAGTGAGACAAACTAGAGGGTCAATACTACCAGTGGGAAACAGAAGAGCAGAAACGTGGCACAACAGAAGCAAGGGCGATGGATAAAGGGACAAATGTAGGTGTGTGTGGGAAAGATTAATAAGAGATAGACATTTATAACAGACACCATGAGAGAATGAGACAGGTGTGAGAGATATAGGCAGGTGTCACAGAAAGGGCGACAAGAGAGAGGTGGTAGGAACAAAGAGACAGATGAGAAAGAGACAGTAAAGAGTCTGAGAGAGAAGCAAAGGCAAGTATGAGGAGGGGGCAGGATGAGAGGGATGGGTGGTAAAGAGAGGATAGAAAGAGGTAGCTAGGTGAGGTGGGGACGGTGTAATGAGAGAAAGAGGCAGAGAAAGGTGATAAAAAGGACAGGTTAGAAATATCAAGATGAAATATCAAGCTGAGTAAGCATTAGTGGACATGTGAGAAAGCGACAGAAGGCTGATAGGGAGACAGCTAACAGGTGTGAAAGCAGCATCATAAAGAAAGACAGAGAAATTAGATTATAGAGGTCATTATGACCCTTAGGGTCTGAGCGGTGCCAGTGTGACTGCCGCCACAGCTGTGGTACGACCAGTTTGGCAGCAGTCTGACCACCACAGTATGACTGTGGCGGTTGCACCACGGTCGGACCGCCAGCACCTCCAGTTTCCCTCCACAGGAGAGACAGGAGGGGCTGACGGCCTGAATCCACCAGGGCAGTGCTACAAGCAGTGCCACCCTGGAGATTATGACCCCCCTTTCTGCCAGCTTTTACATGGTGGTAGCACAGAGACGGGGTGCAGGGGGCCCTATGGGGGCCACTTGCACTGCCCATGCATTGCTGCTGACTCAATTATGAGTCGGCGTCAATGTTGTGAGCTGTTTCCCACTGGCCCAAGTGGTGGAAACACAGTTTCCGCCTGTTGACCCAGCCGCAAACTCCTAATGGGCTGACAGGAAGGCAACTGCACTGGCGGCAACGTGACCGTGGGAGTTTAGCGTACAGCCTTTTCCATCCGCCAAACACATAATAACCCCCTATACGAGTGAAAGGGTCATAATCAGAAGGCAGAGACGTGTTAGAAAAGTAGGCTGAGACAGGTGATAGGTGATGTGGAGAAAGAGACAGACGTGAACAAGATGTGTGAGTAATTGAAACAGAGAAATGGGAGACAGGTGTGACAGAGGCAATACAAATAGAGAAACAAGAGAGCAATAAACAGTTTAGAGAGAAGGAACTCAATTACAAATAAAAAGAAGAGATAGAGGCAACTGGAAAAAGGCCAGCTCAGAGAAGCAGAGAAAAAGAGAAGGCAAGAAACAGAGAGATGCAGAAAGTGGGTATCCAGCTAATAAAGAAAATGGACAGAAGAAAAGATCAGATGGAGGAGACAGACAGGAGAGAAAAGAAACTTGAAAAGAAAGAGCAAGAGATGGTAATGGGGAGAGGTATTTTGAGGGACAAAGCCAATTTACAGGAGAACAGCATGACAGGAGAGATATGATGGGCGGAGCACAGGAGAGAGACGTTTAAGACAGTTGACAAAGGGGTAAGATGAAATTAGAGAGCAAAGATTAAGGGAAGAGAGAGAAAGTTAAAGTGGAGAGGCAAGAATGAAGAAATTAAGCAGGTTCTCCTACAAACACACATTTTTATTCTGATAAAATCCGAAAAGACAACACATTAATATGTGGTATAGATCATGGATCCAACTTTTCAGATGATGTTTGGTCTTGTAATTTCATGATTTTCAGAAAAAAAGCTAGGAAGAAGAAGAAAGTTATGTTGCAGAATGCATGCACATACAATTGGACTGCCTGGTCATTTCAGACTGCAGTTGTCTATGACTTCCTTTGGAATATAATCGTTGTACCTGGATAACTGATGGCTCTGCTCCTGTCATATCTTAGCTTGGTTGATAAAAAGGTAGTAATTAAAAAATGCATTTATGCGCGTTAGTGTTTTTGTGGGCCTAAGTCACAAAGGGACTTACGACACATAAACTTAGGAGTGCGGAGTCTCTGCATTAGGGGAAGAATCTCCACACTTGTGGTGGGATATCCTTAGGACGCACTCTGCAGTGCATCCTACAGAGATTATGCACCCAGTGCAGAGATTCCCCAATCCTACATTTATGTGTTGTACATACCTTTGTCTTTTTCTCAAGTTTGAACTTATTGCAAGGTTCCTAAATTCAATGACGTCACTGCCTATGATGTTACCAAATCAAAATATCCAGGGCTCATTCCTGAGGATTGCATTGGGGCAAATGTCATATAACATCACTGTCTGTGATGTCACCAGTACTAAATGGCATGTGATGTTTCTTCTGCTACTTCTCCCATGCTGGTGAACCATTGTTCATCCAAAAGCTTTGTTTTTGTGAATGAGGTTCAACTTTGCACAGTGCTTCATGTGCTGGGCATAGACAATGGCTAACTGTTCCTATAAAAACTAGTCCTGAAAGGTATCTGTGCAACTGCCAGATGTGACAGGCAGGGAGTTCACCTCATCGCCTTCCAAACTAACAACAGAGTAGAACAGAGTTATGTACTGATCCCATCTTACTTTCTTTTGACCATCACACCAAACTGTTGCAGACTTTGCTGCCACCCAAGTTGAACAATAATAAACAAACGAGATTGCTGCTGAAAGAGCTTAGCTTGGCTGTGCCACTATGTCCCTGGGAAAAGAAAGTGAAAGGTTGATCATTGTCCGATGGTCACAATTTGGTGGTCACATTTTGTATAACATTTAATATGATTCATATAATTGCTGCACTGCCAAGCATATAAGTGGAGTGCATCTTTGCATATGACATGTTATCAACGTTTTATAAATATCTATTTGAGACTAATGTTTTGAAGTATTATTTTGCATACTCATCTTGCATATTCTTATACGTAGTGTTTTGAATTCATTTAATTTGAAGGAATATTCGTGTTTTATTAACTTGGCTGGAGTGAAGGTCTACACATATACTTTTCTTTTAAGTTAACATTCAGTGTGGAGTTGTTTTCCTTAAATGTTTCTTTAGAGATGCAGTTGTTTAAGCGGAGATGGAGTCAACAAGAAGCTTGTTGTGCATGAGAGATAAGAAAGCCTGAGACAAACTATGAAAGGATGAAGAGAGGAGTGTTCTGGAACCTTGGCAGTCATAACTCCTTTGAATTTGCTGAGACGGAAGAGTATCAAGATGGTATGAATCAGAGGTACGGAATACAGAACTGCCAAATAATTTTAATTAGGGTTTCAATCAAGAAGCTTCGACTGTGATGTAAACCTCTTGGGAAACTGTGATTTAGGGAAGGTTTAGTTAGTGGGAGGTTCAGACCCTATCCTATCCTTAGAGCTGAATGGACCCTTCTGAGATACAGACCTCACACTTTTATGTAACTTTATGCCACCGCACCTCTCCTAGTGAAATATTCTACTGAATTTCTGTTTGCAGACCTTTCTAAAATACTCCTTTAGTATTAGAATAGTTAGGATTTAGTTTAAATGGTTGGGCAGGAGAATTTGGTTCTATTGGCCAAGAACCACATGCTTTCCATTGTAGTTTTAGTTCTGGATATGTTAACTAGGTTCAACATTGTACGATGCTTCAATTCTCCTTTGGTGATTTTATGTATTTACACTATGGTATTGAGACTCATTAATGTAACTTTTACTTTGAGTCTGTAATAAATTCTTTTAACCCTGTGAATTGACTATAAATGTTATTATGTGACATTTGGGTTGTACAGAAACTGTTTATAGAATTTGATAACGATTACTCTTCACCCCTCGGAACAGAGAATGGAAGATTAATCAGACCCCAGAATTAGTTTAATAACCCCAGGCTCTATCAGATGGTAGCAGTAAAGGATGTATCGGTTTCTGAAGTGGAGAGAACTGGAACCGTGTTCTAGAGTAGGTAGTCCCGAGATCCCAGTTTCTAGTGTCCATGCCCAGAGGTGGAATGCAGCAGAGTCACAGAAGAGCAGAAGGGAATTGGTCTAGTGGCAGACTAGTGAATATTAACAGAATGTGGAGTGCAGCAGTTCACAATTAGATTGCATTGATTGTAAAGTTGGATGGTGTTTTGTGGAGATGTTTTAAATGTTGTGTGAGTGTGGTGAGTTATAGAGAAGTTGAAATGGTTATCAGGTCTGATGTGGCCTAAGATCCTGGGATAGTTTAAAAGGTCCAGAAGGCACCATATTATATTGTCTGTTGAAGATTTACAGTCATTGTGGGATGTCATCCATAGCCTGGTTAAATTAGAAGTTCACTTTTTGCGAATGTGAGAGAATTGGAATAGTGGATCTTAATGCACAGAGAGAAACTGTACTGGCTCGAAAGATACCCCGGGGGTCGAGGTCTAATCATAAGTGATTAGGAACTTTCTTGTGTGATTGAAAATGTTTATTCTTTAGTAAAGCAGGCAAAGGTTTATTGTATTGTATTGTGTATGCATGTGTTGCTTGGGAGAAGTGTGCATGCAGATATTAAATGCGGGAGAACTGCTGTGAGGAGCGAGGTCTACTTGAGAGTGTGCCGTGCTGGTGTAGGTCAGTTGGTGTGATAGTGGGTTGCCATTGATGAGTGATGTCATAGTGTGCTGTGTTGTAATTAGTGTTTGTGGTAGAGCAAGAGATTGTGTATACCGCTCTATTTGGAATTCAATTGAATTATTGCAACCTGTTTTGAAAAATTAAATGTTTTATAGTAATATAAATCATGTTTACAGAAGATGTTTAAATCCCCAGTGGGGAGGGAGAAGTGGTGCCTCCTGAATCTACACCAGGTCATTGTATTGTGACAAATGTAGGGCTTCATACATGTGTTTGGTTTGGTAAATGGTACAGTATCACAGAAAAGGATGGTCTATTGAGATTCCCGCAATATGGCACATTTAATTTGTGAATTACTGAACATTTGAGGAGAGTGCTGTACAAAATGAACCCATCTCCTAGACCTGCACAATGTGAAGCACTTAGACCCAGATTTTACTATGTCTGCGCTGAATTAGTGACTTTTTTATACTAATTTAGCACAAGCTTAACTCCATATATATATTTTGAAGCTAGACTGGTCTAATGGCAAAATAATGGAGTTTAAGTCATTTATTGGATGCGTGAACCCACCTTGCTTTAATGAGATGCAGGGTGGGTGTTCCTTTCCAAAAAATGACTCTAAGGCCTTAGCGCCTTATTTATCCTCCTGTGCAAAAATGGGGCAGGGGGCTAAAGCTTAGCACCATTATTTAATGCCTGGGTCAGGGCAGGCGTTAGTGGACCTGTTGTAGGAAGGTGACTTTCTTCTAGCATGGTTACCCCCATTTTTGGCCTATTTATCGGTGTTTGTCAGTGTGTTTTGACTGTCTCACTGGGATCCTGCTAGACAGGACCCCAGTGCTCATAGTTTGTGGCCTAAATGTCAGTATGCTTTACTGAGTCACTGGAGTTCTGCTAACCAGAACTCCAGTGCACATGCTTTCTCTGTTTACCAAATTTGTCACTATAGTCTGGTGACTCCATATTCCAATCCAGATAGTCATACTGGACCCCCTTTATAAGTCCCTTAGTAGAGGGTACCTAGCTACCCAGGACATAGGGGTTCCAGGAGATCCTTATGGGCTGCAGCATTTCTTTTGCCACCCATAAGGAGCTCATACAAACCTTTCTTTAGGACTGCCAAGGCAACCTGAGTAAAACAGTGAACACACTATTTCACAGCCATTTTCACTACTTATAAGTCACCTATATATGTAACCTTCAGTTCCTGAAGGTTAGGTGAAATGTTACTGTGTGTGAGGGTACCCTTGCACTAGCAAAGGTGCCCCCACTTTGTCCAGGGCCAATTTACCAGACTTTGTGAGTGCGGGACACCATTATAAGCGTGCACTACATATATGTCAATACATATGTAGCTTCACAATGGTAACCCTGAATATGGCTATGTGAAGTGTCTAAGATTGTGAAATTGAACCCTCAATCCAAATCTGGGATTGGGGGCCAATTCCATGCACCCCGGGGGCTCCACCACAGACCCCAGTACTGCCAAACCAGCTCTCAGAGGTTTCCAATGCAACCCCAGCTGCTGCCACCTCACAGACCGGTTTATGCCCTCCTGGGCATTGAGAAGCTCAATCCAAGGAAGGCAGAACAATGTATTTTCTTTAGGAGAGGGGTGTTACACCCCCTCCCATTGGAAATAGGTGTTACTGGCATGGGAGGGTTATCCTCCCAGACCTTCTGGAAATGCTTTGAAGGGAACAAACGCTGCCCTCTTTGCATAATCCAGGCTACACCATTGCAGGGACCCCCAGTCCCTGCTCTGGCATGAAACTGTATAAAGGAAAGGGGAGTGACCACTCCCCTGTCCATCACCACCCCAGGGGTGGTGCGCAGAGGACAGTCTATGTTGATGATGTCCACCCTCTGTGTCCTTAGGAGCACGCTCGTCACTGTGAGATGAGTCCCAGTGGACCGGTCGTCGTCTTGGAAGGTGCCTGCTGGGAGCAGGGCAGTGACTTCGTCACTCCACAGGAGATTGCTTTGGTCCTTCTGGTGCAGGATGAAGACAGTGAATCCCCAGAGCGTGCACACCATGCAAACTGTTGCAGTTGCTGACTTGGAGCTGAGGTTGCTGAAGAATAGTTTCTCTTGTAAAAACTTTGTTGCAGTTACAGCGTTTCTTGGAGCAGGCTGCGGTTGATCCGAGGTCAGAAGAGTCTGACGTTGTTGCAGAGGATTCCTGAAGGAAACATGCAAGCAGAATCTGAAGAGAACCCACAGGAGAGACCCTAAATTGCCCTGAGAGAGGTATTGGCTACCTTATCAGGTATGGACCGATCAGGAGGGGTCTCTGACATCACCTGCTGGCACTGGCTACTCAGAGCCCTCCAGAGTGCCCCCACACCTTCCAAAGCAAGATGGCTGAAGTCTGGGACACGCTGAAGGAGCTCTGGGGTGGTGATTGACAGGGGAGTGGTCACTCCCCATACCTTTGTCTAGTTTCGCATCAAAGCAGGGAACACGGGGTCCCTGAACCAGTGTGGACTGGTTTATGCAAGGAGAGCACCATCTGTGCCCTTCAAAGCAGTTCCAGAGGCTGGGGGAGGCTAACCCTCCCCAGCCTGTAACACCTATTTCCAAAGGGAGAGGGTGTAACACCCTGCTCTCAGAGGAAATGCGTTGTTCTGCCTTCCTGGGACTGGGCTGTCCAGACCCCAGGAGGGCAGAACCCTATCTGTGAGGTGGCAGCAGCTGTAGCTGCGGTGCAAGCATCAGAGAGCTGGTTTGGCAGTACTGGGGTTCCATGGTGGAGTCCCCAGAATGCATGGAATTGGCTACCCAATACCAGATTTGGAATGGGGGACAATTCCATGATCTTAGACATGTTACATGGCCATATTTGGAGTTCCCATTGTGAAGCTACATATAGGTGTTGACCTATATGTAGTGCACATATGTAATGGTGTCCCTGCACTCATAAAGTCTGGGGAAATGTCCCTGAACTATGTGGGGGCACCTTTGCTAGTGCAAGGGTGCCCTCACACTTACTACCTTTGCACGTAACCTTCATCAAGTGAAGGTCAGACATATAGGTGAATTATATTTACTTAAGTGCAGTGAAAATGTGAAATAGTGTGTGCACTATATCATGCAGGCTGCAATGGCAGTCCTGTGTAAGGGTTTGTCTGAGCTCCCTATGTGTGGCAAAAGAAATGTTGCAGCCCATATAGATCTCCTGAAACCCCAATGCCCTGGGTACCTAGGTACCCTATACCAGGGACTTATAAGGAGGGTCCAGTATGCCAATTGAGATTGAAAAATGAAGTCACTGGCCTACAGTGACAAATTTAAAAGCAGAGAGAGCATAGGCACTGAGGTTCTGGTTAGCAGAGCCTCAGTGACACAGTTAGGCACTATACAGGCATACATATTAGGCCATAAATTATGAACACTGGGGTCCTGACCAGCAGGATCCCAGTGAGAAAGGCAAAAACATAATGACATACATGTGAAAAATGGGGGTCACATGCCAAGGAAGATGTTACCTTCCTATAGTTAGACAGTACTTATACACAAATAATGACAATACTCAGTATTACCAAAAATAAACGTAGTTTATTCTGGTGACACAGTACCAAAAATTTTTTAGAGGCAATACTCCTTCTGGAGGTAAGTATTATACACAATATATACACTAGACACCAAAATAAGGCAAGTAATTAGACATAGGAGTGTGCAAACAATATGAAATGCTATAGAATGCAATGGGAGAAAATAGGTCTAGGGGCAACACAAACCACATACTAAGAAAGTGGAATGCGAATCACAAATTCCCCCCTACATAAGTGTAGTGTGTGCAGAATCGCTGGGAGAGTAAGAATACAGGTAAGTAAATTGCCCCATCCAAGAGTCCAGAAAAGCAGGAGTAAAGTACTGCAAGTTTCCTTGGGACACACTACACCTTGTGATTGGAATTATTGCAAGAACCAACCAAGTCTGCAAACAACAAACAGTGGATTCCTGGACCTGAAGACCTGCAAAAGAAGGAGACCAAGTCCAGAAGTCAAAAGAAGTTCCAAGAAGGACAGGAGACCCTTCCAACCCAGAAGAGGGTACAAAAGAAGAGTCCCTGGTTGGACAAAGATTGCAGAAATGCATCCTAGGATGATGCCAGTGGATTCCTGCATGATGCAAAGCATGTCCCACGTCGTAAAGTTGGATGCAGGTGAGGTTTGTCACTGGATTCCTCCAACAAGCCTTCGTTCAAGCAAAGTCGCATTCTGCGTCAAATAGGCGCTATATGGACCCAGGCAGGAACTGTGGGCTCAACTCTGTGTGAGGAGGAAGACAGGGCTCTCAGCATTTGAGAGAGCCTTAGAGCACCAGATAGACCCCACGGGTGTTCCAGGACACAGGAACAAAGGAGGTACAAAATGCGGTTGGTGCAGCACTACAAAGGAAGGTCCCACGTCGCCGGGGATCAACTCAGCGAGTTGAGCCTCGCAGGATAGAGTGCGGGTGGCCTGGGCCAGGCTGTGCATGAAGGAATTGTGCAAATAGTGCACAGAGTCTTCAGGAGGTGAAGAAGACGTGGTACACAGTGGTGCTGTCTTTCTGGGGGAAAGCAAGGTCTTACCTCCTCCCGATTGGGACATCAGGACCAGAGTACAGTCTGTTGATGGGGCTCACCGTCTGTGTTCCAAGGAGCACACTCGTTGCCAGGAGAGGAGTCCAAGAGAACCAGTAATTGACTTGAAATGTGCCTACGTGAGCAGGGGAGTGACTCCGTCAGCGCACCAGAGATTTCTTCGGTCCTTCTGGTGCAGGGTGAAGACAGGGAGCCCTCAGAGTGTGCACACCGTGGAAACTGTTGCAGTTGCTGACTGGAGCTGAAGTTGCAGACAAAAAGTATCCCTTGTGGATTCTTTGTTGCTGTTACAGGGGTTCCTGGAGCAGGCTGCGGTTGAACCGAAGTCAGAGGATGAAGTAGTAGTTGCAGAGGATTCCTGTTTGAAACTTGCAAGTAGAATCTGAAGAGAACCCACATGAGAGACCCTTAACAGCCCTGAGAGGGGGATTGGCTACCTTATCAGATAAGGACCTATCTGGAGGGGTCTCTGACGTCACCTGCTGGCACTGGCCACTCAGAGCCCTCCAGATTACCCCCACACCTTGCAAAGCAAGATGGCTGAAGTCTGGGACACACAGGAGAAGCTCTGGGCACCACCCCTAGGGTGGTGATGGACAGGGGAGTGGTCACTCCCCTTTCCTTTGCCCAGTTTCGTGCCAAACCTGGGGACCAGGGGTCCCTGAACCAGTGTAGACTGGCTTATGCAAAGAGGGCACCATCTGTGTCGTTCAAAGCATTTTCAGAGGCTGGGGGAGGCTACCCCTCCCCAGCCTGTAACACCTATTTCCAAAGGGAGAGGGTTTAACACCCTGCTCTGAAAGGAAATGCTTTGTTCTGCCTTCCTGGGACTGAGCTGCTCAGACCCCGGGAGGACAGAACCCTGTCTGTGAGGTGGCAGCAGCTGTAACTGCATTGCAAGCCTCAGAGAGCTGATTTGGCAGTGCTGGGGGTCCATGGCGGAGCCCTCAGGATGTATGGAATTGGCTCTCCAATACCACAATTGGAATGGGGGGACAATTCCATGATCTTACACACCTTACCTGGCCATATTCAGGGTTAACATTGTGAAGCTAGATATAGATATTGACCTATATGGAGTGCACATGTGTAATGGCGTTCCCGCACTCACAAAGTTCCGGGAATTGGCCCTGAACTATATGGGGGCACCTTTGCTAGTGCAAGGGTGCCCTCACACTTAGTAACTTTGCACCTTGCCTTCATTAAATGAAGGTTAGACATATAAGTGACTTACAAGTTACTTAAGTGCAGTGAAAATTGCTGTGAAATAATGTGTGCACTATTTCACGCAGGCTGCAGTGGCAGTCCTGTGAAAGGGTTTGTCTGAGCTTCTTATGGGTGGCAAAAGAAATGCTGCAGCCCATAAGGATCTCTTGGAACCTCAATGCCCTGGGTACCTAGGTCCAGATGTAGGTAGGTTAAAAATAGCGACTCGCAAATTGCGAGTATTTGCAACTCGCAATTTGCGAGTCGCTAACAGCAATGCAGGTCGAAAGTGCGAGGACAATTTGCGACTCGCGCTGCAGATAGCGAGTCCGCTGTTTGCGAGGTCGCTATTTGCGACCGCGCAAAAAACGGACTCGCAATTTGCAAGTGGGTATCGCAAATTGCGACTGTGCTGAAAATTGAAAGCAGGTGCTGCAGAACACTCAGGAAAACACTTCCTGGCACATGATGATGACACCACAGCCAGGAAGTTTACAAATACACCTGGGAGGAGGGAGGACCACACCCTTTTTAACTGCAGCACAGCTCACAAACACAGCTCCAGCAACCATGGCTGACACTCCCAGGAAAAGAAAGCTAAAGTTTGCTGAGAAGGAGTTGGAGGTGCTAACAGATGAGTGCTGTCAGCACCATGACAAGCTGTTTGGCAGGGCAGCCCTCACTGTGCCAGATACAGAAAAAAAAGGATTTGGCATGATATACAGGACAAGGTCAACTCCTTGGGGGTCAGCCACCGGAGTGTGGAAGAACTTAAGAAAAGGTGGTATGACCTGCGCTCCCGGACCAAGGAGAGGGTGGCAGAGCGGCTCCGGGAGATGAGAGACACATGAGGGGGACCATCGACGGTACCACCACCCACACCCCTGGAGGAAAGGGTAGAGGAGACCCTTGAGCCTGAGGCTGTCAGTGGGATGGGAGATCTGGACACCTCTGAGCCAGGACCATCATCCAGTGAGTACCATGTGATATGCATGTAGCCCCATCAATGCCATACCCCCACCCACCTTGTACATAGGGGCATGCACAACCAAGATAGCTCCATTTCAGAGTAGCAAACACCAGAATGATGCATTATGGGCAATGTAGTCAAGTAGGCAGTTCATAGGCAATTGTTTATTAGGAAGGTGATAACAGATAGTAGACACTGACAGTGTGTTCCCTATGTCCCACAGGTCTCCCACAAGACACCCCCACCAGCCCAAGCAGCCAGGGGCCAATGGTCAGCCAGCACAGAGAGGAGACAACAGGACCAGCCACCACTGCTCCCTGCACCACCAACACCATTCCCTCTCTGGAAACACCAGTTGCAACAGTGGTGTGCGAGCCTGCACCAGGCACAAGCCAGAGTGCCATGTCAGACACTGCAGGGCCTCCACCGCTGCACAGGTGACGTAGGATACCAACAGCAGAGCAGCAGGCAGAGTCAGGGCATGCCCCCACAACACCAACAGAGGCCCAACTGCTACGGGGTCAGCACCTGCAAAACCAACAATTGAGGAGGATTAGTGGGGTATTGCAGCGCTTTGAAAGAAATCATGCCATCAGTATGCAGCAGGTGCATTCAGAATTGCAGGTTATAGGTAACAACACGGGTGACCTTGCACTATCTATGCGTGAACTGGTGGCAGGACTGCTAACGCAGAGTGACAGTTCACGGCGCAGGGACCGCCAGCTGCTGCAACGCCTGGACAGGATGGCCTCCTCTATAGTCAGGCCGGCTGTTAACACAACTGGGCTGTCGAGGCGAACAGTAAGCCTCCAGGTGGACATGGGCCACTTTGCGGGTGATGTGGCAAGGGGACTGGGCCAGATCAACCATGCAATTGATCTAATGGAGGCACGGCAGGTGGTCAGGGGCACAGGCGACACCCCACAAGACAGTGAGGAGGGCTCCACTGTCAGCAGTGTCTCTGCCAGTGACACCAGGGTGCTACGTAGTAGAAGCACAAGGCAGAGCACTGCTGACCCACCTAGTATCAGCCAGGCTGGCCGAGCCCGCCGTAGGGTGTGAGCTCCACACTGTCCCTGGGGTTGGGGCACATGATGGCAATGTGTCCCATACCAGGTGGACTATAGAAGCCCCTGAACTGTTTTTCTTGTACACAGTTTGGTTATTTGCACTTATTAAATCATTTGTTCTTTCCACTTAACACATGGACTCTTTGTCATAGTTGGTGAGTATGATAGCAGTTGGCACGTACCTTCCAAAGATTTGGTTTGCAATGTGATCCCGTCTCAGTCTGCCTTGATTTGCGATGCTCCTATCCCCATGATGGCGATTTGGTTGCTCTTGCTCTTCATCCTCAGAATCTGGGTCTTCAGGGGTGAGAGGTAGCCCACGTCGGGTGGCAATGTTGTGCAGGATAGCGCATGCAACATCTATTTTGAAAGCCGTTATTGGGGTGTACTGGAGGACACCTCCACTTCGGTGGAGGCATCTGAACCTTGCTTTCAGCAGTCCGAAGGTGCGTTCGATGATGTTCCTGGTCCTCTTATGTGCACTGTTGTATCGCCTCTCGCAATCATTGCTGGGTGTTAAGTACGGAGTCAGTATCCATGGACGTAGTGAATATGCACTGTCACCTGTTGGGCACAAAACGTACACTGTTAGCAAGGCATGGGTGGTATGCACATTGATCTGTGTGTATGTCTGCAAGGTGTGTTCTGCTCTACCTAGGAGGTATCCTTCTCCAAACTCCCCACGTTCCAGTCGTTGGTGTATCCCACTGTGCCTAAAAATGTAGGGGTCATGGGTACTGCCTGGAACTTTGGCAACCATGTCAGTGATGATATAATGAGCGTCACATACCACCTGTATGTTGAGTGGGTGGGTACACTTCCTATTGCGGAACAGATATTCCAGGTTTGCAGGTGGGCATATTTGTATATGTGTCCCGTCTACACACCCTATGACATGGGGGAAGTTGGCAATCCTATAAAATTCCAACTTGGTGGTGTTGATTTCTGCCTCATTCCTGGGTAGGTATATGTATCGGGACATGTGTGTGAGTAAGGCGTCTAGGAATGCCCTAAAGAACAGTGATAGTGCACTTTGGGATATCCCACCTGCCACAGCAATGTCCCCCTGATAGCTACCCGAGGCCAAGAGGTGCAGTGAGCATAGCACTTGCACATGCGTAGGGATTGCGCAGCCGCGCACAGTCTGGCGTTCTAGCTGTGGTTTGAGTAAATCTATTAAATCTAGTATAGCTGCGCTGCTAAGTCTGTATTTGTAAGAATTTCCTCCTCAGTTTTCTGGAAGAGGGTCTGCCTTGTTCTGTAAATCTTCTCCTGTCTCTGGCTCCTCCTCCTCCTCTGCTGTGCGGCGTGGGCTCTCCTCCTCACTGCTATCAGGTATTTCTCCGCCATCTTGAGGAACCCAGATGCCTTCTGGGTCTCCTTTTATACTTTGGTAATGGTTACCACCTGCTCTGAGTTAGTGGTAAATTGGAAGTGCAAACTGGGCTTTTTGTGACTAGTCGCAATTTGCGAGTTGCTATTGCATATGGTTTGCGACTCGCAAATAGCGACTTCCTATTTGCGGGTCGCAAAATGGGGTCGCAAATTTGGCGAGTCGGTAACGGTTCGCATCGCATTTTGCGAGTCGGAAATGGTATTTTTGCATCCCATTTCTGATTTTGCAGAGTCGCAAATAGCAAATCGGGCCATTTGCGACTCGCAAAAGTTTGCTACATCTGGCCCCTAGTGTAGGAGGCTGGCCTGGCTTGTAGTAGGTACCAGAGATGCTTACACATTGTGCCAGGTCCAGTTGTCCCTTATTAGTGTAGAAGAGGTGTTTCTAGCAGCTTAGGCTGATAGAAGGTAACTATGGCAAAGCAGCTTAGGCTGAACTAGGAGACATGTGAAGCTCCTACTATACCACTGGTGTCATATGCACAATATCATAAGAAAACACAATACACAGATATACCAAAAATAAAGGTACTTTATTTTTATGACAATATGCCAAAAGTATCTCAGTGAGTACCCTCAGTATGAGGATGAGAAATATACACAAGATATATGTACACAATACCAAAATTATGCAGTAATAGCAAAAAGAAGTAATGCAAGCAGTGTAAAGTTACAATAAATTGCAATAGGAGCACATAGGTATAGGGGCAACACAAACCATATACTCCAAAAGTGGAATGCGAACCACGAATGGACCTCAAACCTATGTGAGCTTGTAGAGGGTCGCTGGTACTGTAAGAAAACAGTGAGGGTTAGAAAAATAGCCCACCCCAAGATCCTATAAGGTAGGTGTGAAGTGCACCTACAACCCCCAGAGAGCACAGAAGTCGTGATAGGGGGATTCTGCAAGAACAACCAACACCAGCAATGCAGCAACAGTGGATTTCCGGACCTGAGTACCTGTAAGACAAGGGGACCAAGTCCAAGAGTCGCAACAGTGTCGAGAGTGGGCAGGAGCCCAGGAAATGCCAGCTGAGGGTGCAAGGAAGCTGCCACTGGATGGAAGAAGCTGGTGTTTTGCAAGAACGAAGAGGACTAGGAACTTTCCCTTTGGAGGGTGGATGTCCCACGTAGTGAAGAAGCTTGCAGAGAAGTTCGCACGCAGAAAGACCGCAAACAAGCATTGCTAGCTGCAAAGGTTGCGGTTAGGGTTTTTGGATGCTGCTGTGGCCCAGGAGGGACCAGGATGTCGCCACTTGGACGAGGAGACAGAGGGGACACCCTGCAAGTCAGGGAGCCCTCACAGAAGCAGGCAGCACCCACAGAAGTACAGGAACAGGCACTTGGAAGAAGAGTGAACTGGAGTCCATGCAAAGTCACAAAAGGGAGTCCCACGACGCCGGAGGACAACTCAGAAGGTTGTGCACTGCAGGTTAGAGTGTCGGGGACCAAGGCTTGGCTGTGCACAAAGGAAATCCTGGAAGAGTGCACAGGAGCCGGAGCAGCTGCAAATCATGCGGTACACACCAATGGAGTCTAGCGTGGGGAAGCAAGGACTTAACTCCACCAAACTTGGACTGAGAAGTCACTGGACTGTGGGAGTCACTTGGACAGAGTTGCTGAGTTCCAGGGACCACGCTCGTCGTGCTGAGAGGGGACCCAGAGGACCGGTGATGCAGTCTTGTGTTGCCTGCGGTTGCAGGGGGAAGATTCCATCAACCCACGGGAGATTTCTTCAGAGCTCCTGGTGCAAGAAGGAGGCAGGCTACCCCCAGAGCATGCACCACCTGGAAACAGTCGAGAAAGCCGGCAGGATGAAGCGATACAAGGTTGCTAGTAGTCATCTGGCTACTTTGTTGCGGTTTTGCAGGCATCCTGAGCAGTCAGTGGTCGATCTTTTGGCAGAAGGTGAAGAGGGAGATGCAGTGGAACTCTGGTGAGCTCTTGCATTCGTTATCTAAAGAATTCCCCAAAGCAGAGACCCTAAATAGCCAGAAAAGGAGGTTTGGCTACCTAGGAATGAGGATTGGCTACTAAGAGAGGTAAGAGCCTATCAGAAGGAGTCTCTGATGTCACCTACTGGCACTGGCCACTCAGAACAGTCCAGTGTGCCAGCAACACCTCTGAATCCAAGATGGCAGAGGTCTGGGGCACACTGGAGGAGCTCTGGGCACCTCCCCAGGGAGGTGCAGGTGAGGGGAGTGGCCACTCCCCTTTCCTTTGTCCAGTTTTGCGCCAGAGCAGGGCTGGGGGATCCCTGAACCGGTGTAGACTGGCTTAATCAGAGATGGGCAGCATCTCTGCACATCAAAGCATTTCCAGAGGCTGGGGGAGGCTACTCCTCCCCAGCCTTCACACCTATTTCCAAAGGGAGAGGGTGTTACACCCTCTCTCAGAGGAATTCCTTTGTTCGGCCTTCCGGGCCAGGGCTGCCTGGACCCCAGGGGGGGCAGAAACCTGTCTGAGGGGTTGGCAGCAGCTGCAGTGCAAACCCTGAAAAGGCAGTTTGGCAGTACCCGGGTTCTGTGCTAGAGACCCGGGGGATCATGGAATTGTGGGTGACAATTCCATGATCTTAGACATGTTACATGGCCATGTTCGGAGTTACCATTGTGACGCTATACATAGGTAGTGACCTATGTATAGAGCACAAATGTAATGGTGTCCCCGCACTCACAAAGTCCGGGGAATTTGCCCTGAACAATGTGGGGGCACCTTGGCTAGTGCCAGGGTGCCCACTCACTAAGTAACTTTGCACCCAACCTTGACCAGGTGAAGGTTAGACATATAGGTGACATAAGGTACAGGCCTGTGTAAGAATTGTCAGATCTCCCTAAGGTTGGCAAAAGAAATGCTGCAGCCCATAGGGATCTCCTGGAAACCCCAATACCCTGGGTACCTCAGTACCATATACTAGGGAATTATATGGGTGTACCAATGTGAATTGGTGAAATTGGTCACTAGCCTGTTAGTGACAATTTGGAAAGCAGAGAGAGCATAACCACCGAGGTTCTGGTTAGCAGAGCCTCAGTGAGACAGTTAGGCATCACACAGGGAACACATACATATAGGCCACAAACTTATGAGCACTGGGATCCGGGCTAGTAGGATCCCAGTGACACTTAACAACCACACTTACAACATAGGGTTTTCACTATGAGCACTGGGCCCTGGCTAGCAGGATCCCAGTGAGACAGTGAAAACACTCTGACATATACTCACAAACAGGCCAAAAGTGGGGGTAACAAGGCTAGAAAGAGGCTACTTTCTCCCACAACCCTCTCCCCCCAAACGAAGGACAATAAGACTAACCTTGGCCAGTTGAGTCTTTATTTTCTAAGTGGTGATAAGTGGGGAGTAGCTCTGCAATAGACTGGTTACTCCCTTTATCATCCACTATATGGTGTCTTCCCTGTGGGGATGTAAACCACCCTGTTTGAAGTTTTTTAGCTAACCAACAATGTGAAGATATATTTTCAGAGTTCCTATCAGTAAGTTTTAGTTTAGAACAGTGGGAATTGTCCACTGGACCTATTTCTAGTGATGAGAATGCCAGACAGGGATGCTGTCTCAGTAAAGCCATAGCTGGGCAAAAACTTTGTATATATGACTGTAAGAGAGAACAGGGATGCTGTTTCTCTTTAGTTGGAGCAGGGCAGGGATGCTGTCCTATGAGCTCCACACTAGGGCATGGCTGCTGTCCTAAGTGTTGTGAGGCAGTGCAGGGTTTCTGCACTAAAGCTTCTGTGGGAGGGTTGGAGGGATGCTCCATGTTAACTAAAATGGTGCTCTTTTTCTCACCAATAGTAGTTATCCCACAGAGAGGTACTTCTACCTCAGGGAGTACAGCTATGTTAGCTGATGATTCCATTGGCACAGGTGACACCCCAGGATAGGGTTTTCCTACCACAGGAATGGTATCCTGTATGGCAGGGTGGTTAGGGGATACTTTGGTGACCTTTTTACCTGTTGTAGGAGAGGGATCCTGAGATTTCAGGCCTTTTTCTCTCCTTTGCTTTTTCATTTCAGTAGAAATGAGAGGAAGCAATTCCTCAGGGATACCCAGCATGGCTGCATGGGTATAAAACTCTACCTCAGCCCAACCTGAGGTCTCTAGGTCATTACCTAAGAGACAGTCTACAGGTAAGCTAGGTGACACTACCACCTGCTTAGGGCCAGTAACTCCACCCCAACTAAGCTGAACTATAGCTAAGGGAAGAAATTAGTGGAGTTATGGACATCAATAATCTTGTACTGTTGTCCAATGATGTGTTGTTCAGGGGGCACTAGGTTTTCAGTCACCAAAGTGATACTGGCACCTGTGTCCATGTAGGCCTGGGCCTCAACACCATTTATTGAAAGTGTCTGCCTGTACTTATCCATTGTAAGGGGACAAGCAGCCAGTGTGGCAAGGTCAATGCCACTAGGTGTGACAGAAACTGTCTTGGGACAGACTACCCCAGTTTCTATGATGGACCCATAAGTGAACCCAACTACACCCTTAGTTTGACTGTTGCCAGCACTATTACCACTACTGCTAGGGGCACTAGAGTTTGAAGTATAAGTGGTGGTTGGCTCAGGGGGTTTACTTGGACAGGACTTATCCCCTGGCCTATAGCCTTTATTTGTACACACAAAGCACCAAGGCTTTTTAATGTGTGTATGTTGTGAAGAAGAGGAAGAATTTGATTTATCCCCACCCCCTGAAGAGTGTTTAGGATTTGAAGAAGGATCTTTGGCTTTACCCTTATCCCCATGCTTATCCTGAGATTTCTCACCATCTTTCATCTTGCCATCCTTGTCACCCCTTGTGTGAACTTTTCTGTTCACTCTTGTTTTGACCCATTTGTCTGCCTTCTTTCCCAATTCTTGGGGAGAGGTCAGATCTGAGTCCACTAGATATTGCTGTAACAAGTAAGACACACAGTTATTCAGAATATGCTCTCTCAGAATAAGATTATACAGGCTTTCATAGTCAGAAACTTTACTGCCATGTAACCACCCCTCCAAGGCCTTCACTGAACAGTCAACAAAGTCTATCCATTCTTGTGAGGACTCTTTTCTGGTGTCTCTGAACTTAATCCTGTATTGTTTAGTGGTTAAGCCAAATCCATACAAGAGTGCATCCTTCAAAACTGCAAAATTGTTAGCATCACTTTCTCTAACAGTAAGGAGCCCATCCCTACCCTTTCCATTGAAAGATAGCCACAATATAGCAGCCCACTGCCTTTGAGGGACCCCCTGTACCATACAGGCCCTCTCAAGTGCAGCAAACCACTTGTTAATGTCATCCCCCTCCTTGTAAGGGGGAACTATCTTGTGCAGATTCCTGGAATCATGTTCTTTCACAGGATTACTATCAGGAATACTGCTGCTGCCACCTTGAGGTCCAAACCCCAATCTCTGTCTCTCCTTCTCCCTGTCTAACGATTCCCTGTCTAGAGCCAGCTGTTGCTGTTTAAGCTTCAGCCTGGTCTCTTCCACTCTCAACTTTTTGAGTTCCCTTTCTAACATGTTGTCTTCAGGGTGGGTGGGTTGGGAATGCTTGGACGCTGAGGACAAATTGGAAACAACGGAGGGAGATCTGTCCCTAACAGATTGGACTCTAACAACCTGGCCCCCAGGAATAAAAACATCCCTACTGTGATGAGAGCTCCTATTACTACCAGCATTGCTCTGAGGTCTGCTGAGGGGCTGATTTGGAATAGAACCCTATACACCTCCCTCAAGGGGTTCCCCTGAGTCAGCGTGTGAGCTATCTACTAACTTCTCAGTTGAAGTGCCAGCTAGGGACTAATCATTCTCAATGAGCAGGTTAAATAGAAATTCTCTTGAAGGATTCTTTCCTATCACTAAACCTCTATCAATCCAGAGACTCCTTAGGCTCTTAAAGTTTAAATTGTCATAAGTTGTATTGAACATTTTAAGAGAAGTTCCTACATCAGACATGATAGAAGAAAGTTTAGAGACAGTGAGAAGAGAGAAAAAGTTACAGGACTTTTTAAAGAACAGAAAAAAAACTTTTTCAAACTTTTTGGAAACTTTTAAAAGTTTAGGAGTACTTTTCAGCACTTAGCAGAAAGTGTAAGAGAAGAAAAGCAAAACTTTTTGGTTAGGTGTACATACACTGAACTTGTTTTGTATATTATTCTCTTATGAAAAGTACAAAATGACAAAGTGGTAAGTAGTTACAAGTACTTATCCCATCGCTGCACAACCAATGTAGGAGGCTGGCCTGGCTTGTAGTGGGTACCAGAGGTACTTACACCTTGTGCCAGGTCCAGTTGCCCCTTATTAGTGTAGAAGAGGTGTTTCTAGCAGCTTAGGCTGATAGAAGGTAACTATGGCAAAGCAGCTTAGGCTGAACTAGGAGACATGTAAAGCTCCTACTACACCACTGGTGTCATATGCACAATATCATAAGAAAACACAATACACAGATATACTAAAAATAAAGGTACTTTATTTTTATGACAATATACCAAAAGTATCTCAGTGCGTACCCTCAGTATGAGAATGAGAAATATACACAATATAAATGTACACAATACCAAAATTATGCAGTAATAGCAAAAGGAAGTAATGCAAGCAGTGTAAAGTTACAATAGATTGCAATAGGAGCACATAGGCATAGGGGCAACACAAACCATATACTCCAAAAGTGGAATGCGAACCACGAATGGACCCCAAACCTATGTGAGCTTGTAGAGGGTCACTGGGACTGTAAGAAAACAGTGAGGGTTAGAAAAATAGCCCACCCCAAGACCCTGTAAGGTAGGTGTAAAGTGCACCTACAACCCCCAGGGAGCACAGAAATCGTGATAGGGGGGTTCTGCCAGGAAAACGAACACCAGCAATGCAACAACAGTGAATTTCCGGACCTGAGTAACTGTAAGACAAGGGGACCAAGTCCAAGAGTCGCAACAGTGTCGAGAGTGGGCAGGAGCCCAGGAAATGCCAGCTGAGGGTGCAAGGAAGATGCCACTGGATGGAAGAAGCTTGGTGTTTTGCAAGAACGAAGAAGAGTAGGAACTTCCCCTTTGGAGGATGGATGTCCCACGTTGTGAAGAAGCGTGCAGAGGTGTTCCCATGAAGAAAGACCGCAAACAAGCCTTGCTAGCTGCAAGGGCCGCGGTTAAGGTTTTTGGATGCTGCTGTGGCCCAGGAGGGACCAGGATGTCGCCACTTGGATGAGGAGACAGAGGGGATGCACAGCAAGTCAGGGAGCCCTCACAGAAGCAGGCAGCAGCCGCAGAAGTACTGGAACAGGCACTTTGAAGAAGAGTGAACCGGAGTCCACGCGAAGTCACAAAAGGGAGTCCCACGACGCCGGAGGATAACTCAGAAGGTTGTGCACTGCAGGTTAGAGTGTCGGGGACCCAGGCTCGGCTGTGCACAAAGGAAATCCTAGAAGAGTGCACAGGAGCCGAATCAGCTGCAAATCATGCGGTACACACCAATGCAGTCTTGCATGGGGAGGCAAGGACTTACCTCCACCAAACTTGAACTGAGAAGTCACTGGACTGTGGGAGTCACTTGGACAGAGTTGCTGAGTTCCAGGGACCACGCTCGTGGTGCTGAGAGGGGACCCAGAGGACCGGTGATGCAGTCTTTTGTTGCCTGCGGTTGCAGGGGGAAGATTCCGTCGACCCACAGGAGATTTCTTCAGAGCTCCTGGTGCAAGAAGGAGGCAGGCTACCCCCAGAGCATGCACCATCTGGAAACAGTCGAGAAAGCCGGCAGGATGAAGTGATACAAGGTTGCTAGCAGTCATCTGGCTACTTTGTTGCGGTTTTGCAGGCGTCCTGAGCAGTCAGCGGTCGATCCTTTGGCATAAGGTGAAGAGGGAGATGCAGAGGAACTCTGGTGAGCTCTTGAATTCTTTAACTAAAGAATTCCCCAAAGCAGAGACCCTAAATAGCCAGAAAAGGAAGTTTGGCTACCTAGGAAGGAGGATTGGCTACTAAGAGGGGTAAGAGCCTATCAGAAGGAGTCTCTGATGTCACCTGCTGGCACTGGCCACTCAGAACAGTCCAGTGTGCCAGCAACACCTCTGAATCCAAGATGGCAGAGGTCTGGGGCACACTGGAGGAGCTCTGGGCACCTCCCCTGGGAGGTGCTGGTCAGGGGAGTGGTCACTCTCCTTTCCTTTGTCCAGTTTCGCGCCAGAGCAGGGCTGGGGGATTCCTGAACCGGTGTAGACTGGCTTATGCAGAGATGGGCAGTATCTGTGCCCATCAAAGCATTTCCAGAGGCTAGGGGAGGCTACTCCTCCCCCGCCTTCACACCTATTTCCAAAGGAAGAGGGTGTTACACCCTCTCTCAGAGGAAGGCCTTTGTTCTGCCTTCCTGGGCCAGGGCTGCCTGGACCCCAGGGGGCAGAAACCTGTCTGAGGGGTTGGCAGCAGCAGCAGCAGCAGCTGCAGTGCAAACCCTGAAAAGAGAGTTTGGCAGTACCCAGGTTCTGTGCTAGAGACCCGGGGGATCATGGAATTGTCTCCCCAATGCCAGAATGGCATCTGGGTGACAATTCCATGATCTTAGACATGTTACATGGCCATGTTCGGAGTAACCATTGTGAAGCTATACATAGGTATGTAGGTAGGTACCTATGTAGAGTGCACGCGTGTAATGGTGTCCCCGCACTCACAAAGTCCGGGGAATTTGCCCTGAACAATGTGGGGGCACCTTGGCTAGTGCCAGGGTGCCCACACACTAAGTAACTTGGCACCCAACCTTAACCAGGTGAAGGTTAGACATATAGGTGACTTATAAGTTACTTAAGTGCAGTGGTAAATGGCTGTGAAATAACGTGGACGTTATTTCACTCAGGCTGCACTGGCAGGCCTGTGTAAGAATTGTCAGATCTCCCTATGGGTGGCAAAAGAAATGCTGCAGCGCATAGGGATCTCCTGGAACCCCAATACCCTGGGTACCTCAGTACCATATACTAGGGAATTATATGGGTGTACCAGTATGCCAATGTGAATTGGTGAAATTGGTCACTAGCCTGTTAGTGACAATTTGGAAAGCAGAGAGAGCATAACCACTGAGGTTCTGGTTAGCAGAGCCTCAGTGAGACAGTTAGGCATCACACAGGGAACACATACATATAGGCCACAAACTTATGAGCACTGGGGTCCTGGCTAGCAGGATCCCAGTGACACATAACAACCACACTTACAACATAGGGTTTTCACTATGAGCACTGGGCCCTGGCTAGCAGGATCCCAGTGAGACAGTGAAAACACCCTGACATATACTCACAAACAGGCCAAAAGTGGGGGTAGCAAGACTAGAAAGAGGCTACTTTCTCACACCTAGGTACCATACACTAGGGACTTATAAATGGGGTACAGTGTGCCAATTGAAATTGGTAAATGAAGCCAATAAAAGCAGAGAGAGCATAAGCACTGAAGGTCTGATTAGCAGAACCTCAGTGACACAGTTAAGCACTATACAGACACACACATTAGGCCACAACCTATGAGCACGGGGTCCTGGCTAGCAGAATCCCAGTGAGACACGCAAAACACACGGACATATTTGTTTTTATCTATGAGCTCTGTGGTCGTGGCTAGCAGGATCCCAGTGACACAGAAAAAACACAGCGACACACACTCACAAACAGGCAAAAAGTGGGGTGTGACCATACGCGAAAGAAGCTACTTTCTCACACTGACACACTTAGGGCCTGATTTATACTTTTTAGCACCGCAGTTGTGTCATTTTTTTGATGCAAAAGCAGTATAATATAATATAATTTTGTAAGTTTGCGCTGCATTTGCGTCAAAAAATGACACAAATGTGGCGCTAAAAAAGTATACATCAGGCCCCTACAGCAACAAAAGCTAACAAACACAAATGATGGACAGAATGCAGAACCAATCAAACATTCACCCCAAGTCACAGATATGGGTTTAATCCATCAATTAATTTGCTCACCATGCCCCCCCAGTTTGAACCAAACCATATGCAAATCAATCTTGACCTTGTTCCTCATTGTAACAGTCCAGCCCGAACTGCCAGGTCAGATCCTCAGTGGACCAGACAACAAGCATTTTGGGACTGGTTTCAGGGTATCACCTTTCATCAACCAGGCTAACTTGAACCCACTGGCACAGTGAGCCCAGGACCTATGTCTGGGCATAACCGGCACAATTATGGCGACAAAAGCAAACAAACACAAATGATGGATGGAATGCAGAACTAATCAAACATTCACCCCCTGTCACAGATCTGAGTTTAATTCATCAATTCTTTTGCTCACCCTGCCACCTCATTTTGGACCGAATTATATGAAAATCAGTCTTGAAAGTGAGCATTTCTAAGTGCTTTTGACTCTCATGTTTTGAAGCTTGACTCCAATCCATGTCTGGGCAGAGTGACAGTTGGGCTTTGTGCATAATTTTCAGACAGTGTGTACACAGGGGGGTGGAGGTGTCACAGAGGTGCATTTGCATTTTGAATGGTCTTCCTGAGCGGAGAGAAGGGGGAGGTGGGGCCCACATGCATTACTAAAGGCTGTGTCCTGAACTCACATAAAAGGGTTGTTTACCCCAACTGATTTTTTGGAACCTGTGCTGGAGGAGCGAGGGGGCCCTCCCAGAACAAGCTGGAACTGGTTGGAACCTCATCTCCCCTTCTTTGTTAACCTACTGCAAAACTGAGTACAGGGGATTTTTCCCCACAATTTGAAGACACTCTGAAATTACTTGGAATTGAACACAGAATGCTGCTGGAGGGACTCACTAGGAACCGCCTTGGACTGCTGCTGCTGTGCTGAACTGTGACCTGCTAGTTCACTTTGAGGAAATGTCACTGTCTGGATACCCTTTGTGCTGGCCTGCTGCTAGGCCCTGCCACCATGTGCTCCATCTTTTGTGCCCCCCAAGGGCTGGGTGCTGCAGCCCCTGACCCAGGGCATCACCTGCTGCAGCCTGGAAAAGCACTCTGCCTGCTGCTGTGACGCTTGGAAAGCACCCCACTTAATTGTAAAAACAACTGAGGAGCGCTATGGTTTTGTAACCCTTTTAGCGCTTGGTAAAGCGATTTTCGCTTCCAGAATCACTGCTGCAACTCGGTCATTGTAAATATCAAGTGCATTGAAGACGTGCTGCTCCTGGTACCCCCAAGGCACCACAGTAGTGAAGTCAGGAGCAACCATGCTCCTAGCGTGCCCCCGGGACGAAGCACGCTCTGAGGAGCACCCCCGGGGTACAAGCAGGCATCCACTTTGGTGCCTGTTCAATGCTGTGGCCCGGGCTGCTTGATTTGTGCACCGGATCGGGTGTGGGCGAGTCCCTGCTAGGGTCCAGGCATGAAGGAAGCCTTATCAGAGGCTCCCCATCTGTCCATGCCCAACTGTGCTCCTGTGGACAGGCGTGGAAGGAATCCTCATCGGAGCTCACCACACAACCGGAGCCCTTGTTTTACTTTGAAGATCGCAGAAGGGGCGGAAGCCTCACTGAAGGCTCCCCGCACCACAAGGGCCCCTCTGTTTTCCCTCATCGGTGCTTTTGGCTTTGCTCCCCCCTTTGGAGGGCCCATAGATGTCCGGGGTGTCCTCAGAGATTGCGAGTCCCAGGAGGGGCCTCTATTTAAAAATGGATAAAGGGTTATAGCCCCCTTGCCCCCACATCTCCAGAGCTGCTCTGGTTTGGTCAAAGGACTGCCGGGCCCCCCTTTGTTTTACTTCGCGGCACTGGAGGTAGCATTTACAGGGATATGGCTGCTGCTCAGGCATTGCCTGTCTTTTCCTGATGTTCCTTTTATGGCCATGCTGCAACTGTTGTGCTAACCTGTTCTTGGTATGATGTACCATATATTTGCTAATGTTCCTTTGATGGGCATTCTATCCTACTATGTTTTTATGATTTGCCATATGTTTCCTAATGTTCCTGGTATGGGCATTTATGATAATTTTATGACAAGTGCATTTCTGCAGTAATGTGTGCCTTACTACTGCTTATGTTGCAGAATTATAAGTACCCTATGTTTTAGGTGTGACTACTGCTAGTTTGTGCAGAGTAACAGTATTGTCTAACATTTTGACAACTGCTTGGGTAGCAGTTTGGTCTAATAATGTTGTGTACAATTCAGTTTATTTTTATACAACTTGGTGTTGTGTTTGCTTTGTGGTAGGCTTAGTGTGTCACATCTGTTGTGTATGTTGTGCAAACTCTTCACATATTGCCTCTGGGATAATCCTGACTGCTCGTGCCAAGCTACCAAGGGGGTGAGAAGGGGTTATCTTGGACGTGTAACTCCCTTCACCTGACTAGACTGGGTGGATTCTGCTTGGCTTAGGTACATAACCTAGCCAACCAGAAACCCCATTTCTAACATCCAGCCTCTTTAGAAGTAAAAATAATTGCAAGATTTTTCAAACCCGTTTGTACCTTAGATACTGTATAGGCACAGGTACACAAATTTACTTTTATCAGATGTAGAAAAGAAACTCTTGAACTTAGTTGAAGACAGGAGGAGAAAACTGGTAGCCGGATCACAGACAGATGAGTTATTTCAAAGTCAGAATAAATGGACAAAGGAAGAAATAGAACACCAATTATCTGGAAATGTAGCTGCTTTAGCTCTAGACTGGGAGCATAAAGGGAAATTGTTCATCTTGATAGAAAGGTCCACCACTGACAATGTGATTGTGGAAGAGTGAATGGGAGCACACACTTGAAGTCTGGGGATATTACAAGTTTTATTTGGATGGGGAAGATGCAGTGATTCCTGACATTCATTTTATTTGTGGCAAGTGAGCATATTTTAGACTACTGAAATGATAGTGTAGTGCATGGTATTTTGATATTGTTTTCCTTAAAATCTATCATGTGGAGCACTTTCATAATCCTGTTTGGGCAAAAAGGTGTAGACCTAAACAAGGCATGAGTGCAGGAGAAGTAGTAGGAGATATGTTTGGTGTAAGGATTCCATCGGTGGGGGTGATTTTGAATGAAATGAAGATCAGAAGGCTGTTTACTATAGTAGACAAACTAGCCACTCGTACTGCTGGAGCACTATTTGTTGTCAATACTGAAATGATAGCGATCAGATCAATGGTTTTGCACAATTGACTTGCGTTAGACATGTTGCTTGCAAAAGAGGGCGGAGTCTTTCTGATGCTTAAAGGTCAACAATGCTTCCCTTTTATCCTGGATAAACATGAGGATTTGCAGGAGTAGATTCAGAATATTTCCGGACTAACCAATGCTTTAAAGGGATTGGAAGCAACAGGTGCATGGGAGGCTTTTAGGAGTGGATTTTCTGCTATAGGCAGATGGTTTTGGTAATCCTGGAAGTGAAATATTGGGAGTTGGGATGAAACCATTGTTGATTTTTTTTATTGTAGCTGTAGTATTGTTTGTGGGATACCGAATCCGAATTCTTCAGAGAACGAAAGTTCAACAAGGCAGGAAAAGAAAGGGAGCAGAGGTTAAAATGGAACATAGTGAGTAAATGTTCAAAACAACTAGGATTTAAAGAGTCTCAATCAGGAATGAAGGGGAATTTGTGATGACTCTAAAAGTCATCAGAGGGAATGTTTAAAAAGTGTAGCTTAGCTGTGCCACCACGTCTCTGGGAAAAGAACGTGAAAGGGTGATTATTTTCTGGTGGTCACATTTTGTATAACATTTAATATGATTCATGTAATTTCTGCACTGCAACGCATGTGTGGAGTGCATCTTTGCATATGACTTATAATCAATGTTTTATGAATATCTTTTCAAGACTACCATTTTAAAAGTATTATTTTGCATACTCATCTTGCATATTATGGTATGTGGAATTTCGAATTCATTTAATTTGATAGTACATTCATTTTTAATAGAGTGATGGCCTACACATATAATTTTCTTTTTACAGTTAACATTCAGTGTGGAGTTGTTTTTCTTCAATGTTTCTTTTGAGATGTGGGAGACAGAGTCAACAAGTTTATTATGCATGAGAGATAAGAAAGCCTGGGACAAACTATGCAGACTAAGAAAGCCTGAGACAAACTGTGCAAGGATAAAGGGTGAATTGTTCTGGAATATGCTGAGACTGAAGAGTATCAAGATGGGATGTATTGGGGTTCGGAAAATGCAACTGCCAAGTACTTTTAATTAGGGTTCCAATCGAGAATCTTCAATTGTGATATCATCTTCTTGGGACACTGTGTGTTAAGGTAGGTGAGAGATTCAGACCCTTTCATATCCTTATTGGTGAATGGACCCTTCTGAGGTATGGAGCCCATACTTTATGACACCACACATCTCTTAACAGAATATTTTACTAAATTTCTGTTTGCAGACCTTTCTCAAATACTCTTTTAGTATAAGAGTAGTTAAAGTTTAGGTTCAATGTCTAGGCAGAAGAATTTGGTTCTAGTGACCAAGAACCACATGCTTTTCCTGATTTTTTGCATTGCAGCATTGACTTTGATTCTGTAATAAATCCTTTAAACCCCATGAATTGAATCTGAATGTTATTATGTGACATATGGGTTGTACAGAAATAATTTAATGAATTTGATGACTGTTACTCTTCACTCCTTGAAACAGAGAAGGAAAGATTCATCGGACCCCAGAATTAGTGAAAAGGCCCAGCCTCTATCACTGATACACATGGAGGATACCACATTATTGGCTATTACTCTGCAAACTCTACAAGCCTGGCTATTTAATGGTAAAATATATTTTAGAGAAAAGCATTTAGAACATGCTCTTATTAAGACACAAGTGGTCTGATTTGTGTATTGTAAAGCGATTGCTTAGAGCAATTTAGTGAGCAACAAACTGATGGGGTAAAGAAGCAGCTAGGAGGAGGCAACATACATAGGTAGTATTGCCCGATGCACCCTTTAACGGAGGTGTGACTATAAGGGGTATCATCCTGCTCCTAGTCATGAAGTCCGAGATCCTTTAACTATGGGTCCTTTAAAACTCACAGAATTTTAGGTAGGCCCTGAGTGAATTTACTATTTTTAATCACAGACTTAGATTATACTCTTAACTTTACACTTTTTTAGTGTTGGGGTTTGATAGGGATCCGCAGCCCTGATGAATTCCCTAGACCTGTAGAGTGCTTAGAAAATGGGCAGAAACATATTGGCTTATCCATAGATGAAAGGAGTCATTATATTCAAGCTCATCTCTTCTTTTTGTTTTTTAATCATACCAGTGGATACCAGAATAAAGGTGAGTACTGGTTCTCCACTAGGTATTTTAAAGAATCTGGAACCCGTTACTGTCCACTGAACATTATATAAGAACTCCCTCTGGTAGGTTTGAATCAGATGGTCGAGTCGGTCCTTGTGACATTGTTCTACAAGGGTGGGTAGGGGTTGTCTATGATGAAGCATGACACTACTGAGTGTGTGAAACCACCCCTTCTGTAAAGGAAAAGTTCCTTTGTCCTTCACATGCATAGAGGGATTTCATAAAAATTCAAGGAGGTGTTTTCCCCAAAATGGGTGTCCTTGAAGCAAACCTATCTTCAACCTTTGACAGTACAAGCTCTGACCCTCATTGGTGGTGTCTCAAATTGAGACACCTTATCAAGCTACTTCCCTCCCCAAACACCTTTTTGTGTATATAAAGAAATACTTTAAATGGTTTTAATATTTTGAAAGAACAGAAAATAAACTAATGAACTAAACAATTAAATATACCTTCAGCACAAGCAAGAAGGAAATGAAATCGATGACCTGAGACTATTTTTTCAAAAATTTGAACAACAAACTCCATCTGTGTGCATGAAAGATTTCCAGACATTTATAATGCCAGGTGCTATTTAAATCAGTGGTCCGAGGTAATGTTCAATGCAGCAGGTTGGAACTATTAGAAATGTTACTTTTAAGGAACACACTAAAGCTACCTGGGAGTGCTACTCCATGGGTTAGGAGCCTAGAGCTGGTCTGGGAAGGCATAGTCAATACAATTGCAATGTCACCCACACTCTATTATTGCCACATTACAAAGGGATCTGTGCAAAACAAAAATCTACTGATGGTAATAGACAGGGCAAAAAAAAGTGTTGCAAAACCGAACTGGAATGGCATGGGAAGCAAAAAAGCAGATGGACTAAACCCAGATCTATGACTGGGGGTGAATGTTTGATTTGTTCCACATTCCGTCCTTCATCTGTTCTTTGTGCATTTGTCGTCGTAAGTTAGAAGGGCATGCCCAGACCTGGGTCCCATGCTTTCTATGTCACCAGAATCAAGCTTGCCTGGCTGAGGAGGGGTGATAACCCGAAACGAGTCCAAGGATGCTTGTTTCTGGTCCAGAGAGGACCTGGCCTGGCAGTTTGGGCTGGACTGTTTGAATGGGGAACAGTGTCAAGACTGATTTGGATACAGCTGGGTCCAAACTGGAAGGGCATGGCAAACAAAAAAACAGATGGATTAAACCCAGATCTGTGAGTAGGGATTAATGTTTGCTTTGTTCCACATTCTGTCAATCATCTGTTATTTTTGCATTTGTTGCTATAAGTTTGAAGGGTATGCCCTGACATGGGACCTGTGCTTGCTATGCTACCAGATTCAAACTAGCTTGGCTGAGGAGTGATATCCCGAAACCGGTCCCAGGATGCTTGATTCTGGTCCAGAGAGGAGTTAGCTTGGCAGTTCAGGCTGGACTGTTCCTATGGGGAACAGGGTCAAGACTGATTTGTATACATCTGGGTCTAAACTGGAATGACATGGCAAGCAAAATAACAGGATTAAATCCAAATCTGTGACTGGGAATGAATGTGTGATTCATTCTACATTCCGTCAATCATTTGTTTTTGTTTTTTGCTTTTGTCACTCTAAGTGGGAAGGGTATACCAGGGCCTGGGTTCTGTGCTTGCTATGCCACTAAATTCAAGCTAGCTTGGGTGAGGAGAAGTGTTAGCCTGAAGCTGATCCTGGGATTCTTGTTTCTGGTCCAGAGAGGATCTGAACTGGGCGTTCAGGCAGGACTGTTCCTGGAGAAAACAGGGTCAAGAATAATTTGCAATTCTGAATCCAAACTGAAATTGCATGGCAAGCAAAATAGCAGATGGATTAAACATGGATCTGTGAGTGGGGGGTGAATGCTTGATTCCTTCAACAATCTGTCTATCATCTGCTCTTTTTGCATTTATCATCCTAAGTGGGAAGGGTATGACCAGATGTGGGTTCTGTGCTTGCTATGCCAACAGATTTGAACTAGCCTGGCTGAGAAGGGGTGATACCCCAACACCGGTCCCAGAATGCTTGCCTCTGGTCCATTGAGGACCTGGCCTGGCAGTTCAGGCTGGACTGTTCCAATGGGAACAGGGTCAAGACTGATTTGCATGTGTCTGGGTCTAAACAGGAATGGCATGACAAGCAAAATAAGAGATGGATTAAATCCAGATCTGTGCCTGGCGGTGAATATTTAATTTGTTCCACATTAGCGTCCATCATCTGTTCTTTTCGCATTTGTTGCCCTAAGTGGGAAGGGTATTTCCAGACATGGGTTCCGTGCTTGCTATACCACCACATTCAAGGTAGCCTGTCTCAAGTGGGTTGATATCATGCAACCAATCCCAAGATGTTTGTTTCTGGTCTTGAAAGAACCTGACCTGGCAGCTCGGGCCAGACTGTTCCCTTGGGGAGCACGGTCAAGACTGATTTGCATATGGTTGGGTCCCAAATAGAATGGCATGACAAGGAAAAACAACAACAATTGATTAACCCTTTAAATGCGGGCGTCGGCCACTGGCCGACGCCCACACTACCTCCCTGGTGCGGGTCACGACCACTGGCCGACACCAGGGAGGGGGTTAATAAATCCTCGGGTGCGTTGCACCCGAGGATTATTATTATTTTTTTTAATCCCCAGGAGACACGGAAGCTTTTCCGTGTCTCCCCCCACCCGCCCCTTTGTGACATCAGCGCGCCGCGAGGCGCGCTGACGTCACCTTGTTGATTTCCCCATCTGAGCAGGAAGCGGCAGTAAGGCCGCTTCCTGCTCCGATGGGGAAAACTGCCCCAAATGGCCTTCCTCACTTTCAGGAAGGCCTCGTAAGAAAGGAGACTCTCCCCTTTCTTACGAGGCCTTCCTGAAAGTGTTTCCTGGCCCCCGAACGCAGCACAGGTGCGATCGGGGGCCAGGAAACACCACTAGACACCAGGGGGGGGTCGGGGGCATTTTTTAAAAAAAAAGGTAGGTTCCCACTGGGGGGGCGTGATCGCTCTCGATCGGGCCCAACACCCCCCCCCGTATGTACCCCCCCCCCCCCCCGGGCTACATTTTTTTTTTTTAATGAATTAAAAAAAAAGAAAAAAAATGGACAGGGGGCAATTTTTGTTTTTTTTGTTTTAGGGTTTCCCTGGGGGCCATTTTGGCCCCCAAGGAAACCATACAACTACTAAAAAATATATAGATCTCTCTCTATATATATATAGATCTACATATATAGATATACCAATGTAGATATATTTATCTACGTGGATATATCTATAGATAGAGATATATATATATATATATGGATATCTATGGATATATATATATATATATGTATATATTTGCCACCAGTTGTCTTGCAGTTGCAGCTTGCGTCTTCAAAGCAATACACATTCTTCAACTTCCGCATTTCAACTGCAGCTTTTAGGCATCAATAAAAAAGTCAAGTAAGTATTGTGATTATGTTTCTTCTACAAAAGGATCAGACTTTTGTCTAGTGGCAGTTTTAGTGCCATAAAGAAGCGCAGAAGGTTTATATGCCTACTGCAAAGAGCAAATCTGTATTTTATGTAAATAGCTGAGTACATTAGTAAAGTCAGCCATTACCTGCGCTATAATACAAATGAAATGTATGTGCAGGGTGGGGGGTGGCTATGGAGAGATGAAGGGCACTTTTGCTGGGTGGTAATGAGGGTATCCGAGGAGGAGGAAGTAGGAGCACCAATAATGATTGTTGGACTGGGCGCAGGAGGTGCTAAAGACTGTGACGAATGGTACGTGACAAGGTGATTTTTGAGCGTCTTGAAAGAACGTGCTGATTGAGGGAAGAAGTGCAGGTAAGGTGGCCTCTACTGTTGCACGTATCTCACACGCACCATCGATTTTGTGACTGTCTACGTAGGCTAGTGTTTTAGAGCAACAGTTTAGCCAATAGCAGAGATGGCATCTTGATGGATGACTGCTGCCGTCACTCGGGTTATAGAGGACAGCTCTGACATAGGATCAGGGACTGAGACATCAGATACTGAGACAGCATCTGAGGGATAGGACAATGGCGCAGACTTTGGGAGTGATTATTCAGTCGGAGGAGTCCCATTCGATAACTCCTCTTCCAGTAAATTATGAGGGAGGTGATGAGGACAGTCCTGCTGTCCCTTCGCAAGCACAGTCTGTGCAACGGGGTAGTAGTGGGTTAGCCCAGCCCAGAGAGCAGGTGAATGCGGCGGCAAGCAGAGAGAGAGAGTGCTCTCTTGGGAGCTCCCCAATTTAGTTCAGCCCCAAATTCCACTGCCCAAATCGTATTGTGGAGACATCAAAATTATCTATCTCAAAACAAACTGGTTTTGTAAGGCAGGCACCTGTGTTTTTGGTCCTGGGTTCGGCGGCCATATAGAGACACATACTAAACCCAAACATTTCTGGAAACTAGACATCCGGGGGAGTCCACAGAGGTGGATTCCCCAAAGTTTTCTTACCCAGAATACCCTGCAAAGCTGAAATGTTGAATAAAAACTCTATTTTTCTCGCATTTCTGTCACACAAACTACAGTAACATGCTGGGATCCACAAAATTCCTACCACCTAGTGATTCCTCACCTGTCCTGACAAAAACATGATCCCACTTGAGTGCCTATACCTAGGGCCTGCGTCAGGAATGGATCACCCCAGGGTCAACAGCTGCCTCATGTAAGGGCCAACATTGACCGTTGTGTGATCTATTCCTGTTGCGGGCACCAGGCCTACCCACACAAGAGAGGTACCATTTTTATCGGGAGACTTGGGGGAACGCTGGGTAGAAGGAAATGTGTGGCTCCTCTCAGATTCCAGAACTTTCTGTCACCGAAATGTGAGGAAAATGTGAGGAAAAGGTGTTTTTTTAGCAACATTTTGAGGTTTGCAAAGGATTCTGGGTAACAGAACCTGGTCAGAGCCCCACAAGTCACCCCATCTTGGATTCCTCTACGTGTCTAGTTTTCAAAAATGCCAAGGTTTGCTAGGTTTCCCTAGTTGCCGGCTGAGCTAGAGACCAAAATCCACAGCTAGGCACTTTGCAAAAAACAGGGCTGTTTTCTTTGGGAAAATGTGATGTGTCCACGTTGTGTTTTGGGGCATAATCTGTCACGGGCGCTAGGCCTACCCACACAAGTGAGGTACCATTTTATTGGGAGACTTGGGGGAGCGCTGGGTAGAAGGAAATTGGTGGCTCTTCTCAGATTCCAGAACTTTCTGTCACCGAAATGTGAGGAAAAAGTGTTTTTTTGTCCAAATGTTGAGGTTTGCAAAGGATTCTGGGTAACAGAACCTGGTGAGAGACCCACAAGTCACCCCATCCTGGATTCCCCTAGGTGTCTAGTTTTCAAAAATGCACAGGTTTGGTAGGCTTCCCTAGGTGCCGGGTGAGCTAGAGGTCAAAATCCACAGCTAGGCACTTTGCAAAAAACAGGTCTATTTTCTTTGGGAAAATGTGATGTGTCCACGTTGTGTTTTGGGGCATAACCTGTCGCGGGCGCTAGGCCTACCCACACAAGTGAGGTACCATTTTTATCGAGAGACTTGGGGGAACGCTGGGTGGAAGGAAATTTGTGGCTCCTCTCAGATTCCAGAACTTTCTGTCACCGAAATGTGAGGAAAAAGTGTTTTTTTTAGCCACATTTTGAGGTTTGCAAAGGATTCTGGGTAACAGAACCTGGTCAGAGCCCCACAAGTCACCCCATCTTGGATTCCCCTAGGTGTCTAGTTTTCAAAAATGCCAAGGTTTGCTAGGTTTCCCTAGGTGCCGGCTGAGCTAGAGGCCAAAATCCACAGCTAGGCACTTTGCAAAAAACAGGTCTGTTTTCTTTGGGAAAATGTGATGTGTCCACGTTGTGTTTTGGGGCATAACCTGTCACGGGCGCTAGGCCTACCCACACAAGTGAGGTACCATTTTATTGGGAGACTTGGGGGAACGCTGGGTGGAAGGAAATTGGTGGCTCTTCTCAGATTCCAGAACTTTCTGTCACCGAAATGTGAGGAAAAAGTGTTTTTTTGTCCAAATGTTGAGGTTTGCAAAGGATTCTGGGTAACAGAACCTGGTGAGAGACCCACAAGTCACCCCATCCTGGATTCCCCTAGGTGTCTAGTTTTAAAAAATACACAGGTTTGGTAGGCTTCCCTAGGTGCCGGGTGAACTGAGCTAGAGGCCAAAATCTACAGCTAGGCACTTTGCAAAAAACACGTCAGATTTCAATGTAAAAATGTGATGTGTCCATGTGGCGTTTCCTGTCGCGAGCATTAGGCCTACCCACGCAAGTGAGGTACCATTTTTATCGGGAGACTTGGGGGAACACAGAATAGCAAAACAAGTGTTATTGCCCCTTGTCTTTCTCTACATTTTTTCCTTTCAAATGTAAGACAGTGTGTAAAAAAGACGTCTATTTGAGAAATGGCCTGTAATTCACATGCTAGTATGGGCACCCCGGAATTCAGAGATGTGCAAATAACCACTGCTTCTCAACACCTTATCTTATGCCCATTTTGGAAATACAAAGGTTTTCTTGATACCTATTTTTCACTCTTTATATTTCAGCAAATGAATTGCTGTATACCTGGTGTAGAATGAAAACCCATTGCAAGGTGCACCTCATTTATTGGCTCTGGGTACCTAGGGATCTTGATGGAACCTTCAAGTCCTATATATCCCTGCAACCGGAAGAGTCCAGCACACGTAACGGTATATTGCTTTAAAAAATCTGATATTGCAGGAAAAAGTTACAGAGTAAAACGTGGAGAAAAATGGCTTTTTTTTTCAGCTCAGTTTCAATATTTTTTTATTTCCGGGAACCATTATTGGTTTCACACCCATTCCTGTCACTAACTGGAAGGAGGCTAAAAGAACAAAAAATAGTAAAAATGGGGTATGTCCCAGTAAAATGCCAAAATTGTGTTGAAAAATGTGGTTTTCTGATTCAAGTCTGCCCGTTGATGAAAGGTGGGAAGATGGTGATTTTAGCACAAGAAATCCTTTGTTGATGCCATTTTCAGGGAAAAAAACACAATCCTTCTTCGGCAGCCCTTTTCCCATTTTTTTGAAAAAAACAAAATTTTCACTATATTTTGGCTAATTTCTTGGTCTCCTCCAGGGGAAACCACAAACTCTGGGTACCATTAGAATCCCTAGGATGTTGGAAAAAAAGGACACAAATTTGGCGTAGTTATGAAGGCCTTAGCGCAAACTACCCCAAATAGCCAAAAAAGGGCTCAGCACTGGGTTGGGGGGGGGGGTGAGGCCGAGCAGCTAAGAGGTTAAACCTGGATATGTGACTGGGAGTGAATATTTGATGTGTTCCATATTCTGTCTATCATCAGTTCCTTTTGCATTTGTTACCCTAAGTGGGAAGGATAGACCCAGATGTGTGTCCCGTGCTTGCTATGCCACCAGATGTAATCTAGCCAGGCTGAGAAGAGTTGATACCACGAAACTAGTCTCAGGTTGTCTGTTTTTGGTCTTGAAAGAACCTGGCCTGGCAGTTCAGGCTCAACTCTTTCCATAGGGAACAGGGTCAAGACTGATTTGCATTCATCTGGGGTACAAACTGGAATGGCATTGCAAGCAAAAAAACTGATGGATTAAACCCGGTTCTGTGACAGGGGGTGAATGTTTGATTCATTCAACATTCCGTCCATCATCTGCCCTTTTTGCATTTACTGCCAAAACCCTGGGGCATATTTACAATCTTTTGATGGAGGGCAGTGCTGCATGCCTTCTTACTGCTTTGCTATGCATCAAGAGAAAAGGCCAGGAATGTGCAGTATTTACAAGATATGGCACACTACTGTCCTTTTTCCATGCGCTGGCTCACTGTGGGCTGCCATGTGGCAATGCAGGTACCCTTGTACCATGGTGCAAGGGTGTCTGCATTTCACAGATGATTGTTTTTATGCAGGAAGGGACACCTTCCTGCACGAAAGCAATAATGAGAGGCGTTTTCGTCTTTCTATGTGTGCTGTAAAATGCAACACACATGTAAAAAGGAAAAACAATGAGAAATAAATGTATTTCTCCTTGTTGCTCCTCCCTTATGCTTCCCTTGGGGAGGTGTAGGCTTTTGATGCATTCCCAGGTTTACAAATACGCCCACTGCAACACTTATGGGAAGGGAATGCAGAAATGTGCACTGCATTGCCCTACTCTACATCTACAGAGCCATGTAAAGCCATGCAAAGTCGCTTTGTGTCGCTTTGTAGAGATGGGCCTGCAGCCTTCACCGTCAGTGCATCAAAAAAAAGTAAGGCACCAGCGGCGCAAGCCTCTTGTAAAGGTGGCCCCAAGTTTTAATGTCTCCAAAATGTATACAGAAGCTGAAACTGTTGGGTTTGGCGCATTTTTTCTCAGTAAAGAGTTTTTGGAGCTAATTTAGAAGAAATGCTGAAAAATATTAAGCATTGAGCCCAGGTAAAGATTGGAAGTTACTGCAACACATTCATATGTTGAATATAAATGGTATGCTCAAAAATAACTTTTAACCTCAACTCTGCTTCAATGCTTAACCTTCCTATGCTTGTCAGTCTTAAAGGGAAGCGCATAAGGATGTATCATGTAGTTCTGGAAGGTCATGAAAACAAAACTATAATTCACAATCTGTACTTTATATGTTGACCTATGAAAAAAATATTTAGAAATATTTTTGTCAAAGCTCCAATAAGCAACAGGGTGCAAAGATCAATCAGATTTTTTTAGCAAAGTACTGCACCATATACAAGTGAATGTCGGTGACTGAGTCATGTTATTTTTATGTCTTTACAGGTAAACCTGTCTTTTGAGCCATTTATAGACAGATAAGTACCTTATACATTTTTCAGTTCAGGCATATAAGTAAGGGGTGGATTTAAGAGTTTGGGGCATATTTACAACACTCCTGTGGCACACTAAAACTGCCAGAGCATCACTTCTGTGATGCTCCGGCAGCATGGAGTGCCAGCACATATTTACAGGGCCATGTAAAGCCACCTTGATTGGCTTTTCATGGCTTTATAAATATAGCCCCCTTTCACGCATAACTCTGCATGAAGGGGACATTCCTTGGGTACTGCTGTGGGTGTTCCCACACAACACCCATGGAATCTAATGCATTCCTAGATTTACAAGACTGGGAATGTGTCAGATTCCCACGCATCCCCAGGGGTGGCATAAAAGTGGTGCAACAAGGAGAAATAAGTTTATTTCTCATAGTTTTTTGCTCTTTCTATGTGTGCTGCATTCTGCACATAAACAAGCATTAATGTTTTTTTCTTCCTTCTTTGTGTGCTGCAAAATGCAGAACACACAGAAAGAGGAAAACACCAAGAAGAAATAAAGATATGTCTCCTCGTTGTGGCACTTTTATGCCACCCATTGGGATCGCATAGAAATCTGACTCATTCTCAGCCTTGTAAACCTGTGAATTATTCATATTCCATTGGTGTTGTATAGGAACACTGTAGGAAAGTATCATCTATCTTGGCACGTTACCCCCAATTTCTGTCTGTACATCAGTGTGTTTTCACTGTCTCACTGGGATCCTGCTAGTCAGGACCCCAGTGCTCATAGTGTATGGCCTATATGTGTTGTCAGTATGCTTGACTGTGTCACTGGAGTTCTGTTAACCAGAGCTCCAGTGCTTATCCTCTCTCTGTGTACCAAATTTGTCACTATAGTTTAGTGACATCATGTTCCAATTCTGATTGGCGCACTGGACCCCCCCTTTATAAGTCCCTAGTATATGGTACCTAGGTACCCAGGGCATTGGGGTTCCAGGAGATCCTTATGGTCTGCAGCATTTCTTTTGCCACCCATAAGGAGCTCATACTAAACTTTCTTCAGGATTGCCACTGCAGCTTGAGTGAAATAGTGCACACACTATTTCACAGCCCTTTTTCACTGTACCAGGTAACTTATAAGTCACCTATATGTTTAACATTCATTTACTGAAGGCTAGGTGCAAAGTTACTTTGTGTGAGGGCACTCTTGCATTAGCAAAGGTGCCCCCACGTTGTCCAGGGCCTAATCCCCAGACTTTGTGAGTTCAGGGATACCATTATGAGCGTGTACTACATAGAAGTCAATACTTATAGGTAGCTTCACAAAGGTAGCTCCGAATATGGCCATGTGAGGTGTCTAAGATTGAGAAATTTAACCCCTAATCCAAATCTGGTATTGGGGGGCAATTCTATGCACCCTGGGGTCTTCACCACGGACCCCCAGTACTGCCAAACCATCTCTCTGAGGTTTCTACTGCAGCCCCAGCTGCTGCCACCTCACAGACAGGTTTCTGCCCTCCTGGGGATTGAGCAGCCAATCTCAGGAAGTCAGAACAATGCATTTCCTTTAGGAGAGGAGTGTTACACCTTCTCCCATTGGAAATAGGTGTTACAGGCATAGGTGGGGTATCCTCCCAGAGTCTCTGGAAATGCTTTGAAGGGCGCACACGGTGCCCTGATGGCATAATCCAGCCTACACCGGTTCAGGGACCCCTCAGTCCCTGCTCTGGCATGCAACTGGACAAAGAAAAGGGGAGTGACCACTCCCCTGTTCATCACCACCCCAAGGGTGGTGCCCAGAGCTCCTCCAGGGTGTCCCTGGCATTAGCCATCTTGGATTCCAAGGTGTGAGGACCCTCTGATAGCATCTGAGTGGCCAATGCCAGCAGGTGATGTCAGAGATCCCTCCTGATAGGTGGATACCTGGCTAGTCAGCCAATCTCCCTCTCAGGGCTATGTAGGGTCTCTCCTCTGGTTGTTCCCTCAAATTCAGTTTGCAAGATTCCTCTAGGACCCCTCTTCATCCTCTGCTTTGGCTTCTGACCGTCTGAACCAGCACAGACTGCTCCAGGTACCACTGTAACTGCAGCAAAGTATCCAGGAAGGCTCCTGTGACCTGCAACTTCAGCTCCAGCCAGAAACTGCAACAGTTTGCAAAGTGTGCACGCTCTGAGGATTGCCTGTCTTCACTCTGCCCCGGAAGAACCAAAGTAATCTCTCATGGAGTGACAGAGTCACTTCCCTGCTTCAGCAGGCACCTATCTGCGATGACGCCCGGTACTCTGGGACACCTCTCCTGTCAACGAGCATGATCCCTGGAACACAGATGGTTGATTGAAGTGACCCTGCCAGACTGTCCACAGGTCCAGCTGTCCAAATTTGGTGGAGGTAAGAGCTTGCCTTCCCGTGCTGCGACCCCTGTGCACCGCGTCTTCTGCAGCTCCTCTTCCAAAAGTTCTTCATACACAGAGTAGCCCAGGTCCCTATCACTCTATCATGCAATGCACAGCTCTCTGAGTTGTTCTCCGGTGACGTGGGATCCTCCTGTCTAGTACCTCAACAACAGCACTTTGCAACTCCAGTGGGTGCTGTCTGGTCTTCTGAGGACTCTCCAAAGTGCTGGGAGCCCCCTCTGTCTCCGCAGTCTAAGTTGAGATCCCAGGTCCCTCTTGGGTCCAGGCAGCTCCTCTTTGACGCAAACCTCATACTTGCGTGAACCAAGGCTTGTTGGTGGAATCCAGTGATGCAAACAGCCTGCATCCAACAACTCAATGTGGGACATCTCTTGCACCAAGCAGGAACCCGCAGCTATCTTCTTTGGTGCATTTCTGTACTTTTCTTCCAACCAGGGAATCCACTTTTGCACCTTCTTCAAGGAGGGGAGGGGCTCCTGTCCTTCCTGGACTCTTCTTTGACTTCTGAACTTGGTCTCCTCTCTCCACAGGTCTTCAGGTCCCGGAATCCATTGTTGGTTGCTTGCAGTCTTGCTTGGTTCTTGCATAATTCTTCATCACGACTTGTAGTTTGTTCTGAGGAAACTTGCTGTACTTTACTCCTGCTTTCCTGGTCTCTGGGGTGGGGTACTTTACTTACCTTTGGTGTTCTCTTACACTCCATGCGCCCCTCTACACACTACACTTGCCTAGAGGGAAATTTGTCATTCGCATTCCACCATTTTAATATATGGTTTTTGCTGCCCCTAGGCGCATTACAATCTATTTTATTTTCTACTGTTTGCACTATTCTATGACTGTTTACTTAATGGATTTTGGTTACTAGTGTATATATTGTGTATAATACTTACCTCCAGAAGGAGTATTGCCTCTAAGATATTTTTGGCCTTGCGTTACTGAAATAAAGTACCTTTATTTTTGTTAACACTGAGTATTGTCTTTTATTGTGTATAAGTCCTGTGTAACATTAGTGGCATTGCAGGAGCTTTGCATGTCTCCTAGTTCAGCCTAAGCTGTTCTGCTATAGCTACCTTAGTCAATGCTGCTAGAACACTACTACATTTCACAAATAAGGGATAACTGGACCTAGTATAAGGTGTAAGTAACTTAGGTACCCATTACAAAACAGGCCAGCCTCTTACAAACACCCACAGAAACACCCATGGAATCTACCTTTCATACAGAGTAAAGCATGAAAGTGGAACATATTTACAAGGCCATAAAAGCCACACAAAATAGCTTTGTGTGGCCTTGTAAATATGAGCTGGCACACTGCGCCCCCGAAGCGTAAAGAAAAGTGACACTCCGGGGGTGCTAGGGCTTGTAAGTATTCCCCACTGTGTCATCCATTGCAGGTTTACAGCTACTTTTTTATGTGACACTGCTATATTTCTACAAATAGGAATGAGGAGAACACAGATAAGTGGAAATGCATTAGTATTGGAAAGATAAAACATTCCTTAGACAGAACAATATGTCTGAGGTACTTTGAAACTTCACTGCCTACAACGTCTTATTGCTCCTTTCATTTGCCCAAGGTAAAGTGATGAAACATTGAGGAAAAAAGGAGAAACATGAATTACTTTGTGTTATTTGGTGTTCCTGAAATACAATGTGATTCAGACAAAAAAGCTCCTTTTTTTCCGATGTATGCAAGGTTTAGGTGGGTAGATGAAGCCAAGAGGAACATACCTCGTGATTGATCCAAATCATTTGAAAATTATGGCCTATATTTATGGAAGCCTAGCATCGCCTCAGCACCATTTACATTGGCACTAAAGCGGCGCTAACTTTACTCCATATTTATATTTTGACGCAAGACCCATCTAGCATCAAAATATTGGAGTTACCTCCATTTTTAGGATGCATGAACCCACCTTGCATCAATGAGAAGCAAGGCAGGCATTCCTGTCCTAAAAATGAGGCTAGCCCACCCAGCACCATATTTAACTCCTGGTGCAGAAACTATGCACGGGTGGGAGGAGGACCTAAATAATGGGGCTAAGCCCACTTAGCATCATTATTTAACACCTGATCAGACCAGACGTTAAAGTGTAGGTAGACCCATTTCCATGGGGAAACACCATGGAATGGGCACAAAGATGCCCGCCCCACGCCCCAGCAACACCACCACCCACACCACAGGGACACTACAGAAGGGGGGACCCCATCCCAGCTAAGTTTAGATGACTATATATATATATTTTTTTAAGTGCCATTGGGGGCCCCTTACATGGGGTTCCCTGCCTGGCATTGGGTATGTAGGGCTTGCCCAGGGGACACTGGTCCCCTGTGGTGGGCATTGGGGTGGGGGTAATGACTCTTGTCTATACTTAGACAGAAGCCATTTTTGGCTGCTTGTGCGGCTAACCAGCCTAACATCATTTCTGACCCACTAGCGCCATTTCCCCTAATGCCATCCCCTACCGGCTAGCGTCTTTTTTTGTGACACTAGCCATTCCTTAGCACCATTGTGTGTCATTTTGTAAATATGGCACACGGATGGTTTTAAGGAATGGTGTTAGCTGGTGTTAAAAAGAAGGACGCACAACTGCTTTAGAGGAGTTGTGCACCATTTTCCATAGATGTGGTCCTATATTTCCTTAACAAGCTACTGAGGGGCAGATTTACAAGAAAGTGGTGCACCAGTCCAAAAGCACCACTTTTCTTGCATCCCTCTTGCCGTCCCCACTGACACCATGGTTGTGTCATATTCACAATACTGCATACCTTGGTGGTATTTACCACAACAGCACTTTGTGGCACTATCGTCAAAGATGTTGACACTAGTGCAGCAAAGAACAGGGAGGCACATAGATTAATATGGGTGTGTCACTGTAACACATGCCCTAAGCAGGTGTTAATAATGATGGAAAAAATGGTGCAGTGAAATCTTGTAAATTTTCACAGTGACATTTTTTTGGCTTCCCTGCGTGGAAACGCCCCCTTGCATACATTATGCTTGACGCTGCCATGATGTGGTGCAAGGAGTTGCAAAGTGGCGCAATGCGTGCAAAGATTTAAATATGGCACGGGGAAAGTACTGCCTTAGCGTCATGAAAATCTTGCAAAGGTGGCGTTAAGGGCTTGTAAACCTGCCCTTGTGTTCTTCAACTTCATGGTTTATTTTAATAGCTGTATATTATGTGCTTCTTGAATTCACTACTTTGTTAGCCATCACTTCACAAATATAGGCTCATATTTATACTTCTTGCCGCAAGACTGCGCTAAAAGTTTAGCGCCGGCTTACATCATTTAACAATGTCAGTTGGCACCATATTTATTGAATGGCGCAAGCCGGCGCTAAACTTGGACTATCATCTTAGAATAAGATGCTAACTGGGTGGGGTGGCGGTAGGGAAGGATGGGGTTGTGCATCAGAAAATTATGCTAGCCTGGTTAGAGGAAAAACAATGCCTCTAACCAGACTAGTGCCATTTCCAGGTGCACAACCACCAAAAACATGAAGTTAGGAAAGACAGGAATCATGCCCACCACCCCAATGGCCAGCAAAGTGGACAAGTGTCCCCTGGGCATGGCTATTGTGTAGGAGTCTGGCCTAGCTTATAGTGGGTACCTGATGGTACTTACACCTTATGCCAGGTCCAGTTATCCCTTATTAGTAAATTAGTAGTGTTCTAGCAGCTTAGACTGATAGAGGTAGCTATAGCAGAGCAGCTTAGGCTGAACTAGGAGACATGCAAACCTCCTACTATACCACTTGTATCATATAGCACTATATCATAAGAAACACAATAATCAGAGTTACTAAAAATAAAGGTACTTTATTTTAGTGACAATGTGCCAAAAATATCTCAGAGGATAAACTCCCTTAGGAGGTTAGTAAAATGCACAAAATAAACACACAAACCAAAATCAGGTAAGTAAACAGTTAGAAAAGTAGTGCAAACACTGTAGAATACAATAGGATGCAATAGGCCTAGGGACAACACAAACCATATACTAAGAAAGTGGAATGCGAACCACTTAGGGGCCCCTGGCTTAGTCTAGTGTGTAGAGAGTCACTGGGAGTGTAAGAAAACACTAAGGGTGTCCAAGATACCCCACCCCAAGACCCTAAAAAGTAGGAGTAAAGTGACTCTACTTCCCCAGAAACACACTAAAGTCGTGATAGGAGATTCTGCAAAGACCACAACAGACTGCAAATCACTGAAGACGGAATCCTGGACCTGAGGACCTGTAAAGGAAAGTGAACAAGTCCTATAGTCACGAAAGTGTCCAGGGGGGGCAGGAGCCCACTAAACCCCAGAGGAAGGTACAAAATGGCTGCCTCTGGATGGAAGAAGCTGAAGATTCTGCAACAACGAAAGGTGCCAGGAACGTCTCCTTTGTGCAGAAGATGTCCCACGGAGTGCTAGAGGATGCAGGATTGTTTCTTTGGAGAAAGATTGCAAATAAGCCTTGCTAGCCGCAAAGGTCACGGTTAAAAAAAAAAAGGGTGCTGCCCGGGCCCAGGAAGGACCAGGAGGTCGCCACTTTGAAGAGTAGACAGAGAGGGCCCTCAGCAATACAGAGAGCCCATGCACAAAAAGGCAGCACCCGCAGAAGTATTCAACATGGATTCAAGAAAACTGAGCACTTCAACACTACAAAAGAGGGTCCCACGAAGCCGGTGGTCAACTCAGCGAGTTGAACAATGCAGGACAGAGTACTCAGGATCTGGGCTAGGTGGTGCACAAATGATTCCTTTCAAAAGTGTACAGAAGCCCTAGCAGCTGCAGTTCATGCAGTACACAGGATTACTGTCTGGAGAAGGGAGGCAAGGACTTACCTCCTCCAAATTTGGACAGTTGGACCACTGGACAGTCTGGGTCACTTGGGTCCACCACCTGTGTTCCAGGGGCCATGCTTGTCAGGATGAGAGGGGTCCCAGAGTACTGGTGACACTGAAGTTTGGTGTTTGCTGGAGCAGGGGGAAGATGCTGTCGACCCACTGGAGATTTCTAAGTGGCTTCCAGTGCAGGGTGAAGTCACACAGCCCCCAGAGCATGCACCACCAGGAAACAGTCGAGAAAGCCGGCAGGATTAGGCGCTACAATGTTGTTGGTAGTCTTCTTGCTACTTTGTTGCACTTTTGCAGGCGTCCTGGAGCAGTCAGTGGTCGATCTTTGGCAGAAGTCAAAGAGGGAGATGCAGAGGAACTCCGGTGAATTCTTGCACGTCGTTATCTGAGGAAAAGCCCACTGGAGAGACCCTAAATAGCCCTCTAAGGAGGATTTGCCACCTAGTCAGGTAAGCACCTATCTAGAGGGGTCTCTGACGTCACCTGCTGGCACTGGTCAGTCAGAGGCCTCCATTGTGCCCTCACACCTCTGCATTCAAGATGGCAGAGGTCTGGGACACACTGGAGGAGCTCTGGGCACCACCCTTGGGGTGGTGATGGACAGGAGAGTGGTAACTCCCCTTTCATTTGTCCAGTTTCGCACCAGAGCAGTGACTGGGGGTTCCCTAAACCAGTGTAGACTGGCTTAAGGAAGGAGGGCACCATCTGTGCCCTTCAAAGCATTACCAGAGGCTGGAGGAAGCTACTCATCCCCAGCCCTTAACACCTATTTCCAGAGAAAATTCTTTGTTGTGCCTTCCTGGGACTGGGCTGCGCAGAACCCAGGAGGGCAGAACCCTGTCTGTCGGTTGGCTGCAGCAGTAGCTGCAGAGAAAACGCCAGAGAGCTGGTTTGGCAGTACCCGGTAGATAACATGTGCGTTATTTCACTCAGGCTGCAGTGGCAGTCCTGTGTAAGGTTTGTCTGAGCTCCCTATGGGTGGCAAAAGTAATGCTGCAGCCCATAGGGATCTCCTGGAACCCCAATACCCTGGGTACCATATACTAGTGGATTATAAGTGTGTTCCAGTGTGCCAATTAGAATTGGTGAAAATGGTCACTAGCCTATAGTGACAATTTTAAGGGCAGAGAAAGCATAAGCACTGAGGATCTGGTTAGCAGTGCCTCAATGACACAGCTAGGCACTACACAGGTATACACATACAGGTCACAGACTATGAGCAGTGGGGTCCTGGCTAGCAGGGTCCCAGTGAGATATATAAAACACACTGACAAATAGGGTTTTCACTATGAGCACTGGTGTCCTGGCTAGCAGGATCCCAGTGAGACAGTAAAAACACCCTGGCATATACTCACAAACAGGCCAAAAGTGGGGGTAACAATGCCAGAAAGAGGCTACCTTCTCACACATTGCACCCTGTGGCATGCAGGGGGCCCCATGTTAGGGCCCCCAATAGCAAAACAAACAAAAAAAAGATTAACAAATACTTACCTGGACTTACCTGGGATGGGGACCCCATCCTCTAGTGTCTCTCTGGTGGGGTGGGGGAGTTCCAAGTGCTTGCGGAGGGCACCTGCGGACCCATTTCATGGTATTTAAACATGGGAATTTAGATGAGAACCCTTACTTTGCATCTAATTGACACAATACAAAAAATGGTGCAAACTCCTATATTTTGACATTAAACGTGTTTAACGTAAAAATAGAAATATGGAGTTAGGTTTGCACCGAATTTGCCTTAAAAAAAATGACGCAAAATCATCACAACAAAAGTATATTATGGGCCATTGAGACATATTTAAGAGCCTCTAGCCCATTTCAATGCCACATTAGCATAATTTCTTTACAATAATGTGGCTTAATAAGGCCAAAAATGGTGCTCCTTATTTACAAAGTGATGCAATTCATGCATTGCTCCATTCTGCAACACTTTGCACTATATTATGCCTGCACCATGCGTAATGTATGCAAGGGGGTGTTCCCCCATTAGGGGTGCCAGTAAAATGGTGCAAGGAAATCTAAGAGATTTCCTTGCACTATTTTGTTCGGCACTTTGTGGCCCACATTTATACTTCTTGACAAAAAAAAATGTCAAAAAGTATAGGACCAGCTAGGTGCCAAATAAATGCAATGGCACAATCCAGCGCAAAGGGTGGGCTAATTTTAGCTGGGTGGGGGTGGCAGTAAAAATGACATTAGGCTGGTTAAAGTAAAAAAGATGACTCTAACCAGCCTAGCATCATTTCTTGATGCACAACCATCCATGCCATATGACTCCTGTCTCATAAACCCAAATGCCAGCACAGGGGACAAGGGCCCCCAGTGGCAGTTTAAAAAAAATGTAAAATACTTGCCTCTACCTATAGTTACCTGGGTTGGAGTCTTCCATCCAGTGGAGTCCCTCTGATATGGCGGGGGTGTTCCTGCTGCTTGGGAAGGGCAACTGTGGACTCTTTCCATGGTGTTTCTTTTTTTAATGCTAATTCAGTGCAAACTTAACTCCATATATATATTTTGATGCTAGACCTGTCTAGGGTCACAATATTGGAGTTAAAGTCATTTTTTAGATGCATGAAACCACCTTGCACCAATGAGATGCAAGGTAGGCATTCCCATCAAAAAAATGACTCAAAGCCCCTAGCGCCTTATTTATCCTCACGTGCAAAAATGGTGCATGGGGGTGAGGCGGGCCTAAATAATGGCGCTAAGCCTGCTTATCATCATTATTTAACCCCTGGGTCAGGGCTGGAATTAGGGGACCTGTGGACCCATCTCCATGGTCAAATACCATGGAAAGAGCCCACATTGTGCCCTCCCCAATCCCCAGGAATACCCCCTCCCACACCAGAGGGACACAAGAGGATGGGGGAACCCCATCCCAGGTAAGTAGCGGAAGTATAGGTAAGTATTGCTTTTTTAATTAAAGTGCCATCAGGGGCCCAACTTCGGGCCCTATGCATGGAATAGGGTGCAATGGCCATGCCCAGGGGACATTGGTCCCCTGTGCTGGCCATTGGGGTTGTGGGCATGACTCCTGCCTTCTGTAAGACAGGAGTCATGTGGCATAGATGGTTTTGCATCACAAAATGGAATTTATTTTTTGCCTCTAACCATCCTAACATAATTTTTTGGTGCAAAACCTCCTTCTTCCATACTGCCATCCCCACCCAGCAACTGCATTTTTTTTACGCTAGACCACCCTTTGTGGTTTTCCATAAATTTGGCGCTCAGTTGGCGCTCTGCAATGATGTAAGCCAGCGCTATACCATTTGACGCAAAACTGTTTTTGTGCAGTTTTGCATCAAAAAGTATAAATATGGGCCCAAAAGCTTTACATAGGGGCACAAGTACATGTCAGAATCAGACCGCAACAGAACTATAGGTGTACCAATTAAAGGTGCTGTGAGCGTTATTTCAAAACAGGGATCCCCAACCAATAGAATCTGTAAATGAGTGAGGGTGCCCAAGTCAAAAAGGAAGATCATCCTGGTGTCATTCTGAAGTCATCTGATGACTGCGACTGCAGCTGAGCTATTCATGCTATTATCTGGGGAAGTCATCCGAAACCATCCTGAAGTATGTGTATAGGGCAAAATATTTAAATGATTGATTTTGTGAGTACAAGAAATGTTTAGCACATCTTCTGGAATAGCCTATCTGTTCGACCAGCTACCAAAAAAACAGGAAAATTAAATGCTCTAATTTTTGCCTCAGGAAGCCAATGTGTTGTTGCCTAGACCCCCTGCACAGTGTGCCTAGTTTTGCACACTATATAGAGACTCAGTCTCCTACAAACACCCATCCCCAGTCACTGATCTGAGTTTAATCCATTGTTCTTTTTAGGACCATGCCACCCAAATTTGGGATTAGCCACATACAAATCAGTCTTAACCCTGTTCCTCATGGGAAAAGTCCAGTCCAAACTGCCAGACCAGGTCCTTCCTTCACCGGAAACAAGCATCCTCTGACCAGTTTCAGGATATCAACCCTCATCAGCAAGGCTAGCTTGAATCCAGTGGCACAGTGAGCAAGGTAACCACATCTGGGCATACCCTGCCCGCTTAGTGATTTTAGCAACACAAAATGATGGTGGACAGAGTGCTAACATTTTTCAAACATGTACCCCAATTCACAAATTTGGATTTCATCCATCGTTCTTTTGCTCACAATGCCACTATAGTTTATAACCAATAATATGCTAATCAGACTTGTACCTGTTCCCCATGGACATAGTAAGGCCTGAATTGCCAGGCTGGGTCCTCCACAGACTACAAACAAGAGTCCTGGGACCGGTTTTGAGATATCACTCCTCATCAACCAGGCTAGCTTGAATACAGCAGCACAGTGAGCAAGGGCCACCTAGGGTGACTTTAGCAACAGTAAATGATGTTGGACAGTATGCCAAGACTGTTCAATACTCATCCTAGTCCCAGATATGGGTTCAATCCATTATTTCTTTGTTCACCGTGCCACCCCACTTTAGAGCTATCCATATGCAAATCAGTCTTGACCCTGTTCTCCATGGGAAGAGCCCAGTCTGAACTGCCAGGCCAGGTACGCCCTAAACCAAAAACAAGCATCCTAAAACATGTTTTGGGGTTTAACCTCCTCATCAACCACCCTAGCTTGAATCCAGATGCACAGTGAGCAAAGGACCCAAGATTGGGAATACCCTGGACACGTAGGGTACTTTAGCAAAACAAAAGGAGGATGGACGGAGTGCTTAAACTTTTCAAGCACTCACCCCCAGTCACAGATCTGGATTTAATCTATTGTTCTTTTGCTCACCATGCCACCCCAGTTTGGACACAGCCATATGCAAATCAGTCCTGACCCTGTTCTGGACGAGAACAGTCCAGCTTGAACTGCCAAGCCTGGTCCTCCTTGGACTAGAAACATGCATCCAGGGCCCAGCTTTGGGATATTACCCCTTGTCATCCAGGCTAGCTTGAATCCTTTGGTACAGTGAGCAAGAGACCCACGTCTGGGCATACCCAGGCCACTTAGGGTGACTTTAGCAACACAAAAGGATGTTGGACTGAGTGCTGAGACTTTTTTGGGGCACCGCTCATCAAAAAGACTAGCTTAAGTCCAGTTGCAGATTGAGCAAGGGACCCATGTCTGGACATACCCTGGTCACTTAGGGCAACTCTAACAGCACAAAAGGATGATGGATGGAGTGCGTCCAGAAATCTTTCAAACACTTACCCCTAGTCACAGATCTAGGTTTAATCCACCATTGTTTTGCTCAGGAACAGTCTAGCCTACATTGCCAGAATAGAGCTTCCTTGTCAGGAAACAAGCCAGCTGAGACTAGTTTGAGGACATCACCCCTGTCATCAGCCAAGTTACCTTGAAGCCAGAGTGAGCAAGGGACCCATGTCTGGGCATACCCTGGTCACTTAGGGCAACTTTAGCAATAGAAAAGGATGATGGATGATGGTGGGTCCCTTGCTCACTGTGCCACTGGATTCAAGCTAGCCTGGCAGGTGTGGAGTGATACCCTGAAACCAGACCAAGGTTGCTTGTTTCTGTTCACAGAGGACCTGACCTGACAGTTCAGGCTGGAAGGGTCCCATGGGGAGCAGTGTCAAGCCTGATTTGCATATGACTGGGTCCAAACTCGGGTGACGTGTCGAGCAAAATAATGATGGATTAAGCTCAGATCTGTGACTACGGGTGAGTGTTTGAAAAGTTTCATCATGCCTTCCATCATTTTATTTTGTAACTGAAGACAGGGGAACATGTGGTTCTGAATCAAGGCAAAGTAAAGTGAAATTAAAATTTGTGTATTATGCATAATTCATTTAGTGATTTTAGTGTTTAGTAATACGAGAAGTGAAGCCATCATTTTTATTAAATGGGTCTGTATTCGCAAAGAAATTATTTTTGCTACTCTCCTGAAACCTTCTTGAGACAGGTACATAAGAGCTGGATCAAGTGTAATATGTTTCTTCACACTGGTTGTTAGACCTGACAGCCTTAGGGCGGTCGTACCCCAACCTTTTGCCTGATCCCTCCATTTTGCTGGTTTTAGCACTCTGCTCACTTAACCATGCTGACCAGTGCTAAAGTGCTTGACACTGTCTCCCCTAAACCTGATAACATTGACTACTACCCAATTGGCATATTTAATTGACATATAAGTCCCTAGTTAAGTGCACTATATCTGCCTAAGGCCTGTAAATTCAATTCTGCTGATGGGCCTGAAGCACTGATTGTGCCACCCACACATGTAGCCCCTTAACCATGTCTTAGGCCTGCCACTGCATGGCCTGTGTATGCAGTGTTACTGCCACTTCGAACTTAGGCCCATATTTATACTTTTTTGCACCGCATTTGCATCATTTTTTGACGCAACAGCAGCGCAAACTTAGAAAATACATTTTTATTTTGTAGGTTTGTGCTGCTTTTGAGTAAAAAAATGACGCAAATGTGGTGCTAAAAAGTATAAATATGGGCCTTAGCATTTAAAACCCTTTGCCAAGCCTTAAATTCCATTTTCTTTTACATACTGTATGTCACCCCTAAGGTAGGCCCTTTGTGATCCACAGGGTAGGGAACAGTTTATTTGATAGGCAGGACATGTACCTTTAAGTTTTACATGCCCTGGTAGTGAAAAACGTCCAGCGTTGTTTTTCACTATAAGGAAGCCTGTTCCTCTCATAGGTCAGCATTTCGAATTCCTTAATAGACTTTTAAGTTGTAATTCCTTCTCCAAAAGTAGTAGCTACTTTATGTTGCATATCTATGGAATGGTAATGATAAACCCTCTTTACTGGTAAAATCAGATTTAACATTACTATTTCAGAAATTACACTTTTAGAAAATAGACTTTTTTCTGCTCTATGTGCCTAACAGCTTGAATTCAGTCCACATCTGATCTGTGCTGGGTGACAGCTCCCTTTGTGCATTCCATCCAGACAGCCACAAACACAGGGCTATCAACTACATTAATTTGCATACTGATGGGTCCTCCTGGGCAAGAAGGGGGGAAGGGCTCACACTTATACTTCAAAGGGTAGTGCCCTGATCCCACACAAGGGACTGATAACCCCCCACAGGTAGCCTGGGAGACAGGACTGGGCTGAAAGGGAGCTGGTGCACTTCAAAACAACTCTTTGAAGTCATCCCCACTTCAAAGGCACATTTGGGTATAAGTACTGGCTCTCTGACCCCATCAACTCAGAAACTTCTGGAGCTGGAACTGAACTTCTGACAGAAAAACTATTGTCCTGCACAAAGGACTCAACTGGACTGTTTTCTGCTATGACTGCTTTTCTGCTTGTTGCCCTTCTCCCTGCTGCTCTCTGACCCTGCTGGAAGGACTCTGCCTTCCCACGAGAGTGACTTCAAAGGTCTTGCTGGCTTGCCCCCTGTTCTTCTGTAGTCTCAGGGGCATGGAAGACTGCCCACACCTCTCCTGGTGCTGCTGCATTATGCTCTCTGTGAGTGTCACTCTTGCCTGAGATGCCCCCTCCAGCTCTGGGCTTCAGAAAGGGGTTCTGAAACTAAATTCTGCCCAAATCGATCATCGCCCCGAGTGCGGCAGAAAAATCGACACATCACCCTGAGTGTGGCAGAAAAATTGCCTTGTTACCCGAGTGTTGCAGAAAAATCAATACTGCAGCTGCCCAACGATGACGCATCACATTCACCTCAACTGAGCCTGCAGATGAGGCAGTGACACAATTGCACTGAAAATATTGACTCATCATTCCCTGAGCATCGCAGCATCGCTCCTCCAAAGGCCTGTATTTTGCATTTGTACCAGTACCTCATGACCTCAAGTAACCTTTTGACCACTAGTGACTTCTAAGCACTATTTTCAAATTTAATCTTCATACACTCATATCTCGACTTCCACTGGGTGGCTTTTTGCTGTTTAGTCTTGCTTTACTCAGATAAATATTCTCTACATTTCCAACCTAGTGTGGATTCTTTTGGTTCACTGGGTTACTGTATTAGGTACAAATACTTTACATGTTGCCCTCTAAGTTAAGCCCGCCTGCTCTGTGCCAAGCTACCATAGGGTAAGCACAGGATAATTAAGGTTGTGTTGTGATTTACCCTGACTAGGATTGTAGTCCCTACTTGGACAGAGTGCATTCCTCTGCCAACTAGAGACCCAATTTTAAATACTAGTGAATAACCATGTTTGGAACATTAGTGAAAGCTGGGTTTACAGTAATAGTTGATATAATAGAAATAGAGGCTTGATCAATGTAGTAAACACCAGGCCAACTACAAAAATAACACATCATTGCACATTATCAAAAAAGACAGAAACAACATTCTAAATAGAGCAATCAGAAAAACAGTGGTGATCAAAGAGAGAACATTCTCTAAAAAGAAAGGAAAGACTGACAATCTCACTGTCAAGAGTTCTTGCCCCCCAACCACAAATTAAAAAAGATGTAATACATTTCCAGTTTATCTGGGCAGCCTCCAAAGGAAAGTTTGCAATCTTTGTGCCTTCAGGCCTTGGAAGCACAGAGTGGACTAGGGAATAGATCAGTAGATGTCTTCCTAGCTGAATTTGATTTGCAATAATATGTGTCTCACTGAAGGCTAAGAAAAGTCTGACCCGCCACATTCATTATTCAGCTGCGTGACAGGAGAGTAAGGGAAAACAGGTTTTAGGAGGAACCACAGCAGCAGACGATCCTCCTTTCAATTTCACTTAATAATAGAGAACCCTTCTTTGAGCGTTTATATGGTCTTTGTAGGAGGCTAGCCTGGCTTATAGTGGGTACCTGATGGTACTTACACCTTGTGCCAGGTCCAGTTATCTCTTATTAGTAGATTAGTAGTGTTCTAGCAGCTTAGGCTGATAGAGGTAGCTATAGAAGAGCAGCTTAGGCTGAACTAGGAGACATGCAAAGGTCCTGCTATACCACTTATATCATATAGCACTATATCATAAGAAACACAATACTCAGAACTACCAAAAATAAAGGTACTTTATTTTAGTGACAATGTGCCAAAAATATCTCAGAGGATATACTCCCTTAGGAGGTAAGTAAAATACACAAAATATACACACAAACCAAAATCAGGTAAGTAAACAGTTAGAAAAGTAGTGCAAACACTGTAGAATACAATAGGATGCAATAGGCCTGGGGCAACACAAACCATACACTCCAAAAGTGGAACGCGAACCACGGATGGACCCTAGGCCTAGGGTAGTGTGTAGAGGGTGGCTGGGAGTGTAAGGAAACACTAAGGGTGTCCAAGATACCCCACCCCAAGACCCTGAAAAGTAGGAGTAAAGTTACCCTACTACCCCAGAAACAAGTAAAGTCGAGATAGGGGATTCTGCAAGGACAACAACTGACTGCAAAACACTGAAGACGGATTCCTGGACCTGAGGACCTGTAAAGGAAGAGGACCAAGTCCAAGAGTCACACAAGTGTCCAGGGGGGACAGGAGCCCACTAAACCCCGGATGAAGGTGCAAAAGGGCTGCCTCTGGGTGAAAGAAGCCAAAGATTCTGCAACAACGGAAGGTGCTAGGAACTTCTCCTTTGGTCAGAAGCTGTCCCATGGCATGCTGGAGGACGTAGAGTTGTTTACACGCAGAAAGACTGCAAACAAGCCTTGCTAGCTGCAAGAGTTGCGGTTAAGGATTTTGGGTGCTGCTAGGGCCCAGGAAGGACCAGGAGGTCGTCCCTTGAAGGAGGAGACAGAGGGAGAGCTCAGCAATACGGAGAGCCCACACAAAAGCAGGCAGCACCATCAGGAGCACCTGAACAGGCACTTAGAAGATCTGAGGACAACGGTTGACTCAGAGCCACAAAAGAGGGTCCCACGATGTCAGAGTCCAACTCAGTGAGTTGGGCAATGCAGGACAGAGTGCTGGGGACCTGGGCTAGGCTGTAAATGGAGGAAGTCTTGCAAAAGTGCACGGAAGCCCGAGCAGCTCCAGTTCATGCAGAAGATTACTGTCTGGAGTGGGAAGGCAAGGACTTACCTCCACCAAATTTGGACAGAAGAGCCACTGGACTGTCGAAGACACTTGGACCCAGCTCCTGTGTTCCGGGGACCCCGCTTGTCAGGATTGAGAGGGGACCCAGAGGACCGGTGATGCAGAAGTTTGGTGCCTGCGTTGGCAGGGGGAAGATTCCGTCGACCCACTGGAGATTTCTTCTTGGCTTCCAGTGCAGGGTGAAGGCAGACAGCCCTCAGAGCATGCACCACCAGGAAACAGTTGAGAAAGCTGGCAGGATGAGGTGCTACAATGTTGCTGGTAGTCTTCTTGCTACTTTGTTGGGGTTATGCAGGCATCCTGGAGCAGTTAGAGGTCGATCCTTGGCAGAAGCTGAAGAGGGAAGTGCAGAGGAACTCTGGTGAGCTCTTCAATTCGTTATCTGGTGAGATGCCCACAGTAGAGACCCTAAATAGCCCAATGAGGAGGATTGGCTACAGAGAAAGGTAAGCACCTATCAGGAGGGGTCTCTGACGTCACCTGCTGGAACTGGCCACTCAGAGCTGTCCATTGTTCCCTCACACCTCAGCATCCAAGATGGCAGAGGTCTGGGACACACTGGAGGAGCTCTGGGCACCTCCCCTGGGAGGTGCTGGTCAGGGGAGTGGTCACTCCCCTTTCCTTTGTCTAGTTTCACGCCAGAGCAGGGCTGGGGGGATCCCTGAACCGGTCTAGACTGGCTTATGCAAGGAGGGCACCATCTGTGCCCTTCAAAGCATTTCCAGAGGCCAGGAGAGGCTACTTCTCCAAGGTCCTTCACACCTATTTACAAAGGTAGAGGGTGTAACACTCTCTCTCAGAGGAAATCCTTTGTTCTGCTTTCCTGGGACTGGGCTTCCCAGGCCCCAGGGGGGCAGAAACCTATCTGAGGGGTTGGCAGCAGCAGTAGCTGCAGAGGAGACCCCGGAAAGTTAGTTTGGCAGTATACAGGCTCTATGCTGGAGACCCCGGGATGCATGGAATTGTCCCCTCAATACCAGAACGGTATTGGGGTGACAATTCCATGATCCTAGACATGTTACATGGCCATGTTTGGAGTTACCATTGTGACGCTACATATAGGTATTGACCTATATATAGTGCACACATGTAATGGTGTCCCCGCACTCACAAAGTCCGGGGAATTTGCCCTGAACAATGTGGGGGAATTTTGGCTAGTGCCAGGGTGCCCACACACTAAGTAACTTTGCACCTAACCTTCACTAAGTGAGGGTTGGACATATAGGTGACTCATAAGTTACTTAAGTGCCGTGTGAAATGGCTGTGAAATAACGTGGACGTTATTTTACTCAGGCTGCAGTGGCAGTCCTGTGTAAGAATTGTCTGAGCTCCCTATGGGTGGCAAAAGAAATGCTGCAGTCCATAGGGATCTCCTGGAACCCCAATGCCCTGGGTACCTAGGTAGCATATACTAGGGAATCATAAGAGTGTTCCAGTGTGCCAATCAGAATTGGTAAAATTAGTCACTAGCTTGCAGTGACAATTTAAAAGCAGAGAGAGCATAAACACTGAGGTTCTGGTTAGCAGAGCCTCAGTGATACAGTTAGGCACCACACAGGGAACACATATAGGTCACAAACGTATTAGCACTGGGGTCCTGGCTAGCAGGATCCCAGTGACACACATCAAACACACTGACAACATAGGGTTTTCACTAGGAGCACTGGTCCCTGGCTAGCAGGATCCCAGTGAGACAGTAAAAACACCCTGTCATATACTCACAAACATGCCAAAAGTGGGGGTAACTAGGCTAGAAACAGGCTACCTTCCTACATACCCCTAGGCACATTACAATCTATTGTATTTTCTACTGCTTGCACTATTCTATGACTGTTTACTTACCTGATTTTGGTTACTAATGTATATATTGTGTATAATACTTACCTCCAGAAGGAGTGTTGCCTCTAAGATATTTTTGGCCTTGTGTTACTCAAAAAAAAGTACCTTTATTTTTGGTAACACTGAGTATTGTCTTTTATTGTGTATAAATACTGTGTAACAATAGTGGCATTGCAGGAGCTTTGCATGGCTCTGCTACAGCTACCCCTAGACAGCCTACGCTGCTAGAACACTGCCTACATTTCACTAATAAGGGATAACTGGACCTGGTTTAAGGTGTAAGTACCTTAGGTACCCACTGCAAACCAGGCCAACCTCCTACACTGTTGGGGTGTGATTCAAAGTCCTATGTTGAGGATTACTTCAAGAAACTGAATGGTCGGCTTTGCACAGCAATGTTTCTAATGCAAGGCTACTAGGTGATGCATCATGCAGCATCAGGCCTGCTTGGAGCACTGCTTGACTGGCAGAGAACCTTCAGGTCCACTTTCAAGGGTCCAGGACTATGGTGACCCCACTTAGGAGGTAGAATCCACACCAGACAAAGTCCAAGTGCTGGCTTCATGGTCGATGAAGTATTTTCTGCCCCTGAGGCTGTGGTCTTGGGGCCAGTCAACTAGCACATTACATCACTCTGGTGTTCCTGGGTTGGTTCAAGCTGCAGGTCCAGCCCTTCTCACTGAGACTTGAGGGCAGTAGGGCAGCAGGGAAGCAAAGTAGCAGAGCAGCAGTGTAGTGGTCCTTCTTGTAGCAGAGACGAACAGGAGTGCTGCACAGTCTTCTACATGTCCAGATGTGTACTGAAGATTTGGTTCTGTTGGTCCCCTATTTTATCTTTGATGCCCGCAGTAGAAGTTTCTAGAGGTTTCCACCTCCAAAGGTGTTTGGAATTTCCTTCATCAGTGCCCTCACCCCAGCTTGCCTGGTGGCGCAAAAGACTAATGCGAATCCCTTTGTGAGTGTGCTGAGTCTTTCTGATGTGCAAGTGAGGTAGTTGACAGTTCAGGCCCCCCATCAAGTCAAAGATAGCTATTCTGCCTGTGGCCAGGTCCACAGCCTAGCCCCTATATGAACTCAATCCAGTCCATGCATGGCCTTCGGACATATGAAGCTCGAGTTGACTGCAGGGCCTGACCAATGCATGCATGGCCTTGGCAAAGAAAAGGAAAGGTAGAAGTGTATGAATACCCTAACCTCCTAGAGCTGGTGCTGCAGGCCAGAATGACACTGCCAGGGCGAAAAAGCACTTTATGCCACAAAATTGCCTCGTCCCAGGGGCATGACAGTGTATACAATAAATAAATAAAAAAGGGTCACACAAGGCCCCCCCTCCTGTGGCTCTTATCAGCCCCAAGGACAACCAACTCCCTAGGGCTTTTTTCTTATAAAGGAGGGGGGCCACGTGGATACCACTCCATTGGGCTCTTTGAGTCAGAGGACCACCACTTCCCTGGTGCTTAAACTAAAAAAAGGAAGGGGCCTTTAGATCCTTTCCTGGACTTTAGTATGCCCCAGGAACCACCAACTTCCCAGGGCTATGTTAGAAATTTAGGGGGTCTGTGTGGACCCCTTGGCACCAGGGACCACCACCTCCCAGGGGCTTGGCCAAGTCCACCTGGGCGCCCTGGTCCCACCCAGGGTACCTAGTGTGCAACTATAGGGACTGCAGGGGGAGCATCAAGGCCCTTGTGGGTCCAGCCAGCTCCCTGCATCCTGTCAGAGCCACCACAGATAGGGAGCTGCTAAATATACTGCTCCCTGTGTGGCAGAGCAACATTTCATCTGGTTTCCTGCCCACGTGACAGCAGTTTCACAGTTCCTCTTGCTGTAAATAGAGTTAGCATTTGCTCTGGCTTGGCAGGAGCTGTCAGCTCCTGCCAAGCGAAAATAAACAGCTATTTCCTGAGGGTTGGCAACAGAAGGAGTCAGTCCTGGGGAAAAGCTGTCCCAAGGGCCAATAATGGGCTCCAGGAGGGGGACCACTTAGCCACCCTCCTTTCTTGTGCACGTGCTTGCCCCAGGGAGGTTGTGCGTTATATGTGGCTGCAGGGGGTTTGCAGCCCCCCCTCCACTTTAAATAATGCATTGTCCCACTGAGTTGCTGGTCCCCGAGGCCCAGGGCATCTGCGCAGCCCCCATAATAACAATAAAGACCCATGGAGGTGGTGGTCCCTGGGGCTCATAACAGCCTCATGAGGAGGAGCCCGTGCACTCCTTCCTTTATTTATTTTTTATATATGGGCATACTGCTGAGCCCCTGCACACCTGGGGGCTTTTTTTTAAATAAGCGCATGAGCTTACACTTGTGCTTTTTTTGGGGGGGTTTTCCGCAAAGAATCCACATAAATTCACAGCAAAACTTTAAAAAAAATATTTTTTGCCTTGATAGGGTCCCAGGGACACCAAGGCTCGGGGATCAGGGTACTTCTACCCTGCTCCCTTTTGTTTATTTTTTAACTTTTTGTTAGGGACTTGCTGAGTTTGACTCCCAAATTGGCTGCCACCACTTCCTGGTTGAGGAGTTGGCAACCTATCAGATTTCTGCAGGAGATCAGGAGAATTTTAAAAGTATTTACGCACCTAGAGATATAAATTTGTTTTCCTTTAATATCTAAAAAACTACTGAATGGATTGACACCAAATAACAAAAAGGGTGCATTCTGGACCAAGAGCTACATTTCTCCCAAATTTAGTGTAATTTCATCCCAGAGGTTTGGGCACTATTCCTGTTCAAAATCCGATGGAAAAATGCCTGAAGGAAAAGCTTTTCTGGACTCCCCCCTTTTTCTCAGCCCACGCTTGACAAATCATGCCAAAACCTTCCAGACAGCAGCTGTAGTGAGGTTTTTTTTTCACATTTGGTGAAGATTAATGAAACGGCACCAAAGCTATTAGCAAAACAAAAAATGCTTTTTCTATAGAAACTAGGACCTACCTATAACTACCTAGTGGTGACTGCCACTAGGATATATATATATATATATATATATATATATATATATATATATATATATATATATATATATATATATATGTGTGTTTATGTGTCATTCAACATCCTCTGGTAGTAGCGGTGCCCGCTTCGCACCTCCAAAAGCAACAGATTTAATGTTTTTAGAAAGAACAATGTCAACAGGACTCACCAGCTATTAAAACACTCTGCTACCAATATAGTGTACAATGCATGTGGGAGAATGCCCCTCACATAACCAAATCAGAGTAATACCAAAGCACAAATAACATGTAAATATTAATAGTATGAAATTGAAAGCAAACAAAAGAAATCGTCCATTTTATAAAGAAAGAGATACACATAAATACCCAAAGTATCACTGAGAAATATATGGGTGTCTGTCAAAAACTCTAGTTTCTCATATTGTTAGTTCATGAATTGCTGGCAGCCAACACTTGCTTCATCTTAACATGGCTTTTTCAAGGCTGCAAAGTCTAGAAATTACATGTATGGGTGGTCTTTAGAAACAGGAGATTTGTTATTTAAGGTGGAACCCATGGAAAATATAAACAGGTACACCAGTGTACGCACAAAGATGTCAACATCCACAGAATTAAAAGAGAAGTGCGTCATACTAAAAAGGCTTGCAGATGTAGGACAAGAGGTAATGACTACAGAGACACCACTATACGTAGTGTAACCCATAAAAAGCCTGAATAAAGAGTGTACCAATAGTGCAATGTATCAGGTCAAGAATGATAAAACCAATACTCTAGTACCATAGATCATGTCAAACAATTCCAGAAGGAGAAATAAGTATACAACAAAGACCCTGCACCACTCTTCATAAAACCATAAGGAAAATAAAATTGGAATGTACCTATAATGTGATCCAATGTATAAAATTAAAAATGGAGGAAGGTTTAATCTCAAAGGAGCCCAAGACACCAATTCATCTGCAAGTCTAGTATGAAAAGGTGGACACAAGAAAAATGTAAACAAAACATAATAATGTAATGAATAAACTTGCAGGCAAAGGGACATCAAAATAAGAGTGGGTACGTATTAGGCCATACTTATCACAAACAGTGGGTCTGTTGTTATTCTGTGCTGGCATTAAAGGTTGGTGTGATTCCTATGGAAGACCTCAAAATCTGTTCCTTAGTTATTGTGTTATTTAGGTTCAATACTAGAGAAGGCCTTGATACACCTAGAAATAGTGCTAAAAATGGAAAAAAGGAAAAAATCTTGTAAAGAGGTGTTATAAACCTAGCAGAAAATAACAATTACAGCAAATTGGGGTCATGTTTGGCCACCCTCGACCATTCCTGGAGTAGAAAGCTGCTGAAGTGTTCTCAAAACTGTTGAGGAAATAGAGAAAGGACTAAACAGTCACAAGTACGATGGTATGAAAAGTCTTACCATCTTGAAATCAAACAGTGAGAGTGTATTCCAAAATAAAGGTAAAGTTTCCATAGCTCTCATTCAAAGGGACCAATCTTCACCTCAGAGAAAGTAAGACTCAAAATGTAAATTCAAACACTGAAAAAGTGTAATTACAAAAATGGAAAAAACTAAAATCAAATTTTAGTTCAAGGGAAGTAATAATGTGGAAAGTGGAGATTAAGAAAAGAACGTAATTAAATAGGGTACTTCATTCCATAATCAAGGTTGACCAAAAGAAGTGGAGAAAAACCCATAAATACAAGCATTATTTGAGGCACAAAAGTTTGTCCAGTGAAAAACATAAGCATTGTGGTTTCCAAAATAACAGATTCACACGTTAACATGTACTCAGTAAAGTAGTTGCACTTTCTCTTCCAAGTTACAAAGTAAGTGCACAAACACAGAAAGGTATTAACATGTATGAACAAAAATATTTGCTCAGTGATGAGAAGGAGATCTCATTCACCATTGAATGTATATAGTGTGTATAGTGAGGCCCTTAATTTAATGACCCAAACTATTTGCTCAATAAAATCAGCTAGAAGAATATCAAGTGAATGGATCCTCATGGAGTCCTTATCAAGACTGAGTCCATTATCAACCGCTCTCAACTTCATGATTCAGTGCATCTCCAATGTTCTCAGTATCTGACTCAGTCACCTCCTCTTGGATGTTCAATAGCCATTCGAATAACGTGAAAATTTAACTTGGTGAGATCCAAAGTTTTATGTGTTTCATTTAAATGACCTGACAATGGGTAAATACATTTTTTATTCCTGATGGCTCAGATATGTTCTTAGATCTTTTCCTTGAGTGATCGTCTCATGCTGCCTATATATATTTATATCTGTTGGCAAACACATATGATACAATACACCATAGATTTGGTATTACAGTTGATAAAATCTGCAAGACTGTGACTAGTAATAGAATTTTATTGATAACTCTTAAACTTGTCAACTGTAAATAGGCATGCTTTGCAACAAGCACATTTACAAATACCTTTAGGTTGTAATTGTAGCCAACCTCAATCAACCTCTCCTTTAGTATGATCCTTGAAGCGTGGGCATAGTATAGTACACAAAGCTCTGCCTCTACTGTACGTAATCAGTGATTTCCTGGGAATAATATTCTTTAAAGTGTTGTCTAGGTTCAAAACATGCCAGTGTTAGTTCAGACTTTTATATAGGAAATGACTGGATCTGTTTTATGGTGTAATAATGGCTACTCCTAAGTTATTCCTAGGTTTGATGGGTTTGTTTCTAGAAAGACTTTGATAATTTACTCTCAAAATTCACTGCTTTGCTTCCTGAATAACCTCCTTAAAATAGCCCCTAGTTGTAAATCTATTCTCCTGAATTTTCCGTTTGTGAAGAAATGTCTTCTCATTTCTACTATTGCATCTGCCAAGTGTCATTCCCATGTAGAGTATGGCCTGTATCTCTGACCCAGGGTGTGCACTTGTTGCATGATTAATTTAATTACAAACTGTAGGTTTCCTAACATGTTTAGCCCGAATCTTGGAACCTTCCACATATAAAACCATATTTAGGTTGTTCTATTTGTGTGAGATTGTATTGATAGGTGAAGGAGATATTTTAGGGATTGTTATTGAGAAAGCTGATGAAATTGAGTAAGCCTTCTATGTTCCCAGTTCATATCAACAGTATTTCATCAATAAACCTTCTCCATCTAATAATATTGTTTGAAAGTTCTGGTCCAACATATAATGACCTTATAATAACCCAATATAGACTTAGCCACTTATGGTAGTGTCAGGTATCAACATAAATCTGATGAAGTTATCTCTGTCCACGCTTGCTTACAAATGCGAGTTTAACTAAATGGCTCAATAAATGGGTATCTCAAATCATCACAATGAAGATTAATAATATCTCTGTCAACCCGCTCATACAGATTGTGGTTTAATAAACTAGCTCTGTAATGTAAACCTTCACGATCATACCCTACTCCTAAAGGCTTAATGTATGCCGTGAGATTGTGTCTACCGAAATAACTGTTATGCTCTAATGTTCATCTCTATCTAGCCACTCTTACCCGTGTAAAATAGTATAAACTGGGTCTGTAACCTTAGATATATATATATATCATGTTCTTTATTTATTGAAGTTCTATTGACTATTGAAACAATGTCTGTTGTATTGTGTAATGGGTTATGTGATGCTCAGTCCCTTGCATTAACATCCATGTGACTGATTATAATTACAGTCTGATACCTGTAAGCTATTAAAATGTTTATCCCTGTGTGTATAGGTGACAGTTAAGATTTAAGTAATGACTCATTTTTTATTAAGAGGTCATGCATATTTTAGGTAACCTCCCATACATCGAGAGGGACCCATCCAAGTTTGATGCGATTTACAGTAAAGGTACATTATGGACAAAATTAATAACAGAACAGAGCATATGTAATGTGTGATTCCTATTTCTCCTTCCAAACACAATCCATGCCATTAGGGACTGAATTTCTACTCCTTGTTGTACTGAAAATAATGTAATCGGCTGTGGGCATTTTAGTGCTCTTTGGCACTTATTGAGCATATAAAGTTAAACACCATTTGGGAAGTCTTCTAAGGTACAAAACTCTTGCCCTGTATTTAATTTATCACCCTTGTGGTGCTGGCTAGTAAAATCATGACGAGTGAGTAAAAAGCAGTTAAAAGGTACACCACTTATATTTTTTCACTCACCCACATGTCATCTAAATAATATAATGTAAGTACATGAATACAAATATGTTTTGGCTTTTCAATGAGCTTAAAACAAATATTTACATGCGGCTGATGCGAGGAATGCTTGCAAATAGCCTAACTACAGGAAATCACTTGGAGTAGCATTCCAACCCATTATTTATCACCTACTTTGCCACTCTGAAAAAAGCCTGCCTCCGAGGTGGCATTGTTTGAAGAATAAATGTGTTGGAACACTAACCTGATTGATTGCCAGTGGTTATACTATTTGCTGCATTTCTACCATCATGTTTTGTGTGCTTGATGTAAGGCCCAATGTGGCCAAGAGTCTGGCCAGACGTGGGTCCCTTTCTCACTGTGCTACTAGGACCAAGCTGCACCTCACTGAGGATGCCTAACCAAGCCAAAACCGGTCTTAGGTTGTGTTCTATTTCAGAGAGGACATGGTTTGGCAGTTTGTGGTGGATTGTTGCTATTGGAGCACGACCAAGGCAGATTTGAATATGGCTGGGTCTAATCTGAGGCGACATAGGGAGCTAAATAAAGATGGGTGTGAGTGTTACCTTGAGCGATTAACAGTGGTTAGACTATATGCAAACATTCATTCCATCAACTTTTGTGTGTTTGATATTCAATTATCTTACCTTGAAATTTGGTGGTTCCCTCAAATTCAACTGTGCCAGTGGCAGCATTTTGCATACTACTTTGGTACCAATGATTGTTGCTACCTGCTCTTACATGGATGTCAACCCTAGTTGGGGCCTAGAGCCTCCACTAGTTTCCATTGCAGCCTTCAGGTTCAGTGCCACCTTCTACTTAGTCTTAATCTTATGGTCATGTCACAATTTTTACACTCTTCCACATTCCAGTGTTTTGGAATTGCTGCATTGACCTTGTCAAGGATACTTCTTCACCTAGTAGACTTCTTTCCCAGTGGGACCATTGAGGTGACAATCTAATCATTTTGCTGTCTCCTCTTCCCATATTCTCCTGACTATACCTTCTTTTTGCTGTGTTACCTCCTAGTTCTTCCTTTTATCGTGGTGTGCCATCTTGGAACAATAAAAAAAATGTATGCCACTCTTTCAGTCAGTTTTTATACTGTATTGTGAAACAATGATGCTTTGTGTGATGCAATGACACTTTGCATAATGCAAAATTATGGTAGGTTGCAAACTTTGCACTCACATGACTGTGCACCATAATTATGGCACAGCCCATGAAATAGAACATTGCTAAATGCAGCACCGATATGTTTTAAAGCAATGCAGTGCAGACTCACTTTTGGTAGATCCAGGTTATAAATGCAATGATTTTCTGCTAAATCTTGAGATGAATGTGTTCATTTGTGTGTTTTAAGGTGGGTTATCTGGAAGAACAGATGGACCATTGACTGAGTGTTTGCAGTGGAATGAGTGAAGTCCATGCAGAATACTTAGAATACTTAGAGCCATTTTAGTTACCCTCCTCTATGAGTGACATGACCTTTGCAGAACTGTTACATCAGCTGTGGACTTGCCCTATGCTTAGAGAGGCCACCTGTCCAGTGTGGAAATAACAGGACTTTCAAGTGCCCATACAGGGATCAAACAATCTTTCATGATGGGATTGCTGTTGCATACAACTTATAATGGATGTCATGAGCCTTTGGAATCACTGACTTGCCTTCACTTTCTCTTCCTAAGGGACCTGCTGCATCTTCAACACCAAGTCTGAAAACAGCGTTCTTGCTCTGGGATCATTGTTCTTGGTCTCACAAAGCTTGGGAAAACCCAGCAAATGTGAGCAGTTGGCCCATTGGGACCCCTTCAACAAAGTTCATGCTATAGCAGATGAAACAGAGGTCACACAATTTATTGTTCAGTATGAAAAAGAGCATCACTATGATCAACATCAGGGTAATTCCTCCACAATCCAAATAAAGCACATAGCTAAGAGTTTAGATAAGCAGTACACTCATACTGACATAGCTGAGCATTGCATTTTAACAATGAAGACAGTCCGGCAACTAGAAAGAAATAGTCTTCAAGATGAGAAGGATTCTGGAGATCAATAAATCAAAGAATAGTCACACTGGAGAAGGAACAACCCTTCTACAATTTCCAATGATTACGATTGATACCCCAGAAGTGGTTCCAGAATGCTTGTTTCTGATCCAGGGAGGACCTGGCCTGGCAGTTCGAGCTGGACCGCTTCCTTGGTGTACAGGATCAAGACTGAGTTGCATATCGTTGGGTCCAAACTAGGGTGGCATGGTGAGCAAAAGAACAATGGATTAAACCTAGATCTATGTCTGAGGTGAGTAATTGAAAAGTTTCAGCACTCCGTCCATCATCCTTTTGTGTTGCTAAAGTCGTCCTGAGTTGCCAGGGTATGCTCAGACGTGTATTCCTTGCTCACTGTGCATCTGGATTCAAGCTAGCCTGGTTGATGAGGTGTGATACCCTGAAAATGGTCCCAGGATGCTTGTTTCAGGTCCAGGGGGACCTGGCCTGGCAGTTCGGACTGGACTGTTTCCATGGAGAACAGGGTCAAGACTGATTTGTATTTGGCTGGGTCCAAACTTGGGTGGCATGGTGAGCAAAATGAAGATGGATTGAACCCAGATCTGTGAATGGGGGTGAGGGTTTGAAAGGTTTCAGCACTCCGTCCATCATTCTTTTGTGTTGCTAAAGTTGTCCTAAGTGGGAAGGTTTTGCCCAGACGTAGGTCCCATGCTCACTCTCCCACTGGATTCAAGCTAGCCTGGCTGATGAAGGGTGATACCCTGGAACAGGTCCCAGGATGCTTGCTTTTGGTCCAGGAATGACCTGGTATGGCAGTTCAGGCTGGACTGTTCTCATGGAGAACAGGAAAAAGACTGATTTGCATATGGTTGGGTCCAAAATGGGGTGGCATGGTGAGTAAAATAACAATGGATTAAACCTCCATTTCTTGATGGGGGTGAGTGTTTGAAAAGTTTCAGCACATTGTCCATCATCCTTTTGAGTTCAAGCTAGCCTGGCTGAGGAAGGGTGATACCCTGAAACCAGTCCCAGAATGCTTGTTTGCGGTCAAGGGAGGACCCGGCCTGGCAGTTCGGACTGGTGAGCAAAATAATTGATGGATTAATCCCAGATCAGTGACTGGGTTGGATGTTTAAAACGCTTCAATGAGACAATCAGAGGTGTCTCCCAGATCCTGGCGCACACAGGGGAGTCTTTCTTTTCCCAGTTTATTAGTGCTTCTTGTCCTTCCCAACATATTCTCCCATACCCACTATCTCATATAAACGAATGTATTCTTCTGCAGACACACCTGTAAATGAAGAATAATACAATGCAGGCAAAATTATACGTTGAAGGTTAAGCATAGAAAATAAAATTTTAGGCCTTCGCTTGAGTTAATTTAGTAAACCATTTAATGTACATTTGAGATACATAGATATATGTGTACTTCTCTTCATAGATTTAAAATAATTATGAATAACCATGATTATACACCTCTAAAGTATAATACCACAATCCAAATACATGAATATCAATGCATACACATTTTATGTATTTCAACTGATTACACTTTAAACAATACTCTTGCAGCTTATAACAGCACAGTCATGTTATGGGTTCTCAGTCCTCCCACTGATGATGAGATAAGTTATCACCATCATGCTAAATCTCTCCGATGAGACCAGCTAAAACCTTGCCATTTTCATCTGTTTCTGTCTAGATTCCTCCAGATGCTTCATATCATCATAATATTTACACTGATTCTCTTCCAGCTCAACATGGGCTTTCTTTCACTTCTTTGCCTGTGCAACCTTCATTCTATGATAGATTTTAAACCCCACAACAATAGTTACTGCACACGTGGCAATAAATAACAACAGCTTCAAAAGAAAACCTACAACTCCACTTCCTAGGTTTCCAAACCAACTGCTGACAGAGGCAAACCCATTTCCAATAGCCTCCCAGGCATCTGTTGCTTCTATCTCCTTCAATTCCTTAGTCAACCTAGAAATGTTCTGAATATACTTCTCCAAGTCTCTACTTTTGTCTGGGATGTAAGTACATCATTGCTGACCTTTTAGCATCTTGCAGACTCCGCTCTCTTTTGTTGTAGAAGGTCTAAGACAAATCTGTTCCGCAAAACCATGGATCTTATCGCTACTATCTCTGCGTTCACAAGAAATACAGATTTTTTCATACTAATCACCAACTTATCTACTATTGTAGACAGTTTCCTAATCTTCAAATCATTCAAGATTACTCTTACAGGCGGTATCAACACACCAAACATATCTTCTAGTACCTCTCTAGCACTAACACCTCTTCTAGTTCTAGGTTTCGTATCCCACACAGGGTCATTGAAATAGTCCACATGATAAATCTTTTGAAAAACGATGTCAAAATACCATGTACCATGCCTTCCCTTGGATAATTTAAAGTAAGCACACCGTCAGCAAACATAATAAACCCCAGGAAACTCAGGATCCTTATCATCTAAAAAGAGTTCATTCTTTCCTATGACATCTAATGTGTCTATGAAAAACGGTTCTAAATAACTTTGATCAATATGGATGCGCAGCTTTCCCTTATGCTAGCAATCTATAGCAAATGCTGGTAAGTTTCCCTTCACGTGATGTTCAATTTCCCCTCTAATGGTGTTTCTTAAGATCTCTGTCAGTTTCCGATTTGGACTCTAAGAGGCATATTTAAGAAAAGTGGCACTGCACACAGTACAGCATCACTTTTCTTGAACCCCCTAGTGCCCCTCTAATGCCACCATCTGTGTGCCATATTTAAAATATGGTGCACCATGGTGGTAGGGAGGGGACTACCATCTGAATGTTTTACGTTAGTCTGGCGCTTTGCAGGATTAGCATAAAACAATTCTGACGCTAATCCTGCAAAGCACCCAGAGGGCCATTGTAAGCAATTGAAGGCTCCTTTCAACACCTGCTCTAAGCAAGAGTTAAAAGTGCCGAAAATAATGCTGCAAGGAAATCTCTTAGATTATAAATATATGTTTGTAGAATAATCTCCTCTAGAATCATCTATGTGTAATGCCTTATCATCCAGCCTATATAAACTACAATCTCTAGTACTTAGGGACTGATTTAATGCCTCCTTGTGCCACATTAGAGTAATTTGCACCACTTTGTAACCCAGGCATAATGTATGCAAAGGGGGCGAAAAAATAGTGCACAGAAATCTAAAAGATTTCTTTGTGTCATTTATGTCAGCACTTTATTGTGTTTAATGGGCCTCATTGGGCTTTGCAGGATTAGCGTCAAAATTGTTGATGCTAATCCTGCAAAGTTCTGAACTAACGTAACATTTTTTGACACTAGTTCCCCTAACTACCGCCATGGTGCACCGTATCTTAGATATGTTGCACACATGGTGGTATTATAGGGGGCGCTTGGGGCGCAAGAAAAGTGGCACTGCACTGGGTGCAGTGCCAATTTTCTTAAATCAGGGCCTTAGTGTTTGCAGGGGAACACTCGATCATATCTCATTTGTTGCAGAAGGGATAGGAGAAAATGCTTCTATCAATAAAATAATTAATCCTTCAAGAACATCAGCAGTAGGACACCTAAAATATACCTACATCTATGGGTCTGGCTAGTTTATATAATTTCTCTAAAATCAGATCTTAAATGTAATAGACTCTCCCGCACTGTTTCAGGAAAGGGAAATCCTCTATGCCTTTTCGAAGACAGATAGAAACATGGCTCTTTTCCCTCAAATTATAACTTTTTGTCCATGAAAGTTGTCACTCCTCCCTCATCTTCTTTTGCTCTCACTTCCACTTCTTTCTGCTTAGCACTTCGATGCTACGCCCAGAACACGCTTTACAAATGCAAATACAAATACTTCCAATGCGGTGTACAACAATCTCAGGGTCTCATTATTAAAATAAGTCCTGCAATCTGATTCCAAAGAAGTCAGGAAGCCAAAACTGGGTATAGACTCTCTCAACAACAATTTTGCTACAGTGAGTCTGTCATTTCCTCTGGTCGGGTAAGCTTCAACCCAATGTGAGAAGAATAATACAATCACCAGGACATATCCTAGCCCATTACACACAAACATCTTGATAAATTCCAACCGCATCATGTTAAAGGGTCCTCCTGATCTTCTTATGTGACTATGGTGGTCATTACAACCCTGGCGGTCGGTGTTAAAGAGGCTCTAAAACCGCCAACAGGCCGGCGGTAAAAAAATTTGAATTACGACCGTGGTGGAACCCGCCAACAAAGAAAGCCACTTTAACACTCCAACTGCCACGGCGGTACAAACAGTGCGGTGGTCACCGCCAACAGACAGGTGGAGGCCAATGTACTGCCCACAGTATCACAACCTACCAATCCGCCACCTCTTCCGGGGCGGACTCACCGCGAACAAAAACACGGCGCAAACTGGACTTTGAAGGGAAAACGCTCACCTCTACACACCCCACGAGGAACTAGGACACCATGGAACCAGAGCTTCACATTTTCCCAGCCTTTATGTTCTTGCTCCTCTACCAGGAGCACGAATGCCGTCAGCAAAGACCACGGTGAGTACTGCACCTACAACACAGGGGAGGGGGGAGGAAAAAACAGGGACACACACATGCAATACGCCTCACCCCCACCCCCAACCTCACCCACTACAACACACACACTAATACAGCATGATACATTACATTTACACCCCCCAACCCCCCCGGAAGAATGCAAAGACAAAAGGAAATGAGTGTAACCATTGTAATCTATTAAAAACCAGTACACAAAAATATATATACACTATTAACAAATAAATACACCAAGAATAGAAGTCCAGGTATTGCTCCATTTAAGTCCGTGGAACACTGGGCCCACACTGCATGGTCGAGCCCCACACAAGGTACCCGAACATGACGGAGAGAACACTGCAGGGCATCAGATAGAAATAAAACAGGCACCTCAGGGGGAAGGGAAAGGGGGGCCACCTCAGACGGTTGAGTGCACGACACCAAATCCACAATGGGGTCACATGCCCACTGTTCAATCCTGGGGAGTACAAAGCCACAGTCGCTCAAGTCTCTACAGTGGGTGGGTTGCCCACTGTTCAATCCTGGGGAGTGCAAAGCCACAGTCGCTCGAGTCTCTAAAGTGGGTGGTTTGCCCACTGTTCAATCCTGGGGAGTGCAAAGCCACAGTCTCTCAAGTCTCTACAGTGGGTGGGTTGCCCACTGTTCAATCCTGGGGAGTGCAAAGCCACAGTCTCTCAAGTCTCTACAGTGGGTGGGTTGCCCACTGTTCAATCCTGGGAAGTGCAAAGCCACAGTCTCTCAAGTCTCTACAGTGGGTGGTTTGCCCACTGTTTAATCCTGGGGGGTGCAAAGCCACAGTCTCTCAAGTCTCAACAGTGGGTGGTTTGCCCACTGTTCAATCCTGGGGAGTGCAACGCCACAGTCTCTCAAGTCTCTACAGTGGGTGGGTTGCCCACTGTTCAATCCTGGGGAGGGCAAAGCCACAGTCTCTCAAGTGGATAACAGTTTCCACTGGTTCTGGAGGGGGCTGTGTGCCCAGAGTACTTCATCCTGCCAAGGACTGAGTTAGTGGATTCCTTTCTCCACTGGTTCTGGAGGGGGCTTTGTGCCCACAGTGCTTCATCCTGCCAAGGACTGAGGTTGTGGATGCCTTTCTCTACTGGTTCTGGAGGGGGCTTTGTGCCCAGAGTGCTTCATCCTGCCAAGGACTGAGGTAGTGGGTGTAAATCTCCACTGGTTCTGGAGGGGCATGTGTGCCCAGAGTACTTCATCCTGCCAAGGACTGAGGTTGTGGATGCCTTTCTCCACTGGTTCTGGAGGGGGCTTTGTGCCCAGAGTGCTTCATCCTGCCAAGGACTGAGGTTGTGGATGCCTTTCTCCACTGGTTCTGGAGGGGGCTTTGTGCCCAGAGTGCTTCATCCTGCCAAGGACTGAGGTAGTGGATGTAAATCTTCACTGGTTCTAGAGGGGGCTTGGTGCCCATAGTGCTTCATCCTGCCAAGGACTGAGGTAGTGGATGTGATACTCCACTGGTTCTGGAGGGGGCTTTGTGCCCAGAGTGCTTCATCCTGCCAAGGACTGAGGTAGGGGATGTGATATTCCACTGGTTCTGGAGGGGGCTTTGTGCCCAGAGTGCTTCATCCTGCCAAGGACTGAGGTTGTGGATGCCTTTCTCCACTGGTTCTGGAGGGGGCTTTGTACCCAGAGTGCTTCATTCTGCCAAGGACTGAGGTTGTGGATGCCTTTCTCCACTGGTTCTGGAGGGGGCTTTGTGCTCAGAGTGCTTCATCCTGCCAAGGACTGAGGTAGTGGATGCGATACTCCACTGGTTCTGCAGCGGGCTTTGTGCCCAGAGTGCTTCATCCTGCCAAGGACTGAGGTAGTGGATGGGATACTCCACTGGTTCTGGAGGGGGCTTTGTGCCTAGAGTGCTTCATCCTGCCAAGGACTGAGGTAGTGGATGTAAATCACCACTGGTTCTGGAGGGGGCTTGGTGCCCAGAGTGCTTTATCGTGCTCGTAGCGGACTCAGTAGCGTCAGTGCTCTTGGCGCTCATGGGCCAGCGGTGCTTGTGGCAGTGGTGTCCTGTTCAGCGGTTCTTGTGGCGGCGGTGTCCTTTGCAGCGGTGCTTGTGGTGGTGGTGTCCTTTGCAGCAGTGCTTGTGGCGGTGGTGTCCTTGGCAGCTGTGTTTGTGGTGGCGGTGTCCTTTGCAGCAGTGCTCTTGGCGGTGGTGTCCTTTGCAGCGGTGCTTGTGGCGGTGGTGTCCTTGGCAGTGACTCGGCTGCTGGTGGTCCTGTCTGGGCCTGCGGGGCTGCTGCTGGCGGTCACCTCCTGGCCAGCGGGGCTAGTGCTGACGGTCCTGTCTGGGCCTGCGGGGTTGCTGCTGGCGGTCGCCCCCTGGCCAGCAGGGCTGGTGCTGGCGGTCCTGTCTGGGCCAGTGGGGCTGGAGGTCGCCTCCTGGCCAGCGGGGCTGGTGGTGGCAGTCCTGTCTGGGCCTGCGGGGCTGCTGTTGGCGGTGCTGATGGCAGTCGCCTCCTGGGCAGCGGGGCTGATGGCGGTCGCCACCTGGCCAGCAAGGCTGGTGCTGGTGGTCCTGTCTGGGCCAGCGGGGCTGGTGCAAGCGGTTGCCTCCTGGCCAGCGGGGCTGGTGGTGCCGGTCCTGTCTGGGCAAGCGGGGCTGGTGCTGGCAGTCCTGTCTGGGCCTGCGGGGCTGGTGCTGGCGGTCACCTCCTGGCCAGCGGGCCTGGTGGTGGCGGTCCTGTCTGGGCCAGCGGGGCTGCTGCTGGCGGTCACCTCCTGGGCAGCGGGGCTGATGGCAGTCTTCTACACCTTGTCGATCTTCCCAGACTTGCCGGGTTTCTTGTGCCCCTTCCCCACCTTGGAAGGTGTCGCAGCTGACTCCACACTCCCACCTGTACCCCTGGAGCGGTTTTGGTGGCTGGTGTCTTCCCCTTCTCCCGCCGGGCACTGGCCAACTTTTGATGCTTGACAGGTGGGGGACTGTCCGTGCTGTGGCTCCATGCCACACTGGCTGCCCTGCTGCTTGGTGCACTCCAGAATCCGGTGACTACTGGCACCACTGATCCTGCCAATGTTGTGGCTGAGGTGCTAGGTTGGGACCTGGAGAGTCGGGCCCTACGAGACTGACGGGGTGGGGGAGGTGAGGGAAAGAGGTCAAGGGTGGACAGGAAAAGTTTCTTGGGAACACTGGGACGGGTAGCTGGAGGGGGTTTAGGAGTGGAGGAAGAGGTTGTGGTTGTAGGAGGTGTTCGTTTGGTGACTTTGGGTGAAGGTGCATGCGCTGGAGGCTGTCGTGAGGTGGATGGCTGTTGGGTGAGTGTGTGCCTGCGTTTGTGTACCTTGGAAGGTGGCATCACAGACACACTGGGTGAGGACACAGGGGATGTGTGAATGGTAGTAGGGGTGGTGACTGCATTGAGCGGGGTGTGGTGGTGTATGGGCTGGTGATGGAAGTAGTGGCTGTAGATGTAGTGCATGCAGGTGTGAGTGGAGACGAGACTGGGAGGGAGGAGGGAGACGAGGAGGAGGGGGACACAGTGAGGGCAGTGGATGTTGCTATGTCTGCATGTGTATGATGTTTGCATGAGTGCCTGTGGGATGTGTGGTGCTTATGTTTGCCTGAGCTTCCTTTGTTTGTTGGGGTGTGTGCATGCTGGTCTGATGGTGTGCTTCGGGTAGGCTGAAGTACAGGGGTGTAGGTCTGGGTGGAGGAAGTTGGAGGGTGGAGCCTAGAGACAGGGACAATCGCTGCCATCAGTGCTGAGGCCAGAGTCTGAAAAGCTCGCTGAAGGGCTGCCTGACCAGAATGAATGCCCTCCAGGAATGCATTGGTTTGTTGCAACTGCCTCTCTACACCCTGGATGGCATTCAAAATGGTAGGCTGCCCAACAGTGAGGGACCTGAGGAGGTCAATGGCCTCCTCACTGAGGGCAGCAGGGGTGACTGGGGCAGGGCCTGAGGTGCCTGGGGCGAAGGAGATGCCGACCCTCCTGGGTGAGCGGGCACGGGGCAAAGGCTGAGGGGCTGCTGGGAGGACGGTGCTGGAAGGGGGGTGGCGGCTGTACCTGGAAATGCGGTGGGCACGGAGGGGCTCGCCATCGCAAGGGAGCTCTTATCAGAGGAGGAGTCTGTGTCGCTGGTCTCAGCTCCTGTCCCCGCCGTGGAGGTCCCCTCGCCCTCCGTCCCACTGGTGAATTCAAACTCCGTAGTGTCGCCCTCCAGGGCCATGTGGGCTGCAGATGCCTCCTGCTCCGGTGCCACTGCTCCTCTGCCTGATGATGCTAATGCACACAAGAACAGGGAGACCACAAAAAGGGGGGAGACAACAGAAGAAAGACATGTTGAGTGCATGCATTACCGCTACCATTGGCAGACACGACAGACACAGAAGCCCCCTGCACTACGCCGCGCACTTAGGGTCCACTATGCAATCGCTGGGACATGGCCTACAAGGCTATGGCCGACATCTGCACACATGGATGTCACAGAAGCCTGACTAGGTGTAGTTGGCACTGTACCCAGGTGGGGTGGGATGCCACAGGGCCTGCCTGAAAAAGGGGACCTAACTAGCACACTCGCCCTGGCCTAGGGGAACCCACAGCCCACCTCCCCCACCCAGATACCTCCACTGCGCACTGAATCAGCAGAATGAGAGTGTACTCACCCCCTTGTTGCTGCTGTGATGCCCTCAAGAGCCCATCCAACTCCGGGTATGCCACCGCCAGGATCCTGAACATCAGGGTGGTCATGGTGCGACGGGCACCCCTCCCACGTTGGGAGGCCATCCCCAGCTGGGCCTCCGCCGCCTTCTTGCTCCAGCGGCGAATGTCCTCCCATCTCTTACGGCAGTGGGTGCTCCGTCTGTGATAGACCCCCAGGGTCCGGACGTCCTTGGCGATGGCACGACAAATATCCTTCTTCTGGTGGGCGCTGACCTACAGGAATCATACAGGGGAAAAAGAAAAGTTATTACCAACTGCACCGTCACAGTCATTGGCCCGCATCCCTACACTTGCCATGTGGCACATGCACTCACCGTCGTTTCATGCACCCTCATTCTCCCCCCCTATCTTTCATCCACCCCACTCCACACAGGCATAGCCCATACAGCATGCTCCCAGTGTACTTACCTGTTTGTCTGGAGTACCGTAGAGGACCCCATCCACAAATTTGTCCAACTCCTCTGATGAGAAGGCAGGGGCCCTTTCCCCAGACGCACAAGCCATTGTCTCTTCCAGACTGAGGTCACAGCAGCACTTGCAGTGTAGGTCCTCTCCTGTCGAAGATCAGGTATCAAGTGATTGAAAAGATAGAAAATGGCGGTCACGTCCGCAGCAGTGCGTACCGTCACCGCCGGCGTACATCGTCATTGGCTCCTGGGACCCATAGAGTCCAATGTTAACCAATGCAGAATTTTGACGTGGCCTTCGACCGCCTACCGCGACGGTGTACAACGCCAGCGCAGTTACCTCATATTCCATTGTCCCACTTTACAGGTCAGGCAGCCGCCATTTCAGGGGCCCACATGGCTCTATTTTTAACTGCGTCACACATACCTAGGCCTTGCCTCAACACTCATACATGCTAATTTCAGATTATGAATCATGTTCTGTGTAAGCTGTGTGTACGTACCTATGAGTTGGTTGACTCTGTGCTCGCTATTGCACTTTATAGGCACCGTCCGCTGGGAGATGGGGGCATCCTCCAGTGTACAGACCGCTGGTGCACCTGGCGACAATGGAGGAAAGACATGTAATCATCACCTACAGGCTTGATCGTGCCACAATCCTGGAACTGTGTGCCCAGTTGGAGCCAGACCTGATGTCAGCTATCCGCCATCTCACAGGAATTCCCCATCAAGTGCAAGTGCTGTCAGTACTCCGTTTCCTAGCAAGTGGGTCTTTTCAAACTACAGTGGCCATAGCATCAGGGATGTCCCAGCCTATGTTTTCCAACGTGTTGTCCAGAGTGTTGTCTGCCCTGCTGAAACACATGCAGAGCTACATCGTTTTCCCTCAGGTGGAGGATTTGCCTACAGTGAAAGGTGACTTCTATGCCCAGGGACATATCCCCAACATCATAGGTGCCATTGATGGGGCACATGTAGCCTTGGTCCCCCCCCTGCAGGAGTGAACAGGAGTACAGAAAACAGAAAATTTATCATTCGATGAATGTGCAGATGGTGTGTTTGGCAGACCAGTACATCTCCCATGTTAATGCCAAATTCCCTGGCTCAGTGCATGACGCTTACATCCTGCGGAATAGCAGCATCCCTAATGTGATGGGGCAACTCCAGAGGCACTGTGTGTGGCTATTAGGTGAGCACCTAGAACAAAATCAGTGGGAATAGTTGTCTGGATCTGGGGATATCCCTACAGGTTAGTGTGTGTCTAACAGTTGTCCCTCGACATTTGCAGGTGACTCTGGGTACCACAACCTGTCATGGTTACTGACCCCAGTGAGGAATCCCAGGACAAGGGCAGAAGAACGCTACAATGAGGCCCATGGGTGAACTAGGAGGATTATAGAGTGGAACTTCGGCCTCCTGAAGGCCAGGTTCAGGTGCCTCCATATGACAGGTGGTTCCCTATTCTACTCACCAAAGAAGGTATGCCAGATCATCGTGGCCTGCTGTATGCTTCACAACTTAGCTTTGCGACGAGAGGTGCCTTTTCTGCAGGAGGATGGTCCAGATGGAGGTGTTGTGGCAGCTGTTGAGCCTGTGGACAGTGAAGACGAGGAAGCAGAAGAAGAGGACATCGACAACAGGAACTCGGTTATCCTGCAATACTTCCAGTGAGACACAGGTAAGAAGACAAACCTGCCTACTACATGTAAATTAATACTACTACCTGTCTACTGTCTGTCCTTTTCTCCCAGTATATGGTCACTGAGTTTTCACTTTCCCTTACGATTTCACAGATGTGGGTCCCACTGTGTGACATCTGCTTTGTTTCCTCATGTACTAGAGCTGTGTGACATAGGTATGTTGACATTACAATTGAAAGAGCATTTTGTCTCTGTAATTGTTAATACACTGTTTCGAAATCACAGACATACTCCAGATTGTTTTGTGCTTAAGGGTGTTTATTTTGGTGCTCAATATTGGAAAATGCTGTAAAATGGGGAGGGGTGATGGTGGAGGAATGTCCATGGCAGAGTCCAGTCTATTTGTTTCACAGGTGCATTGTCCAAAGGGGCATAGGAAGTGGAGCTGAGGCAGTTTGAGGATGGACAGGGTGACAAGGTGGGACAAAAGGATGACATTCAGGGTGGTCTCATTTCTTGGCGGGGGTCTTGGCATCGTTCTCTGTCTTTATCCTGTATCTCAGGGACCGTTTGCGGGGTGGTTCTGCATCTGCAGGGGGTGGGGTGCTGGTGTGGTGGTCATGTGGCAGTGCCTCCTGTCCACTAGCGCCGGCGGAGGTGGTGGGCAGTTCATCGTCCAGGCTAGTGTCAGGGGCCCCTTGTTGTGCCACAGTATCCCTCCTGGTGTTGAAGCCTTCCTTCAGCACCCCTACGATGGTGCCCAGGGTATAATTGATGGATCTGAGTTCCTCCTTTAAGCCCAAATACTGTTGCTCCTGCAGCTGCTAGGTCTCCTGAAACTTGGCCAGTACCGTTGCCATGATGTTGGAGAGGGCCTCGTGGAGAGTGGGTTCCCTGGGCCTGTCCTCCCCCTGTCGCACAGCAGCCCTCCCAGTTCCCCTGTGTTCCTGGGCCTCTGTCCCCTGAACGGTGTGCCCACTACCACTGCCCCCAGGTCCCTGTTGTTGTTGGGGTGGTGGGTTAGCCTGGGTTCCCTGTAGTGGTGGACACACTGCTGATTGACGTGTCCTGAGGACAGAGGTATGGGCCCGCTGGGTGGGTGCTGTGCTGGTGTTTCCAGAGGGGGGAAGCTCTGTGGTGGCCTGTGACTGTGCGAGGTCCCAGATGGGCTGGGCTGGTCATCTAGATCCAGTTGGACAGAGCTGCTGTCATCACTGTGGGCCTCTTCTGTTGGTGGTGTGGACATGTGTGGACCCTCCTGTGCGGTGACATTGGGTAGGGGTCCTGCAGGGGTGTAAAAGCATGATTATTGCATCTCTGTGTACCATGGTGTGCAATGGGTGGGTGACCGTGTACCACAGTGCTTGCATTCCTGTGTGGGACCTTGTGTGATGATGGTTTAGGGAGGGTGTATAGGTATGTGCCGTGGGCATGCATTGGTGATGGGTGTCCCTGCTTTGGTGTTGCATACAGGGCTTGGTGTTGGGATGTGTGGTTTGTGATAGTGGGACATGTGTGAAGAGTTGGAGTGATGGGGTGAGGGCGAGGGTGGGGGTATGTGATAGCATGCAGGTAGGGTGGGGGATAAGGTAGTTAAGGTTTGACTTACCAGAGTCCATTCCTCCAGCTACTCCTTCGAGGCCCTCAGGATACAGATTCGCCAAGACCTGCTCCTCCCATGTTGTTAGTTGTGGGTGAGGAGGTGGGGTCTGCCGCCAGTCCTCTGTACCACGATGTGGTGTCTTGAGACCACGGAACGCCCCTTCCCCCGTAGGTCGTTCCACCTCTTCCTGATGTCATCCCTATTTCTTGGGTGCTGTCCCACTGCGTTGACCATGTCCACTATTCTGCGCCATATCTCCATCTTCCTAGCAATGGAGGTGTGCTGCACCTGTGATCCGAATAGCTGTGGCTCCACACGGATGATTTCCTCCACCATGACCCTGAGCTCCTCCTCAGAGAACCTGGGGTGTATTTGCCGTGCCATGGGGTGGTGTGGGTGATGTGTGGGGAAAGTGTGTTGTGATATGTGGGGTGATATTTAGTGGTGTGTTGTGTGGGGTGCGTGGATGTTATGTGGGTGATGGTGTTGTGTGCCTGTGGATGCTTGTTTGTAGATTGTAGTTTCTTGCCTTCTTTCGGGATTTTGGTCGTAGAGGTTTGTGGGTGGGTGTTTTATATTGTATTGGATGTGTGGAAGTGGTGTGTGTATGTGTATCAAGTGTGTGTATTTCGAATTTCCCAATGTGGATGTGTTTTGTAAATGTGTGTGTATTTTGAGCTTGGCAGTGTGTACCGCCAATGGAATACTGCGGTTGAAAGACCGCCGCGTGGATTCTTGGGTCGTGATAGTGTGGGCGTATTCCTATTGGTGTGACGGTGGAGGTTTTGTTATCGCCTGTTTATCACTGACCTTTGGTGTGGCGGACTTGTGTGGGTGTCTGGATTTTGGCGGATTCCGAGCTGTGGGTCATAATGACCGTGGCGGAATTCCGCAGCCGAAGCGGTATGTTGGCGGTCTTCTGCACGGCGGTAAGCGGCTTTTACCACCAATGTTGTAATGACCCCCTATGTGTGGCTGTAGTTCTCTTTCCAACATTGTTCTGCTGGCATCCAACAGATTTGTGACACAACACTTCAGCCATCAACCTGAATTTATGATTAAAGCATGTTTCCCTAACCAACTTTAACATGGTGTTTCTACTCACATGAGCTGGACCATGGAAATACCTACTAACAAAGCCATACTAGTCTTCCATCCATTGAAACTCAAATGCCATCATCTCTTTTAACACTGCCCGCTCTGACCCAGTTCTGCTGTTCTTCCTCAGACACTTCTTCCTGAATCCTCTTTACCTCTTTACCTCTTCCCATGTATCTGCAGTTGTTAATAAAAGATTGCAGTAGGTCTCATGCTTTCCCTCATTAGCATACTCTCCATTAAAGGTACAGACATTGTGAACCCAGTACTTTGTGGCCTCATCAGCATAATTATTACCCAATGTCACATTAACATTTCCACAATGGTGTGCAGGACATTTGACAACTGCAACATGTTGATGCAATTAGAATGCTTCAAGCAGTTTCCTTACTTATTCACCATTATGGATTGGGATCCGAAAGACGTCATGAACCCCTTCTGGAACTATAATTGTCTGAAGTCATGAATGACACCAAAGCCATAATTACTATAAATACAAATTGTCACCTTCAGCAGGCCTGAAACATAGCATGTCCTAGTAAGAGAAAAAAGTTAAGCCACATGCACAGAAAATATTCCTTGGGCCCAGAAAACTTCAGCAACTCCTGAAATTGTGCAGACTGCATAATCAGATCACAGGCTTTCTCCATTGTCTCATAGACATGAACCATTAACATACAGCACAAAGTCAGATTCAGGTAGTGGCTCATCTGGTATATCTGGTCTCGGTTGATGCATAGTGCGTTGACATTGAGACATACATGACCCACTTCACATTCATCATTTTCATGATCAGGTACAGGTAACAAGGTAGCAGGATTTATAATACCACATCGCTTGACAGCCACATTTTCCACTGCAAGAATGATCTGTTCATACATGGTAAGGTGGCTACTTGTCAAATGCTTGGTTCTAGTCCTTGTCAACAACAAATATACAGAATGGGTATCATTCACTGATAAGGGGTAACCTATAAAAATATTCTCACACTTCTAAATGTTGGCACTAACAACCACCACTACATTAAGGTAACCTGGCAGTGCAATAGCTATGAGGTCAAGAGTAGCAGAGAAATAAGCCACAGGCCTTCTGGAGTTTCTGTGTAATTGTATAAGCACTGAGAGAGCGCAGCCCTCCTTCTCAGTGCATAAAAGTGCAAATGACTTCTTGTAACCAGGCTTTCCCTGTGTTGTGGCACAACAGAGTCGTTCTCTCAACTTTAGGAAGGGGATCAAGCAATCATTATCCCAAGGTACCAGATCAAACATATCCTTGTGTGTCAGCCTTTGCAAAGGTTTGGTAATAAAAGGTTGCAGTTGGTCTCATCCATTCCCTCATTTGCATACTCTCCATTAAAGGATCAGACATTATGAACACAGTACTTTGTAACTTCATCGGCATAAGTATTACCCAATGTCACGCGATCATTTCCACTACGGTGTGCAGGGCATTTGACAACTGCATCCAGTTTAAGCAATTATAACGCTTCAAGAATATTCCTTACTTGTTCACCATTCTGAATTGGTGATCCAGAAGACGTTATAAACCCCCTCTTGGACCATAATTGTCTGAAGTCATGAATGACACCAAACCCATACTGACTATAGATACAAATTATCACATTCAGCAATCCTGAAACACAGCATGTCCTAGTAAAAGCAAAAGTTCAGACACATGAGCAGAAAATAGTCAGTGGGGCCAGAAAGCTTCAACAACTCATGAAATTGTGCAGACTGCATAATCAGATCTCAGGCTTACTCCATTGTGTCATAGAAATGAACCATCAATATTTAGCACAAAGTCAGATTCAGCTAGTGGGTCATCTCAAATATCTGTTCTCAGTTGATGCATAGTTCAATGACATTGAGACAAACATGACCCACTTCACATTGATAAATTTCATGATCTGATACAGATAACAAGGTAGCAGAATTTAGAAAACCACAGCGCTTGACAGACACATTTTCCACTGCAAGAAAGATCTGTTCATACATGGTAAGGTGGCTTCTTGTCAAATGCTTGTTTCTAGTCCTTGTCAACAACAACTCTACAGAATGGGGATCATACACAGATAATGGGTGACCCATAAAAATGCTCTCACACTTCTCAGTGTTGGCACTGACAGCCGCCACTGCATTAAGGCAACCTGGCAGCACAGAAGCTATGGGGTCAAGAGTAGCAGAGAAATAGGCCACAGGCCTTCTGGAGTTTCTGTTAACTGTGTAAGCACTGAGATAGTGCAGCCCTTTTTCTCACTGCAGAAAAGTGCAAATTACTTATTGTAGTCAGGCTTTCCTAGTGCAGGGGCACAACAGAAACGTTCTCACAGCTTTAGGGTGGCAATCAAGCAATCATTATCCCAAGGTACCAGATCAAACACATCCTTGTGTGTCAGCCTTTGCAAAGGTTTGGACATTAGGGAATAGTTGGGTAGCCTCTGGCGACAGTAGCCCATCATTCCCAAAAACATCCTGACTCCCCTTTGGGTGGTTGGTTCTATTCATTTTTACAATTGCTAAAGTTCTCTCTTGCAACACTTTCCCTTCTCCTTTCTTAATATGATGTCGAAGATATTGAAACTCTTCGTAACAGAATTGCAACTTTCCCGGGGAAACTTTACATCAGTTCTCAGTCAGGTGGTTCAACAAATCTATAATATCCTGCTTGCAAGACTCTGTAGGGTTCAATGCCACCAATAGGTTGTCGATATACTGTATTGAAACTGATCTGCAAATCATGACCAGAGATTCCAGAATTTTCTTAAGCGTAAGAATCTAGTTGAAAATCGAAAGTACCCCTGTGGGATTCTGCACCATGCCAAGACACAACTTCTGAACCGAAATGCGAAGGGAAACTGACTGTCACCGTGCAACAAAACAATGGCAGTAAACCACTCAGCCTAACATGGATCCTGAAACAATATCACAGTTACATTCAATACTACAAGGTAACAAGGAATAACAATGTGGTTCACCCTTTGAAAGTCGTGCACAATGGAGTACTTCACATTCGACTTCTGTAAGCTCATAATGGGTGGGTTTCAAGGACTTCCTATTATTTCCTTCAAAATTCCTTGTTTAATCATGGACTCAGTTAGTAGAGTTATACCAGCAATCATTTCGGATGTCAGATTGTATTGAGGTGGTGTTAGGTACTCAGCATTTGGTTTCACTGTTATTCGACAGGTTCAACACCTTTGATCAACGTGATGTCCTTTCCTCAAAAATCCTGCACTGCAGACCTGATTTTCTATATAAGGTCGGTGGCAAATCATCTTTTTTAGCACGGTAAACAATGTGGTGCAAGATCCATCATTCGCAACTTTGAAGGTGACAGCTTCAGCATGGGTTTGCATCTCTACGCATGTTGGCATGCAATAGATGACACCATACAATTTACAAAGGAGATTCCTCCCTAACTAGTTCACCAGAGTAGAATCACAGACCACAAATTGGTGATTCTCTTCAGAGGAACCTATTTTCACAGGCAGTTCTATTGTTTCTTAGGTTGTCAGTCATTTATTCGCTACTGTTATAACTTGGATCTTTTTTCCTGAGAGGGGTAAGTTTGGAACTTCTACTGTTCTTAAAGTATAATGGGTAACACCAGTGTCAACCACAAATGAACATGGGTGCCATTCACTTCACCATCTATGAAAAGGCCACTCTGGTCGACCTCCAGGACTGTGGCAAGTATGCAAGCTTTCTCCCCCATCAGGGACAACCAGGCTGACTGATTGAACCTTAGCTCTCAACTATCACCAGCATATGAAACTGTTGGAAGGGATTATTGTCATGAAACACATTTGTTTTTACATTTGGGACCTTCTTGGAATTTTGTCTAGGGCATCCACGTTTTGGTGTGGCATCAGGGTGTGGGTGGTTTCTGGAACTCTCATCACAGAGCTTTTGATACATTAAAATGTTGTCTTGTCTGTATCTGCGTATTTTGAATCTGCACAAGATTGTTACTTTGGGGTTGTACAAATCGTAAATTTTGGAGCTGATTGGCTGGGTTAGGATGACATCCCCTTCCAATGCCCCGACCTGTTACAAAAATGACAAGGAGCTGACTTTTTCAAGCTATTTACATCCATCCCAGTACCAGATTCAATTGTAACTCCTCAACATCTTCCCTGAATTGAATTTACTTCCTGGTGCGTAGCTATGCTTTACATAGCACCAATATTCCCTAGAAATGGCTGCACCTGACTACTTCTCTCAGCATCCTTCATCTGGTCAACCATCAACATCTCCTTCAACTTCTTCTGTTTCATCTCAATTTCACCACTGCAATACTTTGCATACCTCAAGGTTTTGCCAACTGATAAATTCTGCCAACAAATTAAAAGCTGTGGAATCATCATACTAATCTCAGGTCTTAACCCTTTCATAAATCCTTGACACAAAATGTCCCATATCTTTGGGTTCAAGCACCTCCATTCTATTATACTGCTTGAATGCTTATAACAATCTCTCATAGTAAGCATGAATCAACTCTCTGGATTCCGGAGTTGCTGGATTCCTGATTTGCTCTGTCAGTTTTGATCCAATCTATATCTTGCGGTGGCACCTTTTTCTTCAAGACTGTCATCACCTGCTGATACGTTTTCATTGCCAATGGTGAAGGACCCTTTGTCACTAGACTTCTTGGTGGCTCTGACTCAGGCCATTGAACAAATACTTTACTTTTTGTCCACAAGTCACTCTGAACCACAATGTAAAACAGAGGATTCAAACCGCAGGGCCTCATTATTAAAATGAGTCCTACAATCTGATTCCAAAGAAGTTGGGAAGCCAAACATGGGTATAGAGTCTTGCAACAATAGTTTTACTACAGTAAGAGCATCACTTCTTCTGGTCAGGTAAGCTTCAACCAAATATGGGAAGATAAATATAATTACCAGGATATATCTAAGCCCATTACACACAAACATCTTGATAAATTCAAACTGCATACTGTTAAAGGGACCGCCTGATATTCCTATGTGACTTAAGCCCTCTTTTAGGACATGGGGGGATGCCCCACCGACAACCGTGCTGACGGTCGATGGAAGACCACCAGTGGCAGCAGCAGAAATCCCACCATAAAATGATACCTGGGGCCTCACCGCCATTAATTGTGGGGAGGATCGCCATGTGCCATGCTGGCAGTCGGTGGCGGGGGTGGATGCTGCTCCACCCTTACCGCCAAGTCAGCCCAGACACCGCCATGCCTATAATGATGCAGTCATAGGCATGGCGGTGTATGGAGATGCGGCGATGCCAGCGAAGCAGCATCCTAGGAGTCCGTTCCCTCCGAGAGCAGCGCTACAGAACAGGTAAGTGCAGCCCGAGAGGGAAGATGGTGAGGGGTGTGTGTGTTGAGTGAGTGAATGTGTGCATGGGGATGTGTGTTTGTGAAGGGGGGATGTGTGTCTGAGTGTATGATTATGTGTGTGTATGTCAATGTATGCCTGCATGTGTATTAGGATGTTGGGGGGCCTAAACAGATGTGGGGGTAGTGGATGGTGAGGGGGCTTTGGGGATAGCTTACAGGGTGATGGGGGAGGAGGGGTAGAGTGGAGGATGTCAGGGTTTGGGGGTGTCCAGGGGCTCAGGGGGGTATTTGGGGGTTGTGGCAGTGGGTGGGGGCCTAGCGTGTCACATACTGGGGACAGGAATGAGTATTCCTGTCACCAGCATGCTTTCCACCAGGGATTACCATGGAAGGTATCCCACCAGGAAATCCCTGGTGGAAATGCGATCATTATCCCACCAGAGGTCTAGGGTCCACCGCCAGGTCGAAAGTGGCTACCATCGGCCCGGCGGTCGATTCAGTCCTGATTTGCAGCCAGTTCACTACTGATATATTTATATGGTGGTCAGCACCGCCATGCCGTCGCCGGTAATTACCGCCACCACCGGCGGTGCGTTCATTACAACCATGTTCTAAATGAGGGCCTTAGTGTTACTGTAGTTCTCTGCCCAACATTGTTCTGCTGGCTCCCAACACATTTGTGACACAACACTTCAGCCATTAACCTGAACCTAGGATTAAACCAGGTTTGCTTAATCAATTTTACCATGGTGTCTCTGCTCACATGAACTGGGCTATAGAAATGCCTACTTGTTAGAGGTGACAAACTATTCAGCAACACGGGTCTTCCATCCATTGAAACCGAAATGCAATCATCTCTTTTAACACAGCCTGCTGTTCTTCCTCAGACACTTCTTCCCCAAGCCTCTTTACCTCTTCTCATGTATCTGCAGTTGTTAATAAAAGGTTGCAGTTGGTCTCATCCATTCCCTCATTTGTATACGCTCCATTAAAGGTACAGATATTATGAGCACAGTACTTTGTGACCTCATCAGCATTATTATTTCCCAATGTCACATGATCATTTCCACTATGGTGTGCAGGATATTTGACAACTGCAACCTGTTGAGGCAATTATAATGCTTCAAGAATGTTCCTTACTTGTTCACCATTCTGGATTGGGGATCCAGAAGACATCATGAATCCCCTCTAGAGCCATGATAATCTGAAGTCTTGAATGACACCAAATCCATACTGACTATAGATACAAATTGTCACCTTTAGCAATCCTGAAACACAGCACGTCCTAGTAAGAGCAAAAAGTTCTGCCACATGTGCAGAAAATATTCCTTGGAGCCAGAAAGCTTCAACAACTCATGAAATTGTGCAGACTGCATAATCAGATCTCATGCTTACTCCATTGTCTCATAGACATGAACCATCAACACAGAGCACAGGGTCAGATTCAGCTACAGGCTCATCTCGTATATCTGGTCTCGGTCGGTGCATAGTTCAGTGACATTGAGACAAACATGATCCACTTCACATTCATGATTTTCATGATCAGGTACAGGTAACAAGGTAGCAGTATTTAGAACACTACAGCGCTTTACAGCCACATTTTCCACTGCAAGAATGATCTGTTCATATATGGTAGGTTGCTACTTGTCAAATGTTTGGTTCTAGTCCATTTCAACTGCAACTCTACAGATTGGGGATCAGATAACGGGTGACCCATAAAAAATTTCTCACACTTCTCAATGTTGGCACTGACAGCCAACACCTCATTAAGGCAACCTGGCAGCACAGAAGCTATGGGGTCAAGAGTAGCAGAGAAATAGGCCACAGGCCTTCTAGAATTTCTGTGTAATTGTGTAAGCACTGAGAGAGCACAGCCCGCCTTCTCACTGCTAAAACATGAACATGACTTATTGTAATCAGCCTTTCCCGGTGCTGTGGCACAACAGAGACATTCTCTCAGCTTTAGGAAGGCCATCAAGCAATCATTATCTCAAGGTACCAGATCAAACACATCATTGTGTGTCATCCCTTCCAAAGGATTGGCCATTAGGGAATAGTTGGGTAGCATCTGGCGACAGTAGCCCATCATTCCCAAAAACATCCTGACTCCCCTTTGGGTGATTGGTGTATTCATTTTTACAATTTCTAAAGTTCTCTCCTGCAACACTTTCCCTCATCCTTTCTCAATGTGATGTCCAAGATATTGAAACTCTTCATGACAGAATTGCAACTTTCCTCCACCAATAGGTTGTCGATATACTGTATTGAAACTGAACTGCAATTCATGACCAGAGATTACAGAATTTTCTTAAGCTTTAAGAATCTGGTTGAAAATTGAAGGTACCCCTGTGGGATTCAGCATCATGCCAGGACACAACTTCCGAACCGAAATGCAAAGGGAAACTGACTGTCCTTGTGCAACAAATCAATGACAGCAAACCACTCAGCCTAACGGGGATTCTGAAACAATATCACAATTAGATTCAATACTACAACATAACAAGGAATAACAATGTTGTTGACCCTGTGAAAGTCCTGCACAATGCAGTACTTCTCATTTGGCTTCACTAAGCCCATAATGGGTAAGTTGCAAGGACTTCCCCTAATTTCATTCAAAATTCCTTGTTGAATCATGGACTCAATTACTGGAGTTATACCAGCAATCATTTTAAATGTCAAATTGGACTGAGGTGTTGTCGGGTACTCAGCATTTGGTTTCATTGTTATTCGGACAGGTTCAACACCTTTGATCAACCTGATGTCCTTTCCTGAAAAACCCTACACTACAGAGCTGACTGTCTCTTTAAGGTCGGTGGCAAATCATCTTTTTTTTAGCAAGGTAAACAATGTGGTAAAAGATCCATAATTCCCCACTTTGAAGGTGACAGCTTCAGCATGGGTTTGCATCTCTATGCATGTTGGCATAGAATAGATTACACCATACAATTTACAAGGAGATCTCTCCTTAAATGATTCACCAGAGTAGAATCACACATAACAAATTGGTGATTCTCTTCAGAGGAACCTCTGTTGTTTCTTGGGTTGTCATTCATTTATTCGCTACTATCATAACTTGGATCTTTTTTCCTGAGAGGAGTAGGTTTGGAGCTTCTATTGTTCTTAAAGTAGAATGGGCAACACTAGTGTCAACCAAAAATGACATGGTTGTCATTCACCCTAGCATCTATGAAAAGGACACTCTGGTTTACCTCCAAGAGAGTGCCAAGTATGCAAGCTTTCTCCCCCTTCAGTGACCGTCAGGCTGACTGACTGGAGCCTTAACTCACAACTGTCTTAAACATAGGAAACTGTTGGAAGGAATTATTGTCATGAAACACATTTGCTTTCACATTTGGGACCTCTTTAGAATTTTACCTATGGCATCCATGTTTTGCTGTGGCATCGGGGTGGGGGGGTTTGTGGAACTCTCATCACGGATCTTGTGGTACATTAAATTTGTGTCCTCTCTGTCTCTGTATATTTTGCATCTATAGGTTTGTTACTCTAGGGTTTTACAAATCCTGAATTTTGGAGCTGATTGGCTGGGTTAGGAGGACATTCCCTCTTCCAATGCCTCAACTTGTCACAAAAATGACAAGGAAGTGTATTTTTTAAGTTATTTACATCCATACCTTTACCAGAGTCAAGTTGAACTCCTCAACCACTTTCCTGAATTGAATGTGCTCCCTATGCATTGCATAGCACCAACATACCCTACAAATGGCTGCACTTCTCCTAGCAGCCTTCATTTGGTCAACCATCAACTTCTCCTTCAACCTCTTCTTTATCATCTCAATTTCACCACTGCAATACTTTGCATATCTAAAGATTTTGTCAACTAATTTATTCTGCCAACAAATCAAATGCCGTTGAATCATCATACTAATCTCAGGTCTCAACCCTTTCATAAACCTTGACACTAAATTTCCCATATATTTGGTTTCAAGCACCTCCATTCTATTATACTGCTTGAATGCTTATAATGATTTCTCATAGAAAGCATGAATCTACTCTCTCAATTTTGATCCAATCTTTATCTCTCAGTGGTATCTTTTTCTTCAAGAATGTCATTGCCTGCTGACATGTTTTCATTGCCAATAGTGAAGGACCTTTGTCACTAGACTTCTTTGCGGCTCTGACTCAGGCCATTGAGCAAATAATTTACTTTTTGCCCACAAGTCACTCTGAACCACAATGTCAAACAGAGTATTCAAATCCACTTGTCTGTGAAACCTTCACAAACCTCTTAACTTGCTTATACCACTCTACTGACTTTTCCCTCAGCTTTTAGAAATTACAAGTAAAACAGGTAAGATAATTTCTTCTCTATCATACGTGTATATAACCTTCACTAGACGCTCCTTTAAGGCGAAATTTGTTGCATCCACCTCTACTTCAGAAGGTGGTTCTCCTTTTAGTTTTTTTGCTTTTTTTACCTCACCCATTAGGCTTCCCATTTATCTAACTCATTCCTTTTCCAAATGCTTTGAATCAAATCTTTAATTTGTATTTAATCTCTGAAGTTCTCATACAAGTTATATCCTCCTCATTAAAACATACCCACTAACTTCTCTGAAAAGTTTGGTCTTTATCATGTCTATCTTGAATCGTTGAACTAACTCCTAAAATTTGCTGTAAACTTGTCTGGCATGTCTAGAAACATCTTTACACATGAGCACTAGTTAATTTTCATGATAAGTATCTAAATAGGTCATTGCAAAGTTCACACTTATCATCTCATTCAATTTTGCCACATCCACCAAATTTTCTCTCTCCAGTGACTGAATTGCTAACTGACTCACCTCAGTAGTACTCACACTTTCTCTTGGAGGAGTATCATTATTAGGGGGCATATTTAAGGGCCCCTAGCACCACCTAAGCACCACCATAGCATTTTTTTTTTACGCTAAGGTGGCATTTTCTCTGTGCCATATTTACAAAGTGGCACAATGCATTAAATGTGCCATTTTGTAGACGCTTGCGCCATATTATGCCTGCGATCCCTCGTTAGGGTGGCCGAAACAATGGTGCAAGGAAATCTAAGAGATTTCCTTGCACCATTGTTTCGGCACTTTTAATGCCTGCTCAGAGCAGGCGCTAAAAGGGGACATGCTATTATTTATAATGGGCCCCTATGATCTCTGCAGGAGTAGTGCTAACATTTTGGCACTACTCCTGCAGAGTACATAAATAGCATCACAATAAATGATGCATTTGCCCCTACCCTGCTTGATGGTGTGCCGTATTTTACCACACTTGGTAGTGGTAGGGGGAGCGCTAAGGGGTGCAAGGAAAGAGGTGCTGCACTGGGTACAGCGCCACTTTTCTTAATTCTACCCCTAAAAGCCACCACCCATTCATCTATTTCTTTAGTGCTAAGACCCTGTGGCACCACAGGGACCCTAGACATATTTACATCCCCATATGCAACCCTACTTGAAGTTGATGGTGGCTCCCATACTGGTGTTCCAGAAGTTGGCACTCACTGATATGTACCTATGGAACCACATTGTGGAAGATTTAAAGTTAGCACTTGCCACACAATGAGACCTTATGTGTTTTAGATCCAAAGGCACAAATCCTCTTGTTGCATGATTTGCTACCAAAGTATCTGATCCACCGGCTGCACTCGAAACAGCCAAATTCGGAGTTATTTTTTTCTGGGACATCAGGCTTGTACTTAGGGCCACAGGTCCAATAGTAACTGGGACTGGAAGAGATCAACAATATTTGGGGTGACAGAATCAGCTGGAGCACAAATTCCTGTACCCTCTCCCCTTGATTCCCAATGTTTATTTGCCGGAGTAACCCCCAAAGGATCAGGAGCTACATTCACCAGAGCAGTGACTAATCCAATCTTTCCCCCACTACCTGTGAGATTTACAACATCCTCTCAAGTCTTATTGTATAGATATCAACATTATGACAATAGCACTTCTAGAACACTGTCTCTTGAATCACTATCACAAACCTCACTCATATCATCTGATTCCTTTTGCTTTCCCTCTTTTTTTTTCCTGTCTCTTTTTTCCTTCTTTCCCTTCAAAGCTATGCTTGTCATATTTGGATACAATCTAACTCCTTTTATCATATCAGTTGTCATTCGTTTCTTTTCTGCATCCCACCTAGCTTCCTCAAAGGTGAGCACTAAGCAGCATGTTCCCAAGCATTAAGCACCTGATATTGTGCAGGCCTAAAAGGTGGTTTCATCGCATACAATACTCTCCTTACATTTTCAATCATTCTCAAATTAAGTGTGCCATATCATGGGATCCTCAATGCACCTTCTTTCTCAGTAATCTTGTGCCACTGACCAAGCCCAATACCAAATTGAAGCCCTACCTTTATTGCCATATAATGACCTGGGGTATCTTTCAGGAGATGCCTCTTCCCCCTCCCTAATAGTAATATGCACATCCCCTCTAAGCAAACGTCATTTGTCCTTAAAATAATTCATGTTTTCAACCAAACATCAATAATCATAAACAGGAAATTTGTTCCAGACCAAGAAGTGATTCTTAGTTAACAATACCTTGTTCAGCAGTGGCAACAAATCATAGCACATCGCCTTCTGACCTCCAAAATACCAGTGTGGCACTACACCAACAGACCCATACAAGCACAGCACACCATGATGTCAATTTCACTCCTTGCAGCGCAACACTCTCCTTTACAATCTGCACACTCTGTCCACAACATCACACACACATATAACAAAATACAGTACACTAACCTTTTTCTGCTTCACTAAAGAATTGACAGTATCCAGTCACACAAGAGTATCAAATACATTGAATGTAACCTTGACCTGTGGGCTATCATCCGAATTAGTAAAGGTTTACCCTGTACATTAAAAGCCACAATATCAATCTCCTCACATTCACACAAAAATATATCCTTATCTCAATTGTGCCATTGGTGATGTCTCACAACAAGCAGCACCAAACGAAGCAGACAATTACAATATGGTGTCTTCTGCACCTTGTAATACTCTTCCAGGATCCTAGGTCACGTCAGACTTGATAACAACTTAAATTTCTTTTACTAACACCACACTCACACAGCATTCTAAAAACCATCGCAAAACATCATCCAAAGTTCATGTTAACGCAAATTTAAGGATGAATCAACATAATTTATGACCCTATTGATACACAATCCTCTACTACTGATTTGACTCTCTTCCAGATCGCTGAAATTCTGCCGATCCTCCAAAGCCTGGACATGGACACTAGCGACTGGGTTCCGGAGACTAGCTAATCTCAAATAAAGGGTTTCAGCTCCCCTTCCTTTGGGATCCTAACCATCTTCCTGTTTACTTTCCTATTTCTCTTCTTTTGATGGACCATTTTAGAAGTTTTCAGGGGTAAAGGGACATAAATCAACATTTCAAATTAATTAACAGTGTAACCTATTTGGTCACCAATTAAATCTTGGAGTTGGAAAGTACAGTTCAAAGTTTTAATTCAAATGTAAGGGCAAACTTATGTAAATGAGTTTCAAGAACATATGATATAAGTTCAAAATCACCAAAGGTGAAGTAAAGCATCAAATCACATTAAATTGTACCAGCATAAAGTATACAATAACCTCAGTAGCAGCAATCCAAATGATGAGGAGCTGAATGTGATGGTCACTATAAAAGTTGGGATCTTCTTGTCTAATCATTTGAAAGCTAATTCATTCTAAATATCCTACCTAAGCTACAGGGGAAATAATAATTTGTTTTTAGGAAATATTGACAAAACTGGAAAAAATCAGAAAGTATAAGCATAATAGAAACCTCTGTAGAGGTTCTGAAAGAAAGTGTGCATTAGCAGAAAGCCACTCAACCAGAGTGAGAATAGAGAGGCCTGTAAATCTCTTCATCTCAGGGGACTAGGCTCTAGTCACAGAGTAAAAGAGGTCTGCTGCCATCTAACTAAATGAATATCAATCTAGACCTTGCAGAACCTTGGAGATTCAACAGGATCCACCAGGAGTTTTCCATCTTCTGTGCTCAACTGGAACTTACAACTCCCATCAGTCTTTCATCCCATGAAACAAGCATCGAGATGTGTAGGAAAGTACCATCTTTCTTGGCATGTTACCCCCATTTTTACCTCTATGCTAGTATGTTTTTGCCTGTCTCACTGGGATCCTGCTGGTCAGGACCCCAGTGCTCATGATGTATGACCTAATGTGTGTGTTGTCAGTAGTGCTTAACTGCTGTACTGAGGCTCTGCCATTCAGAACCTCAGTGCTTATGCTCTCTCTGCTTTTAAATTGGTCACTATAGGCCAGTGACTTAATTTAACAATTACAATTTACACACTGGACCCCCCTTATAAGTCCCTAGTATATGGTACCTAGGTACCCAGGGCATTGGGCTTCCAGGAGATCCTTATGGGCTGCAGCATTTCTTTTGCCACCCATAAGGAGCTCAGACAAACCCTTTCACAGGACTGCCTCTGCAGCCTGTGTGAAATAGTGCACACATTATTTCACAGCCATTTTCACTACACGTAAGTAACTCATAACTCACCTATATGTCCAACCTTCATTTATTGAAGGCTAAGTGCAAAGTTACTAAGTGTGAGGGCACCCTTGCACTAGAAAAGGTGCCCCCACATAGTTCAGGGCCGATTCCCAGGACTTTGTGAGTGTAGGGACTCCATTACACAAGTGCACTACATATAGGTCAATACCTATATGTAGCTTCACAATGGTATCTCTGAATATGGCCATGTAAGGTGTCTAAGATCATGGAATTGTCCCCATTCCAAATCTGGTATTGGGGAGCCAATTCCATGCATCCTGGGGGCTCTACCATGGACCCCCAGTCCTGCCAAACCAGCTCTCTGAGTCTTGCAATGCAGCTACAGCTGCTGCCACCTCACAGGCAGGATTCTGCCCTCCTGGGGTCTGAGCAGCTCAGTCCCAGGAAGGCAGAACAGAGCATTTCCTTTGGGAGCAGGGTGTTACACCCTCTCCCTTTGTAAATAGGTGTTACAGGCTGGGGAGGGGTAGCCTCCCCCAGCCTCTGGAAATGCTTTGAAGGGCACAGATGGTGAACTCCTTGCAGAAAGCCAGTCTACACCAGTTCAGGGATCCACAGTCCCTCCTCTGGCACAAAACTGGACAAAGGAAAGGGGATTGTCCACTCCCCTGTCCATCACCACCCCAGGGGTGGTTCCCAGAGCTTCTCCAGTGTGTCCCAGACTTCAGCCATCTTGTTTTCCAAGGTGTGGGACACTCTGGAGTCCACTGAGTGACCAGTGCCAGCAGGTGATGTCAGAGACCCCTCCTAATAGGTCCATACCTGATAAGGTAGCCAATCCCCCTCTCAGGGCTCTTTAGGGTCTCTCCTGTGGGTTTCTCTTCAGATTCTACTTGCAAGTTTCCAGCAGGAATCCTCTGCAACTACTTCTTCATCCTCTGACCTTGGATCAACCACTGACTGCACCAGGAACCGCTGTAACAGCAACAAAGTATCCAGAAGGGCTACATTTCCTCTGCAACTTCACCCCCAGCCAGCAACTGTAACAGTTTCCATGGTGTGCACGCTCTGGGGACTCCCTGTCTTCACCCTGCACCAGAAGGACAAAATAAATCTACCGTGGAGTGACAGAGTCACTTCCCTGCTCACGCAGGCACCTTCTAAGTTGACGACTGGATCTCTTGGACTCATCTCCTGGTGATGAGTATGCTCCATGGAACACAGGTGGTGGACCCCTTCGTCACAGACTGTCCTAAGGTCCTGCTGTCACAATTTGGAGGAGGTAGGAGCTTGCCTTCCCCGAGTATGACAGTACACCTGTGCACCACATCTTCTTCACCTCCTGAGGCCTCTGTGCACTATTTGCAAAATTCCTTAGTGCACAGCCTGGCCCAGGTCCCCAGCACTCTATCCTGCGATGCTCAACTCGCTGAGTTGACCTCTGGCGGCGTGGGACCTTCCTTTGTAGTGCTGCACCAAGTGCATTTTGCACCTCCTTTGTCCCCGTGTCCTGGGACTCCCATGGGTGCTGTCTGGTCGACTGAGGACTCTCTGAAGTGCTGAGAGCCCTCTCTTCCTCGTCATGCAGAGTTGATGCCCCCAGGTCCCTCCTGGGCACTGACAGCGCCCCTTTGATGCAAAACGCAACTTTGCCAGAACCAAGGCTTGTTGGACGAATCCAGCACCAAAACTTGCCTGCATCCAACTTCTCTTTGTGGGACATCCATTGCATCATGCAGAAATCCGCTTACATCTTCCTTGGGTGCATTTTTGCAGTCTTCGTCCAACCAGGGACTCTTCTTTTGCACCCTCTTCTGGGTTGGCAGGGGCTCATGTACTTCCTCAAACTTCTTCTGACTTCTGGACTTGGTCTCCTTCCTTTGCAGGGCTTCCGTTCCAGGAATCCACCATCTGTTGTTTGCAGTCTTGCTTGGTTCTTGCAATAACTCTAATCGCGACTTGTAGTGTGTCCTAAGGAAACTTACAGTACTTTACTCCTAATTTCCTGGGCTCTGGGGTGGGGTATTTTACTTACCTTTGCTGTATTCTTACTCTCCCAGCGCTTCTCTACACACTACACTTCTATAGGGGGGAATTTGTGATTTGCATTCCACTTTCTTAGTGTATGGTTTGTGTTGCCCCTAAACCTATTTTTTCCCATTGCTTTCTATAGCACTTCCTATTGTTTGCACTATCCTATGTCTAATGACTTACCTTATTTTGGAGTCTAGTGTATATATTGTATGTAATACTTACCTCCAGAAGGAGTATTGCCCCTAAGATATTTTTGGCCTTCTGTCACCCAAATAAACTACCTTTATTTTTGGTAACACTGAGTATTGTCTTTACTTGTTTATAAGTACTGTGTAGCTATAAATGGTATTGCAGGAGCTTTGCATGTCTCCTAGTTCAGCCTAAGCTGCTCTGCTATAGCTACCTCTATCAGACAAAGCTTCTGGAACACTACTACATTTCACTAATAAAGGATAACTGGACCTGGTACCCACTACAAACCAGGCCAGCCTCCTACAAGATGATCTTGGGCCTCTCCTAGATCCCAGTGCACACAGGGGAGTCTTTCTTTTCCCAGTTTGTCAGCAGTCCTTGCCCGTGCCAATATATCCTCCAGTACTGTATCTTAAATACACAAACGTCTTTCATGAACTGTAGACTTGTGCAGACGAACCTGCAAATAACGAATAATACAATGCAAGCAAAATTCAATGTTAAAGGTTAAGCATAGAAAAGCAGCATTTCAGGACTTCACTTCAGCTAATTAAGTAAATGATTCAATGCACATTTGAGATACATATCTCAGATCCCCACCTCCTCCCCCACAACTAACAACATGGGAGGAGCAGGTCTTGGCTATTCTGCATCCTGAGGGTCTCACAGGAGTAGCTGGAGGAATGGACTCTGGTAAGTCAAATCTTTACTATTACATCCCCCACCCTACCTGCATGCCATCACATATCCCCACCCTCGCCCTCACCCCCATTACTCCTACTCCTCACACATGTCCTAATATCACAAACCACCCATCCCAAAATCAAGCCCTGCATGTAACACCAAAGCATGGACACCATCACCAAAGCATGGCCACTGCACATATCCATACACCCCACTAAACCATCATCACACAAGGTCCTACACAGGAATGCAAGCACTGGGGTACACGGTCACCCACCCATTGCACACCATGGCACACACAGATGCAATAATCATGCTTTTACACCCCTGCAGGACCCCTACCCAACGTCACCGGACAGGAGGGTCCAGACATGTCCGCTCCACCCACAGAAGAGGCACACAGTGATGACAGCACCTCTGTCCAACTGGATCTAGACGACCAGCCCGGCCCATCTGGGACCTCAGGAAATTCGGTTCCCCTCACACAGCCGCAGGCCATTACAGAGCTTCCCCCCTCTGGAAACACCAGCACAGCACCCACCCAGCGGGCCCATGCCTCTGTCCCCAGGACACGTCAAGCAGCAGTGTGTCCACCACTACAGGGAACCCAGGCTAACCCACCACCCCAACAACAACAGGGACTTGGGGGCAGTGGTAGTGGGCACACCGTTCAGGGGACAGAGGCCCAGGAACACAGGGGAACTGGGAGGGCTGCTGTGCGACAGGGGGAGGACAGGACTAGGGAACCCACTCTCCACGAGGCCCTCTCCAACATCATGGGAGCCTACCACCACTCCCAGGAGACGATGGCAATGGTACTGGCCAAGTTTCAGGAGACCCAGCGGCTGCAGGAGGAACAGTATTTGGGCTTCAGGGAGGAACTCAAATCCATCAATTCCACCCTGGGCACCATTGTAGGGGTGCTGAAGGAACTCGTCAACACTAGGAGGGACACTGTGGCACTACAAGGGGCCCCTGACACTAGCCTGTATTATGAACTGCCCACCACCTCCGCCGGTGCTAGTGGACAGGAGGCACTGCCACAGGACTACCACACCAGCGCCCCACCCCCTGCAGAGGGAGAACCACCCGCAAACGGTCCCTGAGATCCAGGACAAAGACGGAGAACTATGCCAAGACCCCTGCCAAGAAATGAGACCTCCCTGACTGTCATCCTTCTGTCCCACCTTGTCACCCTGTCCATACTTAAACTGCCCCAGCTCCACTTCCTATGCCCCTTTGGACAATGCACCTGTGAGACTAATAGACTGGACATTCCTCCACCATCACCCCTCACCATTTTACAACCCCCTCCAATATTGAGCACTTACATAAACACCCTTACAGCACAAAACAATCTGGAGTCTGTCTGTGATTTCAAAATATTGTATTAGCAATTAAGTGCCAAAATGCTCTTTCAAATGTAATGTCAACGTACCTATGTCACACAGCTCTAGTCCATGAGGAAACAAAGCAGATGTCACACAGTGGGACCCACATCTGTGAAATCGTAAAGGGAAAGTGTCAACTCAGTGATCATACACTGGGTGAAAATGACAGACAGTCGAGAGGTAGTAGATTTAAATTAGATGTAGCACGTAGGTTTGTCTTCTTACCTGTGGCTCACTGGAAGTATTGTAGGATCACAGTGTTCCTGTTGTCGATGTCCTCTTCTGCTGTTTCCTCGTCTTCACTGTCCACAGGTTCCACAGCTGCCACAACACCTCCATCTGGACCATCCTCCTGCAGAAAAGGCACCTGTCATTGCAAATCCAAGTTGTGAAGCATACAGCAGGCCATGATGATCTGGTAGAAGAGGGAACCACCTGTCATAAGGAGGCACCTGAACCTGGCCTTCAGTAGGCTGAAGGTCCGCTCTATAATCCTCCTAGTTTGCCCATGGGCCTCATTGTAGCGTTCCTCAGTCCTTGTCCTGGGATTCCTCACTGGGGTCACTAGCCATGACAGGTTTGAGTAACCAGAGTCACCTGTAAATGGCGAGGGACAACTGTTAGACACACACTAACTCAGGGACATCCAGAGATCCAGACAACTATTCCCACTGATTTGGGTCTAGGTGCTCACCTAATAGCCACACCCGGTGCTTCTGTAGTTGCCCCATCACATAAGGGATGCTGCTATTCCGCAGGATGTAAGCGTCATGTACTGAGCCAGGGAACATGGCATTTACATGGGAGATGTACTGGTCTGCCAAACATACCATCTGTACATTCATGGAATAAGGTAACTGCGCTGGCGTTGTACACCATTGCGGTAGGCGGTCGAAGACCGCGGCGCAATTCTGCATTGGTTAACATTGGACCCTATGGGTCCCAGGAGCCAATGACAATGTACGCCGGAGGTGACGGTACGCACTGCTGTGGACGTGATCGCCATTTTCTCTCTGTTCAATCACTCAATACCTGATCTTCGACAGGAGAGGACCTACACTGCAAGTGCTGCTGTGACCTCAGTCTGGACGAGACAATGGCTCGTGTGTCTGGGGAAAGGGCCCCTGCCTTCAGCACGGAGGAGTTGGAGAAACTAGTGGATGGGGTCCTCCCCCAGTACACGCTACTCTACGGTCCTCCAGACAAACAGGTAAGTAAACTGTGAGCATGCTGTATGGGCAATGCCTGTGTGGAGTGGTGTGGATGAAAGATGGGGGGGTGAGAATGAGGCGTGCATGAAACGACGGTGAGTGCATGTGCGTCATGGCAAGGGTTAGGGATGCGGGCCAATGACTGTGACGGTGCATTGGTAATTACTACTCTTTTTCAACTGTACAATTCATGTAGGTCAGCGCCCACCAGAAGAAGGACATCTGGCATGCCATCGCCAAGGAAGTCTGGACCCTGGCGGTCTACCACAGACGGAGCACCCACTGCCGGAAAAGATGGGAGGACATTCGCCGCTGGAGCAAGAAGATGGTGGAGGCCCAGCTGGGGATGGCCTCCCAACCTGAGAGGGGTGCCCGTCGCACCATGACCCCCCTGATGTTCAGGATCCTTGCGGTGGTGTACCCGGAGTTGGATGGGCGCTTGAGGGCATCACAGCAGCCACAAGGGGGTGAGTTCACTCTTATTCTGCTGATTCAGCACGCATTGGAGGTGTCTGGGTGGGGGAGGTGGGCTGTGGGTTCCCTTAGGCCAGGGCGAGTTTGGTAGTTAAGTTCCCTTCTTCAGCCAGGCCCTGTGGCACCCCACCCCACCTGTGTACTGTGCCAACTACACCTAGTCAGGCTCCTGTGACATCCATGTGTGCAGAAATTGGCTATAGCCTTGTAAGCCATGTGCCAGGGATTGAATAGTGGCCCCCAAGTGCGCAACATAGTGCAGGGGGCTTCTGTGTCTGTCGTGTCCACCAACGGTAGCGGTATTGCATGCACTGAACATGTCTTTCTTCTGTCTCCCCCCCTTTTTGTGGTCTCCCTGTTCTTGTGAGCATTAGCACCAACAGGCAGAGGAGCAGTGGCACTGGAGCAGGAGGGAGCTGCATCCCACATGGCCCTGGAGGGCGAGACTACGGACTCCGAATTCACCAGTGGGACAGAGGGCAAGGGGAGCTCCACGGCGGGGACAGGAGCTGACACCAGCGAAACGGACTCCTCCTCTGATGGGAGCTCCCTTGCGATGGCGGCCCCATCTGTGAACCCCGCATCTACAGGTAGAGCCACCAGCCCCCCTACCAGCACCGCCCTCCCAGCAGCCCCTCAGCTTTTGCCCCGTGCCCGTGCACCCAGGAGGGTGAGCGTCACCTTCGCCCCAGGCACCTCAGGCCTTGCCCCAGTCACTCCTGCTGCCCTCAGTGAGGAGGTCATTGACCTCCTCAGGTCCCTCACTGTTGAGCAGTCTACCATTTTGAATGCCATCCAGAGTGTAGAGAGGCAGTTGCAACAAACCAATGCATTTCTGGAGGGCATTCACTCTGGTCAGGCAGCCCTTCAGCGTGCTTTTCAGACTCTGGCCTCAGCACTGATGGCAGCCATTGTCCCTGTCTCTAGCCTCCCCCTCCAACTTCCTCCACCCAGACCCACACCCCTGTACCTCAACCTATCCCAAGCACACCATCAGACCAGCATGCACACACCTCAACACACTAAGGAAGCTCTGGCAAACAGAAGTACCACACATCCCACAGGCACTCACGCAAGCATCACACACATGCAGACACACCAACATCCACTGCCTCCACTGTGTCCCCCTCCTACTCGTCTCCCTCCTCCCTCCCTGTCTCGTCTCCACTCACACCTGCATGCACTACATCCTCAGCCACTACATCCATCACCAGCACACACACCACCACACCTCGCTTACGTGAAGTCACCACCCCTACTACCATTCACACATCCCCTGTGTCCTCTCCCAGTGTGTCTGTGAGGCCACCTCCCAAGGTACACAAACGCAGCCACACACCCACCCAACAGCCATCCACCTCACGACAGCCTCCAGCCCATGCACCTTCACCCAAAGTCACCAAACGAACACCTCCTACAACCACTACCTCTTCCTCCACTCCCAAACCCCTTCCAGCTACCCGTCCCAGTGTGTCCCAAAAACTTTTCCTGTCCAACCTTGACCTCTTTCCCTCACTTCCGCCACCCTTCAGTCTCCTAGGCCCGACTCTCCAGGTCCCAACTTAGCACCTCAGCCACAACATCAGCAGGACCAGTGGTGCCAGTAGTCACAGGATTATGGAGTGCACCAGGCAGCAGGGCAGCCGGTGTGGCAAGGAGCCAGAGCACGGACAGTCCCCCACCTTTCACGCATCAAAAGTTGTCCAGTGCCTGGCGGGAGAGGGGAAAGAAATCAGCCACCAAAGCCGCTCGCAGGGGTCCAGTTGGGAGTGTGGAGAAAGCTGCTACACCATCCAAGATGGGGAAGGGACACAGTAAAACCGGCAAGTCTGGGAAGATCAGCACGGCGGAGAAGACCGCCATCAGCCCCGCTGCCCAGGAGACGACCACCATCAGCAGCCACACTGCCCAGGAGAAGACCACCAGCAGTTCCACTGCCACAGACAGGACCGCCAGCAGCAGCCCCACTGCCCAGGAGCAGACCGCCAGCAGTCCCGCTGCCACAGACAGGACCGCCAGCAGTAGCCCCACTGCCTAGGAGAAAACCGCAAGCAGCCCCGCTGCCACAGACAGGACTGCCAGCAGCAGCCTGCTGCCCAGGAGGCAACCGCCAGCAGCCACCAGCAGCCCCGCTGCCACAGACAGGACCGCCAGCAGCAGCCCCGCTGCCCAGGAGGCGACCGTCAGCAGCCCCGCAGGCCAGGACAAGACTGCCACCAGCTGAACCGCTGCCAAGGACACTGTAGGAGGCTGGACTGGCTTGTAGTGAGTACCAAGGGGTACTTACACCTTGCACCAGGCCCAGTTATCCCTTATTAGTGTATAGGGTGTCTAGCAGCTTAGGCTGATAGATAATGGTAGCTTAGCAGAGCAGCTTAGGCTGAACTAGGAGACGTGTGAAGCTACTACAGTACCACTTAGTGTCACATGCACAATATCATAAGAAAACACAATACACAGTTATACTAAATATAAAGGTACTTTATTTTTATGACAATATGCCAAAGTATCTCAGAGTGTACCCTCAGTGAGAGGATAAGAAATATACACAAGATATATATACACAATAGCAAAAATATGCAGTATTGTCTTAGAAAACAGTGCAAACAATGTATAGTTACAATAGGATGCAATGGGGACACATAGGGATAGGGGCAACACAAACCATATACTCCAAAAGTGGAATGCGAACCACGAATGGACCCCAAACCTATGTGACCTTGTAGAGGGTCGCTGGGACTATTAGAAAATAGTGAGAGTTAGAAAAATAACCCTCCCCAAGACCCTGAAAAGTGAGTGCAAAGTGCACTAAAGTTCCCCTAAGGACAAAGAAGTCGTGTTAGAGGAATAATGCAGGAAAGACACAAACCAACAATGCAACAACGATGGATTTCCAATCTTGGGTACCTGTGGAACAAGGGGACCAAGTCCAAAAGTCACAAGCAAGTCGGAGATGGGCAGATGCCCAGGAAATGCCAGCTGTGGGTGCAAAGAAGCTTCTACTGGACAGAAGAAGCTGAGGTTTCTGAAGGAACAAAAAGGGCTAGAGACTTCCCCTTTGGTGGACGGATCCCTCTCGCAGTGGAGAGTCGTGCAAAAGTGTTTTCTCGCCAAAAAAATTCCAACAAGCCTTGCTAGCTGCAAATCGTGCGGTTAGCATTTTTGGACGCTGCTGGGGCCCAGGAGGGACCAGGAGGTCGCAAATTGGACCAGGCGGTAGAAGGGACGTCGAGCAAGACAAGGAGCCCTCTTAGCAGCAGGTAGCACCCGGAGAAGTGCCAGAAACAGGCACTACGAGGATGTGTGAAATGATGCTCACCTGAAGTTACAGAAAGGGGTCCCACGTCGCCGGAGACCAACTTAGAAAGTCGTGCAATGCAGGTTAGAGTGCCGTGGACCCAGGCTTGGCTGTGCACAAAGGATTTCCGCCGGAAGTGCACAGAGGCCGGAGTAGCTGCAAAAGTTGCGGTTCCCAGCAATGCAGTCTAGCGAGGTGAGGCAAGGACTTACCTCCACCAAACTTGGACTGAAGAGTCACTGGACTGTGTGGGCCACTTGGACAGAGTTGCTGGATTCGAGGGACTTTGCTCGTCGTGCTGAGAGGAGACCCAAGGGACCGGTAATGCAGCTTTTTGGTGCCTGCGGTTGCAGGGGGAAGATTCCGTCGACCCACGGGAGATTTCTTCGGAGCTTCTAGTGCAGAGAGGAGGCAGACTACCCCCACAGCATGCACCACCAGGAAAACAGTCGAGAAGGCGGCAGGATCAGCGTTACAGAGTTGCAGTAGTCGTCTTTGCTACTATGTTGCAGTTTTGCAGGCTTCCAGCGCGGTCAGCAGTCGATTCCTTGGCAGAAGGTGAAGAGAGAGATGCAGAGGTACTCGGATGAGCTCTTGCATTCGTTATCTAAAGTTTCCCCAGAGACAAAGACCCTAAATAGCCAGAAAAGAGGGTTTGGCTACCTAGGAGAGAGGATAGGCTACTAACACCTGAAGGAGCCTATCAGAAGGAGTCTCTGACGTCACCTGGTGGCACTGGCCACTCAGAGCAGTCCAGTGTGCCAGCAGCACCTCTGTTTCCAAGATGGCAGAGGTCTGGAGCACACTGGAGGAGCTCTGGGCACCACCCAGGGGAGGTACAGGTCAGGGGAATGGTCACTCCCCTTTCCTTTGTCCAGTTTCGCGCCAGAGCAGGGCTAAGGGGTCCCCTGAACCGGTGTAGACTGGCTTATGCAGAATTGGGCACATCTGTGCCCAAGAAAGCATTTCCAGAGGCTTGGTTGAGGCTACTCCTCTCCTGCCTTCACACCATTTTCCAAAGGGAGAGGGTGTAACACCCTCTCTCAGAGGAATTCCTTTGTTCTGCCATCCTGGGCCAGGCCTGGCTGGACCCCATGAGGGCAGATGCCTGTCTGAGGGGTTGGCAGCAGCAGCAGCTTCAGTGAAACCCCAGGAAGGGCAGTTTGGCAGTAGCAGGGTCTGTGCTACAGACCACTGGGATCATGGGATTGTGCCAACTATGCCGGGATGGCATAGAGGGGGCAATTCCATGATCATAGACATGTTACATGGCCATATTCGGAGTTACCATTGTGAAGCTACATATAGGTAGTAACCTATATGTAGTGCACGCGTGTAATGGTGTCCCCGCACTCACAAAGTCCGGGGAATTGGCCCTGAACAATGTGGGGGCACCTTGGCTAGTGCCAGGGTGCCCTCACACTAAGTAACTTTGCACCTAACCTTTACCAGGTAAAGGTTAGACATATAGGTGACTTATAAGTTACTTAAGTGCAGTGAAAAATGGCTGTGAAATAACGTGTACGTTATTTCACTCAGGCTGCAGTGGCAGGCCTGTGTAAGAATTGTCAGAGCTCCCTATGGGTGGCAAAAGAAATGATGCAGCCCATAGGGATCTCCTGGAACCCCAATACCCTGGGTACCTCAGTACCATATACTAGGGAATTATAAGGGTGTTCCAGTAAGCCAATGTAAATTGGTAAAATTGGTCACTAGCCTGTTAGTGACAATTTGAAAGAAATGAGAGAGCATAACCACTGAGGTTCTGGTTAGCAGAGCCTCAGTGAGACAGTTAGGCATCACACAGGGAACACATAACTATAGGTCACAAACTTATGAGCACTGGGGTCCTGACTAGCAGGGTCCCAGTGACACATAACAAACATACTGAAAACATAGGGTTTTCACTATGAGCACTGGGCCCTGGCTGGCAGGATCCCAGTGAGACAGTGAAAACACCCTGACATACACTCACAAACTGGCCTAAAGTGGGGGTAACAAGGCTAGAAAGAGGCTACTTTCTCACACAACCCCCCCCCCCAAACGAAGGACAATAAGGCTAACCTTGGCCAGTTGAGACTTTATTGTCTAAGTGGTGATAAGTAGAGAGTAGCTCTGCAATAGACTGGTTACTCCCTTTATCATCCACTATATGGTTACTTCCCTGTGGGGATGTAAACCACCCTGTTTGAAGTTTTTTAGCTAAGCAACAATGTGAAGATGTATTTTCAGAGTTTCTATCAGTAAGTTTTAGTTTAGAGCAGTGGGAATTGTCCACTGAACCTATTTGTAATGATGGAAATGCCAGACAGGGATGCTGTCTCAATAAAGCCATAGCTGGGCAAAAACTTTGTCCATATGGCTGGAAGAGAGAACAGTGATGCTGTTTCTCTTGAGTTGGAGCAGGGCAGGGATGCTGTCCTCTGAGCTCCACACTAGGGCAGGGATGCTGTCCTAAGTGTTGTGAGGCAGTGCAGGTTTTCTGCACTAAAGTTTCTCTGGGAGGGTTGGAGGGATGCTCCATGTTAACTAAAATGGTGCTCTTTTTCTCACCAATGTTAGTTATCCCACAGAGAGGTACTTCTACCTCAGGGAGTCCAGCTTTGCCAGCTGATGATTCCCTTGGAACAGGTGCCACCCCAGGAGAGGTTTCTCCCACCACAGGAATGGTAGGGTGGTTAGGGGATACTGTGATACCCTTTTTGCCTGTTGATGGAGAGGGATCCTGAGTTTTCAGGCCTTCTCTCCTTTGCTTTTTCATTTCACTTGAAATGAGAGGGAACAATTCCTCAGGGATGCCCAGCATGGCTGCATGGGCATAAAACTCTACATCAGCCCAACCTGAGGCCTCTAGGTCATTACCTAAGAGACAGTCTACAGGTAAGCTAGGTGATACCACCACCTGCTTAGGGCCAGTAACTCCACCCCAACTAAACTGAATTATAGCTAAGGGAAGAAACTTAGTGGAGTTATGGACATCAATAATCTTATACTGTTGTCCAATGATGTGTTGATCAGGGTGCACTAGGTTTTCAGTCACCAAAGTGATACTGGCACCTGTGTCCCTGTAGGCCAAGGCCTCAACACCATTTATTGAAACTGTCTGCCTGTACTTATCCATTGTAAGGGGACAAGCAGCCAGTGTGGCAAGGCCAATGCCACTAGGTGTGACAGAAACTGTCTTGGGACTGACTACCCCAGTTTCTACTATGGACCCATAAGTGAACCCAACTACACCCTTAACTTGACTGTTGCCAGCAGTCCCACCACTAGTACCACTACTGCTAGGGGCACTAGAGCTTGATGTATTAGTGGTGGTAGGCTCAGGGGGTTTACCTGGACAGGACTTATCCCCTGGTCTATGGCCTCTGTTTTTACACACAAAGCACCAAGGCTTTTTAAATTGTGTAGGTTGGGAAGAAGAGGAAGAATTTGTTTTATCCCCACCCCCTGAAGAGTGTTTAAGATTTGAAGTGGGATCTTTGGTTTTACCCTTATCCCCATGCTTATCTTGAGATTTTTCACCATCTTTCTTCTTATTGTTCTCTTTGTCACCACCTGTATGAACTTTTCTGTTCACCCTTGTTCTGACCCATTTCTCTGCCTTCTTTCCCAATTCTTGGGGAGAGGTCAGATCAGAGTCCACCAAGTACTGGTGCAACAAATCAGACACACAATTATTAAGAATATGCTCTCTCAGGATCAAGTTATACAGGCTGTCATAATCAGTAACTTTACTGCCATGTAACCACCCCTCCAAGGCCTTCACTGAATGGTCAATGAAATCAACCCAGTCTTGTGAAGACTCCTTTTTGGTATCTCTGAACTTTATCCTGTATTGTTCAGTGGTTAAGCCATAACCATCCAGGAGTGCATTCTTAAGAACTTTGTAATCATTAGCTTCATTTTCTTTCACAGTAAGGAGCCTATCCCTACCGTTTCCACTAAATGATAGCCATAGGATAGCAGCCCACTGCCTTTGAGGGACATCCTGTACAACACAGGCCCTCTCAAGTGCAGCAAACCACTTGTTAATGTCATCCCCCTCCTTATAAGGGGGAACTATCTTGTGCAGATTCCTGGAATCATGCTCTTTTGCAGGATGACTATGGGGAATACTGCTGCTGCCACCATGGGTTTCTAAACCCAACTTCTGTCTTTCCTTCTCTAATTCTAAAGACTGTCTCTCCAAATCCAGCTGTTGCTTTTTAAGCTTCAGTCTGGTTTGTTCCACCCTCAACTTATTGAGTTCCCTCTCTAACAATCTGTCATCAGGGTTGGTGGGAGGGACATTCCTAGATACAGAGGTATGATGGGAATGAACAGAAGGAGACCTGTCCCTTACAGAGGGCACCCTAACAGCTTGGCTGACAGTGTAATGTGTGAACACATCATCTGTATGATGTGACTCCACCTCAGTACCAACTATGCTAGACTGTCTTGTAATGGGAAGGCTAAGACGTTTCTTTCCTGAACCTTTACCTGGGGGAGTCCCTGGATCAGATTGGGAACCATTAGCTACTTTTTCAACAGATGGGGCACTTTTAGCCTTATCTTGTTCTCTAAGCATGTTAAGTAACAATTCCAAGGAAGGATTCTTCCCTACACTCAAACCTCTCTCTATGCAGAGACTCCTTGCTCCTTTCCAGCTAAGGTGATCATATGCAATCTTAGACAGGTCAACATTTTGGCCTGTGCCAGACATTTTTAGAGAGAGCTAAAGTGATAGAAAAAGAGAAAAAAGTGTTCAGAACTTTTTAGAAAGACAGAAAAAAACTTTTTAAACTTTTAAGAACTTTTTGAAAGTTTAGAAGTACTTTTCAGAACTTTAGAAAAGAGTGAAAAGAGGAAATGCTAAACCTTTTAGCTATGTGTACACACACTGAACTTGTTTTGTATATTTTTCTCTTATGAAAAGTACAATGACAAGAGTGGTAAGTAGTCTCAAAGCACTTATCCCACCGCTGCACAACCAATGTAGGAGGCTGGACTGGCTTGTAGTGAGTACCAAGGGGTACTTACACCTTGCACCAGGCCCAGTTATCCCTTATTAGTGTATAGGGTGTCTAGCAGCTTAGGCTGATAGATAATGGTAGCTTAGCAGAGCAGCTTAGGCTGAACTAGGAGACGTGTGAAGCTACTACAGTACCACTTAGTGTCACATGCACAATATCATAAGAAAACACAATACACAGTTATACTAAAAATAAAGGTACTTTATTTTTATGACAATATTCCAAAGTATCTCAGAGTGTACCCTCAGTGAGAGGATAGGAAACATACACAAGATATATATACACAATAGCAAAAATATGCAGTATAATCTTAGAAAACAGTGCAAACAATGTATAGTTATAACAGGATGCAATGGGGACACATAGGGATAGGGGCAACACAAACCATATACTCCAAAAGTGGAATGCGAACCATGAATGGACCCCAAACCTATGTGACCTTGTAGAGGGTCGCTGGGACTATTAGAAAATAGTGAGAGTTAGAAAAATAACCCTCCCCAAGACCCTGAAAAGTGAGTGCAAAGTGCACTAAAGTTCCCCTAAGGACAAAGAAGTCGTGTTAGAGGAATAATGCAGGAAAGACACAAACCAACAATGCAACAACGATGGATTTCCAATGTTGGGTACCTGTGGAACAAGGGGACCAAGTCCAAAAGTCACAAGCAAGTCGGAGATGGGCAGATGCCCAGGAAATGCCAGCTGTGGGTGCAAAGAAGCTTCTACTGGACAGAAGAAGCTGAGGTTTCTGCAAGAACGAAAAGGGCTAGAGACTTTCCCTTTGGTGGACGGATCCCTCTCACCGTGGAGAGTCGTGCAGAAGTGATTTCCCGCCGAAAGAACGCCAACAAGCCTTGCTAGCTGCAAATCGTGCAGTTAGCGTTTTTGGACACTGTTGTGGCCCAGGAGGGACCAGGTGGTCGCAAATTGGACCAGGAGGTAGAGGGGACGTCGCGCAAGACAAGGAGTCCTCTTAGCAGCAGGTAGCTCCCAGAGAAGTGCCAGAAACAGGCACTACGAGGATGTGTGAAATGGTGCTCACCCGAAGTTACAGAAAGGGGTCCCACGTCGCCGGAGACCAACTTAGAAAGTTGTGCAATGCAGGTTAGAGTGCCGTTGATCCAGGCTTGGCTGTGCACAAAGGATTTCCGCTGGAAGTGCACAGAGGCCGGAGTAGCTGCAAAAGTTGCGGTTCCCAGCAATGCAGTCTAGCGAGGTGAGGCAAGGACTTACCTCCACCAAACTTGGACTGAAGAGTCACTGGACTGTGTGGGCCACTTGGACAGAGTTGCTGGATTCGAGGGACTTCGCTCGTCGTGCTGAGAGGAGACCCAAGGGACCGGTAATGCAGCTTTTTGGTGCCTGCGGTTGCAGGGGGAAGATTCCGTCGACCCACGGGAGATTTCTTCGGAGCTTCTAGTGCAGAGAGGAGGCAGACTACCCCCACAGCATGCACCACCAGGAAAACAGTCGAGAAGGCGGCAGGATCAGCGTTACAGAGTTGCAGTAGTCGTCTTTGCTACTATGTTGCAGTTTTGCAGGCTTCCAGCGCGGTCAGCAGTCGATTCCTTGGCAGAAGGTGAAGCGAGAGATGCAGAGGAACTCGGATGAGCTCTTGCATTCGTTATCTAAAGTTTCCCCAGAGACAGAGACCCTAAATAGCCAGAAAAGAGGGTTTGGCTACCTAGGAGAGAGGATAGGCTACTAACACCTGAAGGAGCCTATCAGAAGGAGTCTCTGACGTCACCTGGTGGCACTGGCCACTCAGAGCAGTCCAGTGTGCCAGCAGCACCTCTGTTTCCAAGATGGCAGAGGTCTGGAGCACACTGGAGGAGCTCTGGGCACCTCCCAGGGGAGGTACAGGTCAGGGGAGTGGTCACTCCCCTTTCCTTTGTCCAGTTTCGCGCCAGAGCAGGGCTAAGGGGTCCCCTGAACCGGTGTAGACTGGCTTATGCAGAATTGGGCACATCTGTGCCCAAGAAAGCATTTCCAGAGGCTGGGGGAGGCTACTCCTCCCCTGCCTTCACACCATTTTCCAAAGGGAGAGGGTGTAACACCCTCTCTCAGAGGAAGTCCTTTGTTCTGCCATCCTGGGTCAGGCCTGGCTGGACCCCAGGAGGGCAGATGCCTGTCTGAGGGGTTGGCAGCAGCAGCAGCTGCAGTGAAACCCCAGGAAGGGCAGTTTGGCAGTACCAGGGTCTGTGCTACAGACCACTGGGAACATGGGATTGTGCCAACTATGCCAGGATGGCATAGAGGGGGCAATTCCATGATCATAGACATGTTACATGGCCATATTCGGAGTTACCATTGTGAAGCTACATATAGGTAGTGACCTATATGTAGTGCACGCGTGTAATGGTGTCCCCGCACTCACAAAGTCCGGGGAATTGGCCCTGAACAATGTGGGGGCACCTTGGCTAGTGCCAGGGTGCCCTCACACTAAGTAACTTTGCACCTAACCTTTACCAGGTAAAGGTTAGACATGTAGGTGACTTAAAAGTTACTTAAGTGCAGTGAAAAATGGCTGTGAAATAACGTGGACGTTATTTCACTCAGGCTGCAGTGGCAGGCCTGTGTAAGAATTGTCAGAGCTCCCTATGGGTGGCAAAAGAAATGATGCAGCCCATAGGGATCTCCTGGAACCCCAATACCCTGGGTACCTCAGTACCATATACTAGGAAATTATAAGGGTGTTCCAGTAAGCCAATGTAAATTGGTAAAATTGGTCACTAGCCTGTTAGTGACAATTTGAAAGAAATGAGAGAGCATAACCACTGAGGTTCTGGTTAGCAGAGCCTCAGTGAGACAGTTAGGCATCACACAGGGAACACATACCTATAGGTCACAAACTTATGAGCACTGGGGTCCTGACTAGCAGGGTCCCAGTGACACATAACAAACATACTGAAAACATAGGGTTTTCACTATGAGCACTGGGCCCTGGCTGGCAGGATCCCAGTGAGACAGTGAAAACACCCTGACATACACTCACAAACTGGCCTAAAGTGGGGGTAAAAAGGCTAGAAAGAGGCTACTTTCTCACACACACCGCCGCCACTAGCATCACTAAACAGGACACCGCCGCCACCAGCACCACTGAACAGGACAAGACCGCCACCAGCTGAACCGCTGCCAAGGACACCACCGCCACAAGCACCCCTGCCAAGGACATCGCCGCCACCAGCACCGCTGAACAGGACAAGACCGCCACAAGCACTGCTGAACAGAACACTGCCGCCACCAGCACCGCTGAACAGGACAAGACCGCCATCAGCTGAACCGCTGCCAAGGACACCTCTGCCACCAGCACCGCTGAACAGGACAAGACCGCCACAAGCAGTGCTGAACAGGACACCACCGCCACCAGCACCGCAGGACAATGAGCGCCAAAAGCTATGACGCTACTGAGACCGCAACGAGCAGGATGAAGCACTCTGGGCACAAAGCCCCCTCCAGAACCAGTGGAGAAAGGCATCCACTACCTCAGTCCTTGGCAGGATGAAGCACTCTGGGCACAAAGCCCCCTCCCGAACCAGTTGAGATTTACATCCACTACCTCTGTCCTTGGCAGGATGAAGCACTCTGCGCACAAAACCCCCTATAGAACCAGTGGAGATTTACATCCACTACCTCAGTCCTTGGCAGGATGAAACACTCTGGGCACAAAGCCCCCTCCATAACCAGTGGAGATTTACATCCACTACCTCTGTCCTTGGCAGGATGAAGCACTATGGGCACAAAGCCCCCTCCAGAACCAGTGGAGATTTACATCTACTTCCTCAGTCCTTGGCAGAATGAAGCACTCTGGGCACAAAGCCCCACCCAGAAACAGTGGAGAATGTTATCGACTTGAGAGACTGTGGCTTTGCACTCCCCAGGACTGAACAGTGGGCAAACCACCCACTGGAGAGACTTGAGAGACTGTGGCTTTGCACTCCCCAGGATTGAACAGTGGGCAAACCACCCACTGTAGAGACTTGAGAGACTGTGGCTTTGCACTCCCCAGGATTGCACTGTGGGCATGGAGCTCCCTCGTGGATCTGGCGTTGTGCACTCAACCGGCTGAGGTACCCCCCCTTATCTCCCCCCTGAGGTGCCTGTTTTATATCCAACTGATGCCCCTGCAGTGTTCTTTCTGTCTTGTTCGGGTATCTTGTGTGGGCCTCGCCCATGCCTTTTGGGCCCAGTGACCCAGTGATCCACGGACTATGATGGTGGAATCCCTTGGACTTGTGTTCTTGGTGTATATAATTTTATATAGTATAAATGTATATATTTTTGATTCATGTCTTTGAATATATCACAATTATTCGACTCATTTCCTTTTGTCCTTGCATTCCTCCAAAGGGGGTTGAGGGGTGTAACTGTGATGTATCAACATGTACTTGTGTGTGTGTTGTAGTGGGTGAGGGTGGAGGTGGGGGTGGGGGTTTTGCGTGTTGCATGTGTGTGTCACTGTTTTTTCCCTCCCCCCTCCCCTGTGTCGTAGGTGCAGTACTCACCATCGTCTTCGCCGCCGGCGTTCCTGCTCCTGATAGAGGAGCAGGAAGATAAAGGCTGACAGAATTTGGAGCTCCGGTTCCATGGCGTCCTGGTTTCTCGTGGGATGTATAGAGGTGAGCGTTTTCCCTTCGAAGTCCTGTTTCCGCCGTGTTTTTGTTCGCGGTGAATCTGCTCCGGAAATGGTGGCGGATTGGTGGGTTGTATTAGTGTGGGCGGTACATTGTCCTCTGCCTGTCTGTTGGCGGTTACCACTGCGGTGTTTGTTTGTACCACCGTGGCAGTCGGAGTGTTAAAGTGGCTGTCTATTTTGGCGGTTTCAGCCACGGTCATAATTCAATTTTTTTTCCCGCCGCCCAGTTGACGGTTTTACCGTAGCTTTAACACCCACCACCAGGATTGTAATGACCACCTATGTATTTAAACATCTACATTGCTTTTGTCTGCTCGGTCAAAATACCCAGGGCTGCATTAAATGCTTACTTGCTCTGCCAAAGCCCAACATCTGTGTGATACATGGTAAAAATGATCTTTCTCACCTCTTAGCAAGTTTACAATAATGCAACGTCCAAAAACATAAGCTCTATATGATTGCCTGTGGTGTGATCCCTGAAGCTGCAGTCAGAGGAAAGCTTGTGCTATTGCTGGTTGCAATAACACGGCCTTTGGGGACAGACCCATCAGATCCATCAGCATTATAATCTCGACAAAGCAGTATTTGTTGAATACCAGTTCCACTTTGCTCCTGTGATAGCTCAGGAGATAAAACGTTACTACACTTTGGAGCTCATTACAACCCTGGTGGTAAATCCCGCTTACCGCCGTGCCGACGGCCACCAACATACCGTGACCATACCAGTATTCCGCTTCGGGTATTATGACCCACACAGAGAAATCCGCCACTGTGCAGACACCCACACAAGTCCATCACACCAAAAGTCAGTGATAAACTGGCGATAGCAAAACCCACACCGTCACGCCAACAGGAATATGGCCAGAGTATCACGACCCACGAATCACTGTGGCAGTCTTACAACCGCAGTAAACCATTGGTGGTACACACCGCTGCGCTCAAAATACAAATACATATAAAAAACACAACCACATTGGATAATTCAAACTACACGCACCTGACACACATACACACACCACACCCTCACCCCTATAAAACAGACACCCACATTTCCCACAACCCTTTCAAGAAACAAATTTGAACAAGCAGAGAGAGAGAAAGGCAAAGACCACACCTTCACCCAGAGGCACAGAACACCATCACACATACACCATCCATGCACATCACATAATACATCACAACACAGCACCCCACACATCACCTTCCACATCACTCACACCACATCATGGCACCTCAAAGGCACCCCAGGTTTTCTGAGGAGGAGCTAAGGGTCATGGTGGAGGAAATCATCCGGGTAGAGCCACAGCTATTCGGATCGCAGGTGCAGCAGACGTCCATTGCAAGGGAGATGGAGCTATGGCGGAGAATCGTCGACAGGGTCAATGCCGTGGGACAGCATTCAAGAACCAGTGATGAAATCAGGAAGAGGTGGAATGACCTACGGGTAAAGGTACGTTCAGTGGTTTCAAGACACCAGATTGCTGGACAGAGGACTGGCGGTAGACCCCCACCTCCTCCCCCACAAATAACAACATGGGAGGAGCAAGTCTTGGCGATCATGCATCCTGAGGGCCTCGCAGGAGTAGCAGGAAGACTGGACTCTGGTAATGCAAATCTGTACAACTTTATCCCCCCCCTACCTGCATGCGATCACAAACTCCTACCCCTAGCCTCACCCCATCACTCCAACACCTCACATATACCCCAATATCATAACCCACCCATCCAATACCAAGCCATGCATGCAACACAAATGCATGGACACCCATCACAGACCTGCATGGACACCCATCACGACAGCATGCACACTCGATAGACTCACCCTGCCCACAATCAGCAATCACACAAGGACAAGGCGACAGTGCAAGCACATTTATACAGGGAAACACACCCATTGCACAATATGGCACACACAGATACAATAACAATGCATTTACATCCCAACAGGACCCCTACCCAATGTCACCAGACAGGAGGTGCCAGCTATATACAGTCCCCCCACAGAAGAGGCCCACAGTAATGACAGCAGCTCTGCACGCCTGGATCAGGATGACCAGCCTGGCCCATCTGGGACATCTGGGAAGTCGGTTCCCCTGCCACAGTCCCAAACCACCACAGACCCTCCCCCCTCAGGAAACTACAGCACAGCACCCACCCAGCGGGCCCATGCCACTGTACCCAGGACATGTCAATCAGCAGTGTGTCCACCACTTCAGGGACCTCAGGCAACCCCACTAACCCAGGATGATCTGGGACCTAGGGTCAGAGGCAGTGGGCACACGGTTCAGGGGACAGAGGCACAGGACAATAGGGAAGCTGGGAGGACTGCTGTGCGACAGGGGAAGAACAGGCCCAGGGAAACCACACTCCACAAGGCACTCTCCAGCATCATGGGAGCATACCACCATTCCCAGTAGACCATGGGCACGGTACTGGCCAAGTTTCAGGAGACCCAGCGGCTGCAGGAGGGACAGTACATGGGGATCAGGGATAACCACACCGAAATATACACCATCCTCGTCACCATAGCAGGGGTGCTGGCTGATATGGGAAAAACCATAAGGGAGGCAGTGGCTCAACAAAGGGCCCCTGACACTAGCCAAACTGAGGAACAGCCTTTCACCTCCGCCGGTGCTAGTGGACAGGAGTTCCTGCCACAGGACAAACAGGCCACCAGTACCCCACCCCCCTGCAGAAGGAGAATCACCCCACAAATGGTCCCTGCGATCCAGGCAGAAGACAGAGAACATTGCCAAGACCCCCGCCAGGAAATAGGACCCTCTTGATTGTCACTCTTCTGTCCCACTATGTCACCCTGTCCACCTTGAACTGCCAATGCTCCCTTTCCTATGCCCCATTGGACAATGCACCTTTGATACCAAGAGACTGGACTCTACCATGGACCTTCCCCCACCATCACCCCAGCCCATTGCACCTACCACTATACCCATTAGCACCTAAATAAACATCCTTTAATCAAAAACCAATCTGGAGTCAGTCTGATCTTTCACAAATGTATTATTACAACATTAACAACAAATTGCACTGTAAATGTTCATTTACTCATACCAATGTATGACAGTTGTTGGGCAACAGTACACATAGCAGAAGGCAGAATGGGGTACCCAGATCTGCAAAAAGGAAATCCAAAGGGAACAGTCAGTGTCCATAGACAGAGGTTAAGAGGCTGACATGTACAATGTCCTAAAGTATACTGAAATGTGAAGAGAAGTTACAGTCTCTTACCTGTGTGTCACTGGAAGTACTGCCTGATGATTGTCATTCTGTTGTCAATATCTTCTTCCTCTGCCTCCTCTTCCTCACTGTCTACAGGCTCCACTGCTGCCACAAGACCATCACCAGGCTCATCCTCCAGCAGAAAAGGCACCTGGCGTTTTAATGCCATGTTGTGCAACATACAGCATGCCACAATTGTCTGGCACACCTTCTTCGGTGAGTAGTACAGGGTGCCACCTGTTAGATGGAGGCACAGAATCTGACCTTCAGGAGGCTGAACATCCTCTCAATAATACGCCTAGTTCGCCCATGTGCCTCATTGTAGTGTCCCTCTGCCCTTGTCCTGACATTCCTCACTGGGGTCAGTAGCCATGAGAGGTTGGGGTAACCAGAGTCACTTGCAAATTTCAAGGGATACCTATTAGACACAGCCTAACCCTTAGGGACTACCCCATAACCAGACACCTACTCATACTGTGTGGGGACCTTGGGCTCACTTATTAGCCACACTCGGTGCCTCTGGAGTTGGCCCATCGCATAAAGGATGCTGCTATTCCGCAAGATATAGGCGTCATGCACAGAGCCAGGATACTTGGCATTCACATGGGAAATGTACTGGTCCGCCAAACACACCATTTGCACATTCATAGAATTGTAGCTTTTTCTATTTCTGTACACTTGTTCATTTCTGCGGGGGGGACAAATGCCACATGTGTACCATCAATGGCACCAATGATGTTGGGGATATGTCCCAGGGCATGGAAGTCAGCTTTCACTGTGGCCAAATCCTCCACCTGGGGGTACACGATGTAGCTGCGCATGTATCTCAGCAGGGCAGACAACACCCTGCTCAACACGTTCAAAAACATTGGCTGACACATCCCAGATGCCATGGCCACTGTAGCTTGGAAGGAGCCACTTGCCAGGAAATGGAGCACTGACAGGACCTCCACTGGAGGGGGGATTCCTGTGGGCTGGCTGATAAATGACATCAGGTCTGGCTTCAATTTGGCACACAGTCCTTGGATTGTGGTACGATCAAGTCTGTATGTGATTATGATATGTCTCTCTTCCATTGTAGACAGGTCCACCAGGGGTCTGTACACCAGAGGATGCCGCCATCTCATCATCTGCCCAAGCGGTTGTAGCTTATTGAGGAGAAAGGTGAGCAGAGGGTCATTTACCACATAAGTAGCACAACTGAGTCTGAAGTAATGTTAGAGAATCTGTGTGTGAAATTGTGAGTCCGTATATGGGCCAATATATGCTGTGACGCAGTTAGGGCCATGCCATGTGCACCCCTGAAATGGTGGCTGCCTGACTTGTGAGGAGGCACAAGGGGAAATGAGGCAACTGAGCTGGTGTTGTGCAGCGTCGCGGTAGGCGGTCGAAGACCACCGTGCAACTCAGCATTGGTTACTGGTGGGCAATGAGTATGACGGTCCGGACGGGTGAGTAACTTCCTTTCCTCCTGTACTTTCCCTCTAGGTCAGCTCCCACCAGAAAAAGGGTATTTGGCATGCCATCGCTAAGGAAGTGCGGACCCTGGGGGTCTATCACAGACGGAGCACCCACTGTCACAAGAGATGGGAGGACCTGTGCCTCTGGACCAAGAAGACAGGGGAGGCCCCAGCTGGGGATGGCCTCCCAACGTGGAAGGGGTGCCCATCGCACCATGACCCCCCTGATGTTCTGCATCCTGGTGGTGGCCTATCCGGAGTTGGATGGGCACTTGAGGGCATCACAGCAGCCACAAGGGGGTGAGTACAGTGTCATAAAGCTGACTCTGGGCGGTTTAGGAAGTATCTGGGTGAGGGGTGGGGGCTGTGGGTGCCGCTAGGCTAGGGCAGTCATGCCAGGGTAGGTCCCTTGTTCGCAAGCTCAGAAGCACCCCCTACCCCAATGGTACAATTGGGCAGCTACTAGTGTGCAGGGTCCTGTGGGTGTCAGGTGTGCATGTGTTGGCGTTCGGCATTGTACCCCATGGGGTTTTGACTACTATAGTGACTGGTTGGGCAAGGCCTAGTGCATAGGGCCGTTCACTGTGTGTTGTGTCTGCCAACGGTAGTAGTGTTACTGGCATTGGCCATGTGTGTCCTCTGTCTTTCCCTCCCTTCTTGTTTTGTCACCCTGTCCTTGTGTGCATTAGCATCCTCAGGCGGAGGAGCAGAGGCACCGGCGACAGAGGGAGCTGCATCCCACATGGCCCATGAGGGTGAATCCATGGAGGGTGAAGGCACCAGTGGGACGGAGGGCGAGGGGAGCTCTGTGCCCACCCCAACTACAGGTACAGCCACCACCCCCCCACCACCCCCTCACCAGCACCGCCCTCCCAGCAGCCCCTCAGCTTGTTTCCCGTGCCCGCTCACCCAGGAGGGTGGGCATCTCCTTCACCCCAGGTACCTCAGGACCTGCCCCAGACAGCCCTGCTGCCCTCAGTGAGGAGGCTATTGACCTCCTGAGATCCCTCACTGTTGGGCAGTCAACCATTCTGAATGCCATCCAGGGTGTCGAAAGGCATTTGCAGCAAACAAATGCATACCTGGAGGGCATTCATTCTGGTGTGGCGGCCCAACAGAGAGCATTTTAGGCTCTGGCCTCAGCGCTGATGGCAGCCTTTGTCCCTGTGTCCAGCCTCTCCCCTCCAACTTACACTACCCAGACCCAATTCCCTCTACCTCAGCCTATCCCAAGCACACCTTCAGACCAGCATGCACACACATCAACACACAAAAGTGGCTCAGGAAAACATAAGCACCACACATACACAGGCACTCACACAAGCACCATCCCCATGCACACATACCAACATCCACTTCCTCCACTGTGTCCCCATCCTCCACGTCCTCCACCTCCCTCCCAGTCTTGTCTCCACTCACACCTGCATGCACTACATCATCAGCCACTGCCTCTATCACCAGCACGCCCATCACAACACACCGCTCACGTGCAATCACAACCCCCACTTCCATTTACACGTCCCCTGTGTCCTCTCCCAGTGTGTCTGTGAGCCCTCCTCCCAAAGTACACAAATGCAGGCACACACCCACTCAACAGCCATCCATCTCACAGCAGCCTCCAGCCCATGCACCTTCACCCAAATTCAGCAGACATGCACCTCCTACAACCAGTACCTCTTCCTCCACTCTCGCACCCCCTCCATCTTCCCATCCCAGTGTGTCTAAAAAACTTTTTCTAGCTAACTTTAACCTATTCCCTACACCTCCCCCCTATCCGTCCCCTAGAGCCAGGATGTCTAGATCCCAGCCCAGCACCTCAGCCACCACATCTGCGTCTGCTGTGATCCGTGCAAGTCCGGGAGGATCGAAGGGGGCACCTGTCAGAGCTGCCAGTGTGCCACTTACATATGTGAAGGACCACCCAATTCGGCCACCTGCCAAGGTCAAAAAGGGGCCAGCTTCCAGCAGGGGAAAGTCACACCACCCGCCCAGCAAGGCCTCATCCAAACACAGAGAGGACAGTGCCAAGGTCCCAGCAGCGTCTGCCATGGTGGGGAAGGGACACAAGACAAAGGACAAGTCACCTCAGGGCACGATGCCTCCTCGTGAGGGGCTGGTCACCACCGTTTCCTCAGGGATGCCAGCGACCTGCACCACAGTCACCACCGCCTCAACGACCGCCACCTGCACCGCCAACTGCACGGCCACCTGTACGGCCATCTACACCGCCTCTGCCACAACGTCAGTCTGCAGCATCATCCCCAAGGATCAGCCATCCGAGGCTGCCGGGGACGGTATGGTGTCTCCCTCCACCACAACACACACCTGCACCACGGCCAGCACCGGCAGCCTCTCTGCCGCAACCACTGCCGCAGCCAACACCACCTGCACCACCATCTGCACCGCCACATGCCCAGCCGGTACCACTATATCGGACGTCAGCAGCTTCACCAGTGGGCAGCCGCCCGAGGCTGCAGGTGACGTCCTGGACCCTGGACACACCACTTGAGGCACCACCACCAGCACTGGCATGACCAGCAGCTGGCAGCCTAAGTCGCCGCAGAATGGAGTGTGGCTCTGCCTCCATGGAGTATCATGCTACCTGTTCCATGTACATCTCGTGGCTCAGACACCCAAGTGAGAGGATGTTAACTGCCACACCCCAGGTGCAGCATCACTGGGCACAATACCCCCTCCAGAACCAGTGGAGAGATGCATCCACTCCCCCTATCCTTAGCAGGATCAGGCACTCTAGGCACAATGCCCCCTCCAGAACCAGTGGAGGGATGCATCCACTCCCCCTGTCCTTGGCAGGATGAATCACTCTGGCAGCAAGGCCCCCTCCAGACCCAGTGGAGAGATGCATCCACACCCCCTATCCTTGGTAGGATCAAGCACTCTGGGCACAAAGCCCCCTCCAGAACCAGTGGAGATATGCATCCACTCCCCCTATCCTTGGCAGGATCAAGCACTCTGGGCACAATACCCCTCCAGAACCAGTGGAGATATGCATCCACTCCCCCGATCCTTGGCAGAATGAAGCACTCTGGCACAATGCCCCCTCCAGAATCAGTGGAGAGATGCATCCACTCCCCCTATCCTTGGCAGGATCAAACACTCTGAGCACAAGGCCCCCTCCAGAACCATTGGAGAGATTCATCCACTCAAGCACTCTGGACACAATGCCACCTCCAGAACCAGTGGACCATGTCACCAACTGAGAGACTATGGCTTTGCACTCCCCAGGACCAAGCAGTGGGCAAACCTCCCACTTGAGAGACTGTGGCTTTGCACTCTCCAGGACCAGGCAGTGGGCAAACCACCCACTTAAAAGACTGTGGCTTTGCACTCCCCAGGACCAATCAGTGGGCATGGAGCCCCCTCGAGGGGCAGTGGCGTTGTACCGTCTTCCGGCTGAGGTCCCCCACTCCCCTTCCCCCTGAGGTGCCTGTGTTTTTTTCGACCTGATGCCCCTGCAGTGTTCACTCCGTTTTGAGGTAGGTGTCATGTGTGGGCTTCGCCCATGCTTTTTGGGACCACTGGTCCACAGACATTTACAAGGGACAGTGTACGGCCTTGTGTATATTATGTAAACGTTCGTATATTCTGATTATTTGATTTTCTCTTGCTATATCTGAATGCTCCAATATAACACTGGTTAGAATAATTTCCTTTTGTCCTTGCGTTCTTCCAGGGGGTGACAAGTATATCTGTATTGTTGTTGGATGTGTTTGTGTGTATGTTGTTCTGGGTGAGGGTGGGGGGCGGGGTGTTGTGTGCCACGGGTGTGTGTCACTCTGTTTTCCCTCCTCCCCTCCCCTGTGTGCTAGGTGCAGTACTCACCGTCGTCGCCACCGCTGCCTTCTTTCTAATTCCTGGGGTATGAGAAGATACACCAACATGGGGAGGATCTGCAATTCGGGCTCCATGGCGTCCTGGTTCTTCGTGGAGTGTCGAAAGGTGAATGGTTCCCATTCGTTGTAATGTTTCTGCCGTGCTATTGATGTCGTTGGTACCGCCCCAGAAAAGCTGGCGAATTGGCCTCTCATAATAGTGTGAGTGGTACATTGTCTTCCGCCTGTCTGTTGACGGTGACCGCCACGGTGTTTGTTGCTACCGCCGTGGCGGTCGGAGTGTTAAGTGGCTGTCTATGTTGGCGGTTTCCGCTGTGGCCGTGATCTCCTTTTTTTTTTATCGCCACTTTAACACCGACCGCCAGGGTTGTAATGAGGGCCTTTATATTTTTCTGAAGATGTAACCCTCTGTGCAGACACTTCCTTAAATCTTTATTAATTCATCTAGGGCATGTGAATGTAGAGTAGCTTTGTTTCACTTGCAGCTGCTGAACACCTGCGATATATGTTTGAGGGTCAGCTCCTTTCTTAAAGCTGCAGTGAGTTCTAGAAAAATCAGGGGACGGGTACCCCTCTGGTGTTACTTGACCCTCCTTGTTGCTTAAAATCGTGACCATATGATTGGCAGCAGCACTTACTAGCGGCTTCTTTATACGCATACTAATTAATAACCATTGCTGCTTTTTTAACTACATTGTGTCACATGAATTTTGCATTGTTACCTCTCTCACTGTGTATACCTTAAAACGGTTGATTTTAGTCTAAGGGCCAGATTTAGAAGGCCATTGCACCTCCTTGCACCACACTAGCGTCATTTTGTTTATATTAATGTGGTGTTAAGGAGGCCATTCACCAGCGCCATAATCACAAAGTGGTGCAATGCTTGCATTGCGCCACTCTGTAACCCCTTGTGCCACATTATACCTACGTCAGGCATAATGTATGCAAGGCGGGCGTTCCCCGTCGTGAGACCCAGAAAAATGGCACAGTGAAACCTACAAGATTTCACTGCATCATTTTTTCCATCATTATTATTGCCTGCATAGGGCAGGCATTAAAGGTACGGACCCATAATAACCTATGGCCCTCCCTAGTGCTTTGCTGCACTAGCGCCATACTTTATGACGCTAATGCTGCAAAGTGCCAAAATAGCATGATAAATTATGATGCTATTGAGGAAAAGACCGCCATGGTGCACCTCATTGTAAATACACTGTAACCATGGTGTTGTTAGGTGGGGCAGGGGCGATGCAAGAAAAGTGCTGCATCGGGACCGATTCGCCACTTTCTTGCAAATCTGGGCCTAAATGTCTTCTTTGGCGTCAGTTCAAGGAAGACCTAGGGCCAGATGTATCATGCATTTTTGCGATCGCAAACAGCCCAATTGAGCCATTTACGATCACAAAAATACATTTTGGTATGTATGAATTTCAATTTGCGATTCGGAATTGCGACTACATATCCATTAGGTATTAGGAAGGGGCATGTCAAGGGCGTTCCTTCCTAATACCGAATCACAGTGGTATGTAGGTAATGTTTTGTGACCGAAATGCGGCCGCAAAACATTAGCATTTTACCAGCTACTTCAAGTGGGTGGTAACTCATTTGCAAATGGGAAGGGTTCCCCAAGAGACCCCTTCCCCTTTGTAAATGCATGCCAAAACTTTTTTTAAGAGCAGGCAGTGGAGTAGGCAGAGGAAAACAGGTTGCATTGAAAAAAAAGATTGCTTTATTCAAAAGCAATCACTGACATGGTGGTCTGCTGAGCCCATCACGCCACCATCCCGGTGAGTGTAGCCATTCACAATGGGTCGCAAATTGCAACCTATCTCATGAATATCAATGAGCTAGGTCGATTTGCAAGCCATTGGGAATCACTAAATGAAAATCCAGGAGTTTCATACATTCAAATAGCAATTACGTAATTACGATTCATAGATAATCGCAATCATATAATCACTGTTTGGATAAATGATTCATCTGGCCCGAGTCTGTTGGCTATTATTCTTCTTCTTCTTGGTGACAGTGCCATTTTACCTCTAAATTGCTGTTATAGATTTATATGATTTTTAATTTGTATCTTCTGTTTATTTTTTATGTCTTGTACCTTTCTTTTATGGTCATACATGGCTAAAACAATATTTGAATTGAATTGAATTGACTACTAGCATTAATTTTTTAACGGTCACTAATTAACAAAAATTAATGAAAAGGAAAATGTCAAACATCTATCAAAAAGTGGCCTTAAAGACAAGCAACACAAATAACGAATTGAGGCCCAAATTTATACTTTTTGACGCAAAACTGCGCAGACGCAGTTTTGCGTCAAAAATATTACCGCCGGCTAATGCCATTTCTGTGCGCCGTGCGGGCGTCAAATTTATACTTTCATGCATGGCGGCACAAACCACAGGTTTGAGGCATTTTCTTTGACGCACACCACAGCGTCACGTCGTAAGGGAAAACGATGTTAACACGGCGGAAATGACTGTGAGCCGATTTACGACACTGCAAACCGGATATGTGGCGTTTTTTGATGCAATAGCGGCAAAACTCGCCGCAAACACAGCCATTTGTGCAGAGGAGAGCCAAAATGGATCCCAGATGCCTGTACAGACCTCAGGAAGATGACAACAGACCTGGAACCAGCCAGGAGGACCCACATAAGTCCCAGGACAGGGAGAAGAAGAAAAGAATGTGTCGCTTCAGTGCAGAGGAGCAGGAAATACTGATTAAAGAGATGACGGAACACCAGCACCAACTGTTTGTCACCTCAAAGTTGCCAATCAGTAGGAGAGAGGCAATATGGCAACAAATTGTTGACAAGACTAACAGTTTGGCAGAAGTACGCAGAACAGTCATCGAGTGCAAGAAACGCTGGCATGACTGCAAGCGCAGGACCAAGGAAAAGATGGCCAGGAACAGGAAGGCAGCACTGCAGACTGGAGGTGGGAGTCCAGCACCGCAGGAGGCCCTGGACCACATGGAGGAGATGGTTGAAGCCGTCATCCCTGAGGAGATCGTCACAGGGATTCAAGGACAGGACAGCGCAGACTACCAGGAGACAACGCACATTCAGGGTAAGTCGGATGGGGAATTAAAATGCACTAATGTTAGCTGCCAGCGGGGGGGATACCTACTACACAATGCATGTAAGTCATCATATACATGGAGTGGCATGGGTAAAGGGGCATGACACGGCGGCATGGCCCGTTCAGAGGAAACCTGGGGCACACCACTACACAACACCAACAACCTATCCATGAGGGCATGCTGCCATGCCAACGATGTTGCAAAGGTAAAGCCACGCCAGGAGGGAAGGGCACAACGTCAAACTGACATCCTGTCACACGTCAGCCACTATACTCCCTACATTAACTAGGGCCCAATTAACAACCTCTAGCCATACAGACAACTGGAATGTAACATTGACAACAGTTGTCACTACCACCTCTGCTGTGTGTGCTGGTCAATTAGCCAATGGCAGTAACGTCCCCATGGATCATACACACCCAAATTAGAGGGTTTACGATGACAACGTTAACAATCTCCTGAAATCAAGAGAAAAATTCTAGTCCTGTCAAATGTGAATGTCCATAGTTGCCTCAAACATCAGCCAATATCAGCCACATTAGGAGGTACACAGAAGTAATGTCACACCCATGCTGCATATGTCAGGGCCCATCCTGTGCCAGGGTCACAATGCAACATCCCAATTGTCATACTGCTCAGACAACAGCATTGAGGGGGATGACACATGTAACTGGTCACTGAAATATACCTGCACAGTCAGAGGAGGAAATAGGACACTGCTACGACTATCAGGGCAATCCAATGTACCACATATTACACATTCCCCAACATCAACAGTACACATTACCAATGCTCACATCCATATTGAGCCATAACAATGCTATACATAGTATACGCTACATTTCAACTACATATAGGTGGATGTGAAAGATCAGAGACTGGGGAAGGTCCAGATTGTTAAGTGTGCTGCTAGTGCCATCAGAGCACCCACAGCCAATGAAAGGCCTCACCATGAGAATGGAAGTAGCGGGAGGGTTGAGTAGGACAAGAAGGTGTCAATTCACTATTTGGCCAGAATTAACACCTAGAGGAGATGATGCAGACAAGTCCACAAACTGACCACAATACATGTGACATGCAGGTGGGGCATAGACCTGGGAGAATGCCCATCTGAAAGACTGGATCAATGAACAGGAACCAAGATCACAATGTGAAAATCATCACAAGGCAGGCATGTCACATCACAAATGCCACAACACAGACACACTAATTGTACCGTATTTCATTGCAGAGGACAATGGATCTCCTGCGTATATGCCTGTCCAGGACTACCCTGATGACATGGATGAGGAGCTGACAAACATCAGCCACCAGACCCTCCAAGAGGTCCTTGGAACCCTCCAGACCCCACCTTCAGTCAGAAGGAGGAGCGCTAATACAGCAGCCATCGCAGAGGATCCACCCACCACCCCAATTGTATGACCTGCCAGCTCCAATACTGCTGAGGACTCTTACAAAACTGGCACCAGCTTTGAGAGAACTGTAGTCGCAGTACAGAGGGAGCTGGCCAAGGAGGTGTGGGTGGGGATGCAAAATATGGCAGCCAGCCTAGAGGGGATGTGTTTGTGTATGATGTCAACTGAAGAACAGGCAGCAGCTATGCAAGGGCGAACAACTATCTTGTAGGAAGTAGAAAAAAGGCTGAAGGAAATCAGCACAGCTGTAATACAGTTGACCCAACACCTACAACAGCAATCCAGTGAACATGTGCACAAATGCAACATTGAACCCCTCAGGGCCGTCCTGGCTGCCTACCATCGTGATGTGGCTGCTATTCTTAAGAGCCAGCAGATCCTCCTTGCAGCAGTACTGCCCTTAAGACCCCCACAGGTAGCAGCTACCGGGATGTCTGACTCCACATCTACACACACTGAGGTATGTGTTGCCCCTTCACAACCACCACCAACAAGGGCAGAGGATGCAACATACACATCAGAAGATGAAGACCAGGAACAGATTACCTTCACATGTAAAAGTACCCGGTAGCATTAGTCCCTGCCACATGGCCACCTATGACCAAGGTCCTGTGCTTTGTAACATGCCAGTCTTGCAACAACTGTACTCAAACAATGTTAGGCAAAACACTATTTATCTTGTCAGCCTGCCCAGTGATTGTATCTCACTAACTCATTGGCAAGTCCTGTCCCTCTGCACTGTCTGATACTTCACCCCAGCATGTCCAATGACATGTCCTTTTGCACTTGTGTAGGATCACAATGGAAGATGTCACTATAAGGGACTCACAATCATGGACAATGTACATATAGCAATACAGCACTTTTCAATAAAAAGCACTTACACCAGCACTTTGTCTCTGTTTAATGTGACACATCAACCGTACAGTAGATCAGTGAATTTTACCTCCTGTCAATTATCATAGATTGTCAATACAAATGTCCTGAAATAATGTGGACTGATAACTATGCACAGTGGCCTGGATTCCACCATACTCTGCCCTTCCTGAGGGTAATTTCTGAGGAAAAGAGAAACTATACACCATAATGCAATGTTGAACAGAATAACACTTCCTCAAGGGATGTCAAAACCAGAAAATAGTGCCTTCAAAATGTTGCTTCAATGCAAAACTAACGCATGTAACATTGCCCACAAATATAAGCTAACACACACCAAACTGCATGAATGGAGGTGTATGAGTTTACATCCAAATAAGTAATCATGCTGAATAGTGTAACAAATGATCTATGTGAGTTATGTACACTATGCTACAAGAGAGCATACTACCACTCACCTTGTAAGGGTTTCCTTGGACATGAGACTGCAGTCAGACATAACACAGTGTCCCTAATACTAAATTTGGAAACACAGTATGTGACATTGAAAACATACATCACGAAAAAAAAACACTTTGGGATCCATAGTAACTGTGATTGGTGGTTGCAATGAATGGCTGAATCTTAGCTAAGTAGCTTTGGGGTAGCTGCCAATGTTACAGCTCAGTTGGGATTTGTTTGCAGCATAGGACAAAAAATGTAATACAAAAGAGACACTGTACACTCATGCCAAGGCCCTGATCTACAAGCATGTGACACATACTGTAAAGGGCTACCTACATATTTATTAAACAGTAAAAACAGAAGGGAAAACTCAGGGAAAAGCCTTACCTACCCTAATCTGCTCTAACTACTCATTACCCACAACTGCCCCTAACTAACCTAAGCTAAACATACTTATCATACTTAACGAAACGTTCTAAACATCAACTCCCCCACCCCCCTTATGAGACAGGACACATGGAGAACAACAGATACTAACCTAAACACATACTATCCTATACTAAACAAATAAATATATATATATATTTTTTCTTTTTTTTGTAAACACACAAGAACCCCAACATTGCCCCCCACCCACCCACCGACACACTTAAAAATAAACACTAGAAATATTCAGGACCCCCCACCCACTAACACTAACTAAACTAACAGCCTATACTAACCTAACAATAAGCCCCTTAAACCCACAAAGTATAAGAACCAGGAAAGATGAGGAAGGGGAGGGAATCATGTCCGTCTCATTGTCTAAAGGCTGGCCCTCCGGAGGGTCCTCTTGATGGAACGCACACGCCGGTTGACCTGTCACACCTCCTGCCACAGTCGGCTCATCTTCCTAAGGACACGGTCCAATTTCCGTTGCATTTGTACAAAAGCAACAGGGTCAATGGCTGCAGCAGGAAGTATGGGGCCGTGTTGTGTTCATGGCTGTGGGCTGCCCTGCAGGTGGTGCTGTGCTTGGGCCAGGAACAGTTGCTGTGGATGGTCCCGCAATGGTCCTAGCTGCTGGTGATACCACCTGGATGGTCCTATCACACATAGCACATCCAAACCCTACAAAATGGGTAACAACAGGCATGATTTTGGCATCATAGTTCTGCCAGTTGTCAGCTAACAATCATGCTGCACATCCTCCACCACTGCCAGGGCTACAAATGTCATTGTACGGGATGGAAATCTAGGGCCACATGATCTGCGAGTTGTAAATGGACTTGCCAGTATAGTAAGCATGTGCTAAACATGAGTGTGTATACTAGGTTCAGACAAGTGATTCACTGATGTACATGTCTGTGTACCAAACTTGTATCATCAGTCCTAGGTACACTATTCACAAACCTATGCCTGTGTCTGAGGGAGGGTGGATTAACAACTAATAACTACTAACAACAAGGACACCCAGGAAGCTTAGGAAATCTGGACCAGTGTTTGGCCCAGCACACACACAGCAGGTTAGGAGAATCTCCAAATAGGAGACAGCTAACCCTTGACCAGTCCCATTGACCCTCATGTTTGGAAATGCAGACCTATGTCCACATCATTTACTACCACTAAGTCATGACTTACAACAAACACAGAGATGCAAGAACACCCGTGGCCATGAGTTGCATGCACACCTAGTCCATTGCACTCAAGTGCCACATACTCGTTGCACTACATGTGGAGCTACATACAGCTAGGAAGTTTAACCCACAGTTCAATAAGTACATTAGTGAATAGGGAAGCAGAAGTCTGTGGGTAAGAATTTGACATCCCCATTCTGGGAGAATTTGGGTCTGACTGGCTGACTAATTCATTAATATGGTCCAGTGTGACTTTTTCTGATTCAAGTTTTATCCACATGACTCATCCCTATTCACATTGCCATGCCTACAGGACTGACCTAGAATACCAAAATATGACAATACGATAAGGATTGGCCAACTCAAAGATGGTGTTAAAATGATATTCCACTCATCGAACAAAACAAATGATTGGCCAGCGCATCACACCTTGCTATGTGTGTAACACACAGGAGTCCATCCCACATCACCAGCAAACACAACACACAACAGAAATATAAACACTTACTGGAGTTGTCTGGGTCCTCGAACCGAGCCACCTCGCCAACAGTGTAGGGTGCCGGTCCACCTGTAAGGCATGGAAGGGAGAAATGTGCTCAATGTCTGTGCACTGTACAACAATTCCAAAGACAAATACTATGTGTAAGATTACATCAGAAAGTAAAATACCAGTCTAAGATGTTAGCTGAGCGCAGCTAGAACTTGTTACCTATGTGTCCAAATCCAGATCAGACATGTATACGAAATGAAGGAGGGGCACAATAATCCCTAAGATTTTGGGAATCTCCATGATCGGTTTCCTGACACACTCACCAGACACAAATGAGACATATGTTCGGGCCACATTGCTATCATCAATTGACGTGAAGCCTGCACTCATTTTCAGCCTCATGTTGTGTTTAGAAAGTCAGTCTAGCTATTGCGTCAACAAATGATGGTAATGAGTTGGAAATTTCTATACCTCACAGGCAACTGTGGCCTATATCTATACATAATTGGCTCCTGATTTGTGTTGCTGGTTGACACAAAGGCGGTACTAATTTACATAATGCAAATGTATTCAGTAAGTTTGCGGAGCTCTTGCTTCCTAACAGCTAGCAATTGTTGTCCTTAACAAAGTAGAAATATGACCCAGTATGTTTCAGTAGCATACCACACACTCAACAACATTGCAGGCAGATATTGTAAAAATCTGCTGATGTCACTACAGAGCAATTAAACGTGCACATCAACATGATTTGTACTCACCAACAGGGCCACCAATCACAATCCCCAGGTGGTCCAGCAGATCTTGCTCCCTGGAGACAAGGTCAGCCCAGCGGTGCTTCAGCTGGTACTCGTTTCTGGGTGTCTTATAAATCCTTTGCAGATGATGCAACACCTTTGCCCAACGGAGTCTCCGTGTCTCAGTGTGATACCCCTGTATCACACGCCCACCTGCCTCAATCATTAGGGTTAGAAAATGGCACACCAACCAAGTGAATCCGCCCAGCTCCTCCTCTCCCATCCTGCCAAGACTAGGCCTTCCCAACATATTTGTACCGATAGAGAAATAGGGGATAAAGGGTAACAAAGGAAAATAGGGGGAATGTAAGACAGGAAGAAATAAAAATAACTAATAACACAGCCCAACTATACCCAAACTAACACTACCCACAACAGACTCCCAACAAAACAAAGACAATACTTTACAACACAAATGAGCACATAAAACACTCAGACAGGATACTACAACAAGTTTTTAATCACAAAAAGACAATAAAAAGACCACACATGAGACAAATTCACTAAATATACAGAGACAAAATGAGACACAACCACACAGTCAGGAAATATCACAGACTGCAAAGTGAAAGTGAAAGTACACCCACTGTACCTATTCTGTAAACAGGATATCCTATTACATCACTTCCTGCCTAAAATGGTGGGCATTTTTGTCATCATGCGTCAAAATAACGCAGACAGTCTGCTCATCATTTTTTTCTACGCACAGGAGTAGATTTGATCCCGCATCCATATGTTTTGAAATAATTTTAAACTTAACCAATTTTCGGAGGTACAGTGTGGAAGATACCGCTCAGGGCAATGGTTCTTTCAGGGCATTATGCGTCGTTTTTCAGCCATAAGCTTAATTTTTAGATGCATGTGTGTCATTTTTTTACGCGAATGCGGCAAAATTTCAGGCAATAACTGGGTTTGGGTCATTTTACCATTTTAATGTAATATTACAGTTGTGACAATACTGAGATATGCTGATTGCACCCACTTTGGCCATGACGGTGTATGGACACATGTGACACATCATACTACTGCGGACCATGATCCGCTACTTCATGTACAGGATTTTCACTCTTGACTGACGCAATAGCTGGCCAAACGTGTGGCCTACATATATGTTTTGCACAAATTGGGCATGTTTGGCGTCAGGCGAGGATAGCAAGGTGACACACATAACTCAATGCCTATGGCTCGATGTGTGTGCATTGGCTACTAATATTGTTGTTGACCCATTGTGTGAGCATCACAAGATGCATTATTGCAAATATGCTTGTATGCATGTGGAGTCAATGTCTTCAACCCTCAGATGCAAGTCAGTGTGGAAATGAGAGAGGACATGTGTTAATTATACATGTAGCAACAACTTCTGTGTGCACTTTCTAGTTTTCTGGGTAACATAAACACCACAAATGACAAAGCATGCACCGGATAGATAGCAGACGATTGTTCATGTCAATGGTCCAAAACTTGGCCATCACATGTCCTGGATTTCTGGATACGGCTTCCTAGGCACTTGTTGGTGAACCCACCATGAGTCAGGCACATGTACATACTAAGTGGGTACTGTGTTATTGACACGGAGAGCCAAAGATGAACCACATTTGTAATGTCACGCCACAGTTAAGGTCATATGACAGAGCCACAACTCTTCTGTGGCAGAGGTGGACCAGCAGACCAAGCAGCACGTGGCCACATATTTCCAGTGATCAATTGCACAGAGGTGTCTGGTTCATGTGTGTGGGCCAATGTTAATCCTGTATGTTTTTAGGGGTCTATGTTGTCACAGTTACGTCCAGGTCTAGTCATGAGTCAGTGGCGGCTATTCCTGTATCTACTGAGTGTCCTTCTGAGATCAATGGAAGTAAAGCCAATGAGGATTTGAAAACCCACATGGGGATGGTCCTACCCTGTCACTGCAGACGTGTTATGAGACTGTCAACAGGGCAGCCTTGGTGTGCTGAGTAAGATCATATCTCAGGAGTCTTGTACCAGCAGGTGTCATTACAACATCTGTACACAGGTTGGCATGTAAAGTTTCCACTACATCTGGGAACATCATAGCCTCTGTGTTGATTAATCTCCCAGCTATTCACCACGCACGGCCAATCAATATGTTGTGAGCAATGTGAATCAGCGTGTGAACTGTCAGGGTCCTAACATGTGTGGACATTTCATGCACATTATCTGACGTTGCTGGTTATGCTGGAGGCACCATAGCCTATCCCTGCAAACGGCTATGGTACACTGTCACACTTTGTAGCTCATGCATACATGAGACCCAGACAAGGGATAAACCATGCTTTGGGTATTTGGAGACAAGTTCCCAATTATGGTACGATAAATAAGCAGATTATGCTATATAACTTATTTGAGTATGCATTGAAGAACCCCCTGACAAAATACCCCTGGAGGAATGTGAGGGTTGGGAAAGCAACTATGATACAAATGTAGCCACAAGGAACCTTTAGGGTAACGCACAGACAGGTGCCAGTCAGGCTAACAGGATGCAGGGTCAATCAGGATCCAGCAATTTCACAAGGTACATACTCAGTGGTCTGACTAAGACTGGTCGGAGGAAGAACAAGACAGTTGACATGGAAAACTGTGTTTGTCCTGTGTTTTGGAAGGTGACACATAAACCCAAGGGCTTTGTTACACAGCTTATTTTTCTGGCAATGCATAACAGTGTAATCGATAAAATGGCAGCTTCTATGCTGTTCCAAGCATCTGCAAGGGCAGTGCATGTTCAAATGGCTGGTCTGCATGGAGGTGCTCACAGGGGTGTGCTGCATCCGTTTCTCACAGGTCCTGTAGGTGAGATTCTAGTTCAAATGGCCAACAGTACCTTTCACATGGGAAGCAATCTACAGGTGAGAACAGGGCTTAGAGACTACAAGCCAGTGCATTATTTAACCTGATGTCCATGCAGACAGATGTACAATGACTATGGCATACCATACTAAATGGTGAAGCACACTGGATTAATATTGTTAGTCTGTGTGTGTGTGTGAAGGAGGGAATATCTGGGTACACATATTACCATTCCAGGGACCTCTTAAGATGGGTGGGTTGAGACCGGGAACATGGGTGTGTCAGGACTTAGGACATGGGCTGACATGTACATGGAATGTCATGTGAGCAATGCTTGTCATAGGTGTGGACTTGTGCTCTCTATGTTCTGCTGATATGGAATTCTAGTCACACATAGTCCTTGCAAAGATAGGTGATGTAACAGTTACTGCTGTCAAGGGAGTGGCCATACATTAATGTTACTGTTGTAATTGCACATCCCCTGCCTCATGTATGATGCATTTTGGTCCATCATCGACTGATGGTGTCTTAGTTGTGTGCCATATGCTGCAAAGAATCATGTTGCCAACATGTATGTGTGAGGTAGGCGTGGTCCTCTGCTATTGCCCTTAAAAGGTGAAATGTACAGGATATATGTCATTTACAGTGTGTGTGAATGTGACTGTTGGATAATACGCATCACAATTGCTTTGGAAATATCTGTGTCCTGATCGCTCCATGAGGCTACACTCTTATTCTGATAGTTAGAGATAAAGGTGAGCAAAAATGATTACCCAGGCCATGATATGGTGATTATCATAGGTGTTGATTTACATATGTTACTGCAGTGGTGATGGTGAGTTGATTCAAAAGAAATTGTTGACAATATGTTGGCGCCTACGCAATCCTGCTGCGGTGTGTTGGGTTGGTCCCCCTCATGTTGATGGCCAGCATCCTCCTCTTCCTCCTCTTCAGGCATTTGTGAATCTGGTTCTAATAGGGGAATGTTCCTTCGTACACAAATGTTGTGCAGGATGGCACAGGTTAAAATGATCTTGCAGACCATTTCTGGTGAGTATAGGAGGCTGCCACCAGTGATGTCGAGACACCTGAATCTCGACTTCAGGATGCCAAAGGTCCTCTCAACTATGAAGCGTGTCCTCCTATGTAGGCACGCTCTGCTGCAGTGCTTGGGTTGTCAAATGGTGTCATAATCCATGGCTGGATCCCATACCCCTGATCAGCTGAAAGAGAAAATGATTGAGATCATGTTGATGTAGTTAGCCCCATCAATATCACCTTGCATGGCAGTAGTTATCTTGTGTTGTCTGTGACTCATTTGTGTTTGTGTTATTGTGTTGATTCCTAGGCTTCTAGGATGTACCATCAGCATTGGGTTGTTTCCTTGCCTGAAAGAGTGTTTGGCTGCTGACCGGTTGTCAGCAGTATATTTTGGGAGTTGCAGTACAGTGTGTACTCTCTAGCACTGTGACTTGTGATACAGGTGTCCCCATGTCTTAACTGGGGGTGAGATGATAGTTCCATACACAAAATCAATTCGACGGTGGTGGTAACACGTTTGCATCTATGTACCCTGGAAATCCCATACCTTTTGACATATGCAATGGATTAATTTAAACATCAGTGAGATGCTTACATTTTGCAAGGTGACAATTAGCCAAACTTCTCCATACGTTGTGATCATTGACGTCTTAACATTTGACTGTTCACTAATTTCACACGTGTGACAAGTTCACTGCAGACCTATTTCTCTGCCCTTTCCAAGTTGACTCAGGTTGTGACATCTACCTAGACTACTGCACATGGTCTAGTTCAGCTGGCTACCTTGGTTGTGAGGTTGTCGGTTTGAGTTTCAGAAGGTTCGTATGGCAGTACATCTGTTGTGTGTGTGTGTTAATTTGTCACAATGCTTATGTGTAGGAATGTGCACCTTCCATATAGTACCATCAGGATGTGTTCTTCGCACAGTCCACTTGCCTCTTGGTAGTGGGCAATGTGAGAGCAGGAGTGAGTGAGATATTGGATTGGACTCCATGATTGCATGTGAACTTTATTGTAGTCATCATAATGCTATGTGAGTCACTGTGTTTGACCTGTAGCAAATTACATTCCATACCCCTTACACAGTACGTATTGGCTGGAAGGGTGTTTGTTTGGGTGTTATTGATGTGTTATTGGACTTTTATCTTCACAGATGTAATGACAGTTGGCACCATGTGTTTGTCATTGTGTTGTTTTACATTTTCCCCTTGTGTCTGTGGAGGGGCATCAGTTTTTATTTGGAACGGTACTTTGTCCCTAGGTGTGTCCCATTGGGTGAGGATATCAAACATGCCTAGCAATGTCACAAACTCAGTGTGTTCCTGTTCACCTGTCGCTAATGTGGTGTATGTGTTGTTTGTCCTAGAGGGTTGATGTGCAGTGTGTATATAAGTAGGTTTCTGTACTTACCAACAAGTAGTCCATTTCCATATCGTCCATCCTGGAAGTGTTGATTGATGGTACAGTGACAAAAGATGAATGAATCATGTACACTCCCAGGATACTTTGCCACGATGTTGGTGATCAATCCCTGGTGATTCACAATGGCCTGCACATTGATAGAGTGTGTGTGCTTCCTGTTGCGGTATAGATGTTCAGTTGCAGCAGGTGGCACAAGGCGTACATGTGTGCAGTCAATGGCACCAAGGACGTGTGGAAATCCATTGATGAGGTAAAAGCCTTGTTTGGTCTCCTGCTGCTTCTGCTGTGTGTTTGGGAAGCAGATGTGGCAGGGTGTGAGTCTGATGATGGCATCCAGTACCTTGGGCAGGAAGGTGGAGAATGATGGCTGTGAGATCCCAGCAACCAGGGTGCCAGTGGTTTGAAAGGAGCCACTTGCCAACATGTGTAGTACAGCTAGCAGCTTGGTTTCTGGTGGGATGGTGCGGGTGTCTGCAAGCTGGGTGCCAACTGTGGCTCAATGTTGCGCAGCAGCTGCTAAATGGCTTGCCAGTTCAACCTGTACCTTTGGATGATGTCATGCTCCCTGAGGCCATGAAGGGTTGTCCTGGTGCGGAATATCCTCTCCTGCCTTCTGCGTTGCCTTTGGGGTCCCTGCTGGTGTTGTGGAAGCTGCTGTTGTTGTTCCTGTGCTCTGCGTCTGCGTGCACGCTGGATGAGAAGCACCTCCATGTCTTCCTTTTGCTGCTCTGCTGTTGCTTCTGTGTGGTTTCATTAAATACAGGTGTGTTTGCCCCATTTTAACGTCTGCCCTGACCCAGGCATTAATTTTTGACGCATATCGGGCTGTGCGTCATTTTCCGACTCCGCCTCCCGGCCGTGCGGGATTTTTGCACGGTAGCATAAATAAGGCGCACAGGTGTTTGTGTCATTTTCCGGACGGGAACTCCTACCTTGCATATCATTAATGCAAGGCGGGTTCCCGCATGACGCACACAGCGGGATTTTGACGTCTGCGGGCTTGGGCGTCAAAGTTCAAATATGGTGCACGGTTTGCACCGATTGTGCGTCAAAATCTTTGATGCACATTCGGCGCAGACGGAGTCTAAATATGCCCCTGAGACTTGCAAGTAATGTACAGGAACCAAAGTGGAATAATTAAGCTCACCACAGCTCTTGTAACATTACTGTGGACCCTGACTGTGGATAGGAGGAATGGGTGTGCGATAGAAGAGCATTGTACCATAACACAGCACAACCATGGGCTACACAGAGTCACAGGCACAACGAGTTTCACAACAAAACCATGTAGTCAGAAGCCACATGAAGTTAGGAACACTTAGCCAATCAGAACACAGCATGTATAGCAACACGCAGTGACCACACGCCCCTCAGGCCAGATATCTGGACACAAATACACCCTCCCACATTGTGTCTACGTAGGGTTGAGGCCCACCCGCATTTGTTCTCAGCACCTTATTTATGACTCCAAGACAACTGTTCACATAATTCATTCTAACAAGAAATATAATGGTTTTATGGTAAGCAGAGAATAGTATACAACACTGTTCAGAACCACTGTATTTTGAGACAATCCTCAGACCCCAATTCTGTAACTGTTCTCCCGATCTTAATGTTTAATTAAAGAAACTGTTACTGCTTTGTCAGACGCATCTTGTCTTTTGTTTTTTAAGGTAAATGCACATTCAAGCAATAGCAACAATAAGCCTGTAGTAAGGTAGCCTCTTTCTAGCCTTGTTACCCCCACTTTTGGCCTGTTTGTGAGTTTATGTCAGGGTGTTTTTACTGTCTCACTGGGATCCTGCTAGCCAGGGCCCAGTGCTCATAGTGAAGACCCTATGTTGTCAGTATGTTTGATATGTGTCACTGGGATCCTGCTAGCCAGGACCCCAGTGCTCATACATTTGTGGCCTACATGTGTTCCCTGTGTGGTGCCTATCTGTATCACTGAGGCTCTGCTAACCAGAACCTCAGTGTGTAGGCTCTCTCTGCTTTTAAAATTGTCACTGCAGGCTAGTGACAAATTTTACCAATTCTGATTGGCACACCGGAACACCCTTATCATTCCCTAGTATATGGTACCTAGGTACCCAGGGTGTTGGGGTTCCAGGAGATCCTTATGGGCTGCAGCATTTATTTTGCCACCCATAGAGAGCTCAGACAATTCTTACACAGGACTGCCACTGCAGCCTGAGTGAAATAATGTCCACGTTATTTCACAGCCATTTTACACGGCACTTAAGTAACTTATAAGTCACCTATATGTCTAACCCTAACTTAGTGAAGGTTAGGTGCAAAGTTACTTAGTGTGAGGGCACCCTGGCACTAGCCAAGTTGCCCCCACATTGTTCAGGGTAATTTCCCTGGAATTGTGAGTGCGGGGACACCATTACACGTGTGAACTACATATAGGTCAATGCCTATATGTAGCGTCACCATGGTAACTCCGAACATGGCCATGTAACATGTCTAGGATCATGAAATTGTCACCCCAATACCATTCTGGTTTTGGGGGGACAATTCCATGCATCCCCGGGTCTCCAGCATAGAGCCCGGGTACTGCCAAACTAACTTTCCGGGGTTTTCTCTGCAGCTACCGCTACTGCCAACCCTCCTTGCATAAGCCAGTCTACACAGGTTCAGGGATCCCCCCAGCCCTGCTCTGGCACGAAACTGGACAAAGGAAAGGGGAGTGACTACTCCCCTGACCAGCACCTCCCAAGGGGAGGTGCCCAGAGCTCCTCCAGTGTGTCCCAGACCTCTGCCATCTTGGATGCAGAGTTGTGAGGGCACAATGGACACCTCTGAGTGGCCAGTGCCAGCAGGTGACGTCAGAGACCCCTACTGATAGGTGCTTACCTTTCTCTGTAGCCAGTCCTCCTCTAAGGGCTATAAGGGCCTCTCCTGTGGGTTTCTCATCAGATAACAAATGCAAGAGCTCACCAGAGTTCCTCTGCACTTCTCTCTTCAACTTCTGACAAGGATCCACCGCTGACTGCTCCAGGATGCCTGCAAAACCGCATCAAATTAGCAAGAAGACTACCAGCAACATTGTAGTGGCTAATCCTGCTGGCTTTCTCAACTGTTTCCTGGTGGTGCACGCTCTGAGGGCTGTCTGCCTTCACCCTGCACTGGAAGCTAAGACAAAATCTCCCGTGGGTCATCAGAATCTTCCCCCTGCTAACACAGGCACCAAACTTCTGCATCACCGGTCCTCTGGGTCACCTCTCATCTTGACGATGTTGGTCCCTGGAACACAGGAGCTGGATCCAAGTGTCCCCGACAGTCCAGTGGCCCTTCTGTCCAAATTTGGTGGAGGTAAGTCCTTGCCTCCCATGCCAGACAGTAATCCTGTGTACTGCGTGAACTGCAGCTGCTAGGGCTTCTGTGCACTTTTGCAAGACTTCCTTTGTGCTCATCCTAGCCCAGGTCCCCAGCACTCCGTTCTGCATTTCCCAACTCGCTGAGTTGGACTCCGACTTCGTGGGACCCTCTTTTGTTGTGCTGAGTTGACCGTCATGCTCAGATCTTCTGAATGCCTGTTCAGATGCTTCTGCCAGTGCTGCCAGCTTCTGCATGGACTCTCCATGTTGCTGAGCGCCCCCTCTGTCTCCTCCTACAAGGGGCGACCTCCTAGTCCTTTCTGGGCCCGGCAGCTCCCAAAATCCTCAACCGTGACTCTTGCAGCTAGCAAGGTTTGTTTGCGGTCTTTCTGCGCGGACACAACTCTGCATCCTCTGACCAAAGGAGAAGTTCCTGGCATCTTCCATTTTTGAAGAATCTTTGGCATCTTCCACCCAGCGGCAGCCCTTTTGCACCTTCATCCGGGGTTTAGTGGGCTCCTGCCCCCCCTGAACACTTGCGTGACTCCTGGACTTGGTCCCCTTCCTTTACAGGTCCTCAGGTCCAGGAATCCGTCTTCAGTGCTTTGCAGGCAGTTGTTGTCTTTGCAGAATCCCCTATCTCGACTTTATTGTCTTTCTGGGGTAGTAGGGTAACTTTGCTCCTACTTTTCGGGGTCTTGGGTTGGGGTATCTTGGACACCCTTAGTGTTTTCATATACTCCCAGCGACCCTCTACACACTACACTAGGCCTGGGGTCCATTTGTGGCTCGCATTCCACTTTTGGAGTATATGGTTTGTGTTGCCCCTAGGTCTATTGTCTCCTATTGCATTCTATTGTGTTCTACAGTATTTGCACTACTTTTCTAACTGTTTACTTACCTGATTTTGGTTTGTGTGCATATTTTGTGTACTTTACTTACCTCCTAAGGGACTATGGGCCTCATTCTGACCTTGGCGGGCGGCGGAGGCCGCCCGCCAAAGTACCGCCGGCAGAATACCGCTGCGCGGTCAAAAGACCGCCGCGGTAATTCTGAGTTTCCCGCTGGGCTGGCGGGCGACCGCCAGGAGGCCGCCCGCCAGCCCAGCGGGAAACCCCCTTCCATGAGGATGCCAGCTCCGAATGGAGCCGGCGGAGTGGAAGGGGTGCGACGGGTGCAGTTGCACCCGTCGCGATTTTCAGTGTCTGCTTGGCAGACACTGAAAATCTTGGTGGGGCCCTGTTAGGGGGCCCCGCGACACCGGTTACCGCCAGCTAGGTTCTGGCGGTCAAAACCGCCAGAGCCAGGCTGGCGGTAAGGGGGTCGGAATCCCCATGGCGGCGCTGCCTGCAGCACCGCCATGGAGGATTCCCCAGGGCAGCGGGACACCGCCGGTTTTCCGTTTCTGACCGCGGCGGTACCGCCGCGGTCAGAATGCCCATGGATGCACCGCCAGCCTGTTGGTGGTGCATCCGCGGTCGTTGGCCTGGCGATAGTCTACCGCCAGGGTCAGAATGACCCCCTATATCCTCTGAGATACTTTTGGCATATTGTCACTAAAATAAAGTAACTTTATTTTTAGTAACTCTGAGTATTGTGTTTCTTATGATATAGTACCTATATGATATAAGTGATGTAGTAGGAGCTTTGCATGTCTCCTAGTTCAGCCTAAGCTGCTCTGCTATAGCTACCTCTATCAGCCTAAGGTGCTAGACCACTACTAATCTACTAATAAGGGATAACTGGACCTGGCACAAGGTGTAAGTACCATCAGGTACCCACTATAAGGCTGCCAGCCTCTTACAAGGTCTTTCAGATGTCTGGAGATATGGAGCTGTGTGGCAAGGAGCAACACATGCTGAGAATGTCAATGAATTGGCTCCTTCACTACGTAGTGGCTGCCATTAAGTACATTAAGTAGTGGTGGGGAAGTGGGAGGTGCTGGTCAGCAGGCAGGTGAAAGATAAGAAGCAGCACTGGGACAGAGTGTGGACCCAAGAGCAGGCAGGGGCCGGAAGTGCAACAGGAATCAAAATGGCACAGAGAACGGTGCAAAATGGCACAGAAGAGAAGCACAGAAAGAGAAATACAGTAGAAAGTTAAATACAGGAAAGTAACATAAAGACAGGAAAATGGAGACAGAGACAGACAGTACTTATCACTGGACCACCATGAATGAGGCCAGCAGGAGCCTGTGGGTGGAAAAGGGCTTCAAACTCTACAACTGGAGCGCAGTGGCATATAGCTACCAGGTAGAGCTGTGCAGTGGGGGAGCAAATCATGCTGACAAGTTCAGTGGGTATCATCCGAACATCCTTCTCCTTGGTCTTGATATGATATTCAATTATTGATGTAGTTCCGAGACACAAGGAAAATATCGTACCCACATATTGTAATAACCTATGTACTTGTTTTTTGTGTTTTTTGTCTTCTCTTCCCCTTGCCTAATACTATATCACTGAGTTGAAGGGTTTAAAGTATCTTACATTGGTTATCTGTTTTTCCTTCTGGTGTTTAGCTACTTGAAAATGTTTGGTGGCTACTTTGCTAACAACTTATAGGCAGTCCCCAAGACTCTGGATACAGTCAATCAGAGAGATGGTCGCTTATTCAACCCCTTATCATAAACAATAATTACTGTCTTAATGTGATGAACTTATTCAGCCTTTCACACCTGTTCTATTAAAACCTTTGACACATCATGATTTCTGGGATTAACCAACTCTGGAAAAGAATAGAACCAAATAGTAACAGAGATGTTATACCTCTGGATATTGTGTGGCATAATCTATGACCATCAAGATGTGCTGATGGTGCCTGATGGATGGCACTCTTGCACCTTGTAGACCTATCGCTATCTACAGGAAAACAGTGTTATTATGGACATAGGTTGTAGAGGAACTCTTCACAAGCCAGAGTGTCTTTCTTGAGTTGGCATAGGCAGCATTTCCTGCAGACGTTGGCATCCATATACATCATCAGCCCAAAGAAGCATTGGGTGATGGCCTGTTGGCTTTTCTGTGGCCTATGATGACCACCCAGAAGATGTCTGTGGGCAAACTCTAACAACGTGCTTTGATTTGTCCATGGGTATATTTTTTTTACTTCTTGTATCTAAATTAGAAACAATTTGGTAAATGAATCTCGTGTTGAAAATATAGCACTGCATGAATTGTTTCCTCCTACTTTTTGGCTCATAATAAAGTGTGCTGTATCATCTTGTTGTTGTCTGAATATGGCTTGGTTCTCAAAATTAAAATCCAAAAATAGTTGTTTGAATAAACATAATGCATGATGGTCTTTCTTCTTGGTTTTATGTACACATTTTTGCGTCCCTCTCTCTAGGGAGGCACATATCACTGTTGCAAAAAGATTGTTGTTAAACTTGGCATCCTTGGCAATTGTCTCCCCTATCTTTTTGCCTCTGTTTCTCAGGTTGTTGATTTGAGCTGGACTTTTTTTTGTTGCTGTTTTTGTTACTCTGGGCACGTTAGCACTGCTATCCAGGGCTAAAGTGCAAGTGCTCCTATACAGAATGTGTATGCAATTGGTTTATCCATGATTGGCATATTTGATTTACTGGTAAGTCCCTAGTACAGTGCACTGGAGGTCCCCAGGGCCTGTAAATCAAATGCTACTAGTGGGCCTGCAGCACTGGTTGTGCCACCCACATTAGTAGCCCTGTAATCATGTCTTAGACCTGCCACTGCAGTGTCTGTGTGTGCGGTTTTGAACTGCCAATTCAACTGGCCTAAACCTTCCCTTTTCTTACATGTAAGACACCCCTAAGGTAGGCCCTAGGAAGCCCCGTGGGCAGGGTGCAGTGTATGTTGAAGGTAGGACATGCACTATTGTGTTTTATATGTCCTAACAGTAAAATACTGCCAAATTCGATTTTCACTGTTGCAAGGCCTATCCCTCTCATAGGTTAACATGGGGGCTGCCCTTAAATATGATTAAAGCGTAGATTCCCTTTGGGAGCGGATAGACATGTGGAGTTTCAGGTCTCTGAGCTCACAATTTAAAAATACATGTTTTAGTAAAGTTAATTTTAAGATTGTGTGTTTGAAAATGCCACTTTTAGAAAGTGAGCATTTTCTTGCTTGAACCATTCTGTGTCTCTGCCTTTTTGTGGATTCCCTGTCTGCGTCAGTTTGACAGTTGAGCTGTTTGGCTCTCTCTCTAGACAGTCACACAATGCAGTCTCCAACCCCCTGGTGTGTGTCTGGGGCCTGGCCTGGGCAAGGCAGGATTTCACAAACAAGAGAGACTTTCCTTTGAAGTAAGCCTACTTCAAAGGCCAGAATGGGTATAAGAAGGGTACCCAAAACCAGACTTTAGATCACTTCTGGACATAAAGAGGAACCTCTGCCTCGAGAAGAGCTGAGGAGAAGTGCTGCCCTGCCTGTGACTGTGCTTTGTGGAGCTATCCTGCAGTTGCTGCTTCTGCCTGGTGAAAGGGGACAAAGAATGGACTTTGTTGTGCATTCCTGCTTGTGAAGAAATCTCCAAAGGCTTGTCCTGAGCTTGCCTCCTGTTGTTGAAGTCTCAGGGCCATCAAAGACTTCTCCTGCCAGCACCTGGACTCTATACTGAGACTCCTGTCCTGCCAAATGGTGCCCTACCGAGTTCCTGGGGCCTTGACAGGTGAAGCCGGCAGACAATGATTGAAAATCCACACACCGACCGCCGTTCGGGGAAATTTTCCTACGCAACCTCCGAGAAGCGGCTGAAGAAACAATGCACTGCCTGCTGCTCGGCTGAAGCCGACGCACCACTTGCAGCACGGCTGGAAGATCACCACTCGTGGCTGGAGAAACAACGTGCCACATCGCTAACGGAGACTGGTATCATCGCAACCCACAGCACAGTTTTGCTAACACGGTGTAGCAGGATTTGTGACACAAACCTTGCTGGGCACGGAAAAATGACGCAATGCCTGCTCGGACACGAGTGCTGCCCGGATCGGTGCATCGCTCTCCTCTGGAGAGGAAAACCGACGCACGCGACCCAATCGGAGTAGGAGAAACAACGCATGGTCTCGCTTGAGGGTGAGAAATTGATGCATCGCTAACCTTTTTTGATGCACACTCGCCCGTGCGTGTTATTTTGACGCTATCCAGCTCATTTTCAACGCTAACAGTGTTTTACCTGTTTACAAAAGGATTTAAGACCCTTTTGCTTTTAAAATTAATAACTTGACTTGTGTATGTTGGATTTTTGTCATTTTGGTCTTGTTTTGTGCGGATAAACATTTCCTATTGTTCTAAACCTGTGTTGTGTCAATTTGTAGTGTTTTCATTAAGTTACTGTGTGTGTTGGTACAAATACTTTACACCTAGAACTCTGAAGTTGAGCCTGCCCGCTCATGCCAAGCTACCAAGGGAGTGAGCGGGGGTTAGCTGAGCATGATTCACCTTTACCCTGACTAGAGTGAGGGTCCCAGCTTGGACAGGGGGTAACCTGACGGCCAACCAAAGACCCCATTTCTAACAATTGCTTTTTCCATGGGGACTGTTTTTTCTGTTTCTTAAAATACCTGCATAGAAGTAGGACTCTGAAAAATGGCTAGCACCCTAATCCTTAAATGATTTTTGTCCATTGAATTGCAATGTCAACTATGTAGTAGGTTATGATTTGCTATTCCCATGAATGCATGTAATAGCTTCTGTTGTGCCTGCAGGATGCTGGGAATGTAACTTTGTGATCCTGCTACTCTGTCTCCATAGTTTACCCCAGCCAGGCTTACCTTCATGGACTCTGGTCTTCCGTTTGTTAGGACACACAAGGGCGAAATGTCCCCATTCACCAAATTTATACCATGTTGGACCTATAAGGTGACCAATGCCACTTGCCATTGAGCACATAGAAGAGGAGTCAGCCCTCTTAGTTTCACCTTGTATCTTGGATCTTCTGAATATCAGCTTTGGACTCATGTGATAACAGGGATATTTCTGAGCACTTTAATGACCATGGGTTTGCACCCTCTTGAAACTTAAAGGTATGTTGTAGCATGTGTCAGAAGGAAAAGAGCTTCTGCATAATGTTTCAATACCACCTTGTCCTGTGGCCTAGGAATTTTTTGTCAGCGTCTTTAATACAATAGTACAGTTGTCTCAGAGATTCAGAGGTATCGAGCTGTAATGTGCTGATTGATATACAAGCTGCATATTTCCCGTCATCAATGGAGTTATGTACTGGCCCCGGTTCTCTAGAGGCCATGCAGCACTGGGTGGTACCCTCTCAAAGTATAGTCTGGATCATGACTAGGCATACATTTTTGTACAACAGAGGACATTATAATTTGGTGCACTCCTGAGTCAGCAATAATACTAGTGAGTTGGATTAGGACCTTGATATTTTACATGGCTAGTAACATGTCTTGATCCCTGAACTTGAAAGGATTTTTGTAAATCTCCATGTTTGTTTCTTGTAATTGTCCCATGAAATCTGGTTAAGCTGCTGCTGCAGTATGCCCATCAGCTTTTAGATAAAGTTTTCCATGGCAGAATGCCCAAAAGATTCTACTTCTGACACAACTGGGAGATCTTCACTGAATACCTAAGCGAGTGGTGTGTCTTGTTATGGTAATCATTCATTTTGTTTCAAACATTGACTGATATTACCTAATATTAGAGCAAATATCCAGAATATGGAGACTAACCTTTAAAGTAAATACCGTCTCTGAAAATCCTTGATAAATAATGTTGGAACAAATTTCTCAGGTTTATTCCAAATATGGTCTGTGGAGTTGCCCTGTGGGAGAAGGAGAAGGGAGTTTCCAGTTTGGTGCCCTAGTATCCAATGCATTCCTTTTCCTGCCCACTCATTCAGTTACTCCTACTCACTTATTCAGTCACACACAAGCTTAGCTACACCAAAGGCCAGATTTAGGAAAGGATTGTGTTGCCTTTCCATCACTCAAGGTGACGCAAGGGCAACACAAGCCTTAAGTCAGATTAATTATGTCGCACATTTGTGTGGTGTAGTAAACAATAAAGCGCAAGTTGCTGCATTGTATTACTATGCCATGAGAAGGCATTCTATGGGTGAAGCATGGGTGTGCCCATGCATCCACCAATGGGTTTAGGTGCATTTTCAGATGTACTACCATTAGGAAACATGGGAAAGTGTAAAAAAGTACACTATCCCAGGAGAAGTGTAACAAGACGAAATAACTTTGTTTCTCATTGCTATTTCCTCTTTCGACGTGCTGCATTCTACAGCAGACATAGAAAGAGGAAAACACATGTAAGGTTTTTTTTTTTTGTGGGACGGTCTCTCTTCCTGCACAAAAACAATCCTTTCTACAATGCAGGCACCCTTGTACCATGGTGCAATGGTGCCTGCATTGGCACCAGTCTGCACTGTGGGCTCCAGCGCCGGGAGAAAGCATGAATGTGCAATATCTTAGTAGATATGGTGCATTTCTGCCCTCTCCCATTCATGCAACGCAGTGCAGTAAGTTGTCTTGCTGCAATGTTCTGTGTGACTTGTTAATAAATCTGACCCCAAGACTCTCACCTATCTACCCACTGATTTAATTTAAAGAATACGTCCTTCGACCATTACAGGGATCCGACATGCCTATTTGTAATAATAATATTACCTTAGTTTTGGTACATAACTTAATACTACACTTCTTACAATTTTTTCAGTTATGTATTAATTGGTGTTACTATTACCGCATATATAGGTGATAAAGGCATCAATCTCTGTACTTAATTAACACTGTCAAGACTCTCATTTGTACTCTTTTGGGCTCACCGAAAGCCAGTAGGGACCACTTATTAGCTGAGCAATCATTCTGGTCCATACCATCCTTCACGCACTTACTCTCTCATGCACTCAATGAAAGTGTTTTTGTGTGAGTGAGTGTTTGTTTGCATGGCTGTGTGTATGGGAGAGAATTTTACTTAAATATATTTGCAGATCATTAGCCTGCGGGGATTCCTATAGGTGATTGTTACACTATATGCACATATACATCAACCTGCTTTGCTTCGGCTTTCTTATGCACATGCTCACTCACCTAGTCACTCATCCACCATCCCACTTAAACACCTACCTATCTTCCCTCTCACTCATAGATCTACTCATCTACCCAATAATTAACTTAACATACTCAACTGCCTACTAGTTCACTCACACCACCCATTCACTTATCCACATACACATATTCTCTGGAAAGGTACTTTCTCCCTTACTAAGTAAATGACCTTATTTAGGCTGTATATGTGCACGGAGCGCCTTAGTAATTTGCAATCTCCTTATAATGTACAATATGGGGTACTTTATCCCATATATATCAGCAACAGCACTCTCTTTTTATCGCAGTTCATCTTGCACTAAGGGAATTTTAAGTACTAGAGCAACTCGGTACATTTTAAAAGCGAAATTTAATTGAACAGTTGCTCTGCTTGTTCAATAAATGCCTTGATCTCGGTTCATGCAATTGGAATTTAAGATCTCATTCAAAGTGCTACTACTTGCTCGTTAATTGCTCTCAGAAAACTGTTCTGCATAGACCTGAATACATTCACATTATGACTGCACTACAAAATTTGAATATGCCACATAGTTTCTTGGGGGTGGGGGGCTATAGAAACTTGTTTAACTTGACAGCACGTACTCTGTCTATATTTAGTTCAGTTATTATGTTCGCATACTTTTAATGTTCTAGTCCTCATGTCGACGTTAGTGAGTTTACATCAAAAGAAAATTAAATTTCGAAGCCTTGATAGAAAACATACTAATTGCACTTCCTGCTGAGCGCATATTTAGTGGGGTTACGTGGTAGGATTCAAAGAAAAAAGTTAGAAAAGCAATCTATGTGAAAAAAACAATAAAACTAACCAGTGAGTCAGACAGAAGTGTATTTATTAGATAAATAAATCATATTAGAAGCACTATGCGCTTTCAAAGTTTTTGGCTGTGTAAAATAAATGAAAGTTTAATTAAGCTAAATCATTGACACTCAATATTATTCTTGAAAAAATGCCAATTTTTATTTCTAGAATGTAGTCACATGTGATTTTGATCCAAATGTGTTTGTGTGGATTACCCAAACATTATCAATATGTGCATAAACTAAAGAAGTTCGGAGTGAAAGGTTAAAGTTGTTTGGGGCTTCTAGTAGAGGCGTGAGGGGTATACCCTATCAGTGTGGGACAAGCCTATAGAGCAATCAGGTAGTGCCTCTTGGGCTGATGTGACAGGTCTGTGTGTGGGACGATTATTTAGCTGTTTGTGGACCTGTTCGACCAGTTTTTACTGTTTATTTCCATTATATTGTCACAAGCATTCCCTACAATAATCACAAATGCATTTAGTCTCTGCTACTTTGGAAAACCAGTTTACAGCATGTCTTTACAATTTCAATACAATCCCGATTTGCAAATGGGGGCCACTTTTTCAGCTATATGATTCACCAGCTGCGGCCCATTCATATGGGTATGGGGCTCCTGCCCACTTACCTTCTTCTGGAGAAGGACAGTGTCTGTCAGTGAAAACGTCAGCTTGATAGACACTGTTCTTGTTCAGGTCAGGCAGCCAGAAGCTAGACATGCATTAAATGTGCAGGTGTCTGGCTGCCTGGCTGAACTTTTCCAGGCTGAGGATTTCACAGCCCTGTGGGTAAGACCTCCTCAGCCTTGCAAAAGTGCCTCAAAGCCCTCCCCTTGTCACAAGGGGGAGCGTCACTGATTGCCTCAGACTTGGATGTTTCAGTTTTAAGCCCTGAAGTTCCCAGGGCCCAATGTCAGTGACACCTCGTCACAGTGGGGGTGAATATGTCTCACTGATCCTATCCCACTGGCGAGTGAGGGACTGCTACCACACCTCGTTGGCGGACTTCTGACAGAAGGCAGCAGTCCCAACCCTCCTGGGATCTCCAAGGCTTTCCTCTCCCAGAGCTGCATCGCAGGTAAGTTTTATTGTTTTGAGTGTTTGGTGTGTGTGTGCATGTATGTATAAATGTATATCTTTGTTGTGAATGAGTGTTGTGAATGGGTGTGTGTGTGTGTGTTTGTGAATGCATGGAAGTGGGTGAGTGTATATGTGTGAGTGTAGCCTGCCCGCACCTCTTCCTGTCAAAATTACTGGGCACCATTGTGTTTCACTAATGAGGTAATCTTTTATTTTGGTGCTTTGGCCTAATTTCTGTCAAAGTTTGACCCTGTACCCAGTGGTGTAACATTAGCCCTTGCAGCCCCTGTGGTGTGGGGAACCAGAGTTCCAGAGGGTCCCCTCAGAACAATACACTGTGCAGAGATGCTCTTGACTGGGTTCAGGGAGGCCCTTTGCGGGGGAGGGGTAGCTCGGGTTTCGTTATGCCACTGCCTGTACACTACTCCATTGTTTAGTGAAATTCTGTTTGAGGACTATACAATACTAAAATACCTACAACTGTTATACAGGAGGAGCAGTACAGCTAAGGAGGGGCCCGGTTTGGAATTTTTTTTTAAATGGAAAACACTTCACATTTAAAAATAGTGCTCATTAAGGCTTTGCTTTTGAAAACATGGAAATACATCACAAATTAATTAAACATACCAACTTTTATTTTTAGTTTCAGATATTGAAAGTTTCGTTTTTCACGCCAATACAACACATGCATTTTGAAATGCATTCATTCAGACACATTAATTCAAATGTACTGTTTTTCTCAGATTTGCATTCGAAGGTGTACACGTAGATCTGATTTAAGACAGACTCACATGTATTAGGATTTATGTTAAATTTACAACAAAAATCTATTGATTTTGTTGGAGGCTTTGTATTCATAAATCGAATGCGAAAAATATGCAAATAAAATGCATAACTGAAAGCTATTTTCTTCAACTAGGCAACTCGTGCAAAGCAATAATATATCAAGAAGCATATTTTATTGTTGATGCTACTCCACAGCGAACACAAGTCTTGAAATGGGGAAATGCAAATAAGGTGATGCAAGCAAAATGCCTGATCTTTGATTTATGTTAACGGATGCCTATTCCAAAAATGTACAATGAAAGTTCTGTGACATACCTAGATTCAAAATATAACTAAACAATTTACAACCAGAAATCATAAAATAATGACGAGCAGCATAATGGAAAATACTTCAGGCACCGACTGCATAACAAGAAAATGTAGCTACCTTTTCCTGTACAAGAAAAGATACAATAGAATGGCCAATTTATACCTACACTTCCTAAAAAACTAGAGTAATGCAATAAAGGAAGTCGTTTAATCAACGCCTTTAATTACAATGACAAGAGGACATTTTATTATGTTAACTTGTAGGATGTCTGGTGCAAACTCGAAGATAATGCAGTACATTATAAATATACGAAAATGCAGTACATTATAAATATACGAAAAAATAAACTATTTGTCAAGATTTCAAAAAGGTTTCCAGGTGTAAATGTGACATAAATATACATTGTATGCTTACCCCATGCTTTAGAAGGGGTTCGGGTAGTGGCTGTGGACCAGGGCTGGAATGAACCTGATGTTCTATCCCAAAGCGATTTTACAGGTTGGATTGCGCAGCAAGTGAAATCAGGTCTGGTGTTTCCACACCTAGAACATCTGGACGCAGGAACGCCATGACACAGATAATTGAGCGGAGCAGTTTCTCATCCTGGATATACTGGCTCAACTAGTAGCTATGAGCATACATTTTTCTAAAAGAAAACTTTTAATTGAGTTTTTTCAATTTCAACAAAAATCCACTTTAACGAACCTGAAGAATTTAACAGCCAGCTATCGACTCGTGTTCACACCCCCCAGAAGGTTCGGAGCCTAGTAGAATCTCAAATTATGTGCAAAAAGCTACTCCTTTGAAAACATCCTCAATCAAGTGTCAGATGTCTCTCACCCCATTCCAAACATTGCCACTTTAGTATAGTATGATCTGTGCAGTATGCTTAATTTTAAAAGACTGAATCCTGCATGAGTTACGATTTCCCAAGGGAAATCTTATTCCTACTCCCCCTCTTCCATCTCTTCCAGGTCTGATACCCAGTCCATTGTTAAGTGGACGAGCGGGTCCTGTGACTTATTGATAATTTTGCAATGGGTCATCAATATGGCCTTTGTAAGTATTGATTCTGAAAGCAATCTGTCTTCTAATGGTGAGGACCTTCCAGTATTGCCCCCTGCCCATCTGGGCTAAAAATGCATGTCTAAACAGCAGGTATTTGAAGGCCTCTGTGGGTGCCATGTCATACCTTTGCTTGTAGCAACTCCAAGGGGTTTGGTGCGTTACCTCTTCTGACATATAGGGGGTCATTCTGAGTCCCGCCGGCCGCGGTAACCGCAGGGCCGGCAGGAGCTGCCAGAATACCGCTGCGCGGTCAGAAGACCGCAGCGGTTATTCTGGGTTTCCCGCTGGGCTGGCGGGCGACCGCCAGAAGGCCGCCCGCCAGCCCAGCGGGAAACACCCTTCCATGAGGATGCCGGCTCCGAATGGAGCCTGCGGAGTGGAAGGGGTGCGACGGGTGCAGTTGCACCCGTCACGATTTTCAGTGTCTGCATGGCAGACACTGAAAATCTTTGTGGGGCCCTGTTCGGGGGCCCCTGCAGTGCCCATGCCATTGGCATGGGCACTGCAGGGGCCCCCAGGGGCCCCACGACACCCCATACCGCCATCCTGTTCCTGGCGGCCGAAACCGCCAGGAACAGGATGGCGGTGTGGGGGTCGGAATCCCCATGGCGGCGCAGCAAGCTGCGCCGCCATGGAGGATTCCCCAGGGCAGCGGAAAACCGGCGGTACACCGCCGGTTTTCCGTTTCTGACCGCGGCTGTACCGCCGCGGTCAGAATGCCCATGGGAGCACCGCCAGCCTGTTGGCGGTGCTCCCGCGGTCCCCAACCCTGGCGGTCTCGGACCGCCAGGGTTGGAATGACCGCCATAGTTTTGTTATACCTATATTGTCCCAGCATTGAAGCTCTTGTTTCCCACCATTTCTGCCAGGATGTCTCTATTCCATAGTGGGGTCTCTGCTGTAATGTTTTTTTGGCCTCCTGAGATATTTTGTGCCATGTGCTTACTTCTACTTTCATTTGGTTTGGGAGTCTTCTGGCGGCCTTAGATCTGTATAGGGCCTTTATGTATCCCAGCACTTCTGTGGCTATACGATTCGCCCTCAGTGATTGCTCTTCCTGGAGAGCAAAGTCCATTTATTGATGACAATGAGTTATGAGGTCCAATAATCCTCCATTCTCAAGACTGTGGTCAGGGCTATCAGTGCTGTCTCCCCATTCCATTATGGAAGTATAATCTCTTTCTGAAAATAACTCCAGAGGTATTCTGTAGAGCATGTATTGTAGCATGTATAGAAGTTTAGGGAGGGTGTAGTCCGGCCAAGCAGTGATAGAGGAGGGGTTCTCCAATTTTGAACATCATTGTTCCAAAATAGTGCATAGGTTTGTAGACAGTACTGTTCCAGGGTTGGTGGTAGTTTGGATACCAAGGTAACTAAATCCCCCCTTGAGGCTGTAGTCTGGATAAACCATCCCATTTTTTTTGGGATATGTGAGAGATTTCCCTCAATTATTTCTATAGGCCAAATAGTTGTGAAATGGCTGGAATATGTGCATAAGACTGTGGATAGTTGTATCCTGTTGTGCAGTACAGGGAAGGTTATCATCCGAGTACAGGAAAATACGGTCATCCACCCCTGCCTCCCACTGCAGGCTCCACATCAGTGGAACCTCTCGGATCAAGCACGCAAGGCAATCAAGTGCCAGGGGGAATATCACAGGGGAGAGTGGACATCCATGCCTGCATCATTTCTGCCGTTGGAAGGAATCCTACCAGGCACCATTAGCTATAACTCTATCTAATGGCTGTTAGTACATTAATCGGACTCCTTTTGGGCTGTTTGCTTCCTTACTCAGTACCCCCATATATACACACACTCCAGTGTGTCAAAGGCTTTGGCAGCATCTAAGACAACATCACTGGTGAACCCAGCACATTTTTAGTGTTTTTGATGCACCCAAACAATGTCTAATATTCAGTGCGGTCTCTTTGTTGGGTATAATTCCATACTGGTCTGCGTGGACCAAGTCTGTTACCACTCTTCTGAGTCTTGTGCTCTGGCATTTGTCTAGGATCTTGTTTTTTGCATTTAACAGTGGGAGGTTTGCCCTATTTCAATTTGGTTATTATGGTGGCTGTGTATTGATCTTGGTGGACGATTCCGCAGTTCATAGGTCGGGCTGGGCAAACTTTTACTGTGAAGCTGTTTCTCAGTGGCAGGGTGTCCTGTGGGTAATCTTGTAATTTGTGTAAAACTGCATTTAATTGAAGAATTAAGAGACTGGATATGAAGATTTTGGAATGTAGGGACAATGACCATAATGAATTAAATTTAACAATGAAAGGGTTCCTGTCACTTAATTTCAACAACCATACTTTAGCTTTCTTGGGAATTTAAGCCGCTCAAACAATAAGTAGGCTCCAAAATGGTCCTTTGGATCAGGGCAGACCAGTATAATGTCTCCAATCTATAACAAAGTGGTGGAAACCATCAAGAGTGTGATAAGTAATAGACCCCTTGTGGAAGGGGCAAATTCTCTGCTGAAGTATATAGTGTTTAACTATTTATGCAAATCCTTCACTGGGGAATGTAACAGTTAATTTTAAATGAAATTGAAACATCCATGTTACAATAGGCAGTGCAGTCTTGCTAAGGTGGCTTCAATAAATCGATTACAGCCAACAAACATGAGCAAATATTATTGGCCTGAATTAATTATAAAAATATGTTATCTAAAGCCAGGTCAAATTGGTAGACGAACGTATGACATGATGTGGCAAATGCATCCAGAATAGGTGAGAATACGTCATTTTGGATTGTAATGGCCCCTAGTGGTTGTCATTCAGTAACCTCTTTCTGACCTGTGTCTGATCTAATTTCCTTAACAATCTAACGTCGACCTCTACTGTATTGGCATAGACTGTGGTTTACATTTGAACTAGCTATCTATAGGCTACCAAACAATAAAATATGGTGATTTGCAAATCCCTTGGTTAGCAGAGGTTACAAATATGTTTTATAGCCTAGATCATGCTGTTCTTTTAGATTCTCATGCTGAAGCTAATTTGGTGCCTAAATCTGTGATCAAAGAGAAATGAAAGGTTTTTCTATGGGTTGAGGAATTACATGGTGGTAAGGTGGTAGTTTTTTTGTTTGATTTCCTTATTGGCGTCCATAATTTCTGCAGTTGACATACATAAAAGTGTGGTACATAGGCACTGAAACATGTACAGTTTAATAAGAGGTGTAGCAATGATTACAGCTGAACTTCCCAGACAAATATAATCTAAACAGAGAATTATGTTACAGTTGAGCAATATATACCCATGGGGGTAGTTGGGCATGGATTGAACATGTCTACAATGTATCAGGCAATCGCAGTTTAAGCCAAGAAGCATACAACATAACAGAGGAAATCAACATTATAACATTAAGTGAACCATGTAGTAACTGAATAACAAAGAAAAGAAGAAGGAAAGGAAAAAGCCATCTGGCTAGTGCAGTATGGCTGATGTGCCTTAATTCTACCAGGAGCAAGAGAGGGGGAAGGGTGGTGGGGGTCTCAGGTGTTGCAACTACATTCGTGCCTCCACATGATCGCTGATCCTGCTTCATGGCCTAGGCTTCCGCTAGTGTCCATTTGTGGGTCACACGAAGCCAGTAATCAACAGTGAGGGGTTTATGTGCCTTCCAGCTCACAGCAATCAGGCGTTTATAGAGGGCTGTCACCAGAATCAACACAGTTCAAACAATGTTTTAGTTTGGGTTAATACACCTAAGAGTTAGGTTAGTGGAGTCAGAAGGATTTGGACCTCTACGATGGAGGATAATATTAATTTCATCACCTGGGTCCACTTCCATCCACCCTGGTCCCCCCTTTGCCCCCAGGCACACGGTGCATCCCTCAGACAGTAATGAAGAAAATTGTTAAACAGTCACAATGAACAACCCCGGTACTCCAGGCCTGAGTGCTCAGTGGCAAAATGCCACCCGCTTGTAGGCAAATTAACTGCTGTGTAACAATTGCCTGCAATGTAATCAAGTCCACATGGAATAGTTTGATGGGGACTGGCAAGTGAGGATCAAGGGTGGTCATAGCATGATGCCATATAAGATAGCCAGGCAGAACATCCGAAACCCTCAGCCCCTTGCGTCCTACCTTTGAGGTTGAGCAAGGCACACTGAACCCCAACCCTCCAGTTACTTGTACACTCTTTGTCGGAGAAGAAGTTCTCCTCATAGGTCATCTGTTGAACATGGAGTGATCTTCAGTCATGGGGGATCCTACTGATGGAAAAGAATGAGACTCCAGATTTGGAGCTGGAGTCTGATACCTGATCAGAGCTTAGAGATGCATAGGGCATCACACTATAGAGAGAAGTTTGTAACCACATATGCATTTTCGGCAGCTCCTTCATCTCTAGACGGATTCACCTTGAGGGACCTGCACCTACGTTTTTTCCATTTAGGCTTCAGCTAGTTGGTGGATTCAGGAGCGTCCTCCAGTGGACCAGCCAGATTTTTAGCCTGTAGTTAGGCCCACACATGCTTCGGGGAGAAGAAAACATGGCTTGTGTCACCATCAACAACTCTGAGCTTCACCGTGAATAGCGAGGCATATTTCAAGTTGAGTTCACAAAGATGTTGTTTGACTGTAGTGTAGGAGTTTCATTGCTGCTGCACCACCACAGTGAAATCATGATACGCTGTGATTGTGCTTATGTCGTATTGCCAGGGTTCTTTGGTGCAAAATCGCTGTAGGGTTAAGTCTTGGTCCCTGTAATTTAACAGGTGAGCCATTGCTGGGTGTGGAGGGGCACCAGGTGGAGGAGGTCGGCCAAGAGTGTGGTATTTTATCCTCCAGGACTGTCTGCGGGAGCCATATTTTGAGGAATAGCTCCATGCTAGGGCCCACTATGCACCCAAGGAACCCCAAGAGGTGAACGTTGTTGCGTCAAGATCACCTTTCTGCATCCTCCTCACAACGTTGCAGGGTATCAACCTTAGTTTCCACATGTTTCAGACGGTTCAGGAGGTCCTGCACCATCTGTCAGACTGTAGCAAGGGTGGATTCCGTCTACTTCACTCGGTCCACTAGTTTGCGATGGTCCGGTCGCAATAGGTTCACTTCTAAGGATACTGGGCCAATGCAAGTCTCGAGGGAGGTCTTAGTGTCCAGAATAGCTTGAAGAACACTGTTGAATTGTGCAGAGTAGGCCTGAAGCGTCACCTCTAGTTGGCAAAGACTATTCATAGTTATGTGAGCAGGTGTGGAGGACTTTGAAGTGTCATCTGCCCCCGTAGTCAGTGACTTGAAGGGTTTGGGTTTTCCTATTATTGTATGTGAGCTCCAGTCAGGGAGGGTAGGTTGAAAGAGGCTCAATTGCAGCAGAACGCTAAATATATCAGAGGATTTGGAGGACAGCCAGATCAGACCTTCAAGTGTGGGTCTCCGTGCTGAGCAAAGCGCTGTGTGCAATGTTCACGAGAAGTAACAGCATACTGTGTGAGGACCAGCAGTGCAACGGCTTTATCTCTTGGCATCAGAGGTGATGTATTTAATGGATCATTTGCAGTTCCACACATAGGACGTGCAAAGTGTGTCATCATGTGCTCGATAGCGGGAAGTGGCAAGTCAGAACAGGGCGCTAGTCACCAGGAGGAGGACCGACAAGGCGCTTGAGGTGAATATGGGCGTGCAATAATTGAAGAGCCCTACTGCCACACAGGTAACTAAAGAGAGCCATGTCATGAGTCCAGTGATTCATCGGTGAAGAGGGGCATTCTGTATGAAGGCAGGAAGTCGGTCTCTAAGTAGGCAAGCAGCTCGAGGAGATATGGCAGGACTTCTTGAATATAGCACTTCTGCTCACTTGTACACACCCTCAGGCTCATAATCCGTCTGTCGCAAGGGTAGACCAGAAATAGGGCCTGTAGTGTGTATGGCCGGCCCACACACATTCACCAGAGGGGGCGGTGCACTTACCCCTCGGTCACCATGGAAGCGGCACGGGATGTGTCCCTGATTCAGCACAGCATGCTGCATTGCACCCCTGACACATCAGAGCACAGCGGCTGGCACTGCTCCGGTCCAGTGCTGCTATGACATGTCAGCAGGGCTTAGATCAACCGCTGCTGGTGACTCGTACTTTGGGGTCAGGGAGGAGAAGGCAGCACTTGTGAGGGAGAGATGCACTGTGGCAGCAGGTGTCTGCGATCCTCACAGCAGAGACACTACGCGTCTGTGTCAGCTCGGGCCAGTCAGCGCTTCCTCCCTCCTGGGTTCGCGTAGCCCAGTGCTCCTACAAACCCCCCCGGCTGCTGCAGTCTGGAGGTCACCTGAACGGTGGTCCACCAAACTGTATGGCAAGTCACTTGTGCCGTGCTCAATGGGTATAAAAGCAGGGTTGATGTCACTGATACCGGCAGGATAATGGTAGGGCTCACACAGATCTCCGCTTTCAGGTGTGTGGCCCAGTCGCCATCTTGGCAATGCCCCTGACTGTGATCTTTGATCATAAAATTATTCTAGTATTTGAACCGTTCCTTGATAAGTTCAAGTGTCCCCTAGTGAAGCGCGTGTACATTAAGGTTAGACACAGTATCTTGCCAATCAACAGTTTCTGTATTTGTTGAGGGGGGGGGATATTGCACTAGCACTTTATTCCCATTCTGCAGTTTTGAGATTGAATCTTTTCTTCTTATTTTGCAATGCCTATACAGTCCTTACAGCAAGTAGATTGAGCCTGTTTTCCACCTTCTAGGAATTTGACAATGCGAAATTGGGTTGAGAATTCTGACAACTAATACAGATGAAGAAATATCTATCCTCAGAATGGGTTATGCAATAGAAATTTTTAGCTTTTGATGTTGAGCATTTTTACAACCATTGCCTAGCACTTATCATTAGATTTCTAATTTTATTTCATGTTTTTATTGCACTGATAGCACTTTGCAATGTTTAATGTGCAATATTTTAGCACTTCTGTGGGCCACATGTAAGGATCTTTTGTGCATTAATTCAGTTTCCACATAGAATGTGTCTTTCATTGCCAACATTATTTTAATTACAGACCTTGCTAAATCTAAGGGCCAGATTTACAAGGCCCTTGCGCCCCTTAGCACCTTCTTTGCGGCATATTTTTGGCACAAATGTGACAATAACAAGCCACTAACATAGCACCACATTTACAAGGTGACATCAACTAGGTTTATGCAAAGGCGGTGTTCCCTCGTTAGAGGGTCGCTAAAAATGGCACAATGAAATCTACAAGATTCCATTGCACCATTTCTAGCGACATTTTGAACTCCTGCTTAAAGCAGACTTTAAAATGAGGCTCCCATTGATTTCAATGGGCCTCAACACTATACTGGATTAGCGTAATTTATGTTGATACTATTCCAGTATAGCGTGACAATATCATAAAAAAAATTATGCTATTGCCCCTAACATCCACCATGGTGTGCCGTGTTATAAATACAGTGCTACCATGGTGGCATTAGGGGATGCAAGGAGGCCACAAGAAAAGTGGCACATCACTAGTGATGTACTACTTTCTTGTAAATATAGTCCTAAGTTTCTAAATGCTAATCTTACAACTTTATAGCACCTTGCTAAACTTTAGGTTGATCTGTTGAAACTGATTTTTAAAGATGAACCTTTGGTTGTATGAATTTTTGGGGAGTTAAAGTCAGCAGTGACTAGTATGTATAATTTTATTGTCTATTTACTGTGTGTTTAGGGATTTTAAATTGGAAATAGACAAATAATAATATTCTTTTTTTACCCTTGTATAAGCAGATTTGTAGCCTATGGTAAGTTTGGTTTTGAGATATCATAACTCAAAGGCCCAGATTTAAAAAAAGGGGCACTTCGGTGATGCGCCACATTTCTTTTTCGTTATTGTGGCGCTTTGCTCCACTAGCATAAAAAATTCTGACGCTAGTAAAGCAAAGTGCAAGGAGGCAGATGTAGATTTCATTGCGTCATTTTTGCAGGCCTCCTTGTGCCGGAATGCCCCCTTTGCATGCATTACAAAAACAACAAGTGATGGACGGAATGCTGAACATTGTCAAACATTCACCCCCAGTACAGTGATCTGGGCCTAAATCCATCGTTTTTTTGCTGCCCATACCATTCCAGTTTGGACCCAGCCATATGCAAATCAGTCTTGACCCTGTTCCCCATGGGAACAGTCCAGCCCGAACTGCTAGGCCAGGTCTTCCCTGGACTGGAAACAAGCATCCTTGGACCGGTTTCGGGGTTTCACCCCTCATCAGCCAGGCTAGCTTGAATCCAGTGGCATGGGAAGCACGGGACCCACGTCTGGGCATACCCTTCCCACTTAGGGCGACAAAGCAAAAACAACAAGTGATGGACGGAATGCTGAACATTGTCAAACATTCACCCCCAGTACAGTGATCTGGGCCTAAATCCATCGTTTTTTTGCTGCCCATGCCATTCCAGTTTGGACCCAGCCATATGCAAATCAGTTCTAACTGGGGTGGCGTGGTGAGCAAAAGAACGATGGATTAAACCCAGATCTATGACTAGGGGTGAGTGTTCAATTATGTGAATGAGTGTATTGAATGTACTAAGGAGAAAAAAAACATGATGCCTGCTTCATAATAGTATATTATGACTTATGTGAAGGTGATTGGCAATAACAGCTGTAGATTAGTCACATAATCACTTCTCTGTGATGGCTTGGAAGTGAAAACTGTGATGTGTGAGGAGGTCAGGCTGGATGCCTTTTTGACTGCAGATCTTGCATCTACGAGGATTCGCCCTGTGTGGGGGCCAAAATGTCTCCTCAAGGCTGGTATTGGATGTGAATCATGAGACAGGTGCCTTGCTGGATATGAACAGTGTGGGGACAGGAGGACTGTGGTAAATATGGATGAAGAAATGCTATCAAGGGTGATGGGAAATTGTACTACTTACTTTTATCCTTGCAAACTATGTTGCTGAAGATCCTCAGGTTATGTACTCAGTGGAGGAGACACCTATTGTCAATCATCCAAGTATCATTATTTTAATTGGGAAGATAAGTGATGTCTGAAAGCCTTTTCCCATGCAGCTGTTTTTGCCATGCAGTCATGTCATGTTTTAATGAGTTGAGATAGGAGTTGACAATTAAAGTCTCTGAATATTTATTTGAATCTCCTTTGATTTGTTTGGTGGTGATCAAATGACAGTAATTTATTTCACAACTTGAATTGCCATGTGTCCTAAGGATTGATCTGATTAGGGTTTTGGGGCAAGGTGCTGGATTGAGTACATACACAAGGGCTCAGAGCGTTTTCTGGGAGACTTCAGATGGAGTGATATTCACCACAATTTTTATTTGCACAGGACAATCTAAAATTTACTCAACACTTTTACAGCACATGTAGTGGTTTTCAAAGGGGGCAGGTAAAGTCAGAGTTAGGCTGATTTGTGGATGTTCTAGTGCAGATTTAATCAGCAGAATCATTTAAATATTGTATTTTATAGTGTGTGTATAGAAGATGCACTATTCCCTTTGCACTTTATTTTCATGTATTTCCAATCCTGGAGTTGTCTGGGGTGGCCAGAAGACCCTGGTTTGGATAGAAAAGCACTAGCTTTATCATTTCATCTTGCATGTATCAGTTAACCTAGCACTTATCATAGTTCCCAAGGCTGGTCAATTGAACCCAGATTGAGGCAAGTTGACATGAACTCCCATCCAAAATTAATAAGTAGCCTTCAGTGGAAGACAGATAAATGCAAACATATGAGACTGTGCATAAATCTGCATTTGGTTTCCTTAAAACTTACCAGTCATGTGTATTCTACGATGTACAATTACTGCTGCAAAACTGTGGACCTGTTTATCTTTCTGTAGCAGTATTTATTTGCAGCCTATCTTTTACTTTGATCTATCAGTATTTTTCACAAGTTTTGTATCAGTGGTTGAATTTACTGGTGACAAGGTGAAATGGCATTGAGGATCACTTTCTCCAATGAGCCAGATAGATACCCTAGGACAGGATTGCTTTCTCCCACGGAAAACACTATGTAGCCTCCAGATATCATTCCTGATTTTATTGTATTTTGTCTAAATTTCATATTGTGTTGTCTGTGGGTCATTGCATGCTGAGCAAAGACATTATTCCTGAAATCTGTGGGTTTTAACATGATCCCTGCTGAGTCTATGAGGATGTCAGTGACCTTGGGATGGTTGTAGATTTTGGGGCATATTTATGAGGTCCTAGAGCCACTGGAGTGTCACATTATGTGATGCCCCAGTGGCGTTAACCTCTGCTCCATATTTACAAGGAGGTGTAACATCACTTTTTGTGGCGTTACACCTCCTTGTAACGATGGGCCCCTCCAACGCAGTTACCTGCGTCAGAGGGGAGTGCAGTGGGTGTTGCTGTGGGTGTGCCACAGCAAACACCCATTGCATTTTGATGCTGCCTCAGGTTTACGAGATTTCATAAACCTGAGGCAGCCCCAAAATCTGATGCCACCCCCAGGGGTGGTGTTCGCAAGGCGCAAAGAGGAGCAATACTTTTTTTCCTCCTAGTTTTTTGCTTTTTCTATGCATGCTGCATTCTGCAGCACGCATAGAAAAAGCAAAATGCCAGAAATGATTGTTTATGTGCAGGAAGGTATCCCTTCCTACACATAAACAATCATTTGAAAATTACGCTTTGGCACTTCTGTGTCTTCTGCATTCTGCAGCATGCAAAGAAGTGCCAAATCGCCATTAGTGATTGTATATGTGCAGGAAGGAACACCTTCCTGCACATAAACATTCACACCCTTCAACGCAGACTGCAAGGATGGCTGCATTGGCGCTGGCAGCTAAATTTAGCACCAACGCAGGGGACAACACAGGGGTGTGCCGCATTCACTTAAACACAGCGCATCCCTGCATTGTGAAAATGACGGACCGCAGCACTGCCAATTCTGGTGCAGTGTCACGCTCCGTCTTGTTTCCATAAATTTGGGCCTTTGTTTCAAATTTGAGGAATTGTATTTGCCAAACTCCACCCATGAGTCTTTAATAAAAGTGATGGTGGGTTGGGGGCATGCTCCTTTACAGTCAGTGACCTTGCTTTTATTTTCATTTTTGGAGAGTGACCTAGAGAGAGAATGTTTGTGTGTGTGTGTATATGTGCTCATTTATTGAAGTCCTCAAATCTTCTGCATTTGTATACATTTTCAAGGAGTATTGAAAACTTTTTCCTGTACACTAGAGAATATTGATCATTTTCTACATGTTTTTCAATATTAGATGTGTTTACCCAGTGAATTAGGGGGGCTTACATTTAACATATTGACGCAGGTATTACTTTTCTGAGGTTTATAATCTTATTGTTTCTCCCTGTTGCTGTCCTTATGATGGAAATTGCCTTGAATTCACAACAAAGTTAAATTCCATATAGCATAGGCCCTGGGAATGTTGAAGGTCTTCTAACCTCCCAGATAATAATTTGCAAAACAGAATCCATATTTTCTGCATATTGTCCTGGTGTGTAAATAGCCTTTTGCTGATTTTATTTTTTCAGAATATATTTGCATCTCACACCTGCTGATTCTCTGGTGGTGCAATCTATTGACATTATTAGTAGTTTTGGGCAAGATTGCTGCAAATAGTTTTTGTATTTTATTTATTTATTTATTTGCTTATTGTTTATTTATTTAAGTAGCTTTCTTATAGCTGAAATAAACGAAGCTCCGCAGGTGGTAGAGGAAGAATTAAAGATGAGTTCTTAAGGTGAGACTGATGGGTTTCTTTCTGATATGGAGGGGTATGAAATTCCACATGGCATAGTAGCACCAGAGAAGGATTGTGTTACCGCATTTGGATCTCACATTCTTTTTTGGTGTTTTAGACTTTTGGTTTGCACTGCTGTCTTTAAGTACAAGGTGTTATTTTAATCTGTTAAAAAAAGTGCAAGTTATTTACTTAGACCCTTGTTCTATAGCCCTCTGCAATGGTATAATGACCACTAGCGGATGATTGCCCGAGCCTATTTTGCCTACAAAAACCCAGTACACACAGACATCTTCTCCAGCAGGAGTTAATTACTAACTAAACAAGTTCACTTGAATCCATAGTTCTTCTCTTACCTTTATAGGTGAAGCGAGGGAGTCTTCTTACTACAGGTTTGTTTCCTACGATGGCATATTAAGGGAATGGTAGGGGTAGTAGTAGCAGGCTAGTGCACTAACAGGGAAGAAAGAAGATGCCACTCCCACCAATGCAAAATGCAATTGCAGGATTAATTAAAGGGTTATTCATCACTGCCAACTAGAATTAAAGAAAACATCACATTTGTGGGATATATGTCATAACTTTAGGAAGACTGAGACCAGATTACCATAATGACAGCATTAGACACACAACAAAGGAGACCATATGATAATAAAATCTAGCAATATCAATTTCTTCTGAGCAATGTGGGGAGCTATAAAGCTAAACTTATGCAATGAAAACATAGAGTGAGGAAAAGTGGGCTTAGAATCAAGAGAGTTTGAACCAGGTTAAGCATTTACGGAACACACACACACACAAGGCATGAATGAAGATTTTGATGGGGATGGTGTGGAATATTGGTCAGGTAATAAATGGTAGACAGTCATGCAGTGAGTTGGTGTTGCTTTCACCATATCTGCCCCTCCAAGTGTGTGATTCATTTATGGTGTAAAATTAGGTCACACCTTAATAAATCAGACAGCCAGAGGGAAGAGGGTTTGGGGCTCAATAAATGGATGGGAAAAGGGATTTTGGGAAAGGTGATATAAAGACAAACACTGCAAAAAAGAAACCATAGCAATATTCATTGGGCCACTGAGCAGCATGCCATCCTCAATCTGTTGTGGAATGAAACAAAGGGATAAGTAAGTATGACACAGTTCAGTAAATTCATTGGAAACAGTCCTGCTCCAGAGAGACCCCAGATAGTACATCCTAAATGTTATGACTTCTAGTTTGGAAATATAGAAGATTGAACAGAACCAACTCAGTTCTAAAAATTATGATTGCTAAAAGGAAACCTATAGTGTATTGCCAAATTGGGTGATGCATTGCCATTGTTCTTGGAATGTCCATCACTCTGATGACTGTCTGAACCTGTCCGGTAAGGTAAGCTGGAGTCTTGAGCTTTCCAAATTTGGTTCGTGCAGGAGAGGACTACGAGAAGGCCTGTGTATTTAAAAAAATTTAGCTGTACTAAAGAGTAAAGGAAAAGGACAAAAGAATGCAAGGTAAGCTTCATGAGGAGTCAGGAGTGTACCAAGAAGACTTTGAGGCAGAGCAAGAACATAAGAGGAGCTTCACGTTTGAGTTAGCAATGCAGCAAACCCATACTCAGCAGCAATCTAAATTAACGCACCTCTCTCCAGTTCACAGACCTGAGTAAGTACTTTACCATCATCATGGGTTCTCTTTGAAGTCGATAACTTACTCCTTTCTAGCTGTTGAGGTCGTCCTGCACTGAGTCCTTCCATCTTCCTGCTCCATATTCATAGTTACTCTGTCTTAGTCCCAAACCAAGCAAGGTAGACCTGTGAAGTGCACTGCTGTTGAAGAACATATAGAGAAACAGAACTCAATTACTTTCTTGTGTAGATTTGATTCTGGTGACTAAAGTGGCTAGTTTGTTATGAGCAACCAGAAAAAAGGAGTAGACCCTGTAGGAACATTGCCTTACTTTTGAAAGGCCGAACACATTTTAGTAAAAAATGATCACCCATCATCCCCTAAACATTGCAAATCATTGGAAACAAGTTTACAAATTTGGTAAACTCCCTCTCTCACTGTCATCAACCAGATACATTGGTCATCACTCACAAATTCACAATCAATCAATATATCACCGCTCATTGGTGCAATAGTTACTTAGTAATTACCTCTTCCAATCCAAGCATGGTGGTTGAACAAATTATCTCCTCTTTGATGGTATCCACACATTGGAATTAGGCTTTTGCACTGGCAGTCTTTTAATCAATGATCTGCTAGGGCAACCCTGCTAGGTGATGTAAAAAAATAGGATAGGCAATGGCATGTGAGAATAACAGCCATCATCTCCAATGACCTGAAGGGTATGTGGTTGCTTCTTCACTGCAAACAGGTCCAACTCCAATCCAGGCTTATTTGTGACTATAAAATCAATGGTGGGGCAGCATAACTCTGACACCAACATAATATTGCACTAGCATATTCTTTTTTGCAAAGGAAGAAAAAGAAAAAGAAGCTGAGTGAGAAATATTTAAAGAGTTCTTTGGTGGCACTGGCATACTCAATCTGGAAAGTAGGGTTCATCCCCAAACTCTGGTAGTTCTCCCATAAGCGTGATTCTGACCAATTATCCTCTTCCTCCTCCTGTGGTGTTTCAGGAACGTTGTAATCAAATGGTATAAAATAAAATGCTGGTTCATTTTGATCATGGTCAATCTCTCCACATTTTAAGGTGAGCGACTGGTCCTTCTCACTGTAACAGCTGCACCAGCTGCACTGAACATACATTCGGCAGACACCCTGGCTACAGGACAAACTAGAAATATTATTACCAACCTGCTGAGCTCTGGCCATTGGCACATCATTCCATACCAATACACCAATGGGTTTTGATCCACATACACCTCTTTCGGGTCATCCAGATACTCCTGGAACATCCTCTGAATGATCATTGGTATGCCATAGGCTTGACTGCTTTATCCTTTGCCTTGGCACTGGACTTAAGACCTCACACTTGAAACCAAGCCAATACAAAAGTTGGGTCACATTCCTCTGTTGCTGTTGTTGCCGGTTTACTTGCTGGGAAGGTTGGTGGATATGAGACAAGACTGTTATGTCTAGAAGTTGAAGTTGGCACCCCAAAACTGTGGAGAGGGACTCTACGTTCCAGCTATTCTTCTTCCAGTTCTCCTGCTTGATCAACAAACCACCTATTGTATTGTGAAACATCCCCTTCAAAAAAGGAACAATAGTGAAAATAATTTTTTGTAGCATGGATCAAGTATGCTGGCACAGATGTATTATTTGGACTGGATTACGTCATTTTGCAGCCTTGCATTACAAGTCAAGCAATAGCTAGGCTATTAACCAAGGCATGCGCTTCCAGGTTTTCGTTCGCACACCGGAATGCAAAACTTTCAAACACCTTCTTTAGCTGCTCCTGTAGCAGATGCAATAATGGAATAGCTTGGCCCATTGTACTGTCCTCCTTGCTAACTTCCCAAGTGATAACCTCAAAAGGGTGCAGCATCTGTGTGAGCCATTTGACTAGACACCATTTGTCCACATCCATGGTCAGAGTTTTATCAATTGCATCAGCTCCTCTTTAAATGACAGTCATCGATCTGTTTGTACTGCTCAAACAAACGCTGCAACATATAATAGGTTGAGTAACAACATTTTGGCACCTCCTGGATCTGGGCTTTAACTGGTGCTCTGTTATCATGCTAAATAATGAACAACTGTTTCCGGGCTTTAAAAGAATGGCTGAAATGAGCGCAGATGCGTTTTCTGGTGGTCAGTATGTTGCTAGGTCTTCTTTTTTAAGAAAGGTTTGTACAACCAGGTTGATGCTCAGTGCCAAACACTGGACCCTGCAATAGCTACCACCTGCCATGGCCTTGACCTAGCCCTTGTTACAGCTAGTGTCCATGACTTCAAATCCAGTTTAAAGACCTCTGGGTTGCAGCCATTCAGACACCTTGCAATTAAATTCCTCCAAGATGTTTGCAGCTGCGTGTGATTTCTCCATTTCTGTCGTCAGGTGGATTGTGTGGACAACACTTTGCTACAAAGCTTGCCCAACCAATTACAGCACATCCTGATGCAGCACTGGAACAGAAACTCTAGCAAACTAGGTCCGGCTTGGAACGTTCCATTTTGGGCAGAGGACTGCCACAAACTCTAAGAACCCACTCCTTCCATAAAAGAAAGAGAGAGGAGGTCTAGCACTAAATGTTTTGCCAGCTTCCCATTATACAAACGTGCCACTGGGTGGTTGCGGTCGTAGGGCCCCTCCTGCCTAGACATGACTGTAATTGTAGCCTGGATTTTCTTCTTTTGTATGGCCACTGACGTAGGAAGCTATTGAAATGTAGGTGGTGGTAGACTCAGCCACGTTGTGGTGCATTCACCATATGCTGTGATGCCTCCATCTGACTCTTATTGTGCCATTTTGAGGTCAATGAGATGGGGGATTTTGGCGCACTGCTGGGGACAGGGCTGCTTTGTGTGAGGATGTCACCCTCTTCTTCCTCACCTTCCACTATGATTTGACTAGTTGTAGCTGATGTTTCCTGGCTCTCCTCACCTTCACCACTGAGACCACATTGAGCCATTTTTTTAGGGGCTCCTCCCACCGGATTGCGTGATGTTTTTTCATATGGGTTTTCTGGCCTCCAGTACCACAATGTGAACATGGCTTATCTCGATGAACACTCATGTGGCAAATAGAGTATATGGCAATGTTCTTCTGTTTGCTAATCGTAAAAAAGTCCCAAACTGGGGAGGAATGCTTTCTTATTGGGTCACTGCAAATTCCTGAAGAAGAACTTGATGTAGGTGGGTGTCGCTTGCCTCTCTGCAGTGCATACTTCTATTGAGGTACAGGTTGGTGCAGATCTCTGCGGGAGCCTTACAAATTAGGGAGTTGGCTGTGCCAGAATTTTGGAGCAGGTTGGATCGCTTCGGCAATGACTGACTCGCCATCATCATCTTCATACCCTTCATTAGTCTTGCTTGAGATCTAGGAACCATTTATTCTAAAAGAAGAGGTTCTTGCTCAGCAGGAAGCTCAAACTCCTTTTCTGCTCCAACTTTGGGACGTTCTGGCTGCGGCTGCTATCCACTTTTCTCTGTTTCCTGAAACAATTTGGGAAAGGGACAAATCCAATTCAACATCACTGCTCCTCAGCATCGCCATGGTTGTAGTGCCTGCCTCACTGACAGACAAGGTCTTGGGCTTAGGATGGGGTGGTGCTGTTGATCCAGGACTGTGGCTCCCAGGTTCCTCCCTGGAGGCTGTTGTGGTAGGCATTTGTCTTTTGAAAAAGATTGCAGTTGACACGCCACTGGCAGAAAGCTGCTTCTTCTCACTGGCCACTTTCTTTGGAGCAACTTTCTTTGGAGCCATTGTAAGCTCTAGGATAGCAGTGGCATTAAGATGCACAAGCCAAAGAGTTTGGTGCCTGTTGACTGAAGTAAATAGAAGGCCTTCTCTTTGGCAGTACTGGAGGTGATGTGGGGTCTCTTCTCTTGTGCACCTAAAAGCAACAAAACAAGAAAAACATGTAAAAAACAAAGAAAAAAACAAAATGCAGCACGCTCGCAGAAAAAGCACTAGTTCCTATAAGTGCCTAGTGGTTGATAGAAACAAGTATACAGAAAGTAATAAGCTCTAATATCTTCAGGCGTGCAAGCCCACCAAGGCTCCTGCTGCATAGAGAGCCAAAAAAGGGGCTAAACTAGCCCAAATACATAAAATCCAAAAAGGTGGTGCACCACCACATGCAACAAACAACTGTAGACAGTGAAAAAAGTCCAGTACTCCAGTTGTCAAGAGGTGAAATCCTTCTTCTTTAATTCATTGAAAGTCCAATGCTTAGTATTCTCACAGTTATGTGTATACAGCCAACAGTACAATGAATAAACAGCTAACGATGCAAAGAAAAAACACAGCCAACGCGTTTCACATCTAATCATTAGAGTAGTAAATGATACACCTTTGACAATCACCTTTCAAAATCTCTGTGGCCTTGTGAATCACTTTCTCTTCTTAGACCTGAAAACACAGTGCAACATGTAACTTGTAAAATATGTCAGGTGTACTGTGCGCTAATAGGCAATTGCTACTATAGAAACCTACCTTCAGTTTTAAACAAATGTTACAAAGTATCAGGTTCATAAAATATGCACCTAAGTATGTTCCTACCAACAAGCAATAACTTTTCTACCTAAGTTGATACCTTAATACCATATGTGCCTCTTAATTAAGTTTATCAGATTCTGTGCTCAGATGAGGATCATTTTTACTCATCATGTGAAATCAACAAGTGCATATAAAAGTTCATAATCCTCAACAGAAGTCTCCTAAAAATAGTGTTTATTTCAGGATTCCAATCCTTAAGCAAATGTGTGGTACTAGAATACCTCTCTTGCTCCATTTCCAAAGCTTTAGTCTCCAGCTTTCATTGAATATGGAAGATAATGACTGTCTACAAAGTTTCTAAAACTCTAACAATTAGGCCTTGGCTGCAGAAACATAGTGGTGAATTGCAATTTGTCAGACAGAGTACTTTGCCGCAAATGGGACCGAGTACCCTGTTCTCACATGTTGGTCTATCCACCCTTTTTAGGTAGGGAGGACCATCAGTTTTCCATTCCATGACCCCTCGTTGACTCCATTGAAGTGAAGCATCCGGAGTAAGGCCCACTGGAGGAAGGGCATTACAATGTCCCTCCTATTTACAGTGGATAATGTGATGCCCTTTTTTTGTCCCTCACTACCAGGTAGGACATAAATTGCCACCACACCAGAGGTAAAAAATACCTGGCTTTCTAAGTCATTATTTTGTTTGTTTTTCAATAATAAATTATGAGTTTGCTTTTGACAAAGAAAAAGTTTGTAAAATTTTGGTGGACCCCATCAAAAATGACAGTGGCCACCCACCAAACATTTTGGGCCATATTTATACTTTTTGACGCAAAACTGCGCTAACGCAGTTTTGCGTCAAAAAAATTAGCGCCGGCTAACGCCATTCTGAAGCACCATGCGGGCGCCGTATTTATTCAATGACGTTAGCCGGCGTTAGCCGCCGGCGCTGCCTGGTGTGCGTGAAAAAAAACGACGTACACCAGGCAGCGCCGGCGTAGGGGGATATGGAGCTTGGGCGCCAAAAAATGGGGCAAGTCAGGCTGAGGCAAATTTTTCGTCCTCAACCCGATTTGCGCCATTTTTTTCAACTCCCAACCCCCATTGAAATGACTCCTGTCTTAGCAAAGACAGGAGTCATGCCCCCTTGCCCAATGGCCATGGCCAGGGAACTTCTGTCCCCTGGGCATGGTCATTGGGCATAGTGGCATGTAGGGGGGCACAAATCAGGCCCCCCTATGCCACAAAAAAATAAAAAATAAAAACTTACCTGAACTTACCTTAATGTCCCTGGGATGGGTCCCTCCAGCCTTGGGTGTCCTCCTGGGGTGGGCAAGGGTGGCAGGGGGTGTCCCTGGGGGCTTGGGAGGGCACCTCTGGGCTCCTTCCGAGCCCACAGGTCCCTTTACGCCTGCCCTGACCAGGCGCTAAAAAACGGCGCAAAAGCGTCCGGACGTCATTTTTTTTTACCCGCCCACTCCCGGGCGTGAATTTTGCCCGGGAGTGTAAATACGGCGCACATGCCTCGGAATCAATTTTTTAGACGTCCACGCCTACCTTGCATATCATTAACGCAAAGTAGGTGTCCACGCTAAAAAATGACGCAAACTCCATGGACTTTGGCGCTAGACGCATCTAACGCCAAAGTATAAATATGGAGTTAGTTTTGCGTCGGAATTGCGTCAAAAAAAACGACGCAATTCCGGCGCAAACAGAGTATAAATATGCCCCTTTGTATTTTGACAGCAAATGCCACTGTGGTGGTTTCTGTCATCATATAGAGATTTTAACTGGCCCAGAGGTGATTTCCAAATGTTGTTGATTGTACTTCATCAGGGTGGTGGCGTAATGTCTGCTGCCACCCTAACAAATGGAATACCATCTGCCAAACTTTAGATCTGGCCTAATGTTACCAGTGGGGTTTCTGGTTGACAGAGCTATGCTCCATGTGACAACTCCATCTTGTACCCTATGTGCATGGATTTTACTTGCTGGGCTTACAACACCCTTACCTTGTGGTGTCTCCCTGCCCTGAGTACTCCAAGTCATGCCTCCCTATTTTTCTGCACCGGCAGATATCACATGTCTATTTAGGATAGCTATGCTTCCACTGATAACCTTTGAATTGTACTCTCATGCACTAAGGAAGCTGTTGTACTTGTTTATTGTTGCCTATTACCGTTTGCATCTGTCACCTGCAAGGCCTCATATCTGCTGTATGTAACACGTGATTTTCCCCAAATTCAATAGAATATTCCATGCTTCCATGTGCTACACATATCGTACTCAAACACTCTTTGCTTCCAGTATAGATACCCTCTCTAAACCTACATCAGGGCTTGGCCTCATCCCCATCCTGCATAAACATCATCCCTGCATTCACCTTCTGAGTCACCCGGATCTTCCAGTATTCAAGTCTTGTGCAAGCTTTGTCGCTGCACTCTTCTCCTGAGTCACCCAGAACTTCCAGTGCTCTAGTCTTTCAAGCCTTCCTGATTATCCTGTCATCCTGGCTCCTGCGTTGCTTCTAGTGTCTTCCTGCGCAAGCTATGATTCCGCCTCCTCTTTAGCTTCTTGCACCAATCCTCCAGCCATCTTCACAATCCATTTCAAGTACTAGACAGGGCTAAGTACTTTCCCATAAGGATAGTGTGCACTAATCATCTATCGTATTAAGTAGATCTTACTTTCAGCCAATTCAAGACCATAGATTTGTCTCCAGTTTAATTTCCACAATTTTACTCCAGCTTTCCTTGTTTGTTCACATTTCAAACCGTCCCTCCAATCTTGGGGCTTGAACTGTTTTTGCTCATGGACTAGAGACTTTATTCTGTGTTTCTCTATTGAACAGAACTGTCAAGAAGAATGTTCTTTTAGAAGCATTTGATATCTGTATGAACCTTGTAACCTCGTGTCTGTGATTCTACCATACCTTGGGAGTGTCAGTAACTCCAACCTAGGTACCAACTGTAATCTTCTTTCTAACATACATTGGGAGTGTTTCAAACGCCAACCTATATATCAGGAGTAGCCATGGGAGTGCCAGTAAGTCCATCTATGTTCTGAGTTTTCTCCAGGAGTGTTAGTAACTCCAGCCTATGTACCAAGTTTAATATTGGGAGTGTCAGAAACTCCAACCCATGTACGAAGTGTAACCTTGGGAGTGTCAGCAACGCCAATCTAAGTTCTGTGAATAACCATGGGAGTACCTGTAACTCCAACCCATGTTTCAGGTACAAACTTGGAAGTGCCAGTAACTCCAACCCATGTACTGAGTGTAACCTTGTTTCTAGCATAACGTGTGAGTGTCTCAAATTCAAAACCTATGTATCAAGTGAACCTTGAGAGCGTCGTTAACTCCAATCTATGTTCCGAGGTTCCCTGAAAGTGTCAGGGGCTCTAATCAGCATTTTAGGTTCTTCCTTGAGAGTCCCAGAAATTCTTCTCCAAGAATTTGGTTATTCTACTCTCATGTTGTGATTTTGAAGAAATCTGTAATTGTTGGTTACTGAAGCAATGCAACGCTTGTTATGTAGAGGGTTGATAGTGTATTGATGGTAATTGCCTCTTCTTGTTGTTCCCAGTGTACTGTGACTTCACAAAACCAGAGCTGCTGGTTCTGTAAACGTCCACCTTTGCTTACAAAGAAGGTCTCAGGAACAGGCAGCCAATTAAGAAGTATGGTAGAGTTAATTCACAGATCCTGTACCACAAGTTTCTTTTTTCTTATTTTGTCACTTCCCCTTTGTGCCAGTGTGGGATCAAGAAGTTCCATTCCTGGACCTTGCATCATCCTGAGAGGGATTGGAAATCCAACATCAGCTCCAGTGTTGTCTCCTCTATTGGGAGCAGGTGAGTGCATGACACACCCTGATCAAGCAGGAACTACAGTCCTAGTCAGTGTAAATCACAATCACAACCTAGCAGTCAGGCTTAACTTATGTGGCAAGGTGTAAGGTATTTGTGCAACACTTCAAAACATTAAGACAGAAAAACAGTGAAAGTATACCACAACTGATTAGAAAAATAGAACTTAATTTAAAAAATAAAACAAGACCAAAATGACAAAAAAATTAAGAAGTAGAACCTGTTATTCCTTTTTACAAAATAAGTTATATGTGAGAAAACTGGGTTGATTGGCAGAAGCCCCCTAACTTTTTGCTGATGTTTTCCTGTCTATGGTGGTGCCCTGTGTACTGCTAACCAGCCCATCTTTGTAAAATGAGTATGCAAATTAAGCTAATTATTATTGGCTATGTCAACCTACCTATAGGTCCCTAGTATATGGAAGGGTATGTAGGTTTAGGGACCCCAACAAAGGTAGTGTCCCCATTGGTGCACTGCTGAGATGCCCAGGTTCATTTTAAAGGCAGGCATGCCTTGCTGGCTGGTTTTAAATTAAAGTTGCATGCAAATTCGACTTTGGAATTAAAAGTACTTCCAAAGTCTCACACTACTTTATTTATACATATAAGTCACTCCTAAGGTGTGCCCTAGGTGTCCCCGGGGTTTAGTGCAGTGTAGCTATAAACAGGGACATTATAAAATATGTCTTTTAAGCCCTGGTGAGGAAAAGTAGCCACATTTGTTTTTTTCCCCTCATTGCAGTGAATAGGCTCCATTGAATAAAATGGAGACTTTATTTTAATTGATAAATTCTCCAAAGGAGCTAGCTATGACATGTTTGGCCTCAAATTGATTGTTATAATAAATGCAACAACTTGCCATTGCTGGATTTAATATAACTAGTTCAGGGAAGGAGTTTTAGAACTCTTCCTAAATGTTACCAGTTTCAGCTCTGTAGTTTCCTTCTCTGATTGGCCAGTCTCTAGCAGCCTGGCCCGGTCGCCCTGATGAGGTATGAAGTGGTCGGTCTGGGTTGAACACAAAGGAAGTGCCTGGGGAGGAGATCTGCCTTAGCAGATGGTGAAACAGGATGAGATTGAGAGCAGCCAAACTGGTCTTCAAAGGAGTGAAGGACAATTGGAGTAGCTCAGGACCCCCCTATTTCCTGCAAACACAGACAACCAGGTGCCTTCTTGAATAGATTAGGAGGGGGCAGGAGAGGGATGTGTTAAGGAATTTTAGCCACACCAGTGGGTAGGCCCAGCTATACCTAACCTCCAAAATTCAGTTTCTGCCATTATGGATTTTTAAGTAATGTTGCTCCCTTGGATTGCTTTTTGCCGTACTTCCCAGGAAGTGGTCATCCAAGGGGGTAATAGTCTGCAAGTTGCCACCCCTGGTTTTCACCCCAGGAGCAAGCATACATTTGGTGGAATGCCACCCACACTTCAGATCCCTTCTGAAAGAAGTTGCTGGAGAAGAAAGACTTCCCTGCTGGACCCCTGGCCTGCACCTGGAACCAGGACTCACAAGGACTGCACCAGCTGCACACTTTGGGTTTCAATAGGAAAATGACTTTGCCTTTCTTCTGCAACTCCAGGAGTGTACTTCCTGTAAGCTACATGTACACAGGAGCTGTCCAGAGTCCCCTGCATCAAGTCTTGCAAGAAGAGCCCAGCTGACCAGTGTCAAGTGGCCATTTGAGGATTCTGACCAGGTGCATTCTGAAAATTGTAGTCCCAAATACCAATAAGCAACTCTGAGCTTCTGGAAACTTGGATCAAGTTGTGAACACTTCAAGGGTCCAAAAAGGACCTCTGGAAGAAGATCCAGTAGTTTGGAGACATTTGGAACAACTGTTGTAAACCACTCCATAAGTTGAAGAGGTACATTGTGGGAGTTGTGGTTCCAGACCCGCAAGAGGCAAACCAGAGCCTCTTAACCCTTGGCTGGTGCTGTGGACCACTTTCCTGTATTAGGAAACACTTCTGAAAATGAGTTTAACACTATTACATTGTGGGTGGCCTGAACTCTAGACTTTGTCTCTGTCCAGTGTGACCTTTTTTAACCCTTCGAGCGATCTTTGCTTCTAAGCGCTAGAGTTACTTTTAATCTTTAGAAATTCATATCTCCGGTTCCCCTTATCCAATTTTTATTGATTTGATCTTATTTAAAGATAAAATTATGATCCATTGTTATGTATTGGTGTTGAATTGTTATTGTGTTTTACTTATTTACTGCTTTGTGATTCCTAAGTGCTTTACAAACTTGTCTTGTAAGTTAAGCCTTGTCGCTCGTTGCCAAGCCACCAAGGAATGAGCTGGGATTCATTTATTGAAACCTAACTGGACCTATTGCTAAATGTAGGTACTTAACTGCCCTTAGCAATAATCCACTTTCCAACACTGTAGAAAAGTGCTTAGAAGCAAAAAGTTAAAAGTTAAGACCGACTGAGGTGAAGCATGGGCCAGCTCCAGAGCCCCAGTTGAGCCTGTTGAACCAAAGTCCCTTAAATCCTAGTGCAGGAGCCTTTCACTTTGTTCTGAACCATGGTGTCAAGGAGGTGCGTTGATTTTCCCTACACATTTCGAGGAGATTCAATGCATGAGTTATAGTTTAGATGTGGTGGAGTTCAGATGCAGAAGCCAGCTGCATTGACACCGAGGTGATGCTCTGTTTCTGAGGAGCGCAGTGATTGGGATGCAGATTGCAGCATCATCGCTGAGGCTGCCTCGACAGAGAAGCAGGAACTTTGTGCCAAATTGTAGGAAAGTACCATCTTTCTTGGCATGTTACCCCCATTTTCTACCTGTATGTCAGTATGTTTTGCCAGTCTCACTGGGATCCTGCTGGTCAGGACCCCAGTGCTCATAGTTTGTGGCCTAATGTGTGTGTTGTCAGTAGTGCTTAACGGTGTCACTGAAGTTCTGCTAACCAGAACTTCAGTGCTTATGCTCTCTCTGCTTCCAAATTAGTCACTATAGTTTAATGACTTCATTTACCAATTAGAATTGGCACACTGGACCCCCGTTATATGTCCCTAGTATATGGTACCTAGGTACCCAGGGCATTGGGGTTCCAGGAGCACCATATGGGCTGCTGCATTTCTTTTTCCATCCATAAGTTGCTCAGACAAACCCTTTCACAGGACTGCCACTGCAACCTGTGTGAAATAATGCACACCTATTTCACAGCCATTTTCACTGCACTTAAGTAACTTATAAGTCACCTATATGTCTAACCTTCATTTACTGGAGGCTAGGTGCAAAGTTACTAAGTGTGAGGGCACCCTTGCACTAGCAAAAGTGCCCCCATGCAGTCCATGGCCAAATCCCCGGACTTCGTGAGTGTGGGGACACCATTACATGCATGCACTACATATAGGTCAATACCTATATGTAGCTTCACAATGCTAACTCCGAGTATGGCCATGTAAGGTGTCTATGATGATGGAATTGTCCCCCCATTCCAAATCTTGTTTTAGTGAGCCAATTCCATGCATCCTGGGAGCTCCACCATGGAAACCCAGTACTGCCAAACCAGCTCTCTGAGGCTTGCCCTGCAGCTACAGTGGGTGCCACATCACAGACAGGGTTATGCCCTCCTCCTGTGGTCTGAGCAGCTCAGTCCCAGGAAGGCAGAACAAAGCATTTCCTTTGGGAGTAGGGTGTTACACCCTCTCCCTTTGGAAATAGGTGTTACAGGCTTGGAATGGGTAGCCTCCCAGAGCCTCTACAAATGCTTTGAAGGACACAGATGGTGCCCCCCCTTGCATAAGCCAGTCGACACTGCTCTGCTCTGGTACGAAACTGGACAAAGAAAAGAGGAGTGCCCACTCCCCTGTCCATCACCACCCCAGCGGTGGTGCCCAAAGCTCCTCCAGTGTGTCCCAGGCATCTGCCATCTTGTTTTCTAAGGTGTGAAGACACTCTGGAGGCCTCTGAGTGGCCAATGCCAGCAGGGGAAGTCAGAGACCCCTCCTGATAGGTGCATACCTGGTTAGGTAGATTTAGGGTCTCTCCTGTGGGTTCCTCTTCAGAGCCTGCTTGCAAGTTTCCATCAGGAATCCTCTGCAACTAGTGTTTCATCCTCTGATCTCGGATCGACCGCAGACTGCTCCAGGAACCGCTGTAACTGCAACAAAGTATCCAGAGGGGCTACTTTGACTCTGAAACTTCAGCTCCAGCCAGCAACTGCAACAGATTTCATGGTGTGCACGCTCTGGGGACTCCCTGTCTTCACCCTGCACCAGAAGTGTAGGAAGGAAGCCTCTTTCTAGCCATGTTACCCCCACTTGTGGCCTGTTTGTGAGTATATGTCAGGGTGTTTTTACTGTCTCACTGGGATCCTGCTAGCCAGGGCCCAGTGCTCATAGTGAAAACCCTATGTTGTCAGTATGTTTGATATGTGTCACTGGGATCCTGCTATCCAGGACCCCAGTGCTCATAGGTTTGTGGCCTATATGTGTTCCCTGTGTGATGCCTAACTGTATCACTGAGGTTCTGCTGACCAGAACCTCAGTGTTTATGCTTTCTCTGCTTTTAACATTGTCACTGCAGGCTAGTGACTAATTTTACCAATTCTGATTGGCACACTGGAACACCCTCATAATTCCCTAGTATATGATACCTAGGTAGCCAGGGTATTGGGGTTCCAGGAGATCCCTATGGGCTGCAGCATTTATTTTGCCACCCATAGGGAGCTTAGACAATTCTTACACAGGACTGCCACTGCATCCTGAGTGAAATAATGTCCATGTTATTTCACGGCCATTTTACACTGCACTTAAGTAACTTATAAGTCACCTTTATGTCTAACCCTCACTTGGTGAAGGTTAGGTGCAAAGTTACTTAGTGTGTGGGAACGCTGGCACTAGCCAAGGTGCCCCCACATTGTTCAGGGCAAATTCCCTGGACTTTGTGAGTGCGGGGACACCATTCCACACGTGCACTACCAATAGGTCAATACCTATATGTAGCGTCACAATGGTAACTCTGAACATGGCCATGTAACATGTCTAGGATCATGGAATTGTCACCCCAATACCATTCTGGTATTGGGGGTACAATTCCATGCATCCCCGGGTCTCCAGCACAGAGCCCGGGTACTGCCAAACTAACTTTCCGGGGTCTCCACTGCAGCTACTGCTGCTGCCAACCCCTCAGACAGGTTTCTGCCCCCCTGGGGCCTGGGTAGCCTGGTCCCAGGAAGGCAGAACAAAGGATTTCCTCTAAGAGAGGGTATTACACCCTATCCCTTTGGAAATAGGTGTGAAGGGCTGGGGAGGAGTAGCCTCTCCTGGCCTCTGGAAATGCTTTGAAGGGCACAGATGGTGCCCTCTCTGCATAAGCCAGTCTACACCCGTTCAGGGATTCCCCCAGCCCTGCTCTGGAGTGAAACTGGACAAAGGAAACAGGAGTGACCACCCCCGTGACCAGCACCTCCCAGGGGAGGTACCCTGAGCTCCTCCAGTGTGTCCCAGACCTCTGCCATCTTGGATACAGAGCAGTGAGGCCACAATGGACAGCTCTGAGTGACCAGTGCCAGCAGGTGACGTTAGAGACCCCTCCTGACAGGTGCTTACCTTTCTCTGTAGTCAATCCTCCTCTGTGGGCTATTTAGGCTCTCTCCTGTAGGTAACTCACCAGATAACGAATGCAAGAGCTCACCAGAGTTCCTCTGCACTTCCCTCTTTGAATTCTGCCAAGGATCGACCGCTGACTGCTCCAGGAAGCCTGCATAACTGCAACAAAGTAGCAAGAAGACTACCAGCAACATTGTAGCACCTCATCCTTCCGGCTTTCTTGAATGTTTCCTGGTGGTGCGTGGTCGGAGGGCCGTCTGCCTTCACCCTGCACTGGAAGCCAAGAAGAAATCTCCTGTGGGTCGACGGAATCTTCCCCCTGCCAACGCAGGCACCAAACTTCTGCATCCCGGTCCTCTGGGTCCCCTCTCATCCTGACAAGCGTGGTCCCTGGAACACAGGAGCTGGGTCCAAGTGTCTTCGACAGTCCAGTGTCCCTTTTGTCCAAATTTGGTGGAGGTAAGTCCTTGCCTCCCCACGGCGGACAGTAATCCTGCGTACTCCGTGAACTGCAGCTGCTCGGGCTTCTCTGCACTTTTGCAAGACTTCCTTCATGCACAGCCTAGCTCAGGTCCCCAGCAATCTGTCCTGTATTGCCCAACTCGCTGAGTTGGACTCCGACGTTGTGGGACCCTCCTTTGTGACTCTTCTAAGTGCCTGTTCAGGTACTTCTGCGGGTGCTGCCTGCTTCTGCGTGGGCTCTCTGAGTTTCTGAGCGCCCCCTCTGTCTCCTCCTCAAAGGAGCGACCTCCTAATCCTTCCTGGGCCCTGGCAGCACCCAAAATCCTCAACCATGACTCTTGCAGCTAGCAAGGCTTGTTTGCTGACTTTCTGAGTGGAAACAACTCTGCATCCTCCAGAACGCTGTGGGACATCTTCTGACCAATGGGGAAGTTCCTGGCATCTTCTGTTGTTGCAGAATCTTTGGCTTCTTCCACCCAGAGGCAGCCCTTTTGCACCTTCATCCGGGGTTTAGTGGGCTCCTGCCCCACCGGACACTTGCGTGACTCTTGGACTTGGTCCCCTTCCTTTACAGGTCCTCAGGTCCAGGAGTCCGTCTTCAGTGTTTTGCAGTCAGTTGCAGAATCCCCTATCTCGACTTTACCGTCTTTCTGGGGTAGTAGGGAAAATTTACTCCTACTTTTCAGGGTCTTGGGTTGGGGTATCTTGGATACCCTTAGTGTCTTCTTACACTCCCAGCGACCCCCTACACACTACACTAGGCCTGGGGTCCATTCATGGTTCGCATTCCACTTTTGGAGTATATGGTTTGTGTTGCCCCTAGGCCTATTTCTCCCTATTGCATTCTATTGTGTTCTACTTTGTTTGCACTACTTTTCTAACTGTTACTTACCTGATTTTGGTTTGTGTGCATGTAATTTGTGTGTATTACTTACCTCCTAAGGGAGTATATCCTCTGAGATACTTTTGGCATATTGGCCCTCATTCTAACCCTGGCGGTCATAGACCGCCAGGGTGGCTGATGACGGAAGCACCGCCAACAGGCTGGCGGTGCTTCAAACGTCATTCCGACCGTGGCGGTAAAGCCGCGGTCGCCCAGCCGGGTCCGGCGTTTTCCCGCCGGATTAACCCCAGCTGGGAGAATCCTCCATGGCGGCGCTGCAAGCAGTGCCGCCATGGGGATTCTGACCCCCTTCCCACCAGCCTGTTTCTGGCGGTTTTCACCGCACTGGCATGGGCAGTGCAGGGGCCCCCTAACAGGGCCCCATGAAGCTTTTCACTGTCTGCTCAGCAGACAGTGAAAAGCGTGACGGGTGCAACTGCACCCGTCGCACACCTGCAACACCGCCGGCTCCATTCGAAGCCGGCTTCAGTGTTGCAGGCCTCTTTCCCGCTGGGCTGGCGGGCGCTATATTGGCTAGCGCCCGCCGGCCCAGCAGGAAAGTCAGAATGACCCCAGCGGTCTTCTGACAGCGGAGCAGCCATATGGGGGTTCCCGCCGGGGCTGGAATGACCCCCATTGTCACTAAAATAAAGTACCTTTATTTTTAGTAACTCTGAGTATTGTGTTTTCTTATGATATAGTGCTATATGATATAAGTGGTATTTTAGGAGCTTTGCATGTCTCCTAGTTCAGCCTAAGCTGCTCTGCTATAGCTACCTCTATCAGCCTAAGGTGCTAGAACTCCTCTATTCTACTAATAAGGGATAAGTGGACCTGGCACAAGGTGTAAGTACCACAAGGTACCCACTATAAGCCAGGCGAGCCTCCTACAAGAAGGACCGAAGAAATCTTCTGTGGAGTGACAGAGTCACTTCCTTACTTCAGTAGGAACCTTCTAAGACCACAATGAGTTCTCCTGGACTCCTTTCCTGGCAACAAGCATGCTCCCTGGAAAACAGGTGGTGGACCCCTTCGACACAGACTGTCCTAAGGTCCAGCTGTCCAAATTTGGAGGAGGTAAGAGTTTGCCTTTCCCGTTGCGACAGTCCCCCTGTGCACCTTGTCATGTTCTCCTCCTGAGCCCTCTGTGCACTATTGGCAAGAATCCATTATTCACAACCTGGCCCAGGTCCCCACCAGTCTATGCTGCAACGCTCAGCTTGCTGAGTTGTTCTCCAGCTGCGTGGGACCTTCTTTGTAGTGCTGCAGCAACTGCAATTTACACCTTCTTTGTCCCCATGTCCTGGGACCTCAGTGGTTGCTGCCTGGTCATCTGTGGGTTCCCTCCAGTGTTGGGAGCCCCCTCTGCATCCTCAGTCCTAGCTGAGGCCCCCAGGTCCCTCCTGAGTCCAGGCCGTGGCGTTTTGACACAATCCACAACATTGGTTAAACCAAAGCTTATTGGATGAATCCAGCGCTGCAACTCACCTGCACCCAACATCTCCATGTGGGACATCCTTTGCATCATGCAGGAACCTGCAGCCATCTTCTTTGGTGCTCTTCTGCAGACTTCTTCCAACTTGAGAATCCTCTTTTGCACCATCTTCCAGGTTGGCAGGGGCTCCTGTCCTTCCTGGAATCTTCTGCGACTTCTGGACTTGGTCTCCTCTCTTTACAGATCTTCAGGTCCAGGAATCCACCATTTTTTGTTTGCAGTCTTGCTTGATTCTTACAATAACTCTAATCACGACTTCTAGTGTGTCCTGCGGAAGCTTGCAATACTTTACTCCTACTTTCCTGGGCTCTGGGGTGGGGTATTATACTCACCTTTGTGGTTTTCTTACACTCCCAGTGACCCTCTACACTACACTTGCCTAGGGGGGAATTCGTGATTCACATTCCACTTTCTTAGTATAGGGTTTGTGTTGCCCCTAAGCCTATTTCTTCCTATAGTATTCTATGGCATTTTCTACTGTTTGCACTATCCTATGACTATTTACTTACCTGATTTTGGTGTCTAGTGTATGTATTGTGTATAATACTTATCTCCAGAAGGAGTATTGCCTCTAAGATATTTTTGGCCTTATGTCACTAAAATAAAATACCTTTCTTTTTGGTTACAGGGACCATTGTCTTTACTTGTTTATAAGTACTGTGTAACTAAAAGTGGTATTGCAGGAGCTTTGCATGTCTCCTAGTTCAGCCTAAGCTGCTCTGCTACAGCTACCCCTATCGGCCTATGCTGCTAGAACACTACTACATATCACTAATAGGGGATAACTGGACCTGGTATAAAGTGTGAGTACCTAAGGTACCCACTACAAGCCAGTCCAGCCTCCTATACAAATGAAATGCTGCAGTGCTAGTTCTGATAGCAATGCACCAGTTATATCCATGCAGTGGCGGAGATGCGCCAACCTGTCCACACAACGGCAGAGATGCTGTAGTTCTGCTGAACAGCACTTGAAGATCTGGCTCCAGGTGTCCAGGACTGGGGAGACACCACTTGGCAGGTCAGGCTTAAAGTGGCAGAGTGAAGTTGGATTGGTTGAAAGTCTTTTATCTCAAATACTTCAAATCAGGAGACCAATTGGCTGACATTTGGAACTACTCTGGCCTCCACGTTCCAGGGATGCAGATCCAGACCCTCTCACTCAGGTATGGAGAGCAGCTGGCAGCAGATCAACAGAGCCAGGCAGCAGTTCTTCCAGAGCAGCAGTCCAGCAGAGTGGCAGTCCTTGTAGAAGCACAGCAGTCCTTCTTCCCAGCAGGGTATTGACAGGTAAAGATGTGTACTGAATTGGTAGGTTCTGAGGTCCAATTCTTATACGCAGTGGCGCCTTTGAAGTGGAGGAGACTGCAAAGAACCCTTTGAAGTGCACAGAGGGCATCCCTTCCTGCCCTGACTCCAGGTCCACTCCAGTGGGGCATGCAGCACTTTGTGTGGGGACAAGACACAGCCTTTTCAGGTGTAAGTGTGAGGCTGTGGCTAGCTCCTCCCTCCCATCCTATCCTGAAGGCCCATCAGGGACCCTCAAGTCATACCTAATCTCCCATTGTGTGTGGCTGTCTAGAGGGAATACACAAAGCCCAGCTGTCACCCACACCAGTCAAGTGACCAGAGACAGGCTCCAGGCAGCAAATGGCCAAAGTAAGAAAATGTCACTTTCTAACAGTAGCATTTTCAGAATTACAATTTAAAATCCGACTTCACCATATGTTGTGATTTTAAATTGTGATTCCAGAAACAGCAAACTCGAAAAACGTATCTCTTCCAGATTGTGAATTACACTTATAAGTTATAATAAGACAAACCCAAAGCTGTCCTATGGGAAGGATAAGCCTTGCAGTAGTGAAAAACAGCGTTTGGAGTTTTTCACTACCAGGATATGTCAAATTTAAAAGTACATGACCAACTTTCTAAATACACTGCACCCAGGCCCACTAGTAGCATTTAATATACAGGCCCTTGGCTCATGCAGTGCACTTTACCGGGGACTTATAAGTGAATGAAATATGCCAACTAGGTATGTGCCACTCAAACCATGTTTTAGGGAGAGAGCACAAGCATTTTAGCACTGGTTAGCAGTCATTAAACCAACAAAAACTAAATCTGCAAAAAGTGGAAGGGAAAGGCAACAAGTATGGGGGTGGGCATGCAGAGAGGGCCATTTCCAACATTTTGTTTTTCCCAAATTGCCTACCAAGAATGCACTATACAATGAGGAACTTATACTCAAGGAGTTCATGAATGCCATTGTATTTGCTTGTCTTCTTGTGACTGCCCTTTGGCTCCTGGAACTTATCCATCTTCTGTAGCATATCCATCTGAAACACCAAGCCTCTTTCCAGATGGAGCCTACACCCTACCTGTTTCTTCTGAAAGCATGATTATTCATATATATTCATGAAGTTTGGTGCATGCAGGACCAGCAAGAAAAAGTAAGCACTTAGGGCCAGATGTATGACCCAGACATTGCGACTTGCAATTTGCTACTCATTTGCGAACCGCAAATTGCGAGCCGCAAAACCCTATGTATAACAGTGTACTTCACACTGTTTGCGATTCCCAATGGGGTTGCAAGTGACCTACCTCATTAATATTCATGAAGTAGGTCACAATTTGTGATCCGATTGGGAATGGTTGCACTCACAGTGATGGTGGTCTGCTGGAGACAGCAGACCACCATGTCTGTGACTGCTTTCAAATAAAGCAGTTTTTTTTAATGCAGCCTGTTTTCCTTAAAGGAAAATGTATGTCAGCATTGTAGGTCAGCGTCCACCAGAAAAAAACATATTTGGCGTGCATTCGCTAAGGACGTCCGGACCCTGGGGTCTACCACAGACGGAGCACCCACTGCTGGAAAAAATGGGACGCAAGAAGACGGCGGAGGCTCAGCTGGGGATGGTCTCCCAACGTGGGAGGGGTGCCCGTCGCACCATGACCCCCCCTGATGTTCAGGATCCTGGCGGTGGCCTACCCGCAGTTGGATGGGCACTTGAGGGCATCACAGCAGACACAAGGGGGTGAGTACACTCTCATTCTGCTGACTGCGCGCAGTGGAGGGGTCTGGGTGGGGGAGGTGGTCTGTGGGTTTCCCTAGGCCAGGGTGAGTTCCGTAGGCAAGGTCCCTCCGTAAGGCAGGCAATGTGGCACCCCACCCCACCTCTGAAGAGTGCCTAGTACACCTAGTCATGCCCCTGTGTCATCTATGTGTGCAGATGTCGTCCATAGCCTTGTACGGCATTTTCCAGGAATTGAACAGGGGAGCCCAAGAGCGCGGTGTAGTGCAGAGGGCTTCTGTGTCTGTCGTGTCCGCCAACGGTAGCGGTAATGCATGCACTCAACATGTCTTTCTTCTGTCATCCCCCCCCTTTTTGTGGTCTCCCTGTTCTTGTGTGCATTAGCATCATCAGGCGGAGGAGCAGTGGCACTGGAGCACCAGGGGGCTGCATCCCACATGGCCATGGAGGGCCACACCACGGACTCGGACTTCAGTGGGACGGAGGGCGAGGGGAGCTCAACGGCGGGGACAGGAGCTGAGACAAGTGACATGGACTAGTCCTTTGATGGGAGCTCCCTTGTGGTGGCGGCAACATCTGTGCCCCCCTATCTACAGGTACATCCGCCACTCCCCCTTCAAGCACTGCCCTCCCAGCAGCCTCTCAGCCTTCGCCCCGTGTCCGCTCACCCGGGAGGGTGGGCATAAACTTCGCACCAGGCACCTCAGGTCCTGCCCCAGTCACCCCTGCTGCCCTCAGTGAGGAGGCCATTGACCTCCTCAGGTCCCTCACTGTTGGGCAGTCTACCATTTTGTATGCCATCCAGGGTGTAGAAAGGCAGTTGCAACAAACCAATGCATTCCTGGAGGGCATTCATTTTGGTCAGGTTGCACTTCAGTGAGCTTTTCAGACTCTGGCCTCAGCACTGATGGCAGCCATTGTCCCTGTGTCTAGCCTCCCCCCTCCAACTTCCTCCCCCCCGACCCAATCCCCTGTATCTCAGCCTATCCCAAGCACACTTACAGACCAGCATGCACACACCTCAACACACAAGGGAAGCTCAGGCAAACATAAGTACCACACATCCCACAGGCACTCACCCAAGCATCACACACATGCAGACACACCAACATCCACTGCCTCCACTGTGTACTCCTCCTCCTCATCTCCCTCCTCCCTCCCAGTCTCGTCTACACTCACACCTGCATGCACTTCCTCTGCAGCCACTACGTCCCTCTCCAGCACACCCACCAACACACCCGCTCACGTGCAGTCACCCCCCCACTACCATTCACACGTCCCCTGTGTCCTCTCCCAGTGTGTCTGTGACGCCCCCTCCAAAGATACACAAATGCAGGCACACACCCACCCAACAGCCATCCACTTCATGACAGCCTCCAGCGCATGCACCTTCACCCAAAGTCAGCAAACGAGCACCTCCTACAACCACCACCTCTTCCTCCACTCCCAAACCCCCTCCAGCTACCAGTCCCAGTGTGTAAAAAAAACTTTTCCTGTCCAACCTTGACCTCTTTCCCACACCTCCCCCACCCCATCTGTCTCCCAGGTCCTGAACTAGCACCTCAGCCACATCATCTCCGGGACCAGTGGTGCCTGTAGTCACCGGAATCTGGAGTGCATCGGCCACCAGGGCAGCCAGTGTGGCACGGAGCCACGGCACAGACAGTCCCCCACCTGTGAAGCATCAGAAGTTGGCCAGTGCCCGGCAGGAGAGGGGGAAGGCTCCAGCCACCAAAGCCGCTCCCAGGGGTCCCGGTAGGAGTGTGGACATCCTCCAAGGTGGGGAAGGGCCACAAGAAACCAGGAAAGTGTGGGAAGAGCAGCACGGCGGAGAAGACCGCCATGATCCCCACTGCCCAGGAGGCCACCTCCAGCACCAGCCCAGCTGCCCAGGACTGCCAGCACAAGCCCAGCTGCCCAGGAAAGGACCGCCAGCACAATCCCAGCTGCCCAGGAAAGGACCGCCAGCACAAACCCAGCTGCCCAGGACAGGACCGCCAGCACAAGCCCAGCTGCCCAGGACATGACCGCCAGCACAAGCCCAGCTGGACAGGACCGCCAGCACAAGCCCAACTGCCCAGGACAGGACCGCCAGCACAAGCCAACTGCCCAGGACAGGCCCTCCAGCACAAGCCCACCTGCCCAGGAGGCCACCGCCAGCAAAAGCCCCGCTGGGCCATGAAGGACCTTCAGCAGCTGAGTCCCTTCAATAGAGACCGCCGCCTCAAGCACTGCTGCACACGACACCGCCGTCTCAAGCACCGCTGAACAGGGCACCGCGTCTCAAGCACCGCTGAACAGGGCACCGCCGTCTCAAGCACCGCTGATTAGGGCACCGCCGTCTCAAGCACCGCTGAACAGGGCACCGCCATCTGAAGCACCGCTGCACAGGGCAGCGCCGTCTCAAGCACTGCTGGCCCATGAGCGGCAAGGGTACTTACGCAACTGAGTCCGTCACGGGGTGAATGATGCACTCTGGGCACCATGCCCCCTCCAGAACCAGTGGAGACTGTAATCCACTACCTCTGTCCTTTGCAGGATGAAGTACTCTGGGCACCAAGCCCCCTCCAGAACCAGTGGAGACTGTCATCCACTACCTCTGTCCTTAGCAGGATGAAGCACTCTGGGCACAAAGCCCCATCCAGAACCAGTGGAGACTGTCATCCACTACCTCTGTCCTTCGCAGGATGAAGCACTCTGGGCACAAAGACCTCTCCAGAACCAGTGGAGTATCACATCCACTACCTCTGTCCTTAGCAGGATGAAGCACTCTCGGCACAAAGCCCCCTCCAGAACCAGTGGAGACTGTCGTCCACTACCTCTGTCCTTAGCAGGATGAAGCACTCTGGGCACAAAGCCCCCTCCAGAACCAGTGGAGTATCACATCCACTACCTCTGTCCTTGGCAGGATGAAGCACTCGGGGCACAAGGCCCCCTCCAGAACCAGTGGAGACTGTCATCCACTTGAGAGACTGTGGCTTTGCACTCCCCAGGATTGAACAGTGGGCAAACCACCCACTGGAGAGACTTGTGAGACTGTGGCTTTGCACTCCCCAGGATTGAACAGTGGGCAAACCACCCACTGGAGAGACTTGTGAGACTATGGCTTTGCACTCCCCAGGATTGAACAGTGGGCATGTGGCCCCCTCGTGGATTTGGCGTCGTGCACTCAAGCGGCTGAGGTGCCCCCCCTTTCCATCCCTCTGAGGTGCCTGTTTAGTTGCTCTCTGATGCCCCTGCAGTGTTCTCTCAGTCATGGTCAGGGATCTTGTGTGGGCCTCACCCATACCGTGTGGTCCTAGTGTTCCATGGACTTTCTTAGAGCACTACCTGGACTACTATGCTTGGTATATATTTTGTACATGGTGTATATATATATATATGTTTCTGCCTACTTGATTTTAATATATTACAATGGTTACACTCATTTTCTTTTGTCTTTGCATTCTTCTGGGGGGTTTTGGGGGGTGTAACTGTGATGTATTAATATGCATTAGTGTGTGTGTTGTGGTGGGTGAGGGTGGGGGGTGTTGCGTGTTGCGTGTTGCGTGTCCCTGTTTTTTCCCTCCCCCCTCCCCTGTGTCGTAGGTGCAGTACTCACTGTGGTCTTCGACGCCGGCGTTCATGCTCCTGGTAGAGGAGCAGGAAGACTATTGCAGGTAGAATTTGGAGTTCCAGATCCATGGCGTCCTCGTTCCTCGTGGGGTGTGTAGAGGTGAGCGTTTTTCCTTCGGGATTCCTGTTTCCGCCGTGTTTTATCCGTTGTGAATCTGCCCCGGAAAAGGTGGTGGATTGGCCTGTCAAAATAGTGTGGGCGGTACATTGTCTCCCGCCTGTCTGTTGCGGTGACTGCCGCGCTGTTTGTTTGTACCGCCGTGGCGGTCGGAGTGTTAAAGTGGCTGTCTTTGTTGGCGGTTTCCGCCACGGTCGTAATTGCACATTTTTTACCGCCGGCCTGTTGGCGGTCTTACCGCCGCTTTAACACCGACCGCCAGCGTTGTAATGACCACCAATGTCTTTATTGCGGGCGCAAAGGTCATTTCGCCATAGAGTGTCCAATCAAACCAAAGAGCAAACGAGGTCCTGTCCAGAAACTTGCAGCCTATGCACAAGTCGGAAAACTAAATCACCCAAGATGTAAAGAAGGGTTGCTCTTGGGTGTCACAGTAGACCCTTCACAGTCTAGACATCTCAAGCTAGGCATAAAAGTTCTAGTAAAGAAAAATAACTATTTCAAGAAGGCCCTCGTAGATTCTGGGGCTACCGGGAACTTTGTTGATTCCCAATTGGTTCGCGCATTGGGAATCCCATGCACGGAGAAAAAGACTCCAGAAATAATACAAGCAGTAGATGGAAAACTCTTGACTGGAGGCACAGTAACTCTGCAGAATGTCCCCTTGTCGGTGATCTGTGAGGGGGGAAATCAAAGAACCAAACATGAAGAGAAACTTATCTTTGATGTGATCCATGGTCCTCAGTATGGAATTATCCTTGGCTTACCCTGGTTCACTCATCACAATCCTGAGATTAACTGGGCAGAACGGAAAGTCGTGTTCTCTTCAGCCCAATGTAATAAAAAATGCTTCCAGACGTCTCAAGTAACCAAAAATTGCAACTCTAACATAGCCACTGCAGCTGAGAAACAAGTAAAGTTGTCCAGACAGTATTCGTCCTATGAAGATGTATTCGATGAAAAAGAAGCAGAAACCTTGCCTCCTCATAGACCTTATGACTGCCAAATTGATCTAACACCAGGTGCGATACTCCCCAGATGTCGTGTATACGCCTTGTCAGAATATGAAAATCAACATTTATGAAAGTATCTAGATCAGTTCTTAGAGAATGGTTTCATCTGCCCTTCCAAGTCTCCTGTAGCCTCTCCTTTGTTTTTTGTCCCTAAGGCAAATGGGGACCTTCGAAACTGTATTGACTATAGGGGTCTGAACAAGGTCACAATCAAGAACAAATACCCCTGATTCCTGTCTTGCTGGAACAAGTAAAAAAGCAAAAATCTACACTAAGCTCGATCTACGAATGATCAGAGCTGAGAGAAGGTGACGAATGGAAAACTGCGTTCAAGACAAGATATGGTCTCTTTGAATTCACTGTCATGCCTTTTGGCCTGTGCAGTACTCCAGCAGCATTTCAATTTTTCCTGAATTACGTTCTTAGAGAGTATCTCGACATATTTGCAATAGTCTATATCTATGACATTTTGATCTGCTCTGACAATGAAATCGAACACGTGCAACATGTCAAGAAAATTCTCACAGCTCTCAGAAAGCATCATTTATATTGCAAACTATCCAAGTGTGAGTTTCATGTTACCACAGTTGAGTTTTTAGGGGTTATTCTTACCCCTCAAGGTATGGTCATGGCAGAAAAGAAAGTACAAGCTGTATCTGATTGGCCCACTCCAAAGACTGTTTGAGATGTACAATGTTTCCTGGGGTTTGCAAACTTTTATGGCAGGTTTATAAACCATTTCTCTCAAACATTGGCCGCAATCACTAAGTTATTGAGAAAGAAAGAAAAATGTGTATGGTCTCCAGAAGCTGACCAAGCCTTTTCAACTTTGAAAGAAGCTTTTTCCACTGCCCCAGTCTTGACTCACCCTGATGTGGATCGTCCATTCATAGTGGAAGCCGGTGCCTCAGATGTGGCAATTGGTGCAGTCTTGTCACAACGAAGTAAAGACACTGGCCAACTTCATCCAGTAGCCTACATGTCACGAAAGCTGAACGAAGCCAAACAGAACTATGTCATATCTGAAAAAGAGCTTCTGGCAATCCGTGATGCCTTTAAAGAATGGAGACATCATTTGTGGGGTGCCAAGTACACTGTCACAGTATATACTGATCATCGCAATCTCCAGTTCATGAGTTCAGCCAGACTTTTGACTCCACGGCAATTACGCTGGGTGTTGTTTTTTGCCGAATTCGATTTTGTGGTAACTTTTCATCCTGGTAAAGAAAATCTCAAAGCAGACGCCTTCTCCCGCCAAGAGTCTACCACATTGCCTACAGTCCAACCTTCCAGAGCTATTATTGCTCCAGGCAAAGTCCTATGCATCATAAAAACTGAAGATTTCTTTGAAGACATCCGTAATTCCTTCACCATGGGAAATAGCAGGCTTGGGCTCAAGCAGATCCCAAAAGATCAATCAAGCAAGGACTACCTTTCCATGATGCTTGTTTGCTTGTGCCCACTACCAAGCTTCGCAAGTTAGTATTTCATTGGTTGCATGTTATACCTACGGCAGGTCATCCAGGTACTCCTAAAACTCTTAAATTAATCCAACGCTACTTTTGATGGCCTACTCTGACAAAAGACGTCAAAACAATGGTAAATAACTGCAAAGTCTGTGCTCGCATCAATACAAGCCATTCAAAACTGAAAAGGTTGTTGCATCCGCTCCCAACTCCATGTCGACCTTGGGAACAGATCTCTTTAGACTTCATTACAGGACTACCAGTTGTTCAACAACACTCAGTAATCCTTTTGGTGGTAGATAGTCTCATGAAATATGGACATTTCATTGCCTGTAAGAAATTGCCCACCTCCAGTGAACTGGCAACCATCTTACTGAATAGAGTGGTCCGTTATCACGGGCTGCCGAAAATAATTCTCTCCAATCGAGGGTCGCAATTTGCCTCCAATTTCTGGAAAACATGGTGAAAAACGCTTCAAGTCATGCCTACACTATCTACTAGCCATCATCCTCAAACAGATAGTCAAACTGAGAGACTAAATCAGACATTGAAGCAATATCTGCGTGCTTACGCTGAGAAAGTACTTCATTCCTGGACATCAATGCTCTGGTTAGCTGAGTTAGCCTACAATAACTCATTTCACACCTCCACTGGTGTTTTTTGGTTTGTTTGGCTATCATCCTGACACCTTGCTCATCACGATTCCTCAAGAAAGTTCTCTTACACCAGCTGTGTCGGAAACAATTCAACACCTCCACCAAACCCAGAAACTGATTTAACAGCATTTGGAAAAAGCTAAACAAAAATACAAAAAGCTCTACGACAAGAAACATTGTGAAGGACCTCAGTACCAACCAGGTGATAAAGTGTGGCTTTCTACAAAACATATAGGCCCTCATTACAACCCTGGCGGTAATTGCGCTTACCGCCGTGCAGAAGTCTGCCAACATACTGCTGCGTCCGTGGAATTCCGCTACAGCTATTACGACCCACAGCTTGGAATCCGCCATAATACAGACACCCACAGAAGTCCGCCACACCAAAGGTCAGTGATAAACTGGCGATAACAAAACCGACATCGTCAGGCCAACAGGAATATGCCCACAATATCACGACCCACTAATCCACGTGGCGGTCTTTCAACCGTGGTATTCCATTGGCAGTACACACCACTGAGCTCAAAATACACACATATTTACAAAACACAACCACATTGGACATTTTGAAATACACACACCAGATACACATACACACACCACACCTACACACCCAATCGACTATAAAACACACATCCACATGACCCAAAAACCCTTACTACCAGAATTCTGATACCACGCCAGAGAGAGACACCACCATAAACAACACCAGCATCCACAGACACACAACACCATCACTTACACAACATCCATGCACCTCAAACAAAACACAACAACAAATTCCCTCAAACATCACAACACACACCACCTCACACATCACCCACACCACATCATGGCATCTTAACGACACCCCAGGTTCTCTGAGGAGGAGCTCAGGGTCATGGTGGAGGAAATTGTCCGGGTAGAGCCACAGCTATTCGGATCACAGGTGCAGCACACCTCCATTGCAAGGAAGATGGAGCTATGGCGCAGAATCGTTGACAGGGTCGATGCAGTGGGACAGCACCCGAGAACATGGGGATGACATCAGGAAGAGGTGGAACGACCTACGGGGGAAGGTGCATTCCGTGGTCTCTAGACACCATATTGCTGTACTCTGGACTGGCGGTGGACCCCCACAACGAACAACATGGGGGGAGCAACTTTTGGCAATAATGCATCCTGAGGGCCGCACAGGAGTAGCAGGAGGACTGGACTCTGGTAAGTCTTTACTATTATATCCCCCACCCTACCTGCATGCCATCACATGCTCCCACCCTCACCCTCATCCCAATCACTCCAACACTTCACACATGACCTACTATAACAACCCACCCATCCCAACACCAAGCCCTGCATACAACACCAAAGCATGGACACCCGTCACCAAACGTGACAGATACCCACACAGACCCCAACCCAAATATCACACAAGGACCAAGACAAGAATGCAAGCACTGGAGTACAGGGTCACGCACCCATTGCACATGATGACACACACAGATGCAATAATCATGCCTTTACACCCCAGCAGGACCCCAACCCAACGTCACTGGACAGGAGGTACTAGACATGTCCAGTATCCCCACTGAAGAGACCCACATTGATAACAGCAGCTCTGCACAACTGGATCAAGATGACCAGTCCGGCCCATCTGGGACCTCGGGACAGTTGGTTTCCCTGACACTGGCACAAACCACCACAGTGCCTCCCCCCTCAGGAAAGACCACCACAGCACCCACCCAGCGGGCTCATCCCTCTGTCCCCAGGACACGTCAATCAGCAGTGTATCCACCACTACAGGGAATCCAGGCAAACCCACAAACCCAATAAAATCAGGGACCTGGGGGCAGCAGCAGTGGGCACACGGTTCAGGGGACAGAGTTTCAGGAAAACAGGGAAACTGGGAGGACTGCTGTGAGACAGGGGGAGGACAGGCCCAGGGAACCCACTCTCCACGAGGCCCTCTCCAACATCATGGGAACTTACCATCATTCCCAGGAGACAATGGCAAAGGTAATGGCCAAGTTTCAGGAGACCCAGCTGCTGCAGGAGGAACATTATCTGGGGATCAGGGAGGACCTGAAGTCCATTAACAACACCCTGGTTACCATTGTAGGGGTGCTGCAAGACCTTTTCAACACCAGGAGGGACACTGTGGCACTACAAGGGGCCCCTGACACTAGCCTGGACGATGGACAGCCCTCCACCTCCGCCGGCGCTCGTGGACAGGAGGCACAGCCACAGGAACACGACACCAGCACCCCACCCCCTGCAGATGGAGAACCACTCGCAAACGGTCCCTGAGATCCAGGAACAAGACAGAGAACATTGCCAACACCCCTGCCAGGAAATGAGACCCCCCTTCTGTCCCACTTTGTCACCCTGTCCATCCTTAAACTGCCATTGCTCCACTTCCTATGTCCCTTTGGACAATGCACCTGTGAAACAAATAGACTGGACTCTGCCATGGACATTCCTCCACCATCACCCCTGCCCATTTTACAACCCCCTCCACTTATTTGACAGAAATAAACACACTTCAATCACCAAACAATCTGGAGTCAGTCTGTGCTTTCACAAATGTGTAATTGAAATAACCATGGAATATAGCAATGTCAATTTAATTGTTCACATACTGATGTAACACAGCTATAGGGCATGGAGGAAATATAGCAGAGGGCACAAAATGGGACCCACATCTGTAAAATAAAAAGTCAAAGTGACAAGTCAGGGTCCATACGCTGAGTGAAAATGACAGACTTAGGCTAGCTCCAACAATAGCATGAGATGTGGTAGGCAGTGACATCTTCTTACCTGTGTCTCACTGGAAGTATTGCATGATTATATTGTTTCTGTTGTCGATATCCTCTTCTTCTGCCTCCTCTTCTTCACTGTCCACAGGCTTCACAGCTGCCACAAGACCACCAGCTGGACCATCCTCCTGCAGAAAAGGCACCTGCCGTCACAAAGCCAGGTTGTGCAGCATACAGCAGGCCACGATGATCTGGCACACCTTCTTTAGTGAGTAGTAGAGACAACCACCTGTTATATGGAGCCACCGGAACCTGGCCTTCAGGAGGCCGAAGATGCGTTCAGTCACTCTCCTAGTTCGCCCATGTGCCTCATTGTAGTGTTCCTCTGCCCTTGTCCTGGGATTTCTCACTGGGGTCAGTAGCCATGACAGGTTGGGGTATCTAGAGTCACCTGCAAATGTTGAGGGACAACTGTTAGACACACACTAACCCGTAGGGACAACCCCATACCCAGACAACTATTCACACTGTATAGGGTCCTTGTACTCACCTATTAGCCACACATGGTGCCTTTGGAGTTGCCCCATCACATAAGGGATGCTGCTATTCCTCATAATGTAAGCGTCATGCACTGAGCCAGGAAATTTGGCATTCACATGGGAGATGTACTGGTCGGCCAAACACACCATCTGCACATTCATAGAATGGTAGCTCTTCTGGTTTCTGTACACCTGTTCACTTCTGCGGGGGGGTACCAAGGCCACATGTGTCCCGTCAATGGCACCTATGATGTTGGGGATATGTCCCAGGGCATAGAAGTCACCTTTCCCTGTGGGCGAATCCTCCACAATGTAGCTGCGCATGTGTTTCAGCAGGGCAGACAACACTCTGGACAACACGTTAGAGAACATTGGCTGGGACATCCCTGATGCAATGGCCACTGTAGTTTGAAAGGAACCACTTGCCAAGAAATGGAGTTCTGACAGGACCTGCACTAGACGGGGGATTTCTGCGGGATGGCGGACAGCTAACATCAGGTCTGGCTCCAACTGGGCACACAGTTCTTGGATTGTTGCATGATCAAGTCTGTAGGTGACTATTACATGTCTGTCTTCCATTGTTGACAGGTCCACCAGCGGTCTGTACACCGGAGGATGCCGCCATCTCATCACCTGCCCCAGCAGACGTGCCCTATGGACGAGAACAGCGAGCAGAGAGTCAGCCAACACTGAGGTATCACAACATGTCATTTGCACACATTTATTAATCCGCTATGTGCCTGTTACTGTGTGTATTAAAGGCCTACATTGGTGTGACGCAGTTAATATTAATGCCATGTTGCTCCCTGAAATGGCAGCTGCCTGACCTGTAAGGTGGGACAAGGGGATATGAGGTAACTGCACTGGTGTTGTACAATGTCGCAGTAGGCGGTCGAAGACCGCGGCTCAATCCTTCATTGCTTAACATTGGACCCTATGGGTCCGAGGAGCCAATGACGATGTACTCCGGTGGTGACGGTACGCACCGCCGTGGACGTGACCGCCATTTTCTGTCTGTTCACCCACTTGATACCTCACCTTCGACAGGAGAGGACCTACACTGCAAGTGCTGCTGCGACCTGTGTCTGGAAGTGACGATGGCTCATGTGTCTGGGAAAGGGCCTCTGCCTTCACTTCTGAGGAGTTGGAGAAACTAGTGGATGGAGTCCTCCCCCAGTACACACAACTGTACGGTCCTCCAGACAAACCGGTGAGTACACTGTGAGCATGCTGCATGGGCAATGCCTGTTTGGAGTGGTGTGGATGGAGGATAAATGGGGGGGGGACTGAGGCCTGCATGTGCGGATGGTGAGTGTATGTGCGTCAGGGCAAGGGTGAGAACGTGGGCCAATGAGTATGACGGTCCGGACGGGTAAATATTTTGCTTTTCCCCTGTACTATTCCTCTAGGTCAGCGCCCACCAGAAAAAGGCTATTTGGCGTGCCATTAGCAAGGACGTCTGGACCCTGGGGGTCCACCACAGATGGAGCACCCACTTCCGGAAAAGTTGGGAGGACCTTCGCCGCTGGAGCAAGAAGAAGGCAGAGGCCCAGCTGGGGGTGGCCTCCCAACATGGGAGGGGTGCCCGTCGCACCATGACCCCCCTGATATTCCGGATCCTGGCAGTGGCGTATCCGGAGTTGGATGGCCGCTTGAGGGCATCACAGCAGCCACAAGGGGGTGAGTACACTCTCATTCAGCTGACTCTGCGTGCATTACGAGGTGTCTGTGTGGGGGAGGTGGGCAGTGGGTTCCCCAGTGGGACGGAGGGCGAGGGGAGCTCCAGGGCGGGGAAAGGAGCAGACAGAAGTGACAGCGACTCCTCCTCTGATGGGAGCTCCCTTGCGGTGGCGGGCCCTTCTGTGCCCCCCGCATCAACAGGTACAGCCACCACCCCCCCTTCCAGCACCGCCCTTCCAGCAGCCCCTCAGCGTGTGCTCCGTGCCCTCTCACCCAGGAGGGTGGGCATCACCTTCGCCCCAGGCCCTGCCACAGTCAGCACTGCTGCCCTCAGTGAGTCTACCATTCTGAATGGCATCCAGGGTGTTGAGAGGCATTTGCAACAAACAAATGCACACCTATTCATGTGTATTCATTCTGGCCAGGCAGACCAACAGAGAGCATTTCAGGCTCTGGCCTCAGCACTGATGGCAGCCATTGTCCCTGTGTCCAGCCTCCCCCCTCCAACTTCCTCTACCCAGACCGAATCCCCTGTACCTCAGCCTATCCCAAGCACACCGTCAGACCAGCATGCACACACCTCAACACACAATGGTGGCTCAGGCAAACATAAGCACCACACATCCCACAGGCACTCGCACAAGCATCATACCCATGCACACATACCAACATCCACTGCCTCCACTGTGTCCCCCTCCTCCACGTCTCCCTCCTCCCTCCTCCCTCCCAGTCTCGTTTCCACTCACACCTGCATGCACTACATCCTCAGCCACTAACTCCATCACCAGCATGCCCATCACCACACACCGCTCATGTGCACTCACCGCCCTCACTCCAATTCACACATCCCCTGTGTCCTCTCCCAGTGTGTCTCTGAGCCCTCCTCCCAAAGTACACAAACGCAGGCACACACCAACCCAACAGCCATCCACCTCACAACAGCCTCCAGCCCATGCACTTCACCCAAATTCAGCAGAGGTACACCTCCTACAACCACTACCTCTACCTCCACTCCCAAACCCCCTCCATCTACCCGTCCCAATGTGTCTAAAAAACTTTTCATGGCTAATATTGACCTCTTCCCTACACCGCCCCCCATCCTTCCCCTAGGGCCAGGCTTTCCAGGTCCAGCCCATCACCTCAGCCACCACATCCCCAGGCACAGTGGTGCCAGCAACTGCGCGGTCATGGAGTGTGCCAACCATCAGGGCTGCCAGTGTGCCACGGAGCGAGGGCAAGGACATTCTGCCACCTGCCAAGGTGAAAAAGGTGCCCACATCCCAGAGGGAGAAGCCAAAAACACCTGCCACCAAGGGGTCAGGGAAAACGAAAGGGGATAGTGGCAAGACAACTGCGCCACCATCAAAGGTGGGGAAGGGCCAAAAACTGAAGGGCAGGTCAGGAGAGGGCACGGTGGCAGCGACTGAGGGACCAGTGTCACACCTTCTGTCCACGTCGACACCAACCTGTATGGCGGAGAACACCGCCACCTTTGTCCTTGGCAGGATGAAGCACTCTGGGCATCAGGCCCCCTCCAGAACCAGTGGAGTATCTCATCCACTACCTCTGTCCTTGGCAGGATAAAGCACTCTGGGCACAAAGCCCCCTCCAGAACCAGTGGAGACTGTTATCCACTTTAGAGACTGTGGCTTTCCACTCCCCAGGATAAAGCAGTGGGCAAACCACCCACTCAAAAGACTTGAGAGACTGTGGCATTGCACTCCCCAGGATAAAGCAGTGGGCAAACCACCCACTGAAAAGACTTGAGAGACTGTGGCTCTGCACTCCTCAGGATACATCAATGGGCATGGAGCCCCCTCGTAGAGCAGTGGCATCATGCGTTCATCAGGCTGAGGTGCCCCCCCTCCCCCTGAGGTGCCTGTATGTTTTCTATGTGATGCCCCTCCAGTGTTCTCTCCATTTGGAGTCAGGTATCATGTGTGGGCTCACCCATGCATTTTGGGCCCAGTGGTCCACGGACAATGATTGGTGCACTATCCGGACTTGTGTAGTTGGTGTACATATTTGTATATACTGGATTTTGACTTTTGACTAATGGATTTTTATTGATTACAATTGTTACAATCATTTCCTTTTGTCCTTTTGTTATTCAAGAGGGGTGAGGGGGTGTATATGTAATGTTGCAGCATGTATTTGTGTGTATGGTGTTGTAGGTGAGGGTGGGGATGGGGGTGTTGTGTGTTGCGTGTGTGTGTCAATCTCTTTTCCCTCCCCCCTCCCCTGTGTTGTAGGTGCAGTACTCACGTGGTCGTCGCCGCTGTCGTTGCAGCTCCTGATAGAGGAGCAGGAAGACCATCGCCGGCAGGATCTGCAATTCGGGCTCCATGGCGTCCTGGTTCCTCGTGGGGTGTGGAGAGGTGAGTGTTTTCCGTTCTGTGTACTGTTTCTGCCATGTTTTTATTCGCGTTGGTTCTGCCTCGGAAAAGGTGGCGGATAGCCGTGTTGTGATAGGGTGGGCAGTACATTGTGTCCCGCCAGTCTATTGGTGATGTCCGCCGCGCTGTTTGCTTGTACCACTGTGGCGGTCGGAGTGTTAAAGTGGCTGTCTATGCTGGTGGTTTCCGCCATGGTCGTAATCCCATTTTTTTTCCACCGGCCTACCTATTACCGCGGCTTTAACACCGACCGCCAGGGTTGTAATGAGGGCCATAGACTTTTTTTAAAAGCACATGTTTAATCCCAAATTCATAGGTCCTTACAATGTCCTACAGTAAATTTATCCAGTGACCTATAAACTGCAGTTGCCCCGGTCACTGCGTATTCATCCAGTGTTCCAAACTTCCCTCCTGAAAAAAGCAGTCCAGAAGGTACACTCACTACCAGCTCCAGTTCTAGTACAGGGGTAAGTGGAATACAAGGTCAAACAAGTGTTGGATTCCAATCTTCGAGGTCGTAACCTGTGGTATCTGATCTCTTGGAAAGGTTACGGTCCTGAAAGTAACTCATGGGTTTCCGCATCTGATGTTCATGCTCCACGACTAGTGAGACGTTTTCATCGTCTTAACCCAGGCAAACCAGACCCTAGAGCGCGCTTGGGAGAGGGGAGTACTGTCAACATCAGGGCAGTGCGCGCTCTACGGGCGACTAAAATCAAAAACCCAGCCTTTATGCAAGAGCATAATTCATGCATTGTGTTTATATGCAGTATGTTAACCTATTGCATTGCAGACTTTAACCTTGAAAAACACTATTAATGATTGCAATAACTGTTCTTTTGGGTTAGGGTGTGGTCCCTTTCTAGGGCCTTCCAGAAGCTTTCTCTGCAGCATGACTGGGTGTGGTTGTGAGCTTGGCCAGACTCTATATAAGGGAGCTAGCCCACCTCCACGTGCTCACTATTCAGAGATCCAGGTGCAGAGCAGCAGCAACTTCCTGAGCTCCTGTTTTGGAGGCCTACTTTGACCTTCCAGGCCTTGCCCTTCATTGTATTGGTGATCCTTGAACAGGGTGGTAAGACGGAGGTCGGACTGGGCCCCCGACCCCATTTTCAAAGGCATTCGAGTTTTTGGGCCTAGCTTTCATGTTGAAAGATTTTCCTCGTGCGTGTGAATGTGCTTGTGGTTTATGGCATTTACATATTGGTATTCGAATCAGGAAGATGTGCCATTCATTCTTGGCATTTGACTTTTGAGATTCGGTTGGCAACAGTGTGCGTGACCATTTCTTGACATTTGCATATTGGCTTTCGAATCAGCAAGACAGGGGATTCATTCCTGGCATAAAACTTTTGTTATTCAGTGTGCGCTACCATTTCTTGGCATTTGCATGGTGGCATTCGAATCAGTAAGACGCGTGATTCATTCCTTGCATTTAACTCTTGATACTCATTGTGCGCGTCCATTTCTTGGCATTTGCATGGTGGCATTCAAATCGGCAAGACACGCGATTCATTCACGCATTTAAACGTTGATGTTCAGATCGCTTACAGAATGCGCAATCATTTTATGGCATTTGCATATTACTGTTGGAATCTGCAGTGTGCGCAATTCATTCCCACATTTAAACCTTGATGTTGAGATCGCTTACAGAGTGCGGGATAATTTCATGGCATTTGCATATTCTTGTTGGGATCGGCAGTGTGTGCGATTCATTCCCGCATTTAAACCGTGATGTTCAGATTGCTTACAGAGTGCGCAATCATTTCATGGCATTTGCATATACTTGTTGGAATCGGCAGTGTGTGCAATTCATTTCCTGCATTTAAACCTAGGTGTTCAGATCGCTTACAGTGTGCACGTTCATTTCATGACAATTAAAACTTTGATATGTAATGTTTCCTGAAGTGCACACAATTGTCCAGGGCTTTAGAATTTTCTGCAAAGGTGTTAAATTCAAGATGTTACATTCTATGTGCATATTAAGTCCTTAGTACAATCCCTATTGTTTTCCAGGGAATGTTCAGATTACTTTTTGTCCTGATGTAAAAAGGCAATGTTTGTTCTGAAAACATAATTCTAGAAGGTTCTTATATTCCTAGACAATGTGTGACATTTCATGAAAAGTTCATATGAAAAGTTGTATGACCCCATTCTTGATTCCTTCCCAGGTACCCAGACGTCTTGAGGTCTAGTTATAGTCCTTTCTTAAGTTATCCATGGTTACAGTATGACAATGCTTAAAATCATAGTCTAGTGAAATTCAATGTGATAATATCTTTATATTGTGTTGTTTAATCTTTTGCTTCCTACAGGTCTCCTTCCCAGCTGTTCCCATTCTAATCTCCTTTTCCCCCACTTGGACTCTCTCAGGCTCTGTGATATTTCTATCAGAGTTTTGGAGCTGTCTAGTGGTGGACATGTTTGTAGCATACGCAGGCCCAGAGGATCTGGTCTCCCTGACAGCAATAGGCCTTGGGGCAACAAAAAACATATACTAATAAAGTGGAATGAGAACCACTTACGGACCCCTGGCCTAGTGTAGTGTGTAGAGGGTCACTGGGAGTGCAAGAAAACACTAAGGCCCATATTTATACTTTGCTAGCGTGGCATTTGCATCATTTTTTTATGCAAAATCGGCGCAAACTTACAAAATACAATTGGATTTTGTAAGTTTGCGTCGATTTTGTGTCAAAAAACGGTGCAAATGCGGCGCTAACAAAGTATAAATATGGGCCTAAGGATGTCCAAAATATCCCACCCCAAGGCACTGAAAAGTAGGAGTAAAGTGACCCTACTTCCCCGGAAACACACTAAAGTCATGATAGGAGATTCTGCAAAGACCACAATGGACTGCAACACACTGAAGACTGATTCCTGGACCTAAAGACCTGTAAAGGAAGGGGACCAAGTCCAAGAGTCGTGAAAGTGTCCAGGACGGGCAAGAGCCCACTAAAACCCAGATGAAGGAGCAAAATGACTGCCTCTGGGTGGAAGAGGCTGAAGATTCTGCAACAACGGAAGGTGCCAGGAACTTCTCCTTTGCACAGAGGATGTCCCACAAAGGGCTGGAGGATGCAGAGTTGCTTATTTGGAGAAAGACCACAAATAAACCTTGCTAGCTGTAAAGGTCATGGTTGAAGAAAAAGGGTACTGCCCGGGCCCAGAAAGGACTAGGAGGTCGCCACTTGGAAGAGGAGACAGAGGGGTCCTTCAGCAATACAGTGAGCCCATGCACGAGAAGGCAGCACCCACAAAAGTACTTGAACACGGGTTCAAGAAAACTGAGCACTGCAGTCATCTGAACACTACAAAAGAGGGTCCCACGAAGCCGGTGGTCAACTCAGCGAGTTGAGCAATGCAGGACAGAGTGCTGGGGACATGGGCCAATACCAGATTTGTCATGGGGGGACAATTCCATGATCTTAGACATGTTACATGGCCATATTCGGAGTTACCATTGTGAAGCTACATATATGTATTGACCTACATGTAATGCACGCGTGTAATGGTGTCCCCGCACTCACAAACTCCGGGGAAATTGCCCTGAACTATGTGGGGGCACCTTGGCTAGTGCCAGGGTGCCCTCACACTTAGTAACTTTGCACTTAACCTTCACTAAGTGAGGGTTAGACATATAGGTGACTTATAAGTTACTTAAGTGCAGTGTAAAATGGCTGTGAAATAACATGGACATTATTTCACTCAGGCTGCAGTGGCAGTCCTATGTAAGATTTGTCTGAGCTCCCTATGGGTGGCAAAATAAATGCTGCAGCCCATAGGGATCTCCTGGAACCCCAATACACTGGGTACCTAGGTACCATATACTAGGGAATTATAAGGGTGTTCCAGTGTGCCTATTAGAATTGGTGAAAATGGCCACTAGCATATAGTGATAATTTTAAAGGCAGAGATAGCATAAGCACTGAGGTTCTGTTTAGCTAAACCTCAGTGACACAGTAAGTCACTACACAGGGTCACACATTCAAGCCACAACTATGAGCACTGTGGTCCTGGCTGGCAGTATCCCAATGTGACAGGTAAAAACAAACTGACATACATGTAAAAATGGAGGTAACATGCCAGGCAAGATGGTACTTTCCTACAATCAGTTAGAAGAGCGAGCTAGAATGTACGACAGTAGACCAATAAAGAAAGTGTATAAATAACGGGTGAAGCCAAGGATTCCAGGAGAATGCAAAGGTAGATAAGGTAGATGTGGCCTTGTGATGTATCAAGGTCACAGATAATATTGTTTATGCATTGTATAATTTTCTTACATTCTTGTGTTGTGTTTGAGTCACATATATAATGTTATCATATGTTTACAGTCTCATTTTTGTTCCACTGTTGGTGTTAGGGCCCCTTGTGCCCCTAAATATTATTAATGGTTACATGAATTTTATTTCTTCTTCCCTGTACACTGTCCTGGTGAACATGGGGGAATGAGGGTGTGTTGTGTGTAGGTCACAGTTTTATATTTTTCCTGAAATGCTCATATATTCTAAGGCTCCCCTGCTGCTTCCCTGGTGCAGTTAGGAGTATGGGCATTACACTAAACTTATTTTGTTTATTTTCTGTTTTATAATGCATGTATGTCCTTTCACTTCCCACATGTGTTGCTGTGCTCAATGAAGACCACTAGTTTGATACTGCCCACAGTTTTGAGTCTTGTCTTTATTTGATAGTTTTCTATTATTAGCCATATCCTATATCTGTTTTTTCATAGACCTTGCTGTGGCTGTGTGCGTATGATGTAGGTGACTAAAACTGGTATCACACACATTGCAAAGTTAGGTTTTAAAAATACTTCTGCAATATCACATTTTTGTGAAGGGTGCATGTCTTCCAGTCTAACTACACATGGCTTTTATGTATTATGTCATGTAGTGTATCACTCCAAAGGCCTTGTGTGACACCTTGCCTTCCTATTTCTTCTTGCTGTGGGCAGATGAGAAGAGGTCAATTCTTTCCTTTGCCTCAGGTTTCTTGGCATTGGACGCTAGCTTATCTGAAAAAAAGTGAACACAGCATGCAAAAAAGATGGTGACCAGTCACAAGTCTAACACCTCTAGAAAGACCAGCACTGCTAGGGCTTCTGAGTCTCTTCATTCTTTGGGCAAAGTGTACAATGTGGTTAATAGGCAGCAAGATGTTGAACGTGTTTCTAAACCCAATGTACCAGCACCATTGGAATGATTGGTATGTCAGAAAGTAAAGTCTCTTCATTCCAGTTCTGTGCAAGAAGAAATCATAGCTAGCAAATGGTTATTCCAGCAAACAGACAGAACAAGAAGAGTAGGCGCACCAGAGATAGCATGAGAAGAGCAGGTTTTACTGGCATCATCATCACAATTATCATTAACATCACCTGCATTACAATCTCTTTCAATGGAAGGCCAGGTTCCTTCTCTCTACCGAGACACTTTTAGGTCAAGAAGCCCAAGCATGTTGACACAGCAAAAGGATGCTGCCAGAAATCCCATTTGCAGTGGCTCTTCAAATGATGATGGTGACACACATGAATCTGAGATTCTTCCAGCTGAGAGTGATGCTGTGGATTTGCAAGTCACCTATGTTCATCCTTTGTTCTGACTCCATTTCCTTGACATTGACGTTAATGAAAACTGCAGGTTCAAGAGCAAAAACTCACCACCATAATTGCAGTTCAAGCAAAACCCACCAAGTATGGCACCACAATAAGTTCTAAATTTGATACCATAAAAAAGCCTATCTCTGACTTGGGATTTCTTTCAGTGAGTCAGCCCCAGGAATGGCACAATGGAAGTACCATTTAAAGTAAGACCCAGACTCAACCTAGGTAGCAAATGGATGACAGAGTATTAGTTAAAAAGTAACCAGTGGAGCGGTCCATCTTCTCCTTCATGCACCCGAATACAATCCATGTGCATGTATGTATGTATGTATGCTGTGTTAATTTAGAACTGTCTAATGGTTTAAGTGGATAAGGTTAACAGTCCTACAACCAGGGGCCCATTCCAAATACATGTTATGGCTAAGGTAGTACACAAGTAAAAGACAGAAATATGTTGATGATTAACCATTAAAGGAGTTAAGAATTCACTTTTTAATGATGTGCAAGGGAGGTTGAACACAAAAATTATACATCATCTTCAACATACATTTAACATTAGAGATGGGTGTAAATCAGCACGATTACCCAAAATTATACTAGAAGAGTAATTTTCAATTTAGTGTTATTTCCATAGCACAAAAGTGCCCCCTTGGATTCAAAATGGATGTGAGGAGACATTTTGCCCCATAAAATAGCACTAAATGCAGCAGTACACGAATAGCAAGTGTAAGCACCTGCTCACACTCACTAAAGGTGCACTAGGGATAAGATTTCCCCCAACTTGCTCCCTGCCTTTAGAGATAGTTTCTTAGTACAAAATGCAACCACATGGGAGCAAAGATGCAAGTTTCACTTACAAAATATCACTGAACGCAAAAGAAGATTAATAGCAGCGTGAACAGCTACTCATACTCACTAAATGTTCTCTTGCTGTAGGATGTTTTACCCCAAATTTCTCCTAAATACATGAGCTAGCATAATGGCATTATAATTGGTAATTCTGTCTCAAAGAGTAACGTGGAATTACCAAAATTACTCTGAATATTCCAGCATAATTGAAATTCCACCAATGCCAATTTAACATTTGAGTGCCTCACAAAGTACTCATCTGTGATGGACTGGCATGAAGGCATCCTTCTCTGATTTATTAGACATAACTCAACTCGGCTGAATAGTGTAACACTGTGAAACCTCATATATAACAGAAATGCAAGCAAACTAAAACATTTAGGTCCAAGAGAAGGGAAACCCAATGCATGCCACTATAGGTGTGTGATGGTTTTCCTGCCTTTTGACTAAGACGTCCAGGGTTCTCCGAAAATAAACTGATGGTACAAGAGGATGTCTTGTTTATCCTCTTACCCACTGAATGAAAGGAAAATTGCAATGTGCACACATTATGAAACATAATGTGTGTCATAGAAGACATGGAAGCTGAATGGATATTGTGGCACTGGTGGCCAGTTCACTCATTTGAGTGGCAGATAGGCACTCAGATGGGGAGGACACCTAAAAAGGAGACTGTTACATCAACTTCAGAGTGTGGAGTGCCCAAAGGAGGAGATGATGATGTAGATTCTGTCTCAAGAGAAGGCCCAGCACTACGTCCACATTATGGAATGTCTTGACTGTGTCCAGCATCAGGAACCTCTGCCTGGTAGAAGGATGTCTCCTTTTTACAACGATGTACCTCAACTTCACATAAAGGTATCTCTGATGTGTTCCAGTAGGGAACAAAGTACTTTCAAGATCATTCAATATCTCTTTTATACAATGGTAAGCAGACCAATGTGTTGTAGCATTACTTCTCAATTTTTGGATGGATGAAGAGAGTTTTCTGGAGTTCTATGCAACTGTTTTCTCAAAATCATATGATCCCTCAACTATCTAATTCTCAACTGTCACAGCTGGTTAATGAAAATGCTATCATTGGTTGGTAACGAATGAGTAGAGACTACAGTGCACGCCTTTTCAATTGATATGCAGAGCAGTGTTCAAACTACAGTTTATGTGTGTATCACTGCACACTGGGCCCCCTTCAATTACCTTGACAAGACGGCAATTGCTATTTCTTTTGCTCTAGATGGCATTCATCAGTCTTCAACAATTACAAAGTTCTCAATAGAAAACATTCACAAAGTTCTAAATATCTTGGGAGATTTCAATGCAAAACTCTTAGATTGACATCTACATATGGTGAGTCAGAGTTGTATTTTGTTGCTAGCAATAGTGGTAGTCAAACTATCTGCATTATGAGAGATGACTGATGTTTGCATGAACTTCATTGTGCAGGATTTCCTCTAATAAAACTCATTTCACAACATATTGGTCATCTGTTGGAAGGGTTGAATTGGTGGCAGCCATGTTACTAAGATTTTGCAATGAGGGCTTAAAGAGTGCCTTATCAAAATTATTGCACCCTTTGAGTTTGTTATACTGGTAGTCAACAGGGATAATGCTACCATTTGCTAATCTCCCCTCGTTCACTGGATAATTTCTACATATTATATCCTAGTCCAAACTCTTCAAAAGCTCTAGTATAATGATGCTGCCTGTTCTGTATGTTCTGTAGACCACTTTTATGGGTATCTAGTGAGGAATTACAGTTTCAAACACAATATATTGCCCTTAAATGACTACATCTGTGCCACTTTTCCTGATCCTCAGTACAAATATGGACTATATATTTAATTCCATTTCCTTTCAATGTACATTAAGATTGTAAAGTAGAGCCTGTGATTGGTCAGTATTTCATGTGACGTGGGAGGCCTTACAAAGTGTACTCTTTGAGTGCCCGTCAGCACCTTCTTCTTTCTTACTTCTTTAATAAGAGATGAGTGGGTTGCAACTGGTTTGCTATGCAGTGTGGACCAGGTCAGAAACCTCTATAATCTCATAGTGATCTGTTCTGCCATTCTACTTAAAATATTTGTCTTGCAGGTGGATAATGGGTGTGTTGTTCATGGTATTTATGTGTTTTATGTTTAGTAGAAAAAGCAATTAGTGTTCTGCCAGCAGTTTCATTACTATTACATGAGTTTACTGTTGACATCTTGTTAAGAAATCATTTGTTATTTGTGATTTGGTATGTGGGTACACTGTGCAGTTGTAACTTAAATTGTGTTAGCCTATCATTGGCTTTTACAATTAATGTTCAATTTATTTGGCAGTGCTGTGTTACCGTTTCCCTCCAAAAGCACTACTAATCAGGGATGTTTACCCTGTCACTTCATATCATTGCAGCTTTCATACTAATGACTAGCTGTCAGGCTCATTATGCTGCTTTGGAAATGTCTGGTTTTCCAGGCTGATCTGTCTTGCCCACTTTGTTCTTTGAGTAGGAAAAAATAAGCCACACTCTAGGATGCAGGGCAGTGGTAGAGGATTTGGGACAGATACAAGTCACTGCATATCACCCAGTAGGACCTGGTATGAATGTGTTTCATACAGTTGAGTTCTGAAGGAGGTAATGTTGTGATGTGGCATAGAATGCTGTTGTGTCATGTGGAATCCTCTGACACAGTTTGCTGATGTATCGGCATTCCACATGATACCAACGGACTGAGGCGTTCATCTTCTCTTCCCTCTGTGCCCTTTTGTATTACTTTCTAAACTTAAAGCCTGTGCTTCTAAGATTAAAGACTGTTTCACTTTGATACTTTCGTGGGACTCCTCACTTCAAGATTGGCGACGAGTTTCAAGCCCATTTCCAGCTGTGTTTCTTCTAAGAAGACTTCAGTGTTCCTGGGATCGTTTTTTTTGATTGACCGCTTAATCTGAAATATATCCTTCGGCACTTCCAGGATCGTTTTTGGTGTTTCTTTCATCGATCCCGTATGTATTTGGGGCACAGAGGGTATTAAGGAGAATACTGTTAGCCTAACGGTATTTCCAGCGGCTGCTTCCCAGCGCGTGGCTGCGTGAGGCATAAGTGTTTCGGCTCGTGTCTGGAGACGCGAGCACCTTTGCATGCGTAGCTGCACGAGGCATGAGTGTTTCAGCTCATGTCTGGAGACGCGAGCACCTTTGCGCGCGTGTTTCTTAAGACACAAGCATTTCAGCGCGTGCACGGCACAAGGTTGTTCCCTACCTTTTGTTAAAACGTTTTTTCAGCTCGAGGGCAGTTTGTTTTTCGAGTCACCGTCATTATCAAAACGACGCTGTCTTTCTCCTGCCTTGTTTTCCTTTCGTCAACTGGAAATAGAAGAAGGACCAAGAGGAACATTTTTTTTTCTTTTTTTTTTTTCTGCCTGTTATTGAAACAGATGATGGACTATTTTTTGTACTTTGTTTCCTTCTACATAGAATACGGTTTCAGCCATCTTTCATTGGACTATCATACATACATATATTATTTGTATCGACATTCATTCATTTATTTATCTATTATTTTTTTATTTTTTTTATTCTTTCTTTTTATTTTTTCTTGTTTTTTTAGAGACTGTTGTAGGAAAATGCAGAACGTGCTACCACCATCACCTTTTTTGCAAGATCCAGGTGATCCTCCCTTAGAATGGAAATTATGGTTACGTTCGTTCAAGGCATACCTAGGAGCTATAGACGGTCATAAATTCAGGCCAGAAAGGAAAAAAAGTTTAATGTACTATCATTTAGGAGTGGAAGGACAGAACATTTTTGATCATCTTCCTGTTTATGAATTACGTGAGGAAGAAGAATTGGATGAGTTTGAAATGGCGGTTGCGCAGCTGGACAAACATTTCACTAAGACTAAGAATGTAGTTGTCCATAGGTACAAGTTTTTTACCAGAGCACAAAATCCAAAGGAGAGTGTTGATTCTTTTATTACTGCGTTAAAAGTACTGGCGGCCAAATGTGAATTTGAAAACTTTACTTCGCAACTTATACGTGACCAACTAGTAGCAAGGTGTTTTTCTAAAAGAATTCAAGAAAAGTTATTAACGTGTAAAGACCCGTCATTAGACAAAGCTATTGATATAGCAAAAAGCATTGAATGTTCATTGGAGGATGCTAAACATTTGGAATTGTCTATGTCTAATGTTTCTATTTCAGGTGCAGTGATGAATACGCAAAACTTTGATCACAAGAGACTTCTTCGTACTGAAAAAAAACAAGATTGCTCACCATCTTCTAGGAATACTTTGCCTTTCAAAGCCAACCCTAAAACTATGTGTTATAGGTGTGGGTCTTTGAATCACGTTTCATCCTTCAGGAACTGTCCTGCAGTTAATCAACAATGCAGGAATTGCAATAAACTGGGTCATTTTTCTCGTGTATGTAGAGGTGGAAAAAGGAGTAGTATCCTTTGTGTACTTGATGGAGATAAGGAAAGTGTACAACAGGATGATAATGAGTTTGTGTTGGTTATCAAAGATAACAATCCCTCTGTTAGTAAAATGTTAATAGACCCTGATGTTGAAGTACTGGTGGGTAGTGTGCCTGTCAAATTATTAGTAGATACTGGTGCACGCATTACTATTGTTTCATTAGAAAAGTTCAATGAGTTTTGGAGCGGTAGTACTCTTTTTCCTCCTGATGTCACTACATTAGCCTTTGAGCGGAGCAAAATTGATTTAGTCGGGAAGCGCAAGGAGGTCCCGAGAGGCGTGTCAAGGGCAGGAGCCCTTTAAATTTCTTATCGCGCTCCCTCCGTCGCAGGAAGCGCAAGGAGGTCCCGAGAGGCGTGTCAAGGGCAGGAGCCCTTTAAATTTCTTATCGCGCTCCCGCCGTCGCGGGAAGCGCAAGGAGGTCCCGAGAGGCGTGTCAAGGGCAGGAGCCCTTTAAATTTCTTATCGCGCTCCCGCCGCGTGGGACGCGCCCGGGCGAAGCCCGGGCCAAGGGCGGGCCCGTCCTTGCCCGTCATTGCCAGGAAGAGGCAGGGCAGGGCCACCCTCCTGACATTCATCTAAAGCTGCATGGGCACGTATGGCTGCCTGAAGGTACTGTGTTGATACTTACTCCTAAATAGGTCCTTTTATAGAGGGCCTTTGGACCGTATTCTCCACCTATTGTTGCGACGCTCGACTAGCCCTTCTCCTACTCTCCTTTATAATTACATATTGGGGTCTGGTTCACAGAGCCAAAGCACTATTTAGGCAGCTTAATCCATGGGAAAACGCAAGGCATCAGAACCCCCAAGGGGAAAGATGAATTCTGTAAAAAAACTTAGGAATGCGGGTGAGAACTGCACAATTGCTGAAATAGACGATCTTATCGAGGAGGTAGAGTCACTACTATGCAGTAGGACCACCATTCGGGAGGGTCCCGATAAAAACATTACCTCCTATTATACGAAGAAAATCAGACCAGTGGATAATAAAGCGATAGAGATCGTTTCCCAGCAAGAGGGGGAGGCACCATCTGATGTCATGACTGATAGCCCTAGGGTTGCTGCAACTAGACCCATACACCTATGCACCATTGATAATGGTAGGAAGAAGGGCCATATCCAGGAGTGCGAAGTTAGGTGCTCCAATAAATATGCAGTCCTGGCAGAACTCGATAGTAGTAACATACAGAATACACAAGAGGGGGAACCCGTGGATGAATTACACCCATTTATCCCAACTGTACAGCTAGATAGTGAAAGGACCACTCCTCTCAATTCAGAATCAGGGAACCCTCTAAAAAATAAAACAAGATCTATAGCAGACCTTTACGATCTAATCACCGGATTAATCCAGGAAGTTAGGGATTTGAAACTTGAAGTAAGAACCTTAACAGATATTGTGGAAAAGGAGGGGGGTAGGGGTACCTATAGAGCCCAATGCGAAAGGGAGTCCCCCCCCATATCACGCCATCTACAAGGTAGACCCACATATCCTCAAAATTTGATTACTAACCCTAACCTTACCCCAGCTACAGCTAAGATTGTACAACAACCACAGGGATGCACGATAGGGGTCAATGTGGAACATATTGGTTCACACAATTCCCAGAGAAGAAATGATAGTAACTTATGCCAAGGAACAGGGAAACCACAAAGAGATGCCCGTTCGGTAAAAGGACCCCAAAAAGGAAATTTGGAACTTACTCTGAACTCCTATCCCCAAGTATCTAATGATTATAACAAAAACACTATATGGAATCCATACTCTGAGGAGGATAGGTTTCCTACTAGGACAAATGTTGTTCATCTGTTAAATGTTCCAAAATTGCCCTTAAATAGCAGAGAAGATGAGGACTCCTTAAAAAACAAGCTTATACATTGGATTAGGGCCAAAAGACACTGTTTATCCATAATTCGATCAGATATTAGGGGGGGCAGAAAGAATCCCTGGAGAGAGGGGCCAACTTGACGTCATTGCATTAACACTCAAGGATGGAAGATTAATCAGAGGTTTGATTGACATGGAACAGAGAACCCCCGCCCCTAATTCCAATGCCATGAGGTTTAGCTTGGATCCATTAATTACCAAACTTCGAGTACAAAGGCATAAACACAATTACAATGAGGGACTGCAAAAGAGAAATTATGATTCAAACCTTGAGAGAGTGGATTGACTAATCCAGATAGATCAGGCACAAGTGGAACCCAATGGGGACCCAATAGTAGGGGAGCCCCATGAAGGGAATGATCTTCATGCTATAGGGGCAGGGAGCGCAGTGGAGCTCTTGTATGGTAGGAAAAATTTAACAACTTATCCGAGCCATACTTTCAATGCCACAAGCCTAAACGGAAGGGGTCCTATCACCATGATTTCATGGAATGTAGCTGGCTTAAAAAATAAGCTTATAGACCCCGAATGGCAGGACTATATTGATCGACACCATGTCTGTCTCTTCCAAGAGACGTGGTTTAAAGATCCACCGTATAAAGTAGGATATAAAACCTACTTTATCAGTGCAACTTCAGCTGCCAGAGGGAGACCATCTGGGGGGTTGGTTGTATGGGCGAAGATCTCATTAAATGTTGAGATACGCATGCAAGCCACTGAGTCGGAGGACATTTTATGGTTGATAATGGGAAAAAAAAATAAGATAATAACCCACTTGTTTAATGTATATATAAGACCTAGAAAGTCAAACGTGGAGTCTCCAGAAATAACTCTACTAGACAACCTGCTCAAAAAAATCCCAGTAGGTGAGACAATTATGATAGGGGGTGACCTTAATTGTAATTATGAACCTATAACTGGATTCGAACATTTAGCAGAAGAGGAAGACCGAATGAGAACAATTCCTTACCTAACAATAGAAAAAACTGTCCCAGGCACAGTGGCCGCATTGCAAATCATGAGCCTTACATTAAACCATGGACTGAGGGCATGTAATGGCAGAGTGGGTGAAGTCGGCCTTAATCTGGTTACTTTCCAGAGAGGCAACTCAACTTCAAAAATAGATTACATTCTGCATAGTATAAATACATGGGAAAGACTAGCGACCTTTAAAATCGATAAAAGAAGGGATAGCGATCACTTCCCGCTAATAATTGAATTCAAGGCACACTTCTTAGATTTGGACTCGAAATATATAGAACATGACAAGGTGGAGTTACAACCCACCCTCAGTAACAACAGAAGGGTTGTAAAATGGCCAGCAATATTAGACAATCAGGTCACTATGATAAATATTTACAACATATTTTCTGATCTCCTGGAGCCTTATGCAGAAAATAAACCTAGTGACATTCCTATTACGGCTATCCACCATTCATTGAGCACAATGTTAAGACCTGTCCTGACCAAACAGCTACAGAATAAGCACAAAAAGGAGAAGGCCCAAACCACCTCTAATAGTCCATGGTATACTATCAGATGTAGAGAGAGGAAAAGAGTACTGGTAGAAGCACTAAAGCAAAAAAATAAATTAGCTGTACAGCAGGCAAGGGCCAGTTATAAGAAAACGCTGGCTACTGCCCAACGCAACTGGGAGGACCAAAAATGGCAAGACCTGCTGGTAGCAGCAAAAAGCAATGATGCAAGGACCTTCTGGAAAAAAGTTACCCATGGTAGCAAAGAGGGGATATTTACTACAGACCATCACATAGACCCCAAAACATGGGTTAACTACTTTACACATCTTTACTCTGACCCCCCCACCTTCGATTTTTATCCCTCAAGACATAAAACCCCAGTTACTTGGGGTATTTTACCCGAGTTACAGTTTAGTCTGGAGGAGACGGTGATTGCCATTGAAGCAATCAAGCCAGGAAAAGCCCCCGGTTTGGATAAGATTCCAGGGGATATGTTCAAACATAGCATGGAAATCTGGGCACCTTATCTAAACCTTCTAAGTAACGCCATAGCAAGGGGAGGCCTAATGCCCGAGACATGGACAGGGGCAGAAATAATCCCAATCCACAAAAAAGGATCCAGGGAAGACCCAGGGAATTATAGACCAATTAGCCTCATAGACGTCACACAAAAAATTTATGCTAGACAGATCCTGAATAGAATCAATACCTGGATAGAAGAGAACAGCATAATGTCTATATACCAAGCAGGCTTTAGACTACAGACCAGTACAGTCAACCAGGCCTTTAGGCTATTGACAATAATATGGAAATACACTAGACTAAAGAAAGGCCACCTGTATATTGCGTTTGTGGACCTGCGCGCAGCTTTTGATCTGGTGCCGAGAGACTCCTTATGGGCAGCATTAGGAAAACAGGGCATGCCAGGGAACCTCCTGGGCCAGCTGGAGAGGCTACATGAAAATACATTCGCAAAGGTCCGGTGGGGGCCAAAAGGAGAGCTGACAGACCCAATACCTATCAAGAGGGGGGTGAGACAGGGCTGTGTGCTCGCCCCAACACTTTTCTCATTATACATCAATGATCTGGTTCATCATCTGAAACAAAGTAACCACGACTCACCAAGACTGAATGATGATCCAGTCCCCGCCCTCCTTTTTGCAGATGACACCATCCTATTGTCTCAAACTCCAATGGGCCTGCAAACTCTACTAGATAAATTCAGTGAGTATTGCAGCTTGAAGGGATTAGAAATAAATGCAAACAAGACTAAATACTTAACTGTTAACCCCCACAAAGCGCTCAAGAGAAACATTTGGATTAGAGGGCAGGTACTGGAACGAGTTAAAAATTTCAACTACCTAGGGATACTGCTTGATGCCAAATTGTCATGGGCGCCGCACATCAACAAAGCTGCTATCTCCTTAACTCATAGCTCCATGGCAATTAGTAAAAATTACAAATGTTCAAGGTCGAGCACTGTGTCACCAGTATTCGAGATCTATAGGTGCAAAGCACAGGCCGCTGCTCTGTATGGCGCAGAACTCTGGGGATTCACAAAACTAACTCCATTGGCCACTCAGGAAAATAATTTCATGAGGGGGGTACTGGGCCTCCCTCCATCCACTCCATTGATTCCCTTAGCCTATGACACTAATATGAAACAAATAGGCAAATTGGCAGCCCTGAGGCCCCTGCTCTATTGGTGTAGACTTTGGACAACCCCTGAACTGATCCAATACAGGCAAGCATTAATTGAGATCATGGGCTTGGACAAGACTATTTCCCTCCCGTGGCTTCATTATATCAGGCAAAGCTTTTACAATTTAGGGCTGAAATTCTATTGGGATGAACCGCATATACTCACAACCCAATCAAAGATCCGACTAAAGCAAGTATTTTGGGACTTCATCTTTAATAGCCCTTTTCATAGCAAAGATTCAGGTAGACTAACCTTAAGTTTTCTGGATTTTAAACCATTACCGAGCGCTGAGGAATGGATCGATACTATTCAACCTAGACGAGCAAAAGTTTTATTTATGAAGTATCGATATGGGATTCTCCAGGTCAAGGCTTTTACCGTTAAATGGGGCCTCCTGAACGGGAGTAATCATGAGGCGACCTGCGAGCTATGTAATATGGAGACACCAGAAACGACGGATCATGTCCTTTTAAATTGCATTGCCTACGATAAACTAAGGAAGAAATGGATCCGACCCATCTGCAGGGACGTTGGAATCAGGAACTACAATGAAGCTGCCAGATTCTTGAGATCCAGCTCGACACCATATGTTGTTTTTGGTCTAAGCCGATTCTTAATAGCAATTTCATTCATCAGAGACAAGGCGGGCCTGAGGTTGTAGGCGCTTTAATTCAGGCAAAACTCCCAAACTTAACCTATGGTCCTGAAATCGATAATTGGGAGTCACCCTCTGCAATTCAATGGCCTTGGGACCTACAATCAGCCAAGGATATATCTATCCCAGGGGACATTGTCTATGCCCGGGAGGACCGTAGTTACTGGGAGGTTGATTAAGTTACCTAGAATGGTCATTGTCACTTATGAAACTTGCTCCTGGATTCTGATATTTATCTACTTTTATCCCAAAAAATCTCCTCTTAGTTAGGCAAACAAGTGCCTGATGGCACGGGAGGTAAATTTTATGGGTCTTACAAATGAAATACTGTAATCGACTTTTATCTATTGTTTTTAAGACCAACATCAGATAACTTGTCTCTAGTAGTTAAGTGAATATTAGCTGCTGCTAGAACAATGTGCCTTTTTGTATTACTTGATTGCATATGACCTCTAAGTAATATAGGCACGCAAGAAAGAAAGGAAACGTTGGGCCCTAGGGATTGTTAATCATTTCTTAAAAATTAGTCAAATAACCCCTCACGTGATGATGGTATCTATACTGCTAAGATTGTAGAGGCAACTTGAACCTACTAGAGGCAAATAATCATTCAAAAGCATATATCCTATTTTCATAATGGTCACTTTTTGAGCTAGTCCATAGTTAATGCTACTACTAGTGAGATAGCAATTTTTAACTGTCTTTTGTATAAAGGTTTATATTTTAGGGGAATTTTATAAAATTTTATAATATTTATATGGTGATTTGCATGATGATGTGTACTGTATATTTTATAGTGTTTTATGGATTAATTGTTGATTTTTAATAACATCTATACCCATAACTTGCCTATTTGCACTGTATGGCCCTGAGGGAGCCCTGGTCTCGATCTGTTTTTAGTGCCTTTTTTTTTTTCTCTTTTTTTTTGTCCTTTGTCTTTTTTCTTTCTTTTAAAAAGTGTTTTTGTTCCTTTTAGAAATGTAAGAATTTTGCCAGTATGCTTTTATGGTATTGTTTTACCGAAATAAAGCTGGAAATTGAAATTGAAATTGATTTAGTCGGGTATTTTTGGACTTCATTGTCTGTTTTTGGTGAGACGCTCCATGGCAAGGTGTATGTAGCGAGAAAAGGCATTAATGTTTTGGGCTTAATACACCAAGCGGATTTTACATTGGTCATTAAACTGGGAAAGGAGAAACCTGTCTCGATTGACCGTAGCAACACTAATTGCATTAACACATTATATGATTCAAAGCATTTTTGGCAACAAAAATTCAAAGGTCTGTTTCAGGACAAGTTAGGTAAAATTACAAACTACACACACACAATCAGGTTGAAACAAGGAGTAACCCCGGTTAAGCATAAATTGAGGAATGTTCCTTTTAGTGTAAGGGCAGAATTGTCCAATTTATTAAGGGACATGTGCGAACAGGGGATTATAGAAAAGGTTGAGCCAACTCTATGGTTATCCCCCATTGTCTTAGCGAAGAAAAGCTCTGGAGACCTTAGGATGTGTGTGGACTTAAGAAGCCTGAATGAGGCAATTTGGGTTGATAGTTTCCCGTTGCCCTGAATAGAGGATCTCATAGCTAAAGCGGGTTCAGCCAGTTGGTTTACAAAGTTAGATCTTAAATCGGCGTACCATCAGGTTGAACTTGATGTTGACTCACGCTATCTTACAGCATTTGTCACACCCGATGGTACTTTTCAATTTTGTAGATTACCTTTCGGTTTGGCGTCAGCTGATGCCGTCTTTCAAAGATTAATGACTGACATGTTTCCCAATAATTCCAATGTTGTCATATTTCAGGATGATATCCTGATTTTTGCTGACACTGAAATGGTACATGACAAGGTTGTGGAGAAAGTCTTGAAAACTTTGGAAGAAAGAGGAGTCACTTTGAGAGGAGACAAATGTTTCTTCAAGTCTCGGGAGATCGAGTATTTGGGTCATGTTTTATCGGAACAGGGTGTTAAACCAAGGCCTAAGTTAGTGAAAAGCATTCTAGAAGCTCCTGCACCTAAAACCAAGGAGCAGCTTCTTTCTTTCCTAGGGTTATCTGAATTTTACGCAAAGTTTTTAAAAGACTTTGCCAAGACCACTGAGTGTTTGCAAGCTATTCTTAAAAAGAAACAAGTGTTTTGCTGGTCCAAAGAGTGCAATGATGCTTTTGAAGTGATTTAGCAACAAATTATCAATTCTCCTGTGTTACAATCTTTTTCTGATGAGAAAAAGACTATAATAACAGTGGATGCATGTGAGTATGGTTTAGGTGCAGTTTTGACACAAGTTTCTGATGGAGGCAAGGAAAGCACGTTTGGTTTTGCTTCAAGGACCCTGCGGGAGGTTGAACGGAATTATTCTGTATTGAAAAGGAACTTCTTGCTTGTGCTTGGAGTGCTGAGAAATTTAAACAATACCTTTGGAGTAGAAACTTTATTTTAAAAACCGATCACCGCCCTCTGGTGGAAATTTTATCTGGCAAGAAAATTAAACATTCCACTGCTCGAATTGCTCGTTTGTCTGCTAAATTGTTAGAGTTCAACTTTTGTTGTTGTTAATAAGTTACACTTGTTTCAATTTTTAATAGGACACTTTTATTTATATAAATAGTATTGTTTTATTTCTCTAATTTATTAAGAACAATGTTAAATTAAAGAAAGAGGGGAGATGTTGTGATGTGGCATAGAATGCCGTTGTGTCATGTGGAATCCTCTGACACAGTTTGCTGATGTCTCGGCATTCCACATGATACCAACGGACTGAGGCGTTCATCTTCTCTTCCCTCCATGCCCTTCTGTATTACTTTCTAAACTTAAAGCCTGTGCTTCTAAGATTAAAGACTGTTTGACTTTGATACTTTCGTGGGACTCCTCACTTCAGGTAAACAATAAAATTAGCTGTTCAGTCCCCTAGCACAACTATCGTAGAATTCTGTATATGATATACCTTTTAAGATTGGGCGCCACTCTGCAGTTACATGAGCTTGTGAATTGTGATTAATCTCCTGCAACATATAATACTAATATACTTGTAAGTTCTAGACTTTCTGATAACGTAAAATTGTATACATGCTAAACATAATTACTCAACTATCTTGAATAAGGTATGCAATTTGCAATGCATCTTAAAACACCCTAGCAGCTCCACCTCCCACAGATAGTTCAGTTCAAAGCAATATTTCTGAAAATAATACCATCTTCAGTTAGTCACATGAATGAACTTTCAGGAACACCAAAGGAGAACAACATGCAACAGTAAATGTAGAACAATTAGTCTCCAAAAGGAGCAAGAGGCAAACAGACGCAGAACAGCTATTTGAAAGCTAGGATCTTTAGGGTAAACATATTGCTATATTGAGTTAAAAATGGCTGCCACATTCAGTTCAAATTTGTTCTTGTTTGTGATGCTAATTCTGTAAATGTGATCACCATCTTGATTTTGAGACATACCTAGCACATACAGAAACTGAAGTTGATGCATAGTGTGTTGATGTTCCTGACACTAGACCAACTATTTCATTCAGATTAGCATAACATAGCTGCTAAGATTTTTGAAGAGGTAAAAATAATTATTGATTATGTATATGAATTGTTCATGACCTTTACATGCCCCTGTAGCTTGTTCTAAAAACAAGCTCTCCACTACTTGGACCCTGCAGAATGCTTACTTACCTCTCAAAATCTGATATCCTGGACTTGATGAAGATTCTCTTTGCCTTTTTACTTTTGGAAGGATCCAAATGTGCGCTAATTCACTCAGCCCTAATAATGATTTTTGTTCTGATGAAACAAGTGTTGAAACACGCATTGCCAACACTATGCCTCTGGATTGATTCAGAAAATGTATTTAATATTATATTTTTCTAAATTAAATGTCATAATGCATTCTGTAGATTTGCCTAAACACTGAGACGTTGGTTATAAGTTTAATCTGTCACGGTGTATATACTGTATTTTGAGCTGCATAGTTACTGATCTTGGCACTGAGCATATGGGGCTGATTTATATGTTGACAGTTTGCATTTAAAAGGTGATGAGGTATATACGCATCCAACATAATGGTCCACCTGCCTGATTCAATTGCTTCTCCATCACCACCATACCCTAACTTCTCTGGCAGCCCGACGGCGTCCTCAATAAAGGAACACAACATTTCTGTCCAATGATCATATATAGTTAAAAAAATAACAAAAAGTGCCCAGGTGTTTGAATAAAAAAATAAAAAAATACATGGGGAAAGAGTAGTACAATCAAAATGAGACCACCTTTGAGAAACAATAGCATACAGTGATTCTATCCCAAGCAAGACTGTGTCAGCTTAATACTTTTTTAAATGTGCTTTATTGGTTTTCCATATGTACCAATACAGCAATCATATAGAGGTGCACATTGTGCATATTTTATTCTGTCTGTTTACAGCATGCATTACAAAAGAAACTAATCAGATTGCATCCCAACAGAAAAATGGCATTAAGCAATTTCTCATTTGATTAGAAACATGAATCTGACAGTGACCAGGCATGTTTACCAATAATGGCATTTTCACATATTGGTATGGCCTGACATCACTAGGCAACAGCATCAGTCTTTGTTTTTGATGTGCAGTAGGATCTAAAGCAGTTGTTCCCAATATTTTGCCTCCTGAGGACCCCCTATGAATCATTATTGGAAGCCAGGAACCCCCAAACAATTTGTATGATTTGAATTTCAAACATTAAAACAGTAATTCACAAGAAATACAATACTCAAATTAGTAAAGATATAATTATTTGATATTGAAAACATATGCCCAAATTGAAAAATGTTAATGGGAAGGTTGCCACTGCATCTCGGTGACTAACGTTTCAATATTTGGTTTTATTTAAGAAAGTTGAATCCTGAGGTCAGATTCTTCATTTTCCAAGTGATTTCTGTTTTTTATTTTTTAGGTACATAAAATCTGAGAAAGCTTTTTGACATAAATATGTGGTGGGGAAAGGATGTAAAACCATAAGGGCCTCTCATCTCTCCTTACCCTGTCTGTTACATGTAATTAATTTGTTTTATAGCAGCTCTTATACCAGTGTAGGGTGTCTGAGCTCTTTACAAGGTACTATAGGGTGTAGGAATCACATGTCATCCACACTGGTAGGCATTTTCTAAGAATGCTTGGTCTGGAGAACCACAAACTCAGGAATCAGAACACAACCCAGTGGTTAGCATTGCCTTTAATAACAAGAAAGTATTTCTATGAAAGCAAACATTTTTTAGCAGCATAAGGAAAATGAAAGACTGGGCAAGAAAACAACTTTCTAATTTGTGCCATGCAGTTTGCATGCAGCTCTTTAATGGCAGTTCATAGCTCACTGTGCTAGAATACAATTGTAACTTATGCACTGCACGGTAACAAAAGAATCTCTGTGACAAAATCAAAAACCCACTGTGCTATGCGCATAAAATAATGTTCTTTGCACAATACACTTTCTTTGCAGCAGGCATTTTAACTATCTGCTCTACCATTGAGTCAAAACTGCCACTGTACAAACTCCCATCTCTCTCCAACAGTTACATTAATCACTAGAGTTATCCTCACTTTTATTTGTGTACGAAAGCTGCTGAATGTACAAGGAATGTTGCAGTGCTTTTAAAACTACTGAACAAAGGAAGTAATAAGTATAAAACATGCACGCACATGTTTGTCAGGGGCCCCAGCTAGAGAAGTGCCTTCCTGCCGACCCATGCCTGCAGACCTCATGGGAATGTGTCACAGACCAGTGGGGGTCCGCGGACCACTGGTTGGAAACCACTGATCTAAAGGGCTCCCAGATTTCACGCAGGTGGGTTTGGGGGATTTGCAGCACCACAGTTCTCACCTCTTACTTTTGAAAAGGCAGCCACTTTCGGCCAATCATTAACATTGTAGGGTGGGGGCTCTTATTCAGCAAAAGGCCAATCTTTTTTTTCGCTATTAACTGTAACACTACCACCAGCCATCTAAATGCTTTTGGAATTTGTTTAGTGTAAATCAGCAGTGCTGTCAATAGGACCCATTCAATGAAAGACTCAACTATTTCTTCTATGGTGTGGAAAACCTCATTCCAATATTTCAGATTGGTAGGCACTCCCAGGCTAGGTGATAAAACTGGCAGGGTCACATAGACATATAGAGCACTGTACACATTGTTCTTGATCAATCGTATGTCGATATTGTGGGCATCAATAAAATGTGTTATTAGATATCACCTTAGTTTGGGTGTAGCAATACTTCCATACAGCTAAGCTTGTCTTGAGCGCTATATCTACCCTCCATTTCTCTGAGGCTCTATGGTCCGGCATCGTGTAGAGCTTTGTATACAGCGCAGCATGTACAGTGTGGAAACCCAAAACCTTTGTCCTGGTTTTTGAATTAGTTGGGTTAGTAAGGGAGAGCCTTGGTGGCCCCTCAGAGAAGGAGGCCCAAGTTGATGAATCTCCATGTCGTAAATGCACCGAATCCAACATATATAATGGTGCAATGGATTGGTATACCTTAAATTGATTAATAGTAAGATATGTCCCATAGACAAACAATTGCTTATGCTCTGCAGCCTTACAACTGTCAGCCTATGTGTCATGACTCTGACAAGCATCTGGGGAAGACATGTGTTATTCAGGAGACAGCTATGCTGTGAATACAGTTGTGTAGACTCGGCCCTAGCTGCCATATTGACCAGATAGAGCAGTGCACAGCCTGTATACTTTGCACTGGCTTTGGAAGTTTAGTGGCCAAACAGGTCCAAATCTCACCCGTTGCCACTTGATCCCTTTCTATAAGAAAATAGGGGGTGAAGTGTGGCAATTGAGAGCGGTACGCAATGTAGTATGGTCGTGCTGCACAATAGTATCTCTCCATGCCCAGCACTGCAAGCCTTCCCTAGACATAGGGTAAGGTAAACCTCTCCCATCTTAGTCTTGCGTTACGATAGGCCCAAATAAGTCTAGTTAGAGTTCTTGCAGTTTGTGAAAGATTGCCTTTCATCATGGAATAAGAATATTATAGAATACATATAGAAACTTCAGTAGGACTAACATCCTAACCGGTGCAATTCTGCCCATCCTAGGTAGTTGCAGTGTTAGCCATCGCTCAGTTTGTTAGGTTTGGTAAGCACTGAGTCATATCTGACTAGAATTATTTGGTGTCTATCCCTAATAAGCATACCTCCTAAGTACCTGACAGAGACATCATACCAATGCAAAAGGATTCCCATCATTGGCTTGTGAACTACACCAGTTAATGGAAACATTTCACTCTTTGCCCAGTTAATGCACATGGCTGACACTTTTCCATATTACACTATTTCAGCTATGAGTGGTTCGAGATGTATATCCGGGTCTTTTTAAATAGAGCATATTATTGTGCCCATACAGTGACAGTAATATTGGTTTGTTTGGGAAAGTAAACCATGCGCAGCCGGGCTGCCAGAGGTGTTATGGCAAGGGCAAACAAGAGGGGTGACAGATAGTATCTCTGCTTCGTTCTTCCGATAATTGGAAACTGATCCAAGATACAGCCATTGGTGCATATCCAGACTGAAGGATTGGTATGCAGCAGTTCAATTAGACTCCGTATTTTAAAAGGGATGGCAATTTTATGTAGCAGTCGAATCGAAAACTGTTTCGGTGTCCAATAGGATGGAGATGGCACTTACCTCTGGCCTAATTTGCGGCACTGTTGCAAAAACATTATTAAGGGGGTCATTCTGACCTCGGCGGTAAAAGGCGCTTACCGCCGGTCAGAAGCCCGCCATAACACCGCCGCTGCTGCGGTAATCCGCCACAGTCATTCTGACCCGCGACTTGAAAACCTCCAAAAACCCGACATCCACAAAAGTCCGCCACACCAAAGGTCAGCGAAAAAATGGCGATGACCAAACCTCCACCGTCACGCCAACAGAAATACGCCCATGCCATTACGACCCACGAATCCACGCGGCGGTCTTTCAACCGCGGTATTCTATTGGCGGTACACACCGCCGCGGTCGAAATACACACACCTTTACAAAACATCCCCACATTGGTCAATTTGAAACACACACACCTGAGATACATATACACACCACTCCCACACACCCAATACAGAATAAAACACACACCCACATCACCCACAAACCCCTACGACAACAATTGCGAATCAAGGACAGAGAGAGACAACACACCGAGGCAAATCACAACATCACCCACACAATTACCACGCACAAAACACCATACACCACCCCTCACCTCATCCACACCACCCCATGGCACCCCAAAGACACCCCAGGTTCTCTGACGCAGAACTCAGGGTCATGGTGGAGGAAATAGTCCGTGTAGAGCCCCAGCTATTCGGGGCACAGGTGCAGCACACCACAATAGCTAGGAAGATGGAGCTCTGGCAAAAGATAGTGGACAGGGTCAACGCAGTGGGACAGCATCCACGCAATCGGGATGACATCAGGAAGCGATGGAACGACCTACGGGGGAAGGTGCGTTCCATGGTATCAAGGCACAACATTGCGGTGCAGAAGACTGGCGGCGGACCCCCACCTACTCCCCCAGAATTTACAGCATGGGAGGAGGAAGTCTTGCACATCCTGCATCCTGAGGGCCTCGCAGGAGTATCTGGAGGAATGGACTCTGGTAAGTCAAATCTTAACTACTACTTCCCACCCCCACCCCACCTGCATGCCAGCACATACCCCCACCCTCACCCCCACCCCCATCACACCAACTCCTTGCAAAAGGCTCACCATCACAACCCACCCATCCAAACACCAAGCCCTGCATGCGACCACAAAGCATGGACACCCATCACCAAAGCATGCCCACTGCACACACACATCACTCCCACAAGCCACCCTCACAAAAGCCCCCACAAGGGAATGCCTGCACTTGGGTACACGGACACCCACCCATCACACGAAATGCCACACACAGAAGCTATAACCATACCTTAATACCCCTGCAGGACCCGAACGCCACCACACCGCCACGGAGGGTCCAGAGTTGTCCATCCCACCCCCAGATGAGGCCCACAGCGATGACAGCAGCTCTGTCTCCCTGGAGCCAGACAACCAGCCCGGACCATCGGGGACCTCTGGACAGTCGGTTCCCAACAGACAGCCACAGGCTACACCAGACCCACCCCCCTCTGGGAACACCAGCACAGCGCCCACCCAGCGGGCCCATGCCTCTGTCTCCAGGACACGTCAATCAGCGGTGTGTCCGCCACTACAGGGCACCCAGGTTGACCCACCACCCCAACAACCACAGGGACCTGGGGGCAGTGGTAGTGGGCACACCATGCAGGGGACAGAGGCCCAGGGAAACAGGGGAACTGGGAGGGCTGCTGTGAGACAGGGGGGCGGACAGGCCCAGGGAACCCACTCTCCAAGAGGCCCTCTCCTCCATCATGGGAGCATACCACCACTCCCAGGAGACGATGGCGACGGTAATGGCCAGGTTCTAGGAGATCCAGGCACAACAGGAGGAACGGTACATGGGGTTCAGAGAGGAACTGAGGAACATCGGTTCCGCAATGGGGACCATCGTCCTGGCCCTTAACCAGATAGTCACCACATTGCGGGACCATGTGGCACCACAAAGGGCCCCTGTCACTAGCCAGGACCAGGAACAGGCTACAACCTCCGCCGGCGCTAGTGGACAGGAGGCCCCCACACAACGACAGTCCACCAGAACCCCACCTCCTGCTGAAGAAGAACCACCCCGCAAGCGGAACCTGAGATCTCACAAGAAGACAGAGTAGGATTGCAAGACCCCCGCCAGCATATGATACCCCCTGATGTCATCCCACTGTCCCACATTGTCACCCTGTCCAACCTTGAATTGCCCCTGCTCCATCCTTCTACAGGCATATGGACAATGCACCTGTGCGACTGAGAACTGGACTCTGCCATGGACATTACTCCACCCCCACCCATCCCCGCTTCCCAATCATTTACCTATATGTAGCACTTGAAATAAATCACTCATTGACCTTAAAATAACAGGAGTCTGCTTGTATTTTTCACAAATGTATTACACATAACGGTGAAATTATGTTCAGTAACATTGTGATGACAACATACCAATGTCAATAAGCTTTAGTCCATTGGCAAACAAAGCAGTAGTCACGCAGTCGGTCATACAGCTCTGAAAAGGGAAGGGAAAGTCACCATTAACTTAAAAGGAACTGGGGGGAAACACAGACAGTAGAGACGCAGGAGGCCTTAAGTAAATGTAAATTGGGGTGGCTGTTTCTTACCTGTGTGCTACTGAAAGTATTGTTGTATGACTGTATCCCTGTTGTCCGTGTCGTCCCCGTCGTCTTCCTCCTCTTCACTCTCCACAGGCTCCACAGCTGCAACAACACCACCATCTGGACCATCCTCCTGCACAAAAGGCACCTGGCGTCGCAAAGCAAGATTGTGAAGCATACAGCAGGCCACGATGATATGGCACACCTTCTTTGGTGAGTACATTAGGGATCCACCAGTCATATGTAGGCACCTAAACCTTGCTTTCAGGAGGCCGAAGGTCCTTTCTATGATCCTCCTAGTTCGCCCATGGGCCTCATTGTACCGTTCCTCTGCCCTGGTCCGGGGATTCCTCACTGGGGTCAATAGCCAGGAGAGGTTGGGGTAACCAGAGTCACCCAATAACCACACACGGTGTCTCTGTAGCTGTTCCATCATATAAGGGATGCTGCTATTTCTCATAACATACGCGTCATGCACTGACCCAGGGAACTTGGCATTTACATGGGAGATGTACTGGTCTGCCAAACAGACCACCTGGACATTCATCGAATGATAACTTTTTCTGTTTCTGTACACCTGCTCACTTCCACTGGGGGGAACCAAAGCCACATGGGTCCCATCAATGGCACCAATGATGTTGGGGATATGTCCAAGGGCATAGAAATCACCCTTCACTTTAGCCAAATCCTCCTCCTCAGGGAAAACAATGTAGCTCCGCATGTATTTCATCAGGGCAGACAACACTCTGGACAAAACCTTAGAAAACATAGGCTGAGACATCCCTGATGACCTGGCCACTGTTGTCTGAAAAGACCCACTTGCCAAAAAATGGAGTACTGACAGAACCTGCACCAGAGGGGGCATCCCTGTGGGTGGGCGGATGGGGGACATCAGGTCTGGGTCCAGCTGGGCACACAGTTCATGTATAGTGGCTCTGTCAAGTCTGTATCTAAGTATAACATGTCGTTCTTCCATTGTCGACAGGTCCACTAGCGGTCGGTACACAGGAGGATTTATCCTTCTCCTCGCAAGTCCCAGCGGACGGTGCCTAGGAAGGACAACATGGAGCCGAAAGTCAAGCAAACCACAGGTTCGTTCACACAGCTTGCACAGTAAAAGAATCGCAATGCATTGAAAGGCTTGAATGAGTGGCAATGCTTGGCCTGTGTGACGCAGTTGAAATTATGCCATGTGGGCCCTGGAAATGGGGGCTGCCTGACCTGTGAAGTGTGACAGTGGGATGTGAGGTCAATGCGCTGGCGTGGCACAAGACCGCGGTGCGAAGCCGCATTGGTTAACATTGCACCCTATGGGTTTCATGAGTCAATGACGATGTGCGCCGGCGGTCGCGGTACGCACTGCTGCGGGCGTGACCGCCATTTTCTATCTGATTAATCACTCAAGACCTGATCATCCACAGGAGAGGACCTATACTGCAAGTGCTGCTGTGACCTCGGTCTGGGAGATACTATGGCTGCTGCGACTGGGGAAAGGGCCCCTGCCTTCACATCTGAGGAATTGGAGAAACTTGTTGATGGGTTCCTCCCCCAGTATGCGCTACTCTACGGTCCTCCAGACCAACAGGTTAGTACACAGGGTGCACGCTGAATGGGCTATGCCTGTGTTGAGTGGGGTGGATGTAAGATGGTGGGGAGGGGAGCGAATGAGGAGTGCAGCGCACGACAGATGGGAACATGTGCCACATGGCAAGGTTGGGGATGGGGGGCCACTCACATCGACCATGCAGAAAAGTGATGATATTTCCTTTCCCACCCTGTACATGTCAAATAGGTCAGCGCCCATCAGAAGATCGACATTTAGCGTGCCATCGCCAAGGACGTCCGGGCCCTGGGGGTCCACAACAGACGGGGCACCCACTGCCGAAAGAGGTGGGAGGACATCCACCGCAGGACCAGAAAGACCGCTGAGTCTCTGCTGGGGATGGCCTCCCAAAGTAGGAGGGGTTCCAGCCGCCAATTGACCCCCCTGATGTCCCGGATCCTCGCGGTGGCCTACCCCGATTTGGATGGGCGCGTGAGGACATCACAGCAGACACAAGGGGGTGAGTATCAGCACATTCTGCTATCTTTGCGCGCAGTGGAGGTGTCTGGGTTGGGGAGGAGGGCTGTGGGTAACTCAAGGCCAGGGCGCTTTCTGTAGGCTAGTCCCCTCCGTTAGGCTTGGCCCTGTGCCCCCGCCCCCCACCTCTGTAGGGTGCCAAGTACAGCTATCCATGGTCCTGCATCACCCATGTGTGCATTTGTCGTCCATAGACCTGTAGGCCTAGTCACAATAACTGAGTAGTGTACCCCGATTGCGCAGCGTAGTGCAGGGGGCTTCTGTGTCTGTCCTCTCTGCGAATGGTGTTGCCAATGCATGCACTCAACCTGTCTTCATTTCTCCCCCCACCCATTTTCTTTTTCTTCCTGTGCATGTGTGCATTAGCATCATCAGGCGGAGGAGAAGTGGCATTGGCGCACGAGGGAGCTGCATCTCACATGGCCCCGGAGGGCCATGCAACCGACTCCGAGTTCACCAGTGAGACGGAGGGCGAGGGGAGCTCCACAACGGGGACCCGTGGAGACGTCAGCGACACCGACACGTCCTCGGAAGGGAGCTCCCTTGCGGTGGTGGCAACATCCGTGCCCACCGCCACAACAGGTACAGCCGCCACCCAGCGCACCAGCCCCGCCCTCCCAGCAGCCCCTCAGCCTTTGCTCCGTGCCCGCTCACCCAGGAAGGTGGGCATCTCCTTCGCCCCAGGCACCTCAGGCCCTGCCCCAGTTACCCCTGCGGCCCTCAGTGAGGAGGTCATTGACCTCCTCCAGACCATCATTGTTGGGCAGTCTACGCATTTGAATGCCATCCAGGGTGTAGAAAGGGAGGTGCATCGGAGCAATGCATACCTGGAGGGCATTCATTCGGATCAGGCTGCCCATCAGCGATCGTTCAACGCTCTGGCCTCGGCACTGACGGCAGCCATTGTCCCTGTCTCCAGCCTCCCTCTTCTAACTCCCTCCACCCAGTCCCAGTCTCCTGTTCCTCAGCCTATCCCATCCACACCATCAGACCAGCCTGCACACACCTCAACACCCAAGGGCAGCTCATCCAGACATAAGCACCACAGATCCCACAAGCATTCACACAAACAACATCCAGATGCAGACATGCCAACAGTCACTACCACCTCTGTGTCCCCCTCCTCCTCGTCTCCCTCCTCCCTCCCTGTGACGTCTCCACTCACACCTGCATGCACACCACCATCAGCCAGTACTTCCATCACCAGCACACCCTCCATTACAGTCAGCACACGTGCAGTCACCACCCCCACTGCCATTTACACGTCCCCTGTGTCCTCTCCCACTGTGTCTGTCACCCCCTCTTCCAAACCACACAAACGCCAGCAGCCACCCACCCAACAGCCATCCACCTCACGACAGCCTCCAGCCCAAGCACCTGCACCCAAAGACAGCACACTTGACTCTCCTACAACCACATCCTCTTCCTCCACTCCCATACCCACTGCACCTACCCTTCCCATTGCTCCTAAAAAACTTTTCCTCTCCAAAATTAACCTCTTTGCATCACCTGACCCACCCCCTCCATCTGGTAAGAGTCCAAAGAGCACCTCAGCCACCACCAGCCCTGCATCTAGTATCACCATAGTGCAGGGCTATTGGAGTCCTCCAGCTCCTAGGGAAGGAACATCGGCCAGCAGCAAGGGGACAGCCAGCCCACCCCCTGGGAAGAGGACAAGAAAAATTAAGGGCCGGCGCGAAAAGCCTGAGACGGCTGCCACCAAGGAGAGTGGCCTTGCCCCGTCACCTGCCACATCATCTAAGGGAGGCAAGGGCCAGAGAGCTGCAGCGAAGGAGGGCAAGGGCAGCAGGGCGGAGAAGACATGCAGCAGGCGAGCGCACCAGGAGGGCCCCACCAGCCCCATACCGGGTGTGACGGACGACACCCACAGGCCCAAGACTCCATCACAGTAGGGCCCCGCTACCGCAAGGTCGGAGGGCGACTAAGCAGGGAGTCTTGGCCAGGTCTGGCTCCCTTGAAAGACAGGACAAGCACCGCTGAACAGGGCCCCGCCAAGACAGGCACCGCTGAACAGGGCTCCGCCGTGAAGAGCACCGCTGGACAGGGCCCCGCCAAGACAGGCACCGCTGAACAGGGCCCCGCCGTGAAGAGCACTGCTGGACAGGGCCCCGCCGTGAAGGGCACCGCTGAACAGGGCCCCGCCGTGAAGAGCACCGCTGAACAGGGCCCCGCCAAGACAGGCACCGCCGAACAGGGCCCCGCCGTGAAGAGCACAGCTGAACAGGGCCCCGCCGTGAAGAGCACCGCTGGACAGGGCCCCGCCAAGACAGGCACCGCTGAACAGGGCCCCGCCGTGAAGAGTAACGCTGGACAGGGCCCCGCCGTGAAGGGCACTGCTGAACAGGGCCCCGCCGTGAAGAGCACCGCTGAACAGGGCCCCGCCAAGACAGGCACCGCTGAACAGGGCCCGCCGTGAAGAGCACCGCTGAACAGGGCCCGCCGAGACACGCACCGCTGAACAGGGCCCCGCCGTGAAGAGCACCGCTCCGCTGGGCCCTTCATCTCAAGCACCGCCCCGCTGGGCCCTTCATCTCAAGCACCGCTCTGCTGGGCCCTTCATCTCAAGCACCGCTCCGCTGGGGCCTTCCTCTCAAGCACCACTCCGCTGGGCCCTTCATCTCAAGCACTGCTCCGCTGGGCCCTTCATCTCAAGCACCGCTCCGCTGGGCCATTCCTGTCAAGCACCGCTCCGCTGGGCCCTTCCTGTCAAGCACCGCTCCGCTGGGCCCTTCCTATCAAGCACCGCTCCGCTGGGGCCTTCCTCTCAAGCACCGCTCCGCTGGGCCCTTCCTCTCAAACACCGCTTCGCTGGGCCCTTCATCTCAAGCACCGCTCCGCTGGGGCCTTCCTCTCAAGCACCGCTCCGCTGGGCCCTTCCTCTCAAGCACCGCTCCGCTGGGCCCTTCATCTCAAGCACCGCTCCGCTGGGCCCTTCCTCTCAAGCACCGCTCTGCTGGGCACCGCCGTCTCAAGCACCGCTCCGCTGGGGCCTTCCTCTCAAGCACCGCTCCGCTGGGCCCTTCATCTCAAGCACCGCTCCGCTAGGCCCTTCATCTCAGGCACCGCTCCGCTGGGCCCTTCCTCTCAAGCACCGCTCCGCTGGGCACCGCCGTCTCAAGCACCGCTCCGCTGGGCACCGCCGTCTCAAGCACCGCTGGTCCATTGACAGTGCCGGTTCTGTGTCGAGCAGGTGTTCACGAAGCACTCTGGGCACCATGCCTCCTCCAATACCAGTAGAGTCGGTTATCCATCTGATGGACTGTGACTTTGCACTCCCCAGGATGTTACAGTGGGCATGGAGGCCCCTCGTGGATCTGGCGTCGTGGACTCATGTGGCTGAGGTGCCCCCCTTTCCCTTCCCCCTGAGGTGCCTGTTGTTTTATCATCTGATGCCCCTGCAGAGTTCTCTCCAATAGTATCCGGTCTCCTGTGTGGGCTTTGCCCATGTGTTTGTACACATTGGCCCACGGACTATGGATATTTAACGGACTGTGCAGGACTTATTGACTATGTTTATACTTTGCACTATGTTCATTATTTCTCTTGTATATTTCATATGGCATATTTACCATGACTTCAATGAACCTATTTTATACATAAATTTGAAACTTCATTTTAATTATGTCTTTGCATTCTTCCGGGGGGTTTGGGGGGTGTCACTCTGACTTGTTGCTCTGCATTGGTGTGTAGGTATTGGGGGGATGGGTTGGGGGGGTGGGTGTATCGCGTATGTGTGTGCACGTAACCTTTCCTCCTCCCCCCTCACCTGTGTCGTAGGTGCAGTACTCACCGTTGTCGTCTGCACCGGCATTCGTACTCGTGGTAGATGAGCAGGTAGACAAGAGCTGGTAGGATGTTTAATTCGGGTTCCATGCTGTCCAGATTCCTCGTGGAGTGTGTGGAGGTGAGCGTTTTCCCGTTCGTAGTCTGTTTCCGGCGTGTTTTTATCGGTGGGGCTCCCGCCCCAGAAAAGGTGGCGGATTGGTGAGTTGTGATAGGGTGGGCGGTACATTGTCTGCCGCCTGCCTGTTGGCGGTGACCGCCGCGCTTTTTGTCGGTCCGGCCGTGGCGGTGGGAGTGTTAAAGTGACGGTCTGTGTTGGCGGTTCCCGCCAGGGTCAGAATTGCATTTTTTGGACCGCCTGCCTGTTAGAGGTTGGCAGCCGCTTTATCACCGACCACCAGGGTTAGAATGACCCCCTAAATGTGGCTCTGCTCCGTATGAAACCCGCTTGTTCTGGCACGATCAAACAGGACATCATTGGAGCACATCTGTTTGATACAATACATTAAAGATAATGGATGGCAGTTTCCATAGCCTCTTGAAAGAGAGCAGGAACACATGGTGCTAAAATTACATTCTAAATACTTTATAGAATGTAACCACGAGGTCATCAGAGCCCAGAGATCTGCCACTTGTAATTATTTAATGGCTGAAGTGATTTCTTGTGAATCTATAGTACGAATTGTCTGGAGCCACTCTAAATCCAAGGAAGATCAATATTGGGGTTGATACTTTGGACTGTCCCTGGGGAGCTCAAGCGATATTACAATCGAGGAGTGGTCATAAAGAGTTCGCGTTGATGTATTATATCAATTAATCACGTGAGACCCTCAACAGAGGACAGCCAGAAATCAATACGGGAGTGTGTCATTTACCGTTGAGAAGTAAGAATATGCTCGCTCCCCTTCATGACTGTCTCTCCACACATCTCGCATGCCATTCATGCCTAATATTTGCTTCAATAACTTTGCAGCTCTTAGGTGGGTTGTATGACTTGGATTGCTACTGGCAATTGTGGGTCATAGGCTTAAACTAAAATCTCCCTCATAGGCCCATATCTAAGACTGACTAGTGCCATCTAACAATACATTAGCGTCATTTTTTTTACATGGATGTGGCGTTAGATGACCAAAAAGCCAGCACCAGATTTAAAAAGTGGCAGAGTGCTTACATTGTGCCACTTTGTAACCTCTTGCAACACATTATGTTGGCGCCAGGCATAACGTATGGAGGGGGGGCGTTCGGACATGGGGGGGCTGAAAAAATGGTGCAAAGAAATCTAAGACATTTCTTTGCATAATTTTTTCCAGCATTTTAAGGTCTGCTCAGAGCAGGACTTTAAAGGAGGCTCCCATTAGTTTCAATGGACCTCTAGGTGCTTTGCAGGATTAGCGTAAACATTTTTGACACTAATCTTGTAAAGCGCCAACTAGCGTCAAAAGTTCTGACGCTAGGTTCTCTAACTACCGTGATGTGTACCGTATATTACATAAAGCACACACATAGTGGCATTAGGGAGACGCTAGAAGAGTGGTACTGCACTAGGTGCAGAGCCACTTTTCATCAGTCTGCGACGTAGTATTTTATGTGTTTTACGTTATGTACATAAGGACCTTTAAGCGGTAGATTTAAGAGCCACTAGCACCTCCTTGCAACACATCAGCGTCATTGTTTTTTACGCTAATGTGGCCCCACAAGGCCAAAATCACCACGCTAAATTTAAAAGTGGTACAATACATGGATTGCACAACTTGGTAACCCTTTGCGCTACATTATGCCTGCGCTGGTCATAATGTATGCAAAGGGGGCACCCCTCCCCCCATTAGGGGAGGTGTTGGACTTTTGATCCTTGGCGTGTTCTCCCTTAACTTTTTGCCTCTTTTCCCAGGTTCTTGATGTGTGCTGGACTCTGTTTTTGTTGTTTTTGTTACTCTGGGCACTACTGCTATCCAGTGCTAAAGTACAAGTGCTCTGGTAGAAAATGTGTTTGTAATTGGCTTTCCATGATTGGCATATTTGACTTACTGGTAAGTCCTTAGTACAGTGCACTAGAGGTGCCCAGGGCCTGTAAAACAAATGCTAATAGTGGGCCTGCAGCACTGGTTGTGCCACCCACATTGGTGGCCCTGTGAACATTGCTCACACCAGCCACTGCAGTGTCTGTGTGCGCAGTTTTAAACTGCCCATTCGAATTGGCAAGTGTACCCAGTTGCCAGGCCTAAACCTTCCGTTTTCTTACATGTAAGACACCCCTAAGGTAGGCCCTAGGTAGCCCCATGGGAAGGGTGCAGTGTATGTTTAAGGTAGGAGATATACTAATGTGTTTTATATGTCCTGACAGTGAAATACTGCTAAATTCGGTTTTTACTGTTGCAAGGCCTATCTCTCTCACACTTTAACATGGGGGTTACCTTTAAAAATTATTAAAGCGTAGATTTCCTTTGGGAGCAGATAGACATGTGGAGTTTGGGGTCTCTGAGCTCATAATTTTAAAATACATCTTTTAGTAAAGTTGGTTTTAAGATTGTGTGTTTGAAAATGCCACTTTTAAAAAGTGGGCATTTTCTTGCTTAAACCATTTCTGTGACTCTGCCTGTTTGTGGATTCCCTGTCTGGGTCAGTCTGACAGTTGGGCTGTTTGCACCTCTCTCTCTAGACAGTGACACAAAGAGAGCTGGGGTGTAGTCCACTTTTCCTGATGAGCCATCTGTGCTAGGAGGGAGGGGAGGAGTGGTCACTTACACCTGAAAGGGCCGTGCCTGCCCTCACACAATGCAGTCTCCAACCCTCTGGTGTGTGTCTGGGGCCTGGCCTGGGCAAGGCAGAATTTCACAAACAAGAGAGACTTTTCTTTGAAGTAAGCCTACTTCAAAGGGCAAAATGGGTATAAGAAGGGCACCCAAAACTACAGACTTTAGATCACTTCTGGACATCAAGAGGAACCTCTGCCTGGAGAAGAGCTGAGGAGAAATGCTACCCTGCCTGAGAGTGTGCTTTGTGGAGCTATCCTGCAGTTGCTGCTTCTGCCTGTGCAAGAGGACAAAGACTGGACTTTGTGTGCCTTTCTGCTTGTGAAGAAATCTCCAAGGGCTTGGCCTGAGCTTGCCTCCCTGTTGCTGAATTCTCAGGGCCATCATAGACTTCTCCTGCCAGCACCTGGACACTCTTCTGAGACTCCTGCACTGCCAAGTGGTGTCCTATCCAGTTCCTGGGTCCTTGGAAAGTGAAGCTGGCAGACCAAGACTGAAAATCCACACACAGACAGCTTTGCTGGGAAAAATATGACGCACCTTCCGAGATGCAGCAGAAATCGACGCTCTACTGGCATCTGGAAAATCAACGCACGTAGCTGGAAGAACAACGCTCACACCCGCTGACGGAGGCTGTTAACATCGCAACCCACATTGTGTGGTTTTGCTGAGACTGTGCAGCAGGATTTTCAATGCAAACCTCGCTGGGCGCGGAAAAATGACGCAACGCCGACCCGACCGGAGAAGGAGAAACAACGCACAAACTCGCTTTGCGGAAGAGAATTCATTGCACCACTTACCTTTTTCGATGCACACTCACTCATGCGTGTTATTTTGACGCTACACAGGTACTTTTCAATGCTTACAGTGTTTTACCTGTTTTCTCAAGAATTTAAGACTCTTTTTGCTTTTTAATTAATATCTTGACTTGTGTATGTTGGATTTTTGTCATTTTGGTCGTATTTTATTTGGATAAATATATTATATTTTTTTCTAAACCTGTGTTGTGTCATGTTGTACTGTTTTAATTAAGTTACTGTGTGTGTTATTACAAAAACTTTACACCTAGCACTCTGAAGTTAAGCCTGCCTGCTCGTGCCAAGCTACCAAGGAGTTGAGCGGGGGTTAGCTGAGGGTGATTCTCCTTTACCTTGACTAGAGTGAGGGTCCTTGCTTGGACAGGGGGTAACCTGACTGCCAACCAAAGACCCCATTTCCAACAGGGGGCTGACAAAATGATGCAAAGAAATATCAGAGATTTCTGTGCATCTTTTTTTCGGCACTTCTAATGCCTGCTCAGAGCAGGCATTAAAAATAGGCACACCATTGATTAAAATTTGGACGCTAATCCTGCAAAGCTCTGAACTAGCACCAAAATATTTTATGCTAGTTCCCTAACTAACGCCAAACGCATTACTATCGGACGTGCCCAGATGCATCTCCTGCAACAATGGAATTTTAATGTTGGGCCTTTGCAAGTATGCTAGCATCCAGTACTTCTTTTTTAGGACTGTCCAATCTTCATATATTCTATGTGATGACTTGAAACGTACTCATCTACACCTGCGAGGACTATGTTGGTCAGGGATTTATAGTTATGCCATTTCATCACAACATTGGTGAAAATAATCATATATATACATATATATATATCAAAAACGAAGTTGTCCTCATGTGAAAGCGCACTCCCAACAGGTTAATTAAACGGGAAGAAAAAGCAAAGCCAGCAACTCACAGTGAATTTCTTTAAGCTGTTTCATTATTCCAGGCCTTTGGTTATAAAATCATCTCTGGACACGTGTTTCTAGGTCAATCCTTTCTTCAGCAGAGAAAAATATAGAAGTGTTTCACCCTCGTAGGTGCAGCCAGTGCTGGAAGTGTTCCAGGCATTTCTTTCTTGTTGAAAAGACCGGCATGGCTTCAGCTTGTCTAATTGCAGGCACCTGATTAGTCTCTTTAAATACCAGTCCGCCCCAGTGGGCCTCTCAAGTGAGCAGTGCATGCTGGTTATGGTGGTCCTGCAATTTTTTAATTTTGCCCCAAGTGGGTTGCTGGAGCCAAACGAAATAATGAACCCAAATGCAAAACCTATGTAGGCGAATCCAAAGTAAAATTGACAGATTTGCTGTGAATAGCCCAACCTGATTGCTCTTATGTGACAATCCATTTTTAGTCACACAGACCTGCTTCGATGTGCAGTGGTGCTGCCTTCCCGACTGGACGGGCCGGTTAGTTATCAAAAACGAAGTTGTCCTCATGTGAAAGCGCACTCCCAACAGGTTAATTAAACGGGAAGAAAAAGCAAAGCCAGCAACTCACAGTGAATTTCTTTAAGCTGTTTCATTATTCCAGGCCTTTGGTTATAAAATCATCTCTGGACACGTGTTTCTAGGTCAATCCTTTCTTCAGCAGAGAAAAATATAGAAGTGTTTCACCCTCGTAGGTGCAGCCAGTGCTGGAAGTGTTCCAGGCATTTCTTTCTTGTTGAAAAGACCGGCATGGCTTCAGCTTGTCTAATTGCAGGCACCTGATTAGTCTCTTTAAATACCAGTCCGCCCCAGTGGGCCTCTCAAGTGAGCAGTGCATGCTGGTTATGGTGGTCCTGCAATTTTTTAATTTTGCCCCAAGTGGGTTGCTGGAGCCAAACGAAATAATGAACCCAAATGCAAAACCTATGTAGGCGAATCCAAAGTAAAATTGACAGATTTGCTGTGAATAGCCCAACCTGATTGCTCTTATGTGACAATCCATTTTTAGTCACACAGACCTGCTTCGATGTGCAGTGGTGCTGCCTTCCCGACTGGACGGGCCGGTTAGTTATCAAAAACGAAGTTGTCCTCATGTGAAAGCGCACTCCCAACAGGTTAATTAAACGGGAAGAAAAAGCAAAGCCAGCAACTCACAGTGAATTTCTTTAAGCTGTTTCATTATTCCAGGCCTTTGGTTATAAAATCATCTCTGGACACGTGTTTCTAGGTCAATCCTTTCTTCAGCAGAGAAAAATATAGAAGTGTTTCACCCTCGTAGGTGCAGCCAGTGCTGGAAGTGTTCCAGGCATTTCTTTCTTGTTGAAAAGACCGGCATGGCTTCAGCTTGTCTAATTGCAGGCACCTGATTAGTCTCTTTAAATACCAGTCCGCCCCAGTGGGCCTCTCAAGTGAGCAGTGCATGCTGGTTATGGTGGTCCTGCAATTTTTTAATTTTGCCCCAAGTGGGTTGCTGGAGCCAAACGAAATAATGAACCCAAATGCAAAACCTATGTAGGCGAATCCAAAGTAAAATTGACAGATTTGCTGTGAATAGCCCAACCTGATTGCTCTTATGTGACAATCCATTTTTAGTCACACAGACCTGCTTCGATGTGCAGTGGTGCTGCCTTCCCGACTGGACGGGCCGGTTAGTTATCAAAAACGAAGTTGTCCTCATGTGAAAGCGCACTCCCAACAGGTTAATTAAACGGGAAGAAAAAGCAAAGCCAGCAACTCACAGTGAATTTCTTTAAGCTGTTTCATTATTCCAGGCCTTTGGTTATAAAATCATCTCTGGACACGTGTTTCTAGGTCAATCCTTTCTTCAGCAGAGAAAAATATAGAAGTGTTTCACCCTCGTAGGTGCAGCCAGTGCTGGAAGTGTTCCAGGCATTTCTTTCTTGTTGAAAAGACCGGCATGGCTTCAGCTTGTCTAATTGCAGGCACCTGATTAGTCTCTTTAAATACCAGTCCGCCCCAGTGGGCCTCTCAAGTGAGCAGTGCATGCTGGTTATGGTGGTCCTGCAATTTTTTAATTTTGCCCCAAGTGGGTTGCTGGAGCCAAACGAAATAATGAACCCAAATGCAAAACCTATGTAGGCGAATCCAAAGTAAAATTGACAGATTTGCTGTGAATAGCCCAACCTGATTGCTCTTATGTGACAATCCATTTTTAGTCACACAGACCTGCTTCGATGTGCAGTGGTGCTGCCTTCCCGACTGGACGGGCCGGTTAGTTATCAAAAACGAAGTTGTCCTCATGTGAAAGCGCACTCCCAACAGGTTAATTAAACGGGAAGAAAAAGCAAAGCCAGCAACTCACAGTGAATTTCTTTAAGCTGTTTCATTATTCCAGGCCTTTGGTTATAAAATCATCTCTGGACACGTGTTTCTAGGTCAATCCTTTCTTCAGCAGAGAAAAATATAGAAGTGTTTCACCCTCGTAGGTGCAGCCAGTGCTGGAAGTGTTCCAGGCATTTCTTTCTTGTTGAAAAGACCGGCATGGCTTCAGCTTGTCTAATTGCAGGCACCTGATTAGTCTCTTTAAATACCAGTCCGCCCCAGTGGGCCTCTCAAGTGAGCAGTGCATGCTGGTTATGGTGGTCCTGCAATTTTTTAATTTTGCCCCAAGTGGGTTGCTGGAGCCAAACGAAATAATGAACCCAAATGCAAAACCTATGTAGGCGAATCCAAAGTAAAATTGACAGATTTGCTGTGAATAGCCCAACCTGATTGCTCTTATGTGACAATCCATTTTTAGTCACACAGACCTGCTTCGATGTGCAGTGGTGCTGCCTTCCCGACTGGACGGGCCGGTTAGTTATCAAAAACGAAGTTGTCCTCATGTGAAAGCGCACTCCCAACAGGTTAATTAAACGGGAAGAAAAAGCAAAGCCAGCAACTCACAGTGAATTTCTTTAAGCTGTTTCATTATTCCAGGCCTTTGGTTATAAAATCATCTCTGGACACGTGTTTCTAGGTCAATCCTTTCTTCAGCAGAGAAAAATATAGAAGTGTTTCACCCTCGTAGATGCAGCCAGTGCTGGAAGTGTTCCAGGCATTTCTTTCTTGTTGAAAAGACCGGCATGGCTTCAGCTTGTCTAATTGCAGGCACCTGATTAGTCTCTTTAAATACCAGTCCGCCCCAGTGGGCCTCTCAAGTGAGCAGTGCATGCTGGTTATGGTGGTCCTGCAATTTTTTAATTTTGCCCCAAGTGGGTTGCTGGAGCCAAACGAAATAATGAACCCAAATGCAAAACCTATGTAGGCGAATCCAAAGTAAAATTGACAGATTTGCTGTGAATAGCCCAACCTGATTGCTCTTATGTGACAATCCATTTTTAGTCACACAGACCTGCTTCGATGTGCAGTGGTGCTGCCTTCCCGACTGGACGGGCCGGTTAGTTATCAAAAACGAAGTTGTCCTCATGTGAAAGCGCACTCCCAACAGGTTAATTAAACGGGAAGAAAAAGCAAAGCCAGCAACTCACAGTGAATTTCTTTAAGCTGTTTCATTATTCCAGGCCTTTGGTTATAAAATCATCTCTGGACACGTGTTTCTAGGTCAATCTTCTCTTCAGCAGAGAAAAATATAGAAGTGTTTCACCCTCGTAGGTGCAGCCAGTGCTGGAAGTGTTCCAGGCATTTCTTTCTTGATGAAAAGACCGGCATGGCTTCAGCTTGTCTAATTGCAGGCACCTGATTAGTCTCTTTAAATACCAGTCCGCCCCAGTGGGCCTCTCAAGTGAGCAGTGCATGCTGGTTATGGTGGTCCTGCAATTTTTTAATTTTGCCCCAAGTGGGTTGCTGGAGCCAAACGAAATAATGAACCCAAATGCAAAACCTATGTAGGCGAATCCAAAGTAAAATTGACAGATTTGCTGTGAATAGCCCAACCTGATTGCTCTTATGTGACAATCCATTTTTAGTCACACAGACCTGCTTCGATGTGCAGTGGTGCTGCCTTCCCGACTGGACGGGCCGGTTAGTTATCAAAAACGAAGTTGTCCTCATGTGAAAGCGCACTCCCAACAGGTTAATTAAACGGGAAGAAAAAGCAAAGCCAGCAACTCACAGTGAATTTCTTTAAGCTGTTTCATTATTCCAGGCCTTTGGTTATAAAATCATCTCTGGACACGTGTTTCTAGGTCAATCCTTTCTTCAGCAGAGAAAAATATAGAAGTGTTTCACCCTCGTAGGTGCAGCCAGTGCTGGAAGTGTTCCAGGCATTTCTTTCTTGTTGAAAAGACCGGCATGGCTTCAGCTTGTCTAATTGCAGGCACCTGATTAGTCTCTTTAAATACCAGTCCGCCCCAGTGGGCCTCTCAAGTGAGCAGTGCATGCTGGTTATGGTGGTCCTGCAATTTTTTAATTTTGCCCCAAGTGGGTTGCTGGAGCCAAACGAAATAATGAACCCAAATGCAAAACCTATGTAGGCGAATCCAAAGTAAAATTGACAGATTTGCTGTGAATAGCCCAACCTGATTGCTCTTATGTGACAATCCATTTTTAGTCACACAGACCTGCTTCGATGTGCAGTGGTGCTGCCTTCCCGACTGGACGGGCCGGTTAGTTATCAAAAACGAAGTTGTCCTCATGTGAAAGCGCACTCCCAACAGGTTAATTAAACGGGAAGAAAAAGCAAAGCCAGCAACTCACAGTGAATTTCTTTAAGCTGTTTCATTATTCCAGGCCTTTGGTTATAAAATCATCTCTGGACACGTGTTTCTAGGTCAATCCTTTCTTCAGCAGAGAAAAATATAGAAGTGTTTCACCCTCGTAGGTGCAGCCAGTGCTGGAAGTGTTCCAGGCATTTCTTTCTTGTTGAAAAGACCGGCATGGCTTCAGCTTGTCTAATTGCAGGCACCTGATTAGTCTCTTTAAATACCAGTCCGCCCCAGTGGGCCTCTCAAGTGAGCAGTGCATGCTGGTTATGGTGGTCCTGCAATTTTTTAATTTTGCCCCAAGTGGGTTGCTGGAGCCAAACGAAATAATGAACCCAAATGCAAAACCTATGTAGGCGAATCCAAAGTAAAATTGACAGATTTGCTGTGAATAGCCCAACCTGATTGCTCTTATGTGACAATCCATTTTTAGTCACACAGACCTGCTTCGATGTGCAGTGGTGCTGCCTTCCCGACTGGACGGGCCGGTTAGTTATCAAAAACGAAGTTGTCCTCATGTGAAAGCGCACTCCCAACAGGTTAATTAAACGGGAAGAAAAAGCAAAGCCAGCAACTCACAGTGAATTTCTTTAAGCTGTTTCATTATTCCAGGCCTTTGGTTATAAAATCATCTCTGGACACGTGTTTCTAGGTCAATCCTTTCTTCAGCAGAGAAAAATATAGAAGTGTTTCACCCTCGTAGATGCAGCCAGTGCTGGAAGTGTTCCAGGCATTTCTTTCTTGTTGAAAAGACCGGCATGGCTTCAGCTTGTCTAATTGCAGGCACCTGATTAGTCTCTTTAAATACCAGTCCGCCCCAGTGGGCCTCTCAAGTGAGCAGTGCATGCTGGTTATGGTGGTCCTGCAATTTTTTAATTTTGCCCCAAGTGGGTTGCTGGAGCCAAACGAAATAATGAACCCAAATGCAAAACCTATGTAGGCGAATCCAAAGTAAAATTGACAGATTTGCTGTGAATAGCCCAACCTGATTGCTCTTATGTGACAATCCATTTTTAGTCACACAGACCTGCTTCGATGTGCAGTGGTGCTGCCTTCCCGACTGGACGGGCCGGTTAGTTATCAAAAACGAAGTTGTCCTCATGTGAAAGCGCACTCCCAACAGGTTAATTAAACGGGAAGAAAAAGCAAAGCCAGCAACTCACAGTGAATTTCTTTAAGCTGTTTCATTATTCCAGGCCTTTGGTTATAAAATCATCTCTGGACACGTGTTTCTAGGTCAATCTTCTCTTCAGCAGAGAAAAATATAGAAGTGTTTCACCCTCGTAGGTGCAGCCAGTGCTGGAAGTGTTCCAGGCATTTCTTTCTTGTTGAAAAGACCGGCATGGCTTCAGCTTGTCTAATTGCAGGCACCTGATTAGTCTCTTTAAATACCAGTCCACCCCAGTGGGCCTCTCAAGTGAGCAGTGCATGCTGGTTATGGTGGTCCTGCAATTTTTTAATTTTGCCCCAAGTGGGTTGCTGGAGCCAAACGAAATAATGAACCCAAATGCAAAACCTATGTAGGCGAATCCAAAGTAAAATTGACAGATTTGCTGTGAATAGCCCAACCTGATTGCTCTTATGTGACAATCCATTTTTAGTCACACAGACCTGCTTCGATGTGCAGTGGTGCTGCCTTCCCGACTGGACGGGCCGGTTAGTTATCAAAAACGAAGTTGTCCTCATGTGAAAGCGCACTCCCAACAGGTTAATTAAACGGGAAGAAAAAGCAAAGCCAGCAACTCACAGTGAATTTCTTTAAGCTGTTTCATTATTCCAGGCCTTTGGTTATAAAATCATCTCTGGACACGTGTTTCTAGGTCAATCCTTTCTTCAGCAGAGAAAAATATAGAAGTGTTTCACCCTCGTAGGTGCAGCCAGTGCTGGAAGTGTTCCAGGCATTTCTTTCTTGTTGAAAAGACCGGCATGGCTTCAGCTTGTCTAATTGCAGGCACCTGATTAGTCTCTTTAAATACCAGTCCGCCCCAGTGGGCCTCTCAAGTGAGCAGTGCATGCTGGTTATGGTGGTCCTGCAATTTTTTAATTTTGCCCCAAGTGGGTTGCTGGAGCCAAACGAAATAATGAACCCAAATGCAAAACCAATGTAGGCGAATCCAAAGTAAAATTGACAGAGTTGCTGTGAATAGCCCAACCTGATTGCTCTTATGTGACAATCCATTTTTAGTCACACAGACCTGCTTCGATGTGCAGTGGTGCTGCCTTCCCGACTGGACGGGCCGGTTAGTTATCAAAAACGAAGTTGTCCTCATGTGAAAGCGCACTCCCAACAGGTTAATTAAACGGGAAGAAAAAGCAAAGCCAGCAACTCACAGTGAATTTCTTTAAGCTGTTTCATTATTCCAGGCCTTTGGTTATAAAATCATCTCTGGACACGTGTTTCTAGGTCAATCCTTTCTTCAGCAGAGAAAAATATAGAAGTGTTTCACCCTCGTAGGTGCAGCCAGTGCTGGAAGTGTTCCAGGCATTTCTTTCTTGTTGAAAAGACCGGCATGGCTTCAGCTTGTCTAATTGCAGGCACCTGATTAGTCTCTTTAAATACCAGTCCGCCCCAGTGGGCCTCTCAAGTGAGCAGTGCATGCTGGTTATGGTGGTCCTGCAATTTTTTAATTTTGCCCCAAGTGGGTTGCTGGAGCCAAACGAAATAATGAACCCAAATGCAAAACCTATGTAGGCGAATCCAAAGTAAAATTGACAGATTTGCTGTGAATAGCCCAACCTGATTGCTCTTATGTGACAATCCATTTTTAGTCACACAGACCTGCTTCGATGTGCAGTGGCGCTGCCTTCCCGACTGGACGGGCCGGTTAGTTATCAAAAACGAAGTTGTCCTCATGTGAAAGCGCACTCCCAACAGGTTAATTAAACGGGAAGAAAAAGCAAAGCCAGCAACTCACAGTGAATTTCTTTAAGCTGTTTCATTATTCCAGGCCTTTGGTTATAAAATCATCTCTGGACACGTGTTTCTAGGTCAATCCTTTCTTCAGCAGAGAAAAATATAGAAGTGTTTCACCCTCGTAGGTGCAGCCAGTGCTGGAAGTGTTCCAGGCATTTCTTTCTTGTTGAAAAGACCGGCATGGCTTCAGCTTGTCTAATTGCAGGCACCTGATTAGTCTCTTTAAATACCAGTCCGCCCCAGTGGGCCTCTCAAGTGAGCAGTGCATGCTGGTTATGGTGGTCCTGCAATTTTTTAATTTTGCCCCAAGTGGGTTGCTGGAGCCAAACGAAATAATGAACCCAAATGCAAAACCTATGTAGGCGAATCCAAAGTAAAATTGACAGATTTGCTGTGAATAGCCCAACCTGATTGCTCTTATGTGACAATCCATTTTTAGTCACACAGACCTGCTTCGATGTGCAGTGGTGCTGCCTTCCCGACTGGACGGGCCGGTTAGTTATCAAAAACGAAGTTGTCCTCATGTGAAAGCGCACTCCCAACAGGTTAATTAAACGGGAAGAAAAAGCAAAGCCAGCAACTCACAGTGAATTTCTTTAAGCTGTTTCATTATTCCAGGCCTTTGGTTATAAAATCATCTCTGGACACGTGTTTCTAGGTCAATCCTTTCTTCAGCAGAGAAAAATATAGAAGTGTTTCACCCTCGTAGGTGCAGCCAGTGCTGGAAGTGTTCCAGGCATTTCTTTCTTGTTGAAAAGACCGGCATGGCTTCAGCTTGTCTAATTGCAGGCACCTGATTAGTCTCTTTAAATACCAGTCCGCCCCAGTGGGCCTCTCAAGTGAGCAGTGCATGCTGGTTATGGTGGTCCTGCAATTTTTTAATTTTGCCCCAAGTGGGTTGCTGGAGCCAAACGAAATAATGAACCCAAATGCAAAACCTATGTAGGCGAATCCAAAGTAAAATTGACAGATTTGCTGTGAATAGCCCAACCTGATTGCTCTTATGTGACAATCCATTTTTAGTCACACAGACCTGCTTCGATGTGCAGTGGTGCTGCCTTCCCGACTGGACGGGCCGGTTAGTTATCAAAAACGAAGTTGTCCTCATGTGAAAGCGCACTCCCAACAGGTTAATTAAACGGGAAGAAAAAGCAAAGCCAGCAACTCACAGTGAATTTCTTTAAGCTGTTTCATTATTCCAGGCCTTTGGTTATAAAATCATCTCTGGACACGTGTTTCTAGGTCAATCCTTTCTTCAGCAGAGAAAAATATAGAAGTGTTTCACCCTCGTAGGTGCAGCCAGTGCTGGAAGTGTTCCAGGCATTTCTTTCTTGTTGAAAAGACCGGCATGGCTTCAGCTTGTCTAATTGCAGGCACCTGATTAGTCTCTTTAAATACCAGTCCGCCCCAGTGGGCCTCTCAAGTGAGCAGTGCATGCTGGTTATGGTGGTCCTGCAATTTTTTAATTTTGCCCCAAGTGGGTTGCTGGAGCCAAACGAAATAATGAACCCAAATGCAAAACCTATGTAGGCGAATCCAAAGTAAAATTGACAGATTTGCTGTGAATAGCCCAACCTGATTGCTCTTATGTGACAATCCATTTTTAGTCACACAGACCTGCTTCGATGTGCAGTGGTGCTGCCTTCCCGACTGGACGGGCCGGTTAGTTATCAAAAACGAAGTTGTCCTCATGTGAAAGCGCACTCCCAACAGGTTAATTAAACGGGAAGAAAAAGCAAAGCCAGCAACTCACAGTGAATTTCTTTAAGCTGTTTCATTATTCCAGGCCTTTGGTTATAAAATCATCTCTGGACACGTGTTTCTAGGTCAATCCTTTCTTCAGCAGAGAAAAATATAGAAGTGTTTCACCCTCGTAGGTGCAGCCAGTGCTGGAAGTGTTCCAGGCATTTCTTTCTTGTTGAAAAGACCGGCATGGCTTCAGCTTGTCTAATTGCAGGCACCTGATTAGTCTCTTTAAATACCAGTCCGCCCCAGTGGGCCTCTCAAGTGAGCAGTGCATGCTGGTTATGGTGGTCCTGCAATTTTTTAATTTTGCCCCAAGTGGGTTGCTGGAGCCAAACGAAATAATGAACCCAAATGCAAAACCTATGTAGGCGAATCCAAAGTAAAATTGACAGATTTGCTGTGAATAGCCCAACCTGATTGCTCTTATGTGACAATCCATTTTTAGTCACACAGACCTGCTTCGATGTGCAGTGGTGCTGCCTTCCCGACTGGACAGGCCGGTTAGTTATCAAAAACGAAGTTGTCCTCATGTGAAAGCGCACTCCCAACAGGTTAATTAAACGGGAAGAAAAAGCAAAGCCAGCAACTCACAGTGAATTTCTTTAAGCTGTTTCATTATTCCAGGCCTTTGGTTATAAAATCATCTCTGGACACGTGTTTCTAGGTCAATCCTTTCTTCAGCAGAGAAAAATATAGAAGTGTTTCACCCTCGTAGATGCAGCCAGTGCTGGAAGTGTTCCAGGCATTTCTTTCTTGTTGAAAAGACCGGCATGGCTTCAGCTTGTCTAATTGCAGGCACCTGATTAGTCTCTTTAAATACCAGTCCGCCCCAGTGGGCCTCTCAAGTGAGCAGTGCATGCTGGTTATGGTGGTCCTGCAATTTTTTAATTTTGCCCCAAGTGGGTTGCTGGAGCCAAACGAAATAATGAACCCAAATGCAAAACCTATGTAGGCGAATCCAAAGTAAAATTGACAGATTTGCTGTGAATAGCCCAACCTGATTGCTCTTATGTGACAATCCATTTTTAGTCACACAGACCTGCTTCGATGTGCAGTGGTGCTGCCTTCCCGACTGGACGGGCCGGTTAGTTATCAAAAACGAAGTTGTCCTCATGTGAAAGCGCACTCCCAACAGGTTAATTAAACGGGAAGAAAAAGCAAAGCCAGCAACTCACAGTGAATTTCTTTAAGCTGTTTCATTATTCCAGGCCTTTGGTTATAAAATCATCTCTGGACACGTGTTTCTAGGTCAATCTTCTCTTCAGCAGAGAAAAATATAGAAGTGTTTCACCCTCGTAGGTGCAGCCAGTGCTGGAAGTGTTCCAGGCATTTCTTTCTTGTTGAAAAGACCGGCATGGCTTCAGCTTGTCTAATTGCAGGCACCTGATTAGTCTCTTTAAATACCAGTCCACCCCAGTGGGCCTCTCAAGTGAGCAGTGCATGCTGGTTATGGTGGTCCTGCAATTTTTTAATTTTGCCCCAAGTGGGTTGCTGGAGCCAAACGAAATAATGAACCCAAATGCAAAACCTATGTAGGCGAATCCAAAGTAAAATTGACAGATTTGCTGTGAATAGCCCAACCTGATTGCTCTTATGTGACAATCCATTTTTAGTCACACAGACCTGCTTCGATGTGCAGTGGTGCTGCCTTCCCGACTGGACGGGCCGGTTAGTTATCAAAAACGAAGTTGTCCTCATGTGAAAGCGCACTCCCAACAGGTTAATTAAACGGGAAGAAAAAGCAAAGCCAGCAACTCACAGTGAATTTCTTTAAGCTGTTTCATTATTCCAGGCCTTTGGTTATAAAATCATCTCTGGACACGTGTTTCTAGGTCAATCCTTTCTTCAGCAGAGAAAAATATAGAAGTGTTTCACCCTCGTAGGTGCAGCCAGTGCTGGAAGTGTTCCAGGCATTTCTTTCTTGTTGAAAAGACCGGCATGGCTTCAGCTTGTCTAATTGCAGGCACCTGATTAGTCTCTTTAAATACCAGTCCGCCCCAGTGGGCCTCTCAAGTGAGCAGTGCATGCTGGTTATGGTGGTCCTGCAATTTTTTAATTTTGCCCCAAGTGGGTTGCTGGAGCCAAACAAAATAATGAACCCAAATGCAAAACCAATGTAGGCGAATCCAAAGTAAAATTGACAGAGTTGCTGTGAATAGCCCAACCTGATTGCTCTTATGTGACAATCCATTTTTAGTCACACAGACCTGCTTCGATGTGCAGTGGTGCTGCCTTCCCGACTGGACGGGCCGGTTAGTTATCAAAAACGAAGTTGTCCTCATGTGAAAGCGCACTCCCAACAGGTTAATTAAACGGGAAGAAAAAGCAAAGCCAGCAACTCACAGTGAATTTCTTTAAGCTGTTTCATTATTCCAGGCCTTTGGTTATAAAATCATCTCTGGACACGTGTTTCTAGGTCAATCCTTTCTTCAGCAGAGAAAAATATAGAAGTGTTTCACCCTCGTAGGTGCAGCCAGTGCTGGAAGTGTTCCAGGCATTTCTTTCTTGTTGAAAAGACCGGCATGGCTTCAGCTTGTCTAATTGCAGGCACCTGATTAGTCTCTTTAAATACCAGTCCGCCCCAGTGGGCCTCTCAAGTGAGCAGTGCATGCTGGTTATGGTGGTCCTGCAATTTTTTAATTTTGCCCCAAGTGGGTTGCTGGAGCCAAACGAAATAATGAACCCAAATGCAAAACCTATGTAGGCGAATCCAAAGTAAAATTGACAGATTTGCTGTGAATAGCCCAACCTGATTGCTCTTATGTGACAATCCATTTTTAGTCACACAGACCTGCTTCGATGTGCAGTGGTGCTGCCTTCCCGACTGGACGGGCCGGTTAGTTATCAAAAACGAAGTTGTCCTCATGTGAAAGCGCACTCCCAACAGGTTAATTAAACGGGAAGAAAAAGCAAAGCCAGCAACTCACAGTGAATTTCTTTAAGCTGTTTCATTATTCCAGGCCTTTGGTTATAAAATCATCTCTGGACACGTGTTTCTAGGTCAATCCTTTCTTCAGCAGAGAAAAATATAGAAGTGTTTCACCCTCGTAGGTGCAGCCAGTGCTGGAAGTGTTCCAGGCATTTCTTTCTTGTTGAAAAGACCGGCATGGCTTCAGCTTGTCTAATTGCAGGCACCTGATTAGTCTCTTTAAATACCAGTCCGCCCCAGTGGGCCTCTCAAGTGAGCAGTGCATGCTGGTTATGGTGGTCCTGCAATTTTTTAATTTTGCCCCAAGTGGGTTGCTGGAGCCAAACGAAATAATGAACCCAAATGCAAAACCTATGTAGGCGAATCCAAAGTAAAATTGACAGATTTGCTGTGAATAGCCCAACCTGATTGCTCTTATGTGACAATCCATTTTTAGTCACACAGACCTGCTTCGATGTGCAGTGGTGCTGCCTTCCCGACTGGACGGGCCGGTTAGTTATCAAAAACGAAGTTGTCCTCATGTGAAAGCGCACTCCCAACAGGTTAATTAAACGGGAAGAAAAAGCAAAGCCAGCAACTCACAGTGAATTTCTTTAAGCTGTTTCATTATTCCAGGCCTTTGGTTATAAAATCATCTCTGGACACGTGTTTCTAGGTCAATCCTTTCTTCAGCAGAGAAAAATATAGAAGTGTTTCACCCTCGTAGGTGCAGCCAGTGCTGGAAGTGTTCCAGGCATTTCTTTCTTGTTGAAAAGACCGGCATGGCTTCAGCTTGTCTAATTGCAGGCACCTGATTAGTCTCTTTAAATACCAGTCCGCCCCAGTGGGCCTCTCAAGTGAGCAGTGCATGCTGGTTATGGTGGTCCTGCAATTTTTTAATTTTGCCCCAAGTGGGTTGCTGGAGCCAAACGAAATAATGAACCCAAATGCAAAACCTATGTAGGCGAATCCAAAGTAAAATTGACAGATTTGCTGTGAATAGCCCAACCTGATTGCTCTTATGTGACAATCCATTTTTAGTCACACAGACCTGCTTCGATGTGCAGTGGTGCTGCCTTCCCGACTGGCCGGGCCGGTTAGTTATCAAAAACGAAGTTGTCCTCATGTGAAAGCGCACTCCCAACAGGTTAATTAAACGGGAAGAAAAAGCAAAGCCAGCAACTCACAGTGAATTTCTTTAAGCTGTTTCATTATTCCAGGCCTTTGGTTATAAAATCATCTCTGGACACGTGTTTCTAGGTCAATCCTTTCTTCAGCAGAGAAAAATATAGAAGTGTTTCACCCTCGTAGGTGCAGCCAGTGCTGGAAGTGTTCCAGGCATTTCTTTCTTGTTGAAAAGACCGGCATGGCTTCAGCTTGTCTAATTGCAGGCACCTGATTAGTCTCTTTAAATACCAGTCCGCCCCAGTGGGCCTCTCAAGTGAGCAGTGCATGCTGGTTATGGTGGTCCTGCAATTTTTTAATTTTGCCCCAAGTGGGTTGCTGGAGCCAAACGAAATAATGAACCCAAATGCAAAACCTATGTAGGCGAATCCAAAGTAAAATTGACAGATTTGCTGTGAATAGCCCAACCTGATTGCTCTTATGTGACAATCCATTTTTAGTCACACAGACCTGCTTCGATGTGCAGTGGTGCTGCCTTCCCGACTGGACGGGCCGGTTAGTTATCAAAAACGAAGTTGTCCTCATGTGAAAGCGCACTCCCAACAGGTTAATTAAACGGGAAGAAAAAGCAAAGCCAGCAACTCACAGTGAATTTCTTTAAGCTGTTTCATTATTCCAGGCCTTTGGTTATAAAATCATCTCTGGACACGTGTTTCTAGGTCAATCCTTTCTTCAGCAGAGAAAAATATAGAAGTGTTTCACCCTCGTAGGTGCAGCCAGTGCTGGAAGTGTTCCAGGCATTTCTTTCTTGTTGAAAAGACCGGCATGGCTTCAGCTTGTCTAATTGCAGGCACCTGATTAGTCTCTTTAAATACCAGTCCGCCCCAGTGGGCCTCTCAAGTGAGCAGTGCATGCTGGTTATGGTGGTCCTGCAATTTTTTAATTTTGCCCCAAGTGGGTTGCTGGAGCCAAACGAAATAATGAACCCAAATGCAAAACCTATGTAGGCGAATCCAAAGTAAAATTGACAGATTTGCTGTGAATAGCCCAACCAGATTGCTCTTATGTGACAATCCATTTTTAGTCACACAGACCTGCTTCGATGTGCAGTGGTGCTGCCTTCCCGACTGGACGGGCCGGTTAGTTATCAAAAACGAAGTTGTCCTCATGTGAAAGCGCACTCCCAACAGGTTAATTAAACGGGAAGAAAAAGCAAAGCCAGCAACTCACAGTGAATTTCTTTAAGCTGTTTCATTATTCCAGGCCTTTGGTTATAAAATCATCTCTGGACACGTGTTTCTAGGTCAATCCTTTCTTCAGCAGAGAAAAATATAGAAGTGTTTCACCCTCGTAGATGCAGCCAGTGCTGGAAGTGTTCCAGGCATTTCTTTCTTGTTGAAAAGACCGGCATGGCTTCAGCTTGTCTAATTGCAGGCACCTGATTAGTCTCTTTAAATACCAGTCCGCCCCAGTGGGCCTCTCAAGTGAGCAGTGCATGCTGGTTATGGTGGTCCTGCAATTTTTTAATTTTGCCCCAAGTGGGTTGCTGGAGCCAAACGAAATAATGAACCCAAATGCAAAACCTATGTAGGCGAATCCAAAGTAAAATTGACAGATTTGCTGTGAATAGCCCAACCTGATTGCTCTTATGTGACAATCCATTTTTAGTCACACAGACCTGCTTCGATGTGCAGTGGTGCTGCCTTCCCGACTGGACGGGCCGGTTAGTTATCAAAAACGAAGTTGTCCTCATGTGAAAGCGCACTCCCAACAGGTTAATTAAACGGGAAGAAAAAGCAAAGCCAGCAACTCACAGTGAATTTCTTTAAGCTGTTTCATTATTCCAGGCCTTTGGTTATAAAATCATCTCTGGACACGTGTTTCTAGGTCAATCCTTTCTTCAGCAGAGAAAAATATAGAAGTGTTTCACCCTCGTAGGTGCAGCCAGTGCTGGAAGTGTTCCAGGCATTTCTTTCTTGTTGAAAAGACCGGCATGGCTTCAGCTTGTCTAATTGCAGGCACCTGATTAGTCTCTTTAAATACCAGTCCGCCCCAGTGGGCCTCTCAAGTGAGCAGTGCATGCTGGTTATGGTGGTCCTGCAATTTTTTAATTTTGCCCCAAGTGGGTTGCTGGAGCCAAACGAAATAATGAACCCAAATGCAAAACCTATGTAGGCGAATCCAAAGTAAAATTGACAGATTTGCTGTGAATAGCCCAACCAGATTGCTCTTATGTGACAATCCATTTTTAGTCACACAGACCTGCTTCGATGTGCAGTGGTGCTGCCTTCCCGACTGGACGGGCCGGTTAGTTATCAAAAACGAAGTTGTCCTCATGTGAAAGCGCACTCCCAACAGGTTAATTAAACGGGAAGAAAAAGCAAAGCCAGCAACTCACAGTGAATTTCTTTAAGCTGTTTCATTATTCCAGGCCTTTGGTTATAAAATCATCTCTGGACACGTGTTTCTAGGTCAATCCTTTCTTCAGCAGAGAAAAATATAGAAGTGTTTCACCCTCGTAGATGCAGCCAGTGCTGGAAGTGTTCCAGGCATTTCTTTCTTGTTGAAAAGACCGGCATGGCTTCAGCTTGTCTAATTGCAGGCACCTGATTAGTCTCTTTAAATACCAGTCCGCCCCAGTGGGCCTCTCAAGTGAGCAGTGCATGCTGGTTATGGTGGTCCTGCAATTTTTTAATTTTGCCCCAAGTGGGTTGCTGGAGCCAAACGAAATAATGAACCCAAATGCAAAACCTATGTAGGCGAATCCAAAGTAAAATTGACAGATTTGCTGTGAATAGCCCAACCTGATTGCTCTTATGTGACAATCCATTTTTAGTCACACAGACCTGCTTCGATGTGCAGTGGTGCTGCCTTCCCGACTGGACGGGCCGGTTAGTTATCAAAAACGAAGTTGTCCTCATGTGAAAGCGCACTCCCAACAGGTTAATCAAACGGGAAGAAAAAGCAAAGCCAGCAACTCACAGTGAATTTCTTTAAGCTGTTTCATTATTCCAGGCCTTTGGTTATAAAATCATCTCTGGACACGTGTTTCTAGGTCAATCTTCTCTTCAGCAGAGAAAAATATAGAAGTGTTTCACCCTCGTAGGTGCAGCCAGTGCTGGAAGTGTTCCAGGCATTTCTTTCTTGTTGAAAAGACCGGCATGGCTTCAGCTTGTCTAATTGCAGGCACCTGATTAGTCTCTTTAAATACCAGTCCACCCCAGTGGGCCTCTCAAGTGAGCAGTGCATGCTGGTTATGGTGGTCCTGCAATTTTTTAATTTTGCCCCAAGTGGGTTGCTGGAGCCAAACGAAATAATGAACCCAAATGCAAAACCTATGTAGGCGAATCCAAAGTAAAATTGACAGATTTGCTGTGAATAGCCCAACCTGATTGCTCTTATGTGACAATCCATTTTTAGTCACACAGACCTGCTTCGATGTGCAGTGGTGCTGCCTTCCCGACTGGACGGGCCGGTTAGTTATCAAAAACGAAGTTGTCCTCATGTGAAAGCGCACTCCCAACAGGTTAATTAAACGGGAAGAAAAAGCAAAGCCAGCAACTCACAGTGAATTTCTTTAAGCTGTTTCATTATTCCAGGCCTTTGGTTATAAAATCATCTCTGGACACGTGTTTCTAGGTCAATCTTCTCTTCAGCAGAGAAAAATATAGAAGTGTTTCACCCTCGTAGGTGCAGCCAGTGCTGGAAGTGTTCCAGGCATTTCTTTCTTGTTGAAAAGACCGGCATGGCTTCAGCTTGTCTAATTGCAGGCACCTGATTAGTCTCTTTAAATACCAGTCCACCCCAGTGGGCCTCTCAAGTGAGCAGTGCATGCTGGTTATGGTGGTCCTGCAATTTTTTAATTTTGCCCCAAGTGGGTTGCTGGAGCCAAACGAAATAATGAACCCAAATGCAAAACCTATGTAGGCGAATCCAAAGTAAAATTGACAGATTTGCTGTGAATAGCCCAACCTGATTGCTCTTATGTGACAATCCATTTTTAGTCACACAGACCTGCTTCGATGTGCAGTGGTGCTGCCTTCCCGACTGGACGGGCCGGTTAGTTATCAAAAACGAAGTTGTCCTCATGTGAAAGCGCACTCCCAACAGGTTAATTAAACGGGAAGAAAAAGCAAAGCCAGCAACTCACAGTGAATTTCTTTAAGCTGTTTCATTATTCCAGGCCTTTGGTTATAAAATCATCTCTGGACACGTGTTTCTAGGTCAATCCTTTCTTCAGCAGAGAAAAATATAGAAGTGTTTCACCCTCGTAGGTGCAGCCAGTGCTGGAAGTGTTCCAGGCATTTCTTTCTTGTTGAAAAGACCGGCATGGCTTCAGCTTGTCTAATTGCAGGCACCTGATTAGTCTCTTTAAATACCAGTCCGCCCCAGTGGGCCTCTCAAGTGAGCAGTGCATGCTGGTTATGGTGGTCCTGCAATTTTTTAATTTTGCCCCAAGTGGGTTGCTGGAGCCAAACGAAATAATGAACCCAAATGCAAAACCAATGTAGGCGAATCCAAAGTAAAATTGACAGAGTTGCTGTGAATAGCCCAACCTGATTGCTCTTATGTGACAATCCATTTTTAGTCACACAGACCTGCTTCGATGTGCAGTGGTGCTGCCTTCCCGACTGGACGGGCCGGTTAGTTATCAAAAACGAAGTTGTCCTCATGTGAAAGCGCACTCCCAACAGGTTAATTAAACGGGAAGAAAAAGCAAAGCCAGCAACTCACAGTGAATTTCTTTAAGCTGTTTCATTATTCCAGGCCTTTGGTTATAAAATCATCTCTGGACACGTGTTTCTAGGTCAATCCTTTCTTCAGCAGAGAAAAATATAGAAGTGTTTCACCCTCGTAGGTGCAGCCAGTGCTGGAAGTGTTCCAGGCATTTCTTTCTTGTTGAAAAGACCGGCATGGCTTCAGCTTGTCTAATTGCAGGCACCTGATTAGTCTCTTTAAATACCAGTCCGCCCCAGTGGGCCTCTCAAGTGAGCAGTGCATGCTGGTTATGGTGGTCCTGCAATTTTTTAATTTTGCCCCAAGTGGGTTGCTGGAGCCAAACGAAATAATGAACCCAAATGCAAAACCTATGTAGGCGAATCCAAAGTAAAATTGACAGATTTGCTGTGAATAGCCCAACCTGATTGCTCTTATGTGACAATCCATTTTTAGTCACACAGACCTGCTTCGATGTGCAGTGGTGCTGCCTTCCCGACTGGACGGGCCGGTTAGTTATCAAAAACGAAGTTGTCCTCATGTGAAAGCGCACTCCCAACAGGTTAATTAAACGGGAAGAAAAAGCAAAGCCAGCAACTCACAGTGAATTTCTTTAAGCTGTTTCATTATTCCAGGCCTTTGGTTATAAAATCATCTCTGGACACGTGTTTCTAGGTCAATCCTTTCTTCAGCAGAGAAAAATATAGAAGTGTTTCACCCTCGTAGGTGCAGCCAGTGCTGGAAGTGTTCCAGGCATTTCTTTCTTGTTGAAAAGACCGGCATGGCTTCAGCTTGTCTAATTGCAGGCACCTGATTAGTCTCTTTAAATACCAGTCCGCCCCAGTGGGCCTCTCAAGTGAGCAGTGCATGCTGGTTATGGTGGTCCTGCAATTTTTTAATTTTGCCCCAAGTGGGTTGCTGGAGCCAAACGAAATAATGAACCCAAATGCAAAACCTATGTAGGCGAATCCAAAGTAAAATTGACAGATTTGCTGTGAATAGCCCAACCTGATTGCTCTTATGTGACAATCCATTTTTAGTCACACAGACCTGCTTCGATGTGCAGTGGTGCTGCCTTCCCGACTGGACGGGCCGGTTAGTTATCAAAAACGAAGTTGTCCTCATGTGAAAGCGCACTCCCAACAGGTTAATTAAACGGGAAGAAAAAGCAAAGCCAGCAACTCACAGTGAATTTCTTTAAGCTGTTTCATTATTCCAGGCCTTTGGTTATAAAATCATCTCTGGACACGTGTTTCTAGGTCAATCCTTTCTTCAGCAGAGAAAAATATAGAAGTGTTTCACCCTCGTAGGTGCAGCCAGTGCTGGAAGTGTTCCAGGCATTTCTTTCTTGTTGAAAAGACCGGCATGGCTTCAGCTTGTCTAATTGCAGGCACCTGATTAGTCTCTTTAAATACCAGTCCGCCCCAGTGGGCCTCTCAAGTGAGCAGTGCATGCTGGTTATGGTGGTCCTGCAATTTTTTAATTTTGCCCCAAGTGGGTTGCTGGAGCCAAACGAAATAATGAACCCAAATGCAAAACCTATGTAGGCGAATCCAAAGTAAAATTGACAGATTTGCTGTGAATAGCCCAACCTGATTGCTCTTATGTGACAATCCATTTTTAGTCACACAGACCTGCTTCGATGTGCAGTGGTGCTGCCTTCCCGACTGGCCGGGCCGGTTAGTTATCAAAAACGAAGTTGTCCTCATGTGAAAGCGCACTCCCAACAGGTTAATTAAACGGGAAGAAAAAGCAAAGCCAGCAACTCACAGTGAATTTCTTTAAGCTGTTTCATTATTCCAGGCCTTTGGTTATAAAATCATCTCTGGACACGTGTTTCTAGGTCAATCCTTTCTTCAGCAGAGAAAAATATAGAAGTGTTTCACCCTCGTAGGTGCAGCCAGTGCTGGAAGTGTTCCAGGCATTTCTTTCTTGTTGAAAAGACCGGCATGGCTTCAGCTTGTCTAATTGCAGGCACCTGATTAGTCTCTTTAAATACCAGTCCGCCCCAGTGGGCCTCTCAAGTGAGCAGTGCATGCTGGTTATGGTGGTCCTGCAATTTTTTAATTTTGCCCCAAGTGGGTTGCTGGAGCCAAACGAAATAATGAACCCAAATGCAAAACCTATGTAGGCGAATCCAAAGTAAAATTGACAGATTTGCTGTGAATAGCCCAACCTGATTGCTCTTATGTGACAATCCATTTTTAGTCACACAGACCTGCTTCGATGTGCAGTGGTGCTGCCTTCCCGACTGGACGGGCCGGTTAGTTATCAAAAACGAAGTTGTCCTCATGTGAAAGCGCACTCCCAACAGGTTAATTAAACGGGAAGAAAAAGCAAAGCCAGCAACTCACAGTGAATTTCTTTAAGCTGTTTCATTATTCCAGGCCTTTGGTTATAAAATCATCTCTGGACACGTGTTTCTAGGTCAATCCTTTCTTCAGCAGAGAAAAATATAGAAGTGTTTCACCCTCGTAGGTGCAGCCAGTGCTGGAAGTGTTCCAGGCATTTCTTTCTTGTTGAAAAGACCGGCATGGCTTCAGCTTGTCTAATTGCAGGCACCTGATTAGTCTCTTTAAATACCAGTCCGCCCCAGAGGGCCTCTCAAGTGAGCAGTGCATGCTGGTTATGGTGGTCCTGCAATTTTTTAATTTTGCCCCAAGTGGGTTGCTGGAGCCAAACGAAATAATGAACCCAAATGCAAAACCTATGTAGGCGAATCCAAAGTAAAATTGACAGATTTGCTGTGAATAGCCCAACCAGATTGCTCTTATGTGACAATCCATTTTTAGTCACACAGACCTGCTTCGATGTGCAGTGGTGCTGCCTTCCCGACTGGACGGGCCGGTTAGTTATCAAAAACGAAGTTGTCCTCATGTGAAAGCGCACTCCCAACAGGTTAATTAAACGGGAAGAAAAAGCAAAGCCAGCAACTCACAGTGAATTTCTTTAAGCTGTTTCATTATTCCAGGCCTTTGGTTATAAAATCATCTCTGGACACGTGTTTCTAGGTCAATCCTTTCTTCAGCAGAGAAAAATATAGAAGTGTTTCACCCTCGTAGATGCAGCCAGTGCTGGAAGTGTTCCAGGCATTTCTTTCTTGTTGAAAAGACCGGCATGGCTTCAGCTTGTCTAATTGCAGGCACCTGATTAGTCTCTTTAAATACCAGTCCGCCCCAGTGGGCCTCTCAAGTGAGCAGTGCATGCTGGTTATGGTGGTCCTGCAATTTTTTAATTTTGCCCCAAGTGGGTTGCTGGAGCCAAACGAAATAATGAACCCAAATGCAAAACCTATGTAGGCGAATCCAAAGTAAAATTGACAGATTTGCTGTGAATAGCCCAACCTGATTGCTCTTATGTGACAATCCATTTTTAGTCACACAGACCTGCTTCGATGTGCAGTGGTGCTGCCTTCCCGACTGGACGGGCCGGTTAGTTATCAAAAACGAAGTTGTCCTCATGTGAAAGCGCACTCCCAACAGGTTAATTAAACGGGAAGAAAAAGCAAAGCCAGCAACTCACAGTGAATTTCTTTAAGCTGTTTCATTATTCCAGGCCTTTGGTTATAAAATCATCTCTGGACACGTGTTTCTAGGTCAATCTTCTCTTCAGCAGAGAAAAATATAGAAGTGTTTCACCCTCGTAGGTGCAGCCAGTGCTGGAAGTGTTCCAGGCATTTCTTTCTTGTTGAAAAGACCGGCATGGCTTCAGCTTGTCTAATTGCAGGCACCTGATTAGTCTCTTTAAATACCAGTCCACCCCAGTGGGCCTCTCAAGTGAGCAGTGCATGCTGGTTATGGTGGTCCTGCAATTTTTTAATTTTGCCCCAAGTGGGTTGCTGGAGCCAAACGAAATAATGAACCCAAATGCAAAACCTATGTAGGCGAATCCAAAGTAAAATTGACAGATTTGCTGTGAATAGCCCAACCTGATTGCTCTTATGTGACAATCCATTTTTAGTCACACAGACCTGCTTCGATGTGCAGTGGTGCTGCCTTCCCAACTGGACGGGCCGGTTAGTTATCAAAAACGAAGTTGTCCTCATGTGAAAGCGCACTCCCAACAGGTTAATTAAACGGGAAGAAAAAGCAAAGCCAGCAACTCACAGTGAATTTCTTTAAGCTGTTTCATTATTCCAGGCCTTTGGTTATAAAATCATCTCTGGACACGTGTTTCTAGGTCAATCCTTTCTTCAGCAGAGAAAAATATAGAAGTGTTTCACCCTCGTAGGTGCAGCCAGTGCTGGAAGTGTTCCAGGCATTTCTTTCTTGTTGAAAAGACCGGCATGGCTTCAGCTTGTCTAATTGCAGGCACCTGATTAGTCTCTTTAAATACCAGTCCGCCCCAGTGGGCCTCTCAAGTGAGCAGTGCATGCTGGTTATGGTGGTCCTGCAATTTTTTAATTTTGCCCCAAGTGGGTTGCTGGAGCCAAACGAAATAATGAACCCAAATGCAAAACCTATGTAGGCGAATCCAAAGTAAAATTGACAGATTTGCTGTGAATAGCCCAACCTGATTGCTCTTATGTGACAATCCATTTTTAGTCACACAGACCTGCTTCGATGTGCAGTGGTGCTGCCTTCCCGACTGGACGGGCCGGTTAGTTATCAAAAACGAAGTTGTCCTCATGTGAAAGCGCACTCCCAACAGGTTAATTAAACGGGAAGAAAAAGCAAAGCCAGCAACTCACAGTGAATTTCTTTAAGCTGTTTCATTATTCCAGGCCTTTGGTTATAAAATCATCTCTGGACACGTGTTTCTAGGTCAATCCTTTCTTCAGCAGAGAAAAATATAGAAGTGTTTCACCCTCGTAGGTGCAGCCAGTGCTGGAAGTGTTCCAGGCATTTCTTTCTTGTTGAAAAGACCGGCATGGCTTCAGCTTGTCTAATTGCAGGCACCTGATTAGTCTCTTTAAATACCAGTCCGCCCCAGTGGGCCTCTCAAGTGAGCAGTGCATGCTGGTTATGGTGGTCCTGCAATTTTTTAATTTTGCCCCAAGTGGGTTGCTGGAGCCAAACGAAATAATGAACCCAAATGCAAAACCTATGTAGGCGAATCCAAAGTAAAATTGACAGATTTGCTGTGAATAGCCCAACCTGATTGCTCTTATGTGACAATCCATTTTTAGTCACACAGACCTGCTTCGATGTGCAGTGGTGCTGCCTTCCCGACTGGACGGGCCGGTTAGTTATCAAAAACGAAGTTGTCCTCATGTGAAAGCGCACTCCCAACAGGTTAATTAAACGGGAAGAAAAAGCAAAGCCAGCAACTCACAGTGAATTTCTTTAAGCTGTTTCATTATTCCAGGCCTTTGGTTATAAAATCATCTCTGGACACGTGTTTCTAGGTCAATCCTTTCTTCAGCAGAGAAAAATATAGAAGTGTTTCACCCTCGTAGATGCAGCCAGTGCTGGAAGTGTTCCAGGCATTTCTTTCTTGTTGAAAAGACCGGCATGGCTTCAGCTTGTCTAATTGCAGGCACCTGATTAGTCTCTTTAAATACCAGTCCGCCCCAGTGGGCCTCTCAAGTGAGCAGTGCATGCTGGTTATGGTGGTCCTGCAATTTTTTAATTTTGCCCCAAGTGGGTTGCTGGAGCCAAACGAAATAATGAACCCAAATGCAAAACCTATGTAGGCGAATCCAAAGTAAAATTGACAGATTTGCTGTGAATAGCCCAACCTGATTGCTCTTATGTGACAATCCATTTTTAGTCACACAGACCTGCTTCGATGTGCAGTGGTGCTGCCTTCCCGACTGGACGGGCCGGTTAGTTATCAAAAACGAAGTTGTCCTCATGTGAAAGCGCACTCCCAACAGGTTAATTAAACGGGAAGAAAAAGCAAAGCCAGCAACTCACAGTGAATTTCTTTAAGCTGTTTCATTATTCCAGGCCTTTGGTTATAAAATCATCTCTGGACACGTGTTTCTAGGTCAATCTTCTCTTCAGCAGAGAAAAATATAGAAGTGTTTCACCCTCGTAGGTGCAGCCAGTGCTGGAAGTGTTCCAGGCATTTCTTTCTTGTTGAAAAGACCGGCATGGCTTCAGCTTGTCTAATTGCAGGCACCTGATTAGTCTCTTTAAATACCAGTCCACCCCAGTGGGCCTCTCAAGTGAGCAGTGCATGCTGGTTATGGTGGTCCTGCAATTTTTTAATTTTGCCCCAAGTGGGTTGCTGGAGCCAAACGAAATAATGAACCCAAATGCAAAACCTATGTAGGCGAATCCAAAGTAAAATTGACAGATTTGCTGTGAATAGCCCAACCTGATTGCTCTTATGTGACAATCCATTTTTAGTCACACAGACCTGCTTCGATGTGCAGTGGTGCTGCCTTCCCGACTGGACGGGCCGGTTAGTTATCAAAAACGAAGTTGTCCTCATGTGAAAGCGCACTCCCAACAGGTTAATTAAACGGGAAGAAAAAGCAAAGCCAGCAACTCACAGTGAATTTCTTTAAGCTGTTTCATTATTCCAGGCCTTTGGTTATAAAATCATCTCTGGACACGTGTTTCTAGGTCAATCCTTTCTTCAGCAGAGAAAAATATAGAAGTGTTTCACCCTCGTAGGTGCAGCCAGTGCTGGAAGTGTTCCAGGCATTTCTTTCTTGTTGAAAAGACCGGCATGGCTTCAGCTTGTCTAATTGCAGGCACCTGATTAGTCTCTTTAAATACCAGTCCGCCCCAGTGGGCCTCTCAAGTGAGCAGTGCATGCTGGTTATGGTGGTCCTGCAATTTTTTAATTTTGCCCCAAGTGGGTTGCTGGAGCCAAACGAAATAATGAACCCAAATGCAAAACCAATGTAGGCGAATCCAAAGTAAAATTGACAGAGTTGCTGTGAATAGCCCAACCTGATTGCTCTTATGTGACAATCCATTTTTAGTCACACAGACCTGCTTCGATGTGCAGTGGTGCTGCCTTCCCGACTGGACGGGCCGGTTAGTTATCAAAAACGAAGTTGTCCTCATGTGAAAGCGCACTCCCAACAGGTTAATTAAACGGGAAGAAAAAGCAAAGCCAGCAACTCACAGTGAATTTCTTTAAGCTGTTTCATTATTCCAGGCCTTTGGCTATAAAATCATCTCTGGACACGTGTTTCTAGGTCAATCCTTTCTTCAGCAGAGAAAAATATAGAAGTGTTTCACCCTCGTAGGTGCAGCCAGTGCTGGAAGTGTTCCAGGCATTTCTTTCTTGTTGAAAAGACCGGCATGGCTTCAGCTTGTCTAATTGCAGGCACCTGATTAGTCTCTTTAAATACCAGTCCGCCCCAGTGGGCCTCTCAAGTGAGCAGTGCATGCTGGTTATGGTGGTCCTGCAATTTTTTAATTTTGCCCCAAGTGGGTTGCTGGAGCCAAACGAAATAATGAACCCAAATGCAAAACCTATGTAGGCGAATCCAAAGTAAAATTGACAGATTTGCTGTGAATAGCCCAACCTGATTGCTCTTATGTGACAATCCATTTTTAGTCACACAGACCTGCTTCGATGTGCAGTGGTGCTGCCTTCCCGACTGGACGGGCCGGTTAGTTATCAAAAACGAAGTTGTCCTCATGTGAAAGCGCACTCCCAACAGGTTAATTAAACGGGAAGAAAAAGCAAAGCCAGCAACTCACAGTGAATTTCTTTAAGCTGTTTCATTATTCCAGGCCTTTGGTTATAAAATCATCTCTGGACACGTGTTTCTAGGTCAATCCTTTCTTCAGCAGAGAAAAATATAGAAGTGTTTCACCCTCGTAGGTGCAGCCAGTGCAGGAAGTGTTTCAGGCATTTCTTTCTTGTTGAAAAGACCGGCATGGCTTCAGCTTGTCTAATTGCATGCACCTGATTAGTCTCTTTAAATACCAGTCCACCCCAGTGGGCCTCTCAAGTGAGCAGTGCATGCTGGTTATGGTGGTCCTGCAATTTTTTAATTTTGCCCCAAGTGGGTTGCTGGAGCCCAACGAAATAATGAACCCAAATGCAAAACCTATGTAGGCGAATCCAAAGTAAAATTGACAGATTTGCTGTGAATAGCCCAACCTGATTGCTCTTATGTGACAATCCATTTTTAGTCACACAGACCTGCTTCGATGTGCAGTGGTGCTGCCTTCCCGACTGGACGCGCCGGTTAGTTATCAAAAACGAAGTTGTCCTCATGTGAAAGCGCACTCCCAACAGGTTAATTAAACGGGAAGAAAAAGCAAAGCCAGCAACTCACAGTGAATTTCTTTAAGCTGTTTCATTATTCCAGGCCTTTGGTTATAAAATCATCTCTGGACACGTGTTTCTAGGTCAATCCTTTCTTCAGCAGAGAAAAATATAGAAGTGTTTCACCCTCGTAGGTGCAGCCAGTGCTGGAAGTGTTCCAGGCATTTCTTTCTTGTTGAAAAGACCGGCATGGCTTCAGCTTGTCTAATTGCAGGCACCTGATTAGTCTCTTTAAATACCAGTCCGCCCCAGTGGGCCTCTCAAGTGAGCAGTGCATGCTGGTTATGGTGGTCCTGCAATTTTTTAATTTTGCCCCAAGTGGGTTGCTGGAGCCAAACGAAATAATGAACCCAAATGCAAAACCTATGTAGGCGAATCCAAAGTAAAATTGACAGATTTGCTGTGAATAGCCCAACCTGATTGCTCTTATGTGACAATCCATTTTTAGTCACACAGACCTGCTTCGATGTGCAGGTGTGCTGCCTTCCCGACTGGACGGGCCGGTTAGTTATCAAAAACGAAGTTGTCCTCATGTGAAAGCGCACTCCCAACAGGTTAATTAAACGGGAAGAAAAAGCAAAGCCAGCAACTCACAGTGAATTTCTTTAAGCTGTTTCATTATTCCAGGCCTTTGGTTATAAAATCATCTCTGGACACGTGTTTCTAGGTCAATCCTTTCTTCAGCAGAGGAAAATATAGAAGTGTTTCACCCTCTTGGTTGCAGCCAGTGCTGGAAGTGTTCCAGGCATTTCTTTCTTGTTGAAAAGACCGGCATGGCTTCAGCTTGTCTAATTGCAGGCACCTGATTAGTCTCTTTAAATACCAGTCCACCCCAGTGGGCCTCTCAAGTGAGCAGTGCATGCTGGTTATGGTGGTCCTGCAATTTTTTAATTTTGCCCCAAGTGGGTTGCTGGAGCCAAACGAAATAATGAACCCAAATGCAAAACCTATGTAGGCGAATCCAAAGTAAAATTGACAGATTTGCTGTGAATAGCCCAACCTGATTGCTCTTATGTGACAATCCATTTTTAGTCACACAGACCTGCTTCGATGTGCAGTGGTGCTGACTTCCCGACTGGACGGGCCGGTTAGTTATCAAAAACGAAGTTGTCCTCATGTGAAAGCGCACTCCCAACAGGTTAATTAAACGGGAAGAAAAAGCAAAGCCAGCAACTCACAGTGAATTTCTTTAAGCTGTTTCATTATTCCAGGCCTTTGGTTATAAAATCATCTCTGGACACGTGTTTCTAGGTCAATCCTTTCTTCAGCAGAGAAAAATATAGAAGTGTTTCACCCTCGTAGGTGCAGCCAGTGCTGGAAGTGTTCCAGGCATTTCTTTCTTGTTGAAAAGACCGGCATGGCTTCAGCTTGTCTAATTGCAGGCACCTGATTAGTCTCTTTAAATACCAGTCCGCCCCAGTGGGCCTCTCAAGTGAGCAGTGCATGCTGGTTATGGTGGTCCTGCAATTTTTTTATTTTGCCCCAAGTGGGTTGCTGGAGCCAAACGAAATAATGAACCCAAATGCAAAACCTATGTAGGCGAATCCAAAGTAAAATTGACAGATTTGCTGTGAATAGCCCAACCTGATTGCTCTTATGTGACAATCCATTTTTAGTCACACAGACCTGCTTCGATGTGCAGTGGTGCTGCCTTCCCGACTGGACGGGCCGGTTAGTTATCAAAAACGAAGTTGTCCTCATGTGAAAGCGCACTCCCAACAGGTTAATTAAACGGGAAGAAAAAGCAAAGCCAGCAACTCACAGTGAATTTCTTTAAGCTGTTTAATTATTCCAGGCCTTTGGTTATAAAATCATCTCTGGACACGTGTTTCTAGGTCAATCCTTTCTTCAGCAGAGAAAAATATAGAAGTGTTTCACCCTCGTAGGTGCAGCCAGTGCTAGAAGTGTTCCAGGCATTTCTTTCTTGTTGAAAAGACCGGCATGGCTTCAGCTTGTCTAATTGCAGGCACCTGATTAGTCTCTTTAAATACCAGTCCGCCCCAGTGGGCCTCTCAAGTGAGCAGTGCATGCTGGTTATGGTGGTCCTGCAAATTTTTTATTTTGCCCCAAGTGGGTTGCTGGAGCCAAACGAAATAATGAACCCAAATGCAAAACCTATGAGCAACATAAGAGCAATCAGGTTGGGTTATTCAGAGCAAATCTGACAATTTTACTTTGGATTCGCCTACAAAGGTTTTGCACTTTGGGTCATTATTTCGTTTGGCTCCAGCAACCCACTTGGGGCAAAATGAAAAAATTGCAGGACCACCGCAACCAGCATGCACTGCTCACTTGAGAGGCCCACTGGGGCGGACTAGTATTTAAAGAGACTAATCAGGTGCCTGTAATTAGACAAGCTGAAGCCATGCCGGTCTTTTCAGTAAGAAAGAGATGCCTGGAACACCTCCAGCACTGGCTGCACCTACGAGGGTGAAACACTTTTATATTTTTCTCTGCTGAAGAAAGGATTGACCTTGAAACACGTGTCCAGAGATGATTTTACAACTTAAGGCCTGGAATAATGAAACTGCTTAAAGAATTCACTGTGAGTTGCTGGCTTTGCTTTTTCTTCCCGTTTATATAACCTGTTGGGAGTGCGCTTTCACATGAGGACAACTTCGTTTTTGATAATTAACCGGCCTGTCCAGCCGGGAAGGCAGCACCACTGCACATCGAAGCAGGTCTGTGTGACTAAAAATGGATTGTCACATAAGAGCAATCAGGTTGGGTTATTCAGACCAAATCTGACAATTTTACTTTGGATTCGCCTACAAAAGTTTTGCACTTTGGGTCATTATTTCGTTTGGCTCCAGCAACCCACTTGGTGCAAAATGAAAAAATTGCAGGACCACCGCAACCAGCATGCACTGCTCACTTGAGAGGCCCACTGGGGTGGACTAGTATTTAAAGAGACTAATCAGGTGCCTGTAATTAGACAGCTGAAGCCATGCCGGTCTTTTCAGTAAGAAAGAGATGCCTGGAACACCTCCAGCACGGGCTGCACCTACGAGGGTGAAACACTTTTATATTTTTCTCTGCTGAAGAAAGGATTGACCTTGAAACACGTGTCCAGAGATGATTTTACAACTTAAGGCCTGGAATAATGAAACTGCTTAAAGAATTCACTGTGAGTTGCTGGCTTTGCTTTTTTTTTCCCGTTTATATAACCTGTTGGGAGTGCGCTTTCACATGAGGACAACTTCGTTTTTGATATATATATATATATATATATATATATATGTATGTATATATATATATATATATATATATATACATAATAAAATAAAATAAAAAACACACCCAATTTCCACACTTCAAACACACACTCATTGCCCCAGTTGCCAGTACATACCAAACAAATTCATAGCCTTATATGAAATGGAACATTAAGCTCATTGTTCAGTGGGTGCTATTACCCACCGTTTCCTCCATAGTTTGACATTTCTCAGCGCTCCCAGGTAAGGAAACAATGCTGTGATCAAATCCGGGTTGAGATGATTTCGCAAAAAAGTTAACCTTCTGAATATTATTTCATAATGTATATCCATTAGTCTAAACACATATCATGCTAAGCTGCCAGAATCATGGTCATGTTCGGAACTCAGTCCAGTGTCATGGGTAAGCTGGTGGTCTTTAGCAGATGGCCTGGGAGCACATGTCAATCTAGATTTGTCTGCTATTTTATCAAATTTCAGCGCCTATTTAGGATTAGTATACATGTGCACTCTATCTTCCTGTTGAATACAGAAACGAGCAGTGTAAAACATTGCATATGTAAGGCCACATATATGGCCAACTCATGCAGGGCAACAAGTCACCTTGCTGTGCTGTGAGACAGGGAAATGGCAGGAATCCACTGTATTTAAAAGAATGGTGCAAGGGTGTCTGCATTGTAAAGAGAATTGTTTTGTGCAGTTAGGGGGTACCTTCCCGTACAAAAACAATCCCCTGAGGCGTTTCCTCTTTCTATGTGTGCTGCAGAATGCAAAAAATGAAGGCGTAGCATTTTGGTGCATTGCCAGGTCTCCCACTTCTTGTAAATCTGGGAATGTGTCAAAATCCATGGATGTTGCATGGAAATACCCATGCAGCACCCATTGAACAGCTCCCTGGGACAGAGTAAAGCGAGTTAGCAATTTGGATTGTGATGCTTTACTCCAGAGTTATGAAGCCCCTCAGGGCCATGCAAGGTGGTCTTGTTTGGCTTCATAAATTGCATTTGATCTTGCATCGTGCATGCACCACTTTATATGGTACAAGAGCGATACATCCCCTGTTATAGATATACCCCTGAAATCTTTCGCCACTTGCACGGCTAAATTGAAATCTAGGTAAATGGAGATATCTGAGCCTTGATAAGTCAGAGGGCCTTTCTCTCGAGCTAGCCACAATGCAGTGTCATGGTAATTCAACAGTTGTGCAATTTCTGGCCTGGGAGGGTTTCCAACTGGCAGTTTTGGGCATACCACCAGAAACCACCTCTAACAAGGAGCTCCTCTAACAGGGACAAAAATGAACAATTCAGGTTTGTCCATACATGTGTGGTCTCTGGGAGCCCGCTGATGCAGATGTTCTTTCTGTGTCACCTTGATTCCAGATCTTCAATTTTGGACATTACCACTGCTAGGACTTGTTCTATTTGGTGCACTGTGGATTCAGTATTAGGGGGTCTTATCATCCAGGGTCAGGATCCTACTTTCTGCATCAATAAGCTGATCACCCTGTTTATCCAGTTTGTCTTTCATTAGATCAATTCTTGCATTTAGTTGATCTATTTGGAACCTATTTCCTTGAGGCTGGAATTCATCTCCATGAGAATTATTTTATGTTGTTTTTTTCCTTGTGTGTGGATGCCTCTGACAGAGGAATGGACATAAGGGAGGTTGGTCTGGAACATAAACCTTTTTCTCTCCATTATTCAAAAGGGAGTTTGCCCTGTTTGAGGTCCATTTTCTATTTAGTATCAAGTGCCCTCTTTGGGTCAGGAAGTAGCTGTATGAGGAATAGGCCAATATGCTTATATTTTGAATTACTTGCAGACAAAGGGCCTGTTTCACAAATGTAAACTTACACTTTTGTGCACGTTTACTATTGTTTACGATTCACAAAGGGATTGACAAATAGTATTCTTAATAGTGTGGCGTCTCCGTACATGCCTTTTGATGTGGGGAGACTCTGCACATAAATCCCTTTCTGAACAGCTGAATATCATAAACATAGACAAAAGTGTAGGTTTACATTTGTGAATCAGGCCCAAAGTCGGTAGGGCAGTGGGAGTTGACCTCTATTAAAATTCTGCAGTGTTAGGGATTAATATCCAGAGTGTTTATTATAAGTCCATGCAGCACTTCAGTACAATGGTTCATATGAAGAGTAAGAGATTAATGCCAGAGGAAATTATCCATTATCACTTACTAGTGATTGGCCTGCAAGGATGCCCCATGAGGAATATATTTGTGCTCTATACATAGAAGTACATTGAAAAAGCAGCTTACTGGAATCTATTCTATCGACATGGAAAAATAGCCATCTACCATGGCCATTCAGTATTAGCGCATGGCATTCCAAACAATTTTTTTTATCTCCCTTTGCCCAGACCAGCTGAGGCAAAAGCTAGCCAGGTGGGAGCAGCATGAGAATATCTGGGAGATTACCAGGGTCAATGGTTAGAATCAAGTCGTAAAAAGTGCATTTTCAATCCTGGAAAGCAGAGGTAGCTTTAAGTAAGATTTGAGCTACATTGCAGCTCACCTTGTTTGTGGGTCCTGGGGCTACATTACAGTATCATCACAGTATTCAGCTTCCCAGAAAGAGTGCATACGTCATTCTTTTCTTCCTGAGGCACAATGCAGGTCAATGCTTTCCCTGCCAACATGCAGCTAGATGATCTCAGCTTCACAGTTAGGGAAACATTCATGCAGGTCACGTAGATGCATCGGATACTGTCCCCCATTGTATTGAGTGTCAGCCTTACTGTGGGAGTCTTCTCAGGTGTCGGTGAGTTTTCGCAGCTCGGGGCTGCCACAATGTGGGAGCTTCAAGCATATCTGGAAAGATTTTCAATTTAAAAATGGAACAGTGGAGAGAGAGCTCCACTTCAAGTGGCCTTCTTGCACAATGCCTGGCCACGCCTTCCATCAGCATAGTACTTAATACAAATGTTAGCTATTGTTCAATGCCAAACTTCTTTTTGTTATTAGATTAGACCATACTGAGAGTTTCCTTATTACCAATTGCACTCTTGCCAAACTACTTAAAATGCCAAAGGAATTCATAGCCAAAGTGATATCCTATTTCGAAATGAGCACAACTGCGTAAAATAGCCACCCTTCCCTCCCAATCATTACAAAGCCATTTGCTATTTATAAATAACTAGACTTTCAAAAAACCTTCTATCCTAATGCAGTCCAAGGTTTAACTTGAATGTTGGTTTTGTCTGGATCAATATCCATAATAATAACAATGGACCAAACTTTATGTGGTCTTCTAAATACCTTAGACCTTACTCTTCATGGCAAGAAACCCAGAGTGTTTTGAGGAATGCCCAGACGTTTGTTACAGAATTTAGGCCCTCATTACGACACCGCGGTGGGTGGAACACTGGCGGTAACATCGCCAACAGGCTGGCGGTGTTCCGCCAGCATATTATGACCGTGGCGCATTGGCCACGGTCATACCGCTGGTCCCTCCACTATACCGCCAGGCTTCCGCCGGGTGGTCATAATCCCTAACCACCAGCCTGTCCATGGCGGTAAACACCGCCATGGAAAGGCTGGCGGTAAGGGGGACTCTGGGTGCCCCTGGGGGCCCCTGCACTGCCCATGCACTTGGCAGTGCAGGGGCCCCCAGGCACAGCCCCATCGCACATTTCACTGCCCAAATTATGGGCAGTGAAATGCACGATGGGTGCTGCTGCACCCACTGCACATCAACATTGCCGCCAGCTCTATTATGAGCCGGCTTCAATGTTGATGTGACTTTTCCGCTGGGCTGTTTCCGTCCGCTGGCCCAGCGGAAAAGTCATAATAGGGGGCCAAGCATACCGCCAGCACTGGTGGTATGTTGGCTCCCGCGGCTTTGGCAGTCTTGAGGGGCCTAATTTGCCCCACCTGCAAATTTGAGGCATCTACGTAGACCCAAATGCCTGTGTCAGAACAGACCATGGATACAAATTTACTGTAATAAAGATCAATGATGTGCTTCAATGTTATGTTTATCAGCTTGCTGGCAAAATTTAATACTAAACATTGGATCTGTAAAACCCTTCTTACTCACTACTGTCTACTACTAGTACTACTGTCTACTGATGGTCCTTAATACCAAAAATGTAAAAGGTTCTGCCAAATTAGAAAAAGCAAGACCTTTTACTTTTCTACTATTCTTGATGATAAAGTCCTAGATTTCAGTGCCCTAGAGCACAAAGTCATAATAGCATATGTCTTGGAAATTTGTTTGTTAGTTCTAACTTGTTCATGCTAAACACATAGCCTTTTTCCTTTCTTTCCTTCTCTCTTGTTTTCTTTCTTTCTTTCTTTCTTTCTTTCTTTCTTTCTTTTTTCTTCCCCATAATACAAACAACAACAATATACAGCATGCAATAAAAATAGTAATACAATTTATCAGACAATCTTTATGATTTTTCCAAAATCCTTAGATGCATGCTTTCATCAGACACATGGATTAAAAACTCAAAGCACAATGTGCAACAGCTGCTGATACCAGCAAATACACATTTTAAAGCAAAGGTAAGATGTTTCAGACCAAGGTACCTACAACATAGCAACCTACTTACAAGCAAGTCCTGGCAACCAACAGCCCAAAATCTACCTTTATATTGTCCTAGATTGCATTCAACGAATATGAGACAATTTCAAAGCACAGTACCTACAGAATAACAACCTTCTTAAAATTGTGCCATTGCAAGCAGCAAAGAAACATCCAGTTTTATAATGTCCTCGATTACAATTAATAGGCAATTTCTATAAATTCTAGATATTCCGAAGATAATTTCATTTTGAAGTATAAGAGAAATTAAAAGCTTCGCAAAAAAACCCACAATTGACCTAAAAGAACATTAAAAAGGCATTGTTATTTACAAGGGTACCAAAACCCATTTCTCTTCATCCAAGTCACATATAGGTATCTGCTCACAGTAAAAACAATGTAGGGATCAGTACTGGTCTTTAATGAACTAGAAAATACTTGATAGTGTCTTATTCCAGGATTGATACAAAGGGCCGTATTTATACTTTTTGGCACACAACTGCGCCAACGCAGTTGTGCGTCAAAAAATTTAACGCCGGATAACGCCATTCCAAAGCGCCATGCGGGCGCCTTATTTATGGAATGACGTTAGCCGGCGGAGCTGCCTGTTGTGCGTTAAAAAAAATGACTTACACCAGGCAGCGCCGGCGTAGGGGAAAATGGAGCTTGGGCGTAAAAAAATGGGGCAAGTCAGGCTGAGGCAAAATTTTCGCCTCAACCCGATTAGCGCCATTTTTTTTTACTCCCAACCCCCATTGAAATGACTCCTGTCTTAGCAAAGACATGAGTCATGCCCCCTTGCCCAATGGCCATGCCCAGGGGACTTATGTCCACTGGGCATGGTCATTGGGCATAGTGGCATGTAGGGGGGCACAAATCAGGCCCCCCTATGCCACCCAAAAAAAAAAAAAAAACTTACCTGAACTTACCTTAAGTTCCCTGGGATGGGTCCCTCCATCCTTGGGCGTCCTCCTGGGGTGGGCAAGGGTGGCAGGGGGTGTCCCTGGGGGCATGGGAGGGCACCTCTGGGCTCCTTCCGAGCCCACAGGTCCCTTAACGCCTGCCCTGACCAGGCGTTAAAAAATGACGCAAAAGCGGCTGGACGTCATTTTTTTTTACCCGCCCACTCCCGGGCGTCATTTTTGCCCGGGAGTGTGAATATGGCGCACATGCCTCGGAGTCATTTTTTAGAAGGGAACGCCTACCTTGCATATCATTAACGCAAGGAAGGTGTCCATGCTAAAAAATGACGCAAACTCCAAGATCTTTGGCGCTAGATGGGTCTAACGCCAAAGTATAAATATGGAGTTAGTTTTGCGTCGGATTTGCGTAAAAAAAAACGACGCAAATCCGGCGCAAACAGAGTATAAATATGCCCCAAAGTGGTTTAATCAAGGTGTTTCTTTTGGTCAGAGGGCAGGAAAAATGCAAATCATCTAAATCTTCTAGGATGTCCCACATATAAGGCAAGATGCTTGGGCATCAGAAGGTTGCTTCCTTTTAATTAGGAATTGGCCTGTCTGCACTATGCCCACCCTGAACTTCATGTGTAATGTTTTAGCTTGAATGGGAATGCTATCATACATTTAGAGTTCAAAAGCGGGGAACACTTGTCAGATCTACTGTTCCTGTAGTTTTGCTCATACGCATAGAGCCAGGACACCCCCTTTATGGCTGCTGCTCTACTACTGGATATGGGTCACTCCATATTGAATTAATACCTAGAACTTGGTAGCTAAATTTGAGATGTGAGAACCATGCAATGGAGTTTGTTTTTTTAGACAAAAGATTTCAATTAGGGTGCTTTTGATTGATTCTAATTCAGGGGTTGACTATAATCTGATCTACAACAGGAGCAGTCTGAGGGCTGCTATATTGCATACACATTTGAACCATATATCTTAAAATAAAGGGAAGAAGGATGTACTTTGAAAGAAACTAAACAACAACCTAAAAAATTATTTTTCTTTAGAATCTAATTCCTGCGTTTTCATGTGGCCCCAAATTAGAGCTCTATACAAGGCTGCACTCTGGATTTTAGCATGATATATGTCTCAATAGCTGGCAAGCCATGTCTAGGGGTGGAGTTTTTATACCTTTTTGTTAATGCTGAGGCACTATGTGACAATATGATACTATGTTTCTGGAGATGTGAGGACCAGGATTAAGATTTATGTAGTCTGATTCCTAAATAGTCAAAGCTATCGACCCTCTGCAGTTTAGCTCTCCTCATACTAAAGTTGCCTCTAAATGATTTATGAGGGTTGAAGGTCATATACTTTGTTTATTCTCAAAGTGTTCACTTCTAAGTCCTTTTTATCACAATAGTCCGTGAATGTATTTAATACATTTTGTAATCCTTTTGGGGTATGTGATAATAGTATGGTATCGTCACCGAACAAGAGAGCTGGAACAAAGCTACTATTCAGTCTGGCGGAATCATGGATACAATCACTCGAGAAGCTTATTACAGCATTCATAAATAGAGAAAATAAGGTGGGGGCCTGGATGCGTGCCTGACAAACTCTTCTCTCATTTTTATATGCTTAGTTAACTCGCCACATAGCCTCCATCTCACTTGGGCATAATATGCCTCATGCAATCTACCCTTCTAGTCATTTGTTCAACTCTTCTGCTGCCTTGGTCACAAGAACAACATTATAGGTACAGAGGATAGCAGGTATGCCTTAATTGCCCACTTTCAGTGTCCTGCCTCAGTTATTTTAAATGCACTCTGCAGTCCATCAGCATTCAAAATAAAAAAGAAAGGGGCTCATACACAATTGTGGTTGACCCCTTTGGCCTGTGAGAAATCATCTGTACACTCAACACATTGGCCAAATCTAAAACTCCTTGATGCCTGTAAAATTGAGTATGGACCAAAGCTTGGTTTGATTTACACAATAGAAAGCTGAACTAAGGTCCATAAATGCCAAATGTATTCACCTGGTCACCATCATTGTATATTAATTTATCATAAAGTTTAAATTAGGACATTGCTCAATTGAACCTAGGCCAAGTCAAAATCACACTGAACTTTTAATAAGATATTATTTCTGAGGTATGTTTTATTTTTATTTTTGTGATAAACCTACCTGCAATTTTCACAGAAGAGTCTCTAAGGAAATTGGATGACAACAGTGAGGTTCCCATTACCCTTCTTAAAAACTGTCCAGGATTTGGGAACAAACAATTAACATGCTGTGTTTAGGACAATGGTGATATCTGGCACCTATTGGTCAATATTTTGTATGTGAACAAATCAACTGGACTGTCTCTAAAGATCTCGACTACCCCCTGTAACTGAAATAGTAGGCTCTTCATGTCGGAATCATTTCCACTATGACAGCTTCTGAACAGGAACAATTACTAAAACAAGAGTCCCACAAATTTGGTGTGATGTGACAGTATGTCCTCTTTTCTGTGCCACAACTAAAATAAGAACTGATGCTTACATTTCAAAAGAGCCGCTGACCTTTGGATGAGCTATCAGCAGTAGCTCATCCCAAGCTGTTGCACAAATGGTGACTTTCCTGTTTTTCACATCCGGTATGTATATGCTTCTGTATCTAGCATCCTCCTCTTTGTTAAAGGGGGGATGTTTGAGGGCCAAACGTAAATCTAAAGAGGCCCATTAAAAAATCAAACCATTATACTCCTTCTTAAATGATTCCCCTTTCCTGTGTCTTTGAGTTAAATTCTTACTGTAATAATTATATTCTCATAGGCTTCAAGAATGTGACATTCACTGCATAAAAACAACACATAATATCTTTAGACCTCTATATTAACAGATTAGAAGTTAAAATGTCTGGAGTTTCTATATCCATTGTATCCTTCCTTCATTGTTTTTTATGGTACAAACAGCAGTTCATGAATGGCTTAGTGAATGAAACAAATAAATCCCTTTAATAATAGAAATGGGGGATTTTGAGTGATTCATTTGATTAAAAATTATTTAAAACATGCAGCAGAGTTTTGTAAGCTACTTGAAACAAAAATATAACCTATAATTTTTTGTCTTTCAATTGCATCAAATCTTGGTATGATAGCGTAGGCAGGTGTTGATAACTTCACAGGCATTACACAATTTGTATTTTGCAAGTACCGCAAGAAGGACCTCCCCACAACGTGATGGCTTGCTAGTATACCTTTCTTGATGAATGTCTGCCTCTCTCATTCCTAGGTTGTGTGTATATCGGCCAATTTATTATTAAAAATTTTGCACTAGAATTATGGAGTAACAATTTGGGAATAAGGCTGATTCAAATCGTGCAATGTTCTTTAACAGGCATAATAACTTAAATGTGTCTGACTGATTTGTGTGGAGGAAATTATCATTTTAGAAGTAAAACTGTATTATTTATCCATCATACATAAAAGTGAGAGATAACGCCTAAATATTTGACAAGTTGGTATATAATGCCTTCGCACTGCAAGACATAAATCATGAGATATTCTCTTGTCGTGCCTGAGGGAAATGGATATGCATAAACAGCAAATGTAGAACACCCGTCCATGCCAAAGTAATCGGTTTTCTGTTAGGAACAATGACAGTAATGTTCCATCAAAAAACACCAACACGGAAGGCACATACATATTAACATTAGAATCCGTTAACAACAATCTGATGTTAGGTAATCCCTATTTCCAGTTTGTTTTTACCTTGATAAGTGCCTGTCTTTCTTATTCCCAGGTTGTGTGTAGATTGCCAAATTTATTATCAAAATCTGCCACTGAAATTATGGACAAATCTTTTACAAATAAGGCTAATTGAAAAGATGCAATGCTCTTTAACAACTGCCCCAGCTTAAATGTGCCTGAACAATTTGTGTGGGAGAAATTATCCTTGTGGAAGTGAAATAGCATAACTGTCACCCTTCTTAAAAATGAGATACTGTGCCCAAATATGTGACAAGCCAGAATAAATTGTCTTTGTACTGCAAGCAAGAGCTATAGAGACCTTAATTGTTAGACCTTCTCTTATCTTGCCTGAGGAAAATGGGCATGCAGGAATTGCAAATATAGAAAAGCAGTCTATTAAAAATATATAAAGGGCACACATTTCTTGGCAAAACAAAATGTCAAAGATGTACTCAAATAAAGCTAAACCATTATGGTCATCTTAGTAGCAATAACAGTTATGTTCCGTCAAAAGAGGATAACACAGATGACAAATACACATTAGCATTAGTGTATTTTAACAATACACTGGAGTTAGGTGATCCCTCACTATGGACTCTAGAGCCATAATTGATACCAAGCCTGACACTATTACACTGGCTGCTGGAAAACACCAAAGCGAGGCAATTGTTATTGTCCAGGGAATATAGATGTGTAAATCCATTACCTGTAGAGATAAAAAATTCAAAAGCTGGTTGGTGAGAGAAGGAGAACATTTGCCTCCTTTGGATAAATGGGGGTTTATAGAGAAAGTCAAGAAGAACTGCAATGATCCTAGCTGCAAGTGTGCCTTTAAAAGTAGTAAGTGGCAATGGTCTCCCCATAAGATTCAAATGTTTAAAATGAATACACTGCTATTCCCATTACAATCTTTTGAGCACACTCCAATCTACAAGTCACATCTGACTATGGGTAGATGCATCAAGTATACATTCTTATTTTCTAATTGCATGGAATCTTCTTTTTGGGGTTTTAGCAGAGTAAGTACATTCTTTAACCACATGACATATGGTGCAGCTTGTGGTAGAAGATGTAACACCAGAAAATTAGCATTTGTTTGCATGGAAGTACCAAATTGTCTTCTACACTGTGGGTGTATGTTATTAGAATCACAAGGAAAAGAGACAGACTGGGTGGCAAGTATAGCCTTATGCTTGTCAGAAGATGAACAAGGCCCCTGAGACTCAAGTGAAAAAGGGAATTATTGGTGATGTTGTCTGTCATTGTGTCTATATTTCAAGTGACTTTATAAACCCTGAGGTGAATGGGGATTCAATCTATAATACTGTTATAATTATTAAGAACTCAAGTTCCAGTAGATTAGTCTTATTTACACATTTTTACTGCTCCACCACTTCTCCAGTCTGAATCCTCTCAGTTCCTCATTCCAACATTCTATGATAAGCTCTATTTCAACATTCTAAGGCAAGCTCTCAGGCAATTCTTGGAATGTTCTAATGTTGGTGCATCACTTTTTATATGGGAAAAAGTGATGCACAAGTGGCGCCAGTGGCTTGTAAATAAGACCCAGCGTTTCTAACTTCAGGTATGTGATTCATGCAAATTTTAGTCATCCTGAGATAACTCTGATTCAGGAAGAGATTAATATATTTTTCTGTCATGCGTACCTCAATTATGGAGTAGAATTTGTTGCTTCACTGTGCTCCACTCACAATAGCTATCAGGTAGGATTCACATGTATTTACCCATTCTTTCCACAGGACTTTAGTTTCCTAAACTTCATTTAGAAAATGGGATGGGTTAAGACATCACTGCTGCTGCCATCATGAATAGAGGGTGGACCACCAAAAATATTGCAATTTCAATGAGTTAGACTAACTTTGTCACAACTATCCTTAATACGTGGATATTGTATACAGAAGTACATAAATATATTATTTTCATTTAAATCAAGGTACTTTATAAAGTGAGCAAAATCACATAGATGTGACTCCAAAACACAATAAGAACAAGATTATAGCATGAAAGGTATAACAACAATAGAAATTTGGCTGTAAAATTGGCTCACAATAGGTTTGTCACAAAAATGATAAGTTACTCATTTACCTTTGCCCAACTGAAGGAGTAATACATATACTAAAATAGAAGATTTTCCTCAAACACACTGTTGGCAACATGCATGCATCTGACTAACATATACATATGTTATATTCAACGTTAGTGTCTTCTGAGACAGCAAGACACCTTTGAATACTAAGGCATCAATCCGACATTCTTAAGGTGTGTGCATCACCTTTGAATACTAAGGCATCAATCCGACATTCTTAAGGTGTGTGCATCACTGTGAGGAAGCAACGGATGACGCACAACTGATACACGAATGAATTTGCTGTCTCAGGTGTGCGCATCACCACAAAATAAATTGGAGGCATGCTCTAACTGTCCTGAGTAGAAGAAAGTAAACAGCCCTAAAAGGTAGAGTCAACCTCGGAAGGCAAATGAGGAAACTCTTTTGTCCCCCACCTAATGGATGTACGTTTAATGCTGCTGCGGATTCACTCCAAAATGTAATGCTGACTGGCTGAAAATGTTCCAGCTGTGCCTGCCAGAGCCCTTATGTTACCAAAAATATTTTCCTATGCAGATCCAGTAGTGAGAAAGCTGACAGGATTAATGTCTCCAGGCTAGGCACAGATCACCGCAGGCTAGGAACTCCAACTGTTTCTGACCTCAATAATTGCAGATAGTAACCAACTGAGCGTGTCAACGAAATGAGCAATTCCCCTAACAGGATTGATTATACACAATGAGGTAAAATTAGACAAGAGCTGTGCCTGTCAGCGAACTGCCCACCCAGAGTCTCGACTTCCAATGACGATTCACAGGAGGCTACTTGATAAGCTGTGCCTGTCAGGGAAAAGATAAAACAAAGTTGGCAGATGGTATTGATTGAGAAAGACTACCATGGAGCAAAGTAATACCAGATACACAACCAGCACTAAACAACAGCTGGCCCAGTCAGAGTCCTTCCAGTTTGTAAACCATCTCCGAAAATTGTCTCCTCATCTTGCCCTCAGCCCCTCACCACAAGCAATGAACACCAGGGATACTGCGATGTTCAACCAATTCGTTGTTATTATTAATATGAACAGAATTCTAAAATGGAGCAACTCAGCCCAACAACGTACCATGATGATATTCCTCCCTCAGAGCAGAGCTGAATCCAGGTAAGAAGGCAATAATAAAGTGAACATGTTTACCAACCGTCACTTTTTAAAAAAGTAATGACATTCTCATTTGACATTGAGCTTCAGGTTTAAACCTGAATAGTACAGTACCATTTTTTTATGTACGGTAGCCAGACCCCAAAACGTTGGAAAAAGAGTGGTGAACATCAAAGGGGAAGAGATGGTATTTGCCCCTTACGCAATCCAACACTTCACCAGTAATATGATTATTACGAACGCTAGTTCAGGTAGATTACCCTTTATGACACCTTTCCACTGCTCCACCACTTCTCCAATCTGACTCCTCTCCATTCCTCACTCCAACATTCTATGTCAAGCTCTACTTCAACATTCTACGGCAAACTCTCTGGACAACTGATGGAATGTTCTAATGTTCTAAAGGAGAAAAGGAACATACTATCTATAGTTACTACCATATTACAACAAATACCTTTTAAAATAATGTGCAAGAGTTTTATCAATTTAGAAAAACACATGCTCTTTCAAGATGTGCACAGAAGAGATCTGTGGATGCCCTAACGTACTTGCTGATAAGCCAGTATAGCTCCAGAAGAGGGCAGGGGGTTGATAGATGAGTTCAAATTTGAATTGACATCTCTATGCCCATACACTGTGACTATAGGGCAGAGGTTTATTGCATCATGTGCATCATTTACAGAGCAATTTGGTGTGGCATTATTCATCAATGGCAATCATATCATTTATGATTCCCACAGCACACTACCAAAAAGTGTTGAATTTGTGACTCCAGGTTTTCTTTCTTACTTGTGTCATCATTTAAAGATGGAGCTGAATCTTTCCCGGGAATGCCTACTTTTTTCCGTCAAACATTTGTTTGGGTGGTCTGTGGTCAATGGATTCCTGCCACAGCACCAGTAAACAACATCAGTTCCTCTGAGGATGATTTAGAACGATACACTCACACTCCTATGCATTAGTAGATATTCAACAACCGCTCTCCATTCCCTTCTCAGGAGGAAAAAGTTCAGAATGTTACTTGTGACCAAAGCTATAGTGCACCCAGTTACAGGAGGCTAGGAAGTTGAAATAAACATCCCAAAATTGACAGGAGTCTAGGGGAGGGGGCTTCTCCAATGGGGAAAATAATTTTTCTGTGAAGAAAGAAAGGAGAAAAAACACTCAGTGCATTTTCACTAGTTCAGTTGATTTTCACAGAAGTATTCTACATGTGTTTATTTGCTCAGCTAAAAGGAAATTCACAAAATATTTCCAAGGGTATGGCTTGAAACCTACAACTGTTACAGGTGTGAACTGGCAAGCCCTTGTGAATTTCAGAAGTAAGTGAATCTACACCAGCAAAATGTCCAAATCCTCTGTATTTAGATTCACTCATTATATCCATCATCGTCGTCATCATCAAACTTTATTTGGGCTAAAAAGCCATAAAACTGTACATAAAAAGATAAAACAATTGAATTACATATACATCACTAAAAACAGACTGTTCCCATTCAATAGAGCATCCACACATACTTAATATCCACAAATATTTAATAGTCAAAATAGAGTACAGGAACTTTATGGTGTCCTATGACTTTTGCTAATAACCAGAGCACAGCAGATAAAGTCAACCACAGCAAAACAGGTGTTCATATTATGTACCTGTTGCAGAAAATGCAGAACTTTCTTATACTGTCTAACCCTTGTAGCTCACAAGACTGGAACTAGAAAATGTTTTTGTGGACAGGAATAAAGCTTAATGAAATGCATAAAGCACAATGAACATTGAGTGAAAACACTGTAAAAGGGAACATTCTGAAGAGTAGGAGACAAAACACCCTGCCAAGGGAACACCTCTAAAAATGTATAATATCAAATTAAAGTCTTGTAAGATAAACCCTATACTCATGATTTTTAAAAACCCAAAAGGTGAAACTCACATCCCATCAACTGTTTAATTAAACTGTATTTGAAACTAAAACATTGCTTCTGAAAGGCGTCCAAGTGGATTTTGGCTTGCCTCTGCAGGAATAATTTTCTAACCTGACATCTATCTTGTGCTTTTATATTCTTTAGGTTATAAAAACAGCTCTGGCAGACCAGTGTTAGTAAAGATAGTTTTGCATAAATTGTCCATGGAATCGACCAGAGCATTATTCAAAGAAAGACAATCAGGCGAAATTTCCCTCAAGAAATCTGCCTCATTATTCCTCCAGATTATGAGCCATAGCAGTAAGGGACCTAATTTGATCCTATCTTCCCTCGGATCCTGCCCCCATTTTACATAACACATAAAAATGGGTGAAAATTGGGGAACAACCATCAACCTGTGCAGAAATGTCTTCTAACTTTTGTATTTGGTCCACACATTTATAACCCCATATGTCTGCTCTGTAGACTGACATTAGAATCACTTAATTTTTTAGAATTAGGAACAATATTAAACCTCTATGAAAGTAAGAATTATTTTTTATGCCACATCGAAGGGAAATGAGGCTGAGAGGACTGTTATTCTCAGTATCCCCTCTAAAAAAGATACCTGTTCGAGCAGGAAAATAGAAACTCCTCTGCTTGTGAGACATACATTTGAAATTAACTAAATTAACAAGTTGTGATGAATCCACTCATATTTTGATAAAGCTCCAGGTCTTTCTGTAGGAGCCTGGACTGGCTTGTAGTGGGTACCAAGGGGTACTTACACCTTGCACCAGGTCCAGGTATCCCTTATTAGTGTAAAGGGGTGTCTAGCAGCTTAGGCTGATAGAAAAGGTAGCTTAGCAGAGCAGCTTAGGCTGAACTAGGAGACGAGTGAAGCTCCTACAGTACCACTAGTGTCATATGCACAATATCATAAGAAAACACAATACACAGATATACTAAAAATAAAGGTACTTTATTTTTATGACAATATGCCAAAGTATCTCAGTGAGTACCCTCAGTATGAGGATAGCAAATATACACAAGATATATGTACACAATACCAAAATATGCAGTAATAGCAATAGAAAACAGTGCAAACAATGTATAGTCACAATAGAATGCAATGGGGGCACATAGGGATAGGGGCAACACAAACCATATACTCTAGAAGTGGAATGCGAACCACGAATGGACCCCAAACCTATGTGACCTCGTAGAGGGTCGCTGGGACTGTAAGAAAACAGTGAGGCTTAGAAAAATAGCCCACCCCCAGACCCTGAAAAGTGGGTGCAAAGTGCACCTAAGTTCCCCAGAAAGCAGAGAAGTTGTGATAGGGGAATTCTGCAAGGAAGACCAACACCAGCAATGCAACAACAATGGATTTCCTGACGAGAGTACCTGTGGAACAAGGGGACCAAGTCCAAGAGTCACGATCAAGTCGGGAGTGGGCAGATGCCCAGGAAATGCCAGCTGTGGGTGAAAAGAAGCTGCCACCAGATGGTAGAAGCTGTGGTTTCTGCAAGAACAACAAGGGCTAGAAACTTCCCCTTTGGAGGACAGATGTCCCACATTATGAAGAGTTGTGCAGAGGTGTTTCCGTGCAGAAAGACCGCAAACAAGCCTTGCTAGCTGCAAGGCTTACGGTTAGGGTTTTTGGATGCTGCTGTGGCCCAGGAGGGACCAGGATGTCGCCAATTGCGTGAGGAGACAGAGAGGGTGCCCAGCAAGACAAGGAGCCCTCTCAGAAGCAGGCAGCACCCGCAGAAGTGCCAGAACAGGCACTACAAATAGGAGTGAACCAGAGATCACCTGAAGTCACAAAAGAGGGTCCCACGACGCCGGAGGACAACTCAGGAGGTCGTGCACTGCAGGTTAGAGTGCCGGGGACCCAGGCTTCGTTGTGCACAAAGGAAATCCTGGAAGAGTGCACAGGAGCCGGAGTAGCTGCAAAACACGTGGTTCCCAGCAATGCAGTCTAGCGTGGGGAGGCAAGGACTTACCTCCACCAAACTTGGACTGAAGAGTCACTGGACTGTGGGAGTCACTGGGAAAGAGTTGCTGAGTTCAAGGGACCTCGCTCGTCGTGCTGAGAGGAGACCCAGAGGTCCGGTGATGCAGTTCTTTGGTGCTTGCGGTTGCAGGGGGAATATTCCGTCGACCCACGGGAGATTTCTTCGGAGCTTCTAGTGCAGAGAGGAGGCAGACTACCCCCACAGCATGCACCACCAGGAAAACAGTCGAGAAGGCGGCAGGATCAGCATTACAAGGTCGCAGTAGTCGTCTTTGCTACTTTATTGCAGTTTTGCAGGCTTCCAGCGCAGTCAGCAGTCGATTCCTTGGCAGAAGGTGAAGAGAGAGATGCAGAGGAACTCTGATGAGCTCTTGCATTCGTTATCTAAAGAATTCCCCAAAGCAGAGACCCTAAATAGCCAGAAAAGGAGGTTTGGTTACTTAGGAGAGAGGATAGGCTAGCAACACCTGAAGGAGCCTATCAGAAGGAGTCTCTAACGTCACCTGCTGGCACTGGCCACTCAGAGCAGTCCAGTGTGCCAGCAGCACCGCTGTTTCCAAGATGGCAGAGGTCTGGAGCACACTGGAGGAGCTCTGGTCACCTCCCAGGGGAGGTGCAGGTCAGGGGAGTGGTCACTCCCCTTTCCTTTGTCCAGTTTCGCGCCAGAGCAGGGCTGGGGGATCCCTGAACCGGTGTAGACTGGCTTATGCAGAGATGGGAACCATCTGTGCCCATCAAAGCATTTCCAGAGGCTGGGGGAGGCTACTCCTCCCCAGCCCTGACACCTTTTTCCAAAGGGAGAGGGTGTAACACCCTCTCTCTGAGGAAGTCCTTTGTTCTGCCTTCCTGGGCCAGGCCTGGCTGGACCCCAGGAGGGCAGAAACCTGTCTGAGGGGTTGGCAGCAGCAGCAGCTGCAGTGAAACCCCGGGAAAGGTAGTTTGGCAGTACCCGGGTCTGAGCTAGAGACTCGGGGGATCATGGAATTGTCTCCCCAATGCCAGAATGGCATTGGGGGTGACAATTCTATGATCTTAGACATGTTACATGGCCATGTTCGGAGTTACCATTGTGACGCTATACATTTGTCGTGACATATGTATAGTGCACGCGTGTAATGGTGTCCCCGCACTCACAAAGTCCGGGGAATTTGCCCTGAACAATGTGGGGGCACTTTGGCTAGTGCCAGGGAGCCCACACACTAAGTAACTTAGCACCCAACCTTTACCAGGTAAAGGTTAGACATATAGGTGACTTATAAGTTACTTAAGTGCAGTGGTAAATGGCTGTGAAATAACGTGGACGTTATTTCACTCAGGCTGCAAGGGCAGGCCTGTGTAAGAATTGTCAGAGCTCCCTATGGGTGGCAAAAGAGATGCTGCAGCCCATAGGGATCTCCTGGAACCCCAATACCCTGGGTACCTCAGTACCATATACTAGGGAATTATAAGGGTGTTCCAGTATGCCAATGTAAATTGGTGAAATTGGTCACTAGCCTGTTAGTGACAATTTGGAAAGAAAATGAGATAGCGTAACCACTGAGGTTCTGGATAGCAGAGCCTCAGTGAGACAGTTAGTCATAACACAGGTAACACATACAGGGCACACTTATGAGCACTGGGGCCCTGGCTGGCAGGGTCCCAGTGACACATACACTAAAACAACATATATACAGTGAAATATGGGGGTAACATGCCAGGCAAGATGGTACTTTCCTACACAACCCCCCAAAACGAAGGACAATAAGACTAGCCATGACCTGATGAGTCTTCATTGTCTAAGTGGAAATATCTGGAGAGTCCATCTGCATTGGAGTGGGTACTCCCAGGTCTATGTTCCACTGTATAGTCCATTCCCTGTAGGGATATGGACCACCTCAACAATTTAGGGTTTTCACCTTTCATTTGTTTTAGCCAAAGTAGAGGTTTGTGGTCTGTCTGAACAATGAAGTGAATGCCAAACAGGTATGGCCTCAACTTTTTCAGTGCCCAGACCACAGCAAAGGCCTCCCTCTCTATGACAGACCAACGCTTTTCTCTAGGGGTCAGCCTCCTGCTGATAAAAGCAACAGGTTGATCCTGGCCCTGAGAATTAAGTTGTGATAAGACTGCCCCTACCTCTAATTCAGATGCCTCAGTTTGGACAATTAATTTTTTGGAGTAACAGGGGCTTTTCAGGACAGGTTCAGAGCACATGGCCTGCTTCTGCTCCTCAAAAGCTTTCTGACAGTTTGCTGTCCATAATACCTTTTTAGGCATTTTCTTAGATGTGAGGTCATTAAGAGGGGCTGCAATGGAGCCATAGTTCTTTATGAACCTCCTGTAGTACCCAGTGAGGCCTAAAAAGGCTCTCACCTGAGTCTGAGTTGTAGGGGGAACCCAATCTATAATAGTTTGGATTTTCCCCTGAAGAGGTGCAATCTGTTCTCCACCTACCAGGTGTCTCAGATAAACCACTTTCCCCTGCCCTATCTGGCACTTTGAAGCCTTGATAGTGAGGCCTGCCTTTTGCAGGGCCTCCAAAACGTTCCATAGGTGGACCAGGTGATCATCCCAGCTGGAGCTAAAGACAGCTATATCATCTAGATATGCTGCACTAAAAGCCTACAACCCTTGTAGGACTGTATTCACCAACCTCTGAAAAGTGGCAGGTGCATTTTTCAACCCAAAAGGTATTACTGTGAATTGGTAGTGCCCTCCAATGGTTGAAAATGCAGTTTTTGCTTTTGCATCCTCTGATAACTTGGTCTGCCAATACCCTGCAGTCAAATCAAAGGTGCTTAGATACTTGGCAGATGCCAGTGTATCTATTAGCTCATCTGCCCTGGGTATAGGGTGAGCATCAGTTTTAGTTACTTGGTTGAGACCTCTATAGTCTACACAAAATCTCATTTCCTTCTTTCCATCTTTGGAATGAGGTTTTGGTACAAGTACCACAGGAGAGGCCCATGGACTTTCAGAGTGCTCAACCACTCCCAGTTCAAGCATTTTCTGAATCTCTTGTTTTATGCAGTCCTTGACATGGCCAGGCTGCCTATAGATCTTACTTTTGACAGGCAGGCTGTCTCCAGTATCTATAGTGTGCTCACACCAAGAAGTGGTGCCTGGCACAGTAGAAAAGAGTTCAGAAAACTGACCCAGGAGTTTTATGCAGTGGTCTTTCTGCTCAGCAGTTAGACAATCTGCCAGAACTACACCTTCCACTAGAGCATCTTGTTCTGTGGAAGAGAAGAGATCAGGGAGAGGGTCGCTCTCTTCTTCCTGTCCTTCATCTGTTGCCATGAGCAGGGTGAGATCAGCCCTGCCATAGTAGGGTTTCAGGCGATTGACATGGAGCACCCTAAGGGGACTCCCTGCAGTGCCTAAGTCAACTAGGTAGGTGACTTCACCCTTTTTCTCAACAATAATGTGGGGTCCACTCCATTTGTCTTGGAGTGCTCTTGGGCCACAGGCTCCAAGACCCACACTTTCTGCCCTGGTTGGTACTGAATCAGAACAGCCTTCTGGTCATGCCATTGCTTTTGGAGCTCTTGGCTGGCCTGAAGGTTTTTACTGGCCTTTTTCATGTACTCAACCATTCTAGATCTTAGGCCAAGTACATAGTCCACTATGTCTTGTTTAGGAGCTTTTAAAGGTTGTTCCCAACCCTCCTTCACAAGTGTTAGAGGACCTCTTACAGGGTGTCCAAATAGGAGTTCAAAGGGGCTGAAGCCCACTCCTTTCTGGGGTGCCTCCCTGTAAGCAAAAAGGAGGCAAGGTAACAGGACATCCCATCTCCTGCTGAGTTTTTCAGGGAGTCCCATTATCATTCCTTTGAGAGTTTTATTAAACCTCTCAACCAGTCCATTTGTTTGTGGATGATAGGGTGTGGTGAACTTGTATGTCACACCGCATTCCTTCCACATGGCCTTTAAGTAAGCAGACATGAAATTGCTTCCCCTGTCTGATACCACCTCTTTTGGGAAGCCCACCCTGGAAAAGATTCCCAGGAGGGCCTTTGCCACTGCAGGAGCTGTAGTGGTCCTTAGAGGAATTGCTTCAGGATATCTGGTGGCATGGTCCACTACTACCAAGATAAACCTATTGCCTGAAGCAGTAGGAGGGTCAAGGGGGCCAACTATGTCAACCCCTACCCTTTCAAAGGGAGCCCCAACCACAGGCAGTGGAATAAGGGGTGCCTTTGGAGTGCCACCTGTCTTGCCATTGGCTTGACAGGTTTCACAGAACTTACAAAATTCCTTTGTGTCCTCTGACATTCTAGGCCAATGAAACAAGGGGACAAGCCTGTCCCAAGTTTTCATTTGCCCCAAATGTCCAGCTAAGAGAATGTCGTGGGCTAGAGTTAGGAGGAACTTTCTGTATTCCTGAGGAATCACCAATCTCCTGGTAGCTCCAGGTTTTGGATCCCTTGCTTCAGTATACAAACGGTTGTCTTCCCAGTAAACTCTGTGAGAGTCACTGACATCCCCATTTGCTTGTTTGACAGCTTGCTGTCTTAGACCCTCTAGTGTGGGACAGGTATGCTGTACCACACTCAGCTCCTCCCTGGCAGGCCCCCCTTCACCCAAAAGCTCAGCAGTGTCTGCTTCCAGCTCCTCTGGTGTAGGTTCTGCACAGGGTGGAAATTCTTCTTCCTCAGAAGTTGAATCCACTGTAGAGGGAGGGATAGTAGGTAGTGTTTTACCTTTACTAACCCTAGCTTTAGGGAGCACTTGGTCCATTCTTCCAGGATCCAAGTCACCCTGTCCTTCTTGCTTTTTGGCCTGAGCCCTGGTTAAAGCAAAAATATGCCCTGGAATGCCCAGCATTGCTGCATGGGCCTCCAACTCCACTTCTGCCCAAGCTGATGTCTCTAAATCGTTCCCTAGTAGACAGTCTACAGGTAAATCTGAGGCAACCACAACTTTCTTTGGACCAGTAACCCCCTCCCCATTTGAGATTCACAACAGCCATGGGGTGGCTAAGAGTGTTGTTATGAGCATCAGTCACTTGGTACTGGTGGCCAAGTAGGTGTTGTTCAGGGTGGACCAGTTTCTCTATTACCATTGTAACACTGGCACCTGTGTCCCTGTAGGCCTGAACCTCAACACCATTTATTAGGGGTAGTTGCTTGTAGTTATCCATTTAAGGGGACAAGCAACCAAGGTGGCTAAATCAATAGCCCCCTCAGAGACTAACACAGCCTCTGTGGTCTCCCTAACAAGACCAACCCCAACTAAATTACCAAAAGTGAGCCCAGCTTCTCCCTTGGATTGGCTATTAGTAGGTTTGCTCCCACCACCACTGCTATTACTAGGGGCACTAGGTGTAGCAGCAGGGGTTGTAGTGGTAGGAGGCTTGGTGCTTTTCTTTGGGCAACTGATATCAGTTGTCCAATGGCCTTTTATTTTACATAAATAGCACCATGGTTTCTTTTCTTTGTTTTGATTTGAAGAGGATTTGGGCCCACCACCCGCACCAGAGTGTTTTTGTGGGCCTGATGAAGACTCATTTTTAGATTTGTCCCCACCCTTGCCACAAGACTTACCATCCTTCTTCTTGCCATCCTTGTCACCCCCTGTATGAACTTTTCTGTTCACCCTTGTTCTGACCCATTTGTCTGCCTTCTTTCCCAATTCTTGGGGAGAGGGCAGATCAGAGTCTACCAGGTACTGGTGTAACAAATCAGACACACAATTATTAAGAATATGCTCTCTCAGGATTAAGTTATACAGGCTTTCATAGTCAGAAACTTTACTGCCATGTAACCACCCCTCCAAGGCCTTCACTGAATGGTCAACAAAGTCTACCCAGTCTTGTGAAGACTCCTTTTTGGTTTCTCTGAACTTGATCCTGTACTGTTCAGTGGTTAAGCCATAACCATCAAGGAGTGCATTCTTAATAACTTTAAAATCATTGGCATCACTTTCCTTCACAGTAAGGAGCCTATCCCTACCCTTTCCACTGAAAGATAGCCATAGGATAGCAGCCCACTGCCTTTGAGGGACCCCCTGTACATTACAGGCCCTCTCAAGTGCAGCAAACCACTTGTTAATGTCATCCCCCTCCTTGTAAGGGGGAACTATCTTGTGCAGATTCCTAAAATCATGCTCTTTTACAGGATTACTATCTGTAATACTGCTGCTGCCACCATGGGGTCCAAACCCCAACCTCTGTCTTTCTTTTTCTAAGTCAAATGCTTGTCTATCTAAATCCAGCTGTTGCTTCTTGAGCTTCAGCCTGGATTCTTCCACTCTCAATCTATTGAGCTCCCTTTCTAACACTCTGTCTTCAGGGAGGGTGGGTTGGGCATGCCTTGACACAGAAGAATGGTGAGAATGAACAGAGGGAGACCTGTCCCTAACAGATGCCACTCTAACAACCTGGCCTAAAGGAGTTACCTCTATACTATGATGAGAACTCACATCAGTAACAACCCTGCTAGGTGGTCTGCTAATGGGCAGGTTGGGAAGGTTCCCTTCTAACTCCTTTACTAGGGGTGCCCCATAATCAGAGTGGGAACCATCAGCTAATCTCTCACCAGAAGTGCCAACTAAGGTCTTATCTTGTTTAATGAGCATATTAACTAACAGTTCTCTAGAGGGATTCTTCCCTACCCCTAAACCTCTTTCAATGCAGAGACTCCTTTCTCCTTTCCAGCTAAGGTGATCATAAGCAAGTTTGGTCGGATCAACAGTTTGGCCTGTACCAGACATTATAGAAAAGGTTTAAGGGACAGAAAAATAAAGAAAAAAGTTTCAGAACTTTTTAAAGAACAGAGAAAAAAAACTTTTTAAACTTTTTAAGAACTTTTTGAAAGTTTTGGAGGTACTTTTCAGCACTAAGCAAAAGAGTAAGAGAAGAAAAGCAAAACTTTTGGTTAGGTGTACATACACTGAACTTGTTTTGTATATTTTTCTCTTATGAAAAGTACAAAATTACAAAGTGGTAAGTAGTTGCATGTACTTATCCCACCGCTGCACAACCAATGTAGGAGGCTGGACTGGCTTGTAGTGGGTACCAAGGGGTACTTACACCTTGCACCAGGTATCCTTTATTAGTGTAGAGGGGTGTCTGGCAGCTTAGGCTGATAGAAAAGGTAGCTTAGCAGAGCAGCTTAGGCTGAACTAGGAGACAAGTGAAGCTCCTACAGTACCACTAGTGTCATATGCACAATATCATAAAAAAATACAATACACAGATATAAGAAAAATAAAGGTACTTTATTTTTATGACAATATGCCAAAGTATCTCAGTGAGTACCCTCAGTATGAGGATAGCAAATATACACAAGATATATGTACACAATACCAAAATATGCAGTAATAGCAATAGAAAACAGTGCAAACAATGTATAGTCACAATAGAATGGGGGCACATAGGGATAGGGGCAACACAAACCATATATTCTAGAAGTGGAATGCGAACCACAAATGGACCCCAAACCTATGTGACCTCGTAGAGGGTCGCTGGGACTGTAAGAAAACAGTGAGGGTTAGAAAAATAGCCCACCCCAAGACCCTGAAAAGTGGGTGCAAAGAGAGCACAGAAGTCGTGATAGGGGAATTCTGCAAGGAAGACCAACACCAGCAATGCAACAATGATGGATTTCCTGACGAGAGTACCTGTGGAACAAGGGGACCAAGTCCAAGAGTCACGATCAAGTCGGGAGTGGGCAGATGCCCAGGAAATGCCAGCTGTGGGTGCAAAGAATCTGCCACCGGATGGTAGAAGCTGCGGTTTCTGCAAGAATGACAAGGGCTAGTAACTTCCCCTTTGGAGGATGGATGTTGCACGTCGTGAAGAGTCGTGCAGAGGTGTTTCTGTGCAGAAAGACCGCAAACAAGCCTTGCTAGCTGCAAGGGTCGCGGTTAGGGTTTTTGGATGCTGCTGTGGCCCAGGAGGGACCAGGATGTCGCCAATTGCGTGAGGAGACAGAGGGGGCGCCCAGCAAGACAAGGAGCCTCTCAGAAGCAGGCAGCACCCACAGAAGGCACTACAAAGTGGAGTGAACTGGAGCTCACCCGAAGTCACAAAAGAGGGTCCCACGACGACGGAGGACAACTCAGGAGGTCGTGCACTGCAGGTTAGAGTGCCGGTGACCCAGGCTTGGCTGTGCACAAAGGAAATCCTGGAAGAGTGCACAGGAGCCGGAGTAGCTGCAAAACACGCGGTTCCCAGCAATGCAGTCTAGCGTGGGGAGGCAAGGACTTACCTCCACCAAACTTGGACTGAAGAGTCACTGGACTGTGGGAGTCACTTTGACAGAGTTGCTGAGTTCAAGGGACCTCGCTCGTTGTGCTGAGAGGAGACCCAGAGGACCAGTGATGCAGTTCTTTGGTGCCTGCGGCTGCAGGGGGAAGATTCCGTTGACCCACGGGAGATTTCTTCGGAGCTTCTAGTGCAGAGAGGAGGCAGACTATCCCCACAGAATGCACCACCAGGAAAACAGTAGAGAAGGCGGCAGGATCAGCGTTACAAGGTCGTAGTAGTCGTCTTTGCTACTTTGTTGCAGTTTTGCAGGCTTCCAGCGCGGTCAGCAGTCGATTCCTTGGCAGAAGGTGAAGAGAGAGATGCAGAGGAACTCTGATGAGCTCTTGCATTCGTTATCTAAAGAATTCCCCAAAGCAGAGACCCTAAATAGCCAGAAAAGGAGGTTTGGCTACTTAGGAGAGAGGATAGGCTAGCAACACCTGAAAGAGCCTATCAGAAGGAGTCTCTGACGTCACCTGCTGGTACTGGCCACTCAGAGCAGTCCAAGGTGCCAGCAGCACCTCTGTTTCCAAGATGGCAGAAGTCTGGAGCACACTGGAGGAGCTCTGGGCACCTCCCAGGGGAGGTGCAGGTCAGGGAGTGGTCACTCCCCTTTCCTTTGTCCAGTTTCACGCCAGAGCAGGGCTGGGGGATCCCTGAACCGGTGTAGACTGGCTTATGCAGAGATGGGAACCATCTGTGCCCATCAAAGCATTTCCAGAGGCTGGCGGAGGTTACTCCTCCCCAGCCCTGACACCTTTTTCCAAAGGGAGAGGGTGTAACAGTAACAGTCCTTTGTTCTGCCTTCCTGGGCCAAGCCTGGCTGGACCCCAGGAGGGCAGAAACCTGTTTGAGGGGTTGGCAGCAGCAGCAGCTGCAGTGAAACCCCGGGAAAGGTAGTTTGGCAGTACCCGGGTCTGAGCTAGAAACTCGGGGGATCATGGAATTGTCTCCCCAATGCAAGAATGGCATTGGGGTGACAATTCCATGATCTTAGACATGTTACATGGCCATGTTCGGAGTTACCATTGTGACGCTATACATATGTCGTGACATATGTATTGTGCACGCGTGTAATGGTGTCCCCGAACTCACAAAGTCCGGGGAATTTGCCCTGAACAATGTGGTGGCACTTTGGCTAGTGCCAGGGTGCCCACACACTAAGTAACTTAGCACCCAACCTTTACCAGGTAAAGGTTAGACATATAGGTGACTTATAAGTTACTTAAGTGCAGTGGTAAATGGCTGTGAAATAACATGGACGTTATTTCACTCAGGCTGCAAGGGCAGGCCTGTGTAAGAATTGTCAGAGCTCCCTATGGGTGGCAAAAGAGATGCTGCAGCCCATAGGGATCTCCTGGAATCCCAATACCCTGGGTACCTCAGTACCATATACTAGGGAATTATAAGGGTGTTCCAGTATGCCAATGTAAATTGGTGAAATTGGTCACTAGCCTGTTAGTGACAATTTGGAAAGAAAATGAGAGAGCATAACCACTGAGGTTCTGGATAGCAGAGCCTCAGTGAGACAGTTAGTCATAATACAGGTAACACATACAGGGCACACTTATGAGCAATGGGGCCCTGGCTGGCAGGGTCCCAGTGACACATACACTAAAACAACATATATACAGTGAAATATGGGGGTAACATGTCAGGCAAGATGGTACTTTCCTACACTTTCTCTTTATAACTGCTTCATTTAGACCTCTGCATGACCTCAACTCCTTAAAGGCATAGTCCAAAGGTCCACATATGTCTGCGTCAATAATATCCTGCAGCGCTTATGCTGCTCTAAAGGGAAAAGCACCAGGAGGTAACATGTAATAAAGCTGCTAGCATACGATGTGTGAACTTACACATTATCTTTAATAGGTGTACTATTGAAGCAAATGAAATAGTAATAATAGTTTACTTGATTGGATGCACTTATTTAATTTTTGGAGTTTGGTCCCCTTGCCATTGGGATACAATCAAGTGCTTGTTTGGCTCATTTGAGTTAATATGTGTATTTCAATGCCTTGTGTAAGGTCAATTTTGGGAATATGCTTAATAAGGAAGCTTTCGTGTGCTCAGGTGTCTGTTAGTGAAATTTAACAGGTGTAGTCTCATCTGCAGGTCTCAGTGCTAACAAATTTGAATATTCTTTTTCCACTTTGCAAGCGTCGGGATTTGGTGACCTTTGCTTGGTGAAACAACAAGTACACCAATAGACTCAAAGTAGGGATAGAAGAAGAAAGAAAACATAATTGAAACCAAGATTTTATATGGAAAAAGTTCCAGAAAGCTGTTTAAGGAACTCTTCCTGCAAATAAATGTGTCCGAGTTTTGAAACATTGAACCCTCATGGAGTTCGAAATATGTTTAAACTGAACCAACAGATTTCCAATTCTGCTTATATTTACCGAATTTAAAAATTATGTATATATTCCAGGCTCTTTGGGTCTGGGACTGCCCCCTAGAGCATTGTTCATCATTAAGGGCCTCATTAGGAGTCTGGCAATCACTAAAATGCCAGACTCGCAGATGGCGGTTGGACCTCTGCCAAAGCGGTGGTCCTACCGCCACATTACAACTCTGGCTGCCAGGGACCTGCCAGTTCTGCCAGGATTGGTGATCTCGGTGGTCTGGAGGTGGCTGCGGTCCTAATCCACCAGGGCACCACTGCTTGGATTACGACCCCCTCCTCGGCTAGTGGTTTCATGGCGGTACTACCGCCATGAAAATGCTGGCAGAGAACAGGTGCGGTGGGCCCCAAGAGGGGCCCTTGCACTGCCCAAGCACTTTGCATGGGCAGTGCAGGGGCCCCCGGCAGGAAAGCAGACAGTGAACAGTGCAAGAGTGCTGGTGCACCTTGCTCTCTACAGCATTTCTGCCAGCTCGATTACGAACTGAGACAATGCTATTGGCTGTTTCCTGCTAGGCCAGTTTGGCAGAAACCCAAGTTTCTGCCCGCTGACCTAGCAGGAAACTCAATGAGACCGGCAATGAGGTAGCCGTTATGGCGGCAACCTCCCTGTCAGAACTTTGCCGACTGTGTAAACTGTCTGCCGAACTTGTAATGAGCCCCTAAATATCTAAGGTGATTTATTTTATATTTCAATGGGAAAAGACCTTTCCTATTTCTGTAATTTATTTGATTCTTATTTCACTATATCTTTTAAAAGGTATGAAAAATACTTTTTCACAATTATTACATTGTGTATTTGTGCCTTGCCTGTAAGATTAATACTTTCTGTAACATATTGTTTTATAATTTGATCTAGTGAACATTTTTTAAACTAACTTATGTATGCCACACTGTAATTTATGTACAACACATTTATGGTTCCGCAGTTAAATGGTGTAACTCATTGTATTAGGAGTTATAAGCATCTATGGTTCAGTGTCCCCAAAATAAAACCAGGCAGCACTAATATATTCCTTGTATTGTCATTGTGTTTCACTCAACTATCTATTTTGCTAATTTTACATACACTGTCTATGTTTATTATTTTATCTCACATATTAATACATTGATATTCATATATTGTTTGGGAGGATAACCTGCTCTTAGGCATATAAATATTTGCTGATCTACTTGAATATGGTTTCCAAGTGCTAATTCATATTGTATTAATTTTAGCATTTGATGATGATTGCATGATAAGCAGGCTTGAAACTAGATATCACTTGGTCTCCAACATTTTAAACATAATAAAATATTTACAAAAAAATCAATGCCAGTGGGAATTCCGTTTTCTTAAAAAAAAAGTCAAAACTAATTTGTCAGAGACACAAATAATAGGCTAAACTGCCTTCCAGTTTGAGGTAATTTGAGGTACAATAAGAGCAGAAAAGTAGTGTAGTTATTTGATTCAAATGCCTGCAGGTGTAGTGAATCCTAGTTTGTTTTAATGGGATAACAGGAGTTAGCTTAGCCGTTGGCTTGCGGACTCGTGCCCCCGTTACCTAGTGACTTTTAACCTACTTAGCTTGCTCTGTCTTAGCCAATTTAATTATTTAATTCTTTTAAGATGGCTGCCTTGTTTATAGTTAGGCCACTTGTTATGATTTGCATTATCAGTGCCACCGGGTTAAAGCATCAAAATCAAGTGACAAAGACAAACAAACTGTAGGTGTTCACATTTAGGGACTTTCCCTCTTTATGCTTCTGAGGGAATTGTTTATATTAATTGCCGCCCCAAGCATGCCATTATCTATTGTTTGGGAACACACCTACGTCAGGGGTCCAAGTAGATCTGTTTAAAGACATCACACTTTAGACAGATAATCAGAGGGATTCCGACCAGAGGGCATCCCCACCATCGATGATGTCGATGCTGCACGTCGTCTTGATGCCGACTCAGTCTTCGTGTTCCTGCGGAGTCTGAGATAGAGACCTCATTCCAAGGTAATGAGGGTTGGGGGCTCCTCTAATGGACATGGCATTGGCAGATTAGGTTTAGCATACCCAGCTCTCCTTTAGGTAGGAGGTTAGGCCTATCATGATAGGGTATTAGGACATATTATACACTTCATGTCTTTTTATGTTATTGGAAGATGGTGGGGGTCTTTGTAATAATGACTCTTGTCTTTACAATTCTGTTTCCTGCACTGTTCATTATCCTAATCATTGTAGCCCATGCAATTTACCGCAGATTGCAGCTGTGTTAAATAAAAACTATTGAAACTTTACTGCATCTTCGTTATTGCCTGTGTTTGGATGAGACACAATATATCTGTGAGAAAGGGGTAATCTCCGTTTAACCATGACACTCCCTGAGATGTCATACTCTCGAGTCCATGCGGAAAGGCTGCCACAAATCACCTTTTACTATTTGGGTTCTTGGTGAGGTGCTGCCAGTGAGCCGGAAGGGTTGGGACGACAGCTGCGACTTGTTGTAGGATAGGCATAGTCGCCTACAAACATAAGTACTGTCATCTTTAAACCAGCAGTCTTGCCTAGAGCAAGAGTCCAAACTACAACATGGTGCCACCAACAATGGTGTTTAGGTACTCATTTATGGATACCCTGACTATCACTGTCTCACACAGACAACAGGTTCCCTAAGTACCATTAAACTGAGATGTTCGTGGTCTTTGGGAATATCCTACTCAGCTGAAAAGGTAACACCTGATTAGGCTGTAGGTTGTTCGAGCTTGAACTCATTAGAGGACTATACTCCCCATTTGGTGTTCCGTTTCTCTGACCAATGTTACAAATATGGCTAATGCCATAGAAATTCCTGTGAATGCTAGACAAGCATTAACACAACACCTACTAGTGCATAGCCTTACAGAAGAGGGTGGGGATGTTACTCTTATGATAGAAGCTAATGAAGCATACCAAACAAATATTTTACTGTTGGGTCACCTTTCCTGAGGTGAACCAAAGCACACATACATTCCACACTCACAAAATTGCAAACATACCTCATCGGTACCAGGCATACCAGTATCATGAAATATCGCTCACATACCAAGAGCATCAGAACTGGTTTGAAGGCACCCTACCACATTTATTACAAACAGTGAGACTAGGTCCTTTAAGTAATAATGGACCAACGTGGCCTATGTTTGCCACATACACACTTCACCCAGGCATACAAAATATGCCAATACCAGATCTACGAAATGTATTTAATGAGTTAGTAACACTTTATAGACGACTAGTCCAGCTCGTAATGCAAACTTTGAACACAACACAAGAGCGTCCAGCTCCACCAGCACCTGGTGGATACCAATTGGCTACTGGGATTAATCCACAGACAGTGCATACTATCATGGGTAAAATACCCACAGAACGAGAGAAAATACTGTTCTGGATAGCCCAGAAAACAAACCAGCTGGAAGCTGTGTTTCCCCATACTGGACCACAGGAAAAATACAGACTTCTCACAATATGCTTGCCCTCCGGGATGGTTTCATCAGTGGATGACTGCGCCACATGGGGTGCAGTCTTCGCTGCTATATATACTACCACACATGATACCCCGACACTTGCCAATTTACCGGAAGTGTTAAAACAAATACAGAATGAGCACAGGGCTGCACCAGCCTTAGATTTAGGGATGAAATTAATGCGTTACTTTTACGCAGTTTCCTCAATCATAATTAGTAACATTAAAGGGGAAGCGGTAGCACTGGGTATACGCCAGAGTCTCTGTGAAACTCCACAATTGGAACAGAAGAGACACTTACCAAAAATAATTTCCGACTCCTATACTAGTACAGGGTGGAATTGTTTTTGGAGCCAAACCAAAGAAGTTGGAATTACAAAGTACCACCCTTAAGGAAGGTACAAAGCAGACACAAGAGGGCTCTAAAAAGAATTCAAGGATAGACGAAATAAGAGAGCTGGTTCTCCACACCCGAAGACCTCCAAAAGGAGATACAATTTCAGAAATAGGGAAAATATAAAAACTCCTGATAGATATACTGATTCACGTCCCTCTCGTTCCTTTCAGGACGCACAGGAAAGATGTAGCGAGAGAGGGGGCCGTCCTGATCGACGTCCTGAATACGTGAAACAAAAGAAAGACTTAACACAGTCTACAGTCAAAAAAGAAGAAAAGACTCCTCAGCAGAAGCCACAGTTTAAAAAGAAAAAGATGGCAGCTCTGTCAGTTAAAAATGCCAGTACACTTGAGAACATTGTTGAAGAGCAAGACGTGGGAAGTGACACCGTTAGACAGTGCAGCAAAGGTCACGATATGCCGCCAGATTCTGAAAGATCATCTGGATGTGACAGCAACGAGTGATTTTATTGCAGTTGAGACTGCGGACGGCCGCATTCTCCCATCCAACAGGGTTTATGATTTAAAAATTCAAATAGAGGGAGACGTGGAGCGCACCATTGGTGTGATATTCTGGGATGAACTTACTAGTGATATCCTGTTGGCCGAGAGAGACTGGCCACCTGAGCACGTCCGTAAGCTCCCACATGGGGAAGATGTAATTTTGCCTTCTTTCTCTAATCTTGTTCCAGAAGCAGAAAAACAAGCCTATGCTGTTGAATGGGCTTTAGCGCAGGCACCTGCGTTAGACCGCAATCATGTAGGTTGGGACGAGGACTCTCCTTGTCATGTAATTCCTATTAAGTCTACACCCCACCCTCAGCCACAATATCTTATTGAACATGAAGCAAAAGCTCCGGTGAGGGAAATCCTCACTCAGCTTGAGTACCAGGGAGTAATTGAGCCCTGTACATCTGCAATGAATAACCTGTTATTCCTCGTTGCAAAGTCAGACCATTCCTACAGAATAGCCATAGATTACCGACATTTAAATAGTCATACACGTACATATGCTATACAAAACTCACATAGCACGGCACTAATAAACTATTTAGTGCGTAACAAAATATAAAACAACGTTAGATATTACTAGTGTTTTTTTCTGCCAGAACTTAGTACATGAAAGTTGGGACCTGAGTGCATTAACCTTTGGCTCACAAAAACGCTTTTGCCATTTACCCCAAGGCTAGCCCAGGGCTATTCTCAGCCCGTGTAACATCAATATTACATGATATTGATCCTGAGGCTTTATCCTTCGTGGATGACATATATCTCACGGAAGACGACCTCCACATTCATCTTGTAAGGGTCGATCAGATCATTGTGGGATTTGCAGACCTCGGTTACAAATTCAACTTTAAGAAAAGTAAGATTGCCTTTCTCAGTGAATTGTTCCTGGGATACGAGCTATCGAACGAGGGAAAGAGAAATGTGCACAATTGCAACCTCCTAACATTCTCAAGAAACTACAGTCATTACTAGGTTTCTTCAACTTTGGCAGAACATACATTCCAGATTATGCACAGCGTATGACGCCACTTTATGACTTGATACTGCCAAACTTTTCTAGCAGACACTGGGCAGTTAAACACACACGCATCCTTAAGGAATTGCAACAAGACATGCTAGAAGCTAAACACTTGCACACATGTGACAATAAAACAAATTTGGTCATCAGGATAATTGCTGCTGCCACTGGATTTACTTATGTCACTTTCAATGAAGGTGACACAGTACCCATAGCATATAAATCACATTTATAATCAAATGCAAAACAACGTTTTGCACCTACAAAAAAGATTCTGACTGCAGTTCAAATGGCTGTCATAAAGGAGAGGCCACTTGCCCAAGGGAAACGCATTATTGTTGTTACACCGGTGCCAGCCTTAGATGCTGTCACCAAAGCAAGCATTCCCAACTCAAAGCATTACATCCATGTTGGATTCAGTGGGCAACGTCTCTGACCACCACTGATGTTCATTACATCTTTGATCCAAAACTTCAGACACAAGAGTTTCTCCAGTATGAACAGGAGTACCCCGCTCCTCTAAATATCTTGCCACTTGACAGATACCATTGAGTCATCTGCACTGATGGTTCAGTACAACCAGCTGTAGGTACCAAACATCAATGCTCAGCCGCTTGCACAGCCGTGAGCGGTGTGATGGAAGATGGAATCTTCCACCCTCACAACACTTACACGCAGACCCTAGGGGTCTGCACAGCTCAGTTGGCTGAATTCAAAGCTCTGATATTAGTGCTAGAACACACAGAGCCAGGATGCCTGACTTTAATAGTCTGTGACTCTGTGGTGGGGCGTGGACGTTGGGCTTGCTAGTACAGAGGATCAGACCCAGAATTAGAGGGATTTATAAGGCCGAAGCCATGGTTTTATTAGTTAGGAGGAGAAAAAATTATCAAAAAATAAAGAAAAAATAACAACAACAAAAATAAACTCTTGAAACTGGTCTTCTCTTTGTCTCTTTTCTTTGAGATGTCTCTGTTTATAGGTGCGGCGGTGTAGGCAGGTCCTCAATGTTTCCTTCTTTCTTTTTAGGGTCGTTCCACTGACGGCTTCTCCTTGGGTGCACGTGGACTCTCGACAGAATCAGAGGACAAGACACGGGAAGTGGGACGGTAAGTATTATATCTATATCTTATTAATAGAAGGGAGGGGTGTGAGGGAAAGGCCGATAGGGGATGGTGTAGTTAGGGGGGGGAGTGTTTTGGTGGACGATTATTGGGTCTGTGTCAGGGTAGTGCCAGGCAGAGGACGCGCTTTGTGACTTCCCCAGTTCCCCAGCCAAAACTGCCCTGTTCCCATTCTACCCTCCCCGGTTTCTCTTCCCTCCTTTTTCCTCCCTCCTGCCCCTTTAGAGTAACTGTCCCTGAATAAACCCCGTATCTTGTTGAGCCATGATCCTCCTGGATCGTGGCAGGATTCTTCGTCTTCTTGGGAGGCTTCTCCCTCTCCCGTGTAACTGCGGGGGTGCTGCTCCTTCCGTCTGACTTCGGCTGCCGGTGAGATCCCGTTCTCCTCTCCTTGACTTCTCTTGTCCTTCTCTTTCGTCTCTGCCGCGGCGTCCCCTTTTATCCGAGTTTCGGCGTTTCCCGAGCCGACAACCCGGAAATCCGGCCTCTCCTCGAGGCGCTGTTCCGATGCGTCTCCATGACAACGCGTCATGGAGACTGAAGAAAGACTCCTCCGTCGCCAGTGCTGCTGTTCCGGAGGCGCGGTGTAGGACACCCGCCTACACACCCCATCCCATGAACGGGACTGGTAGAGGCCCGTAGAATCCGGACAATGGAAGAGGAAGTCCGCGGGACACACCCTGGACCCAGGGATGTGACGAACCTGAAAGGTAAAGGGCTGGAGTTCAAGGAACCAGCGCAACACCCGGGAATTGGTATCTTTATGGGAGGCCAACCAGGTTAGAGGGGCATGATCAGTATAGAGCATGAAAGGATGACCCAAGAGATAATACTGGAGACACTCAACTGCCCATTTTATGGCAAGGCATTCCTTTTCGATAGTGGGATAGTGGGTTTCTCGAGGCAGTAGCTTGCGACTGACATAAACAATGGGGTGATCATACCCCAGGGCGTCAGGTTGGGCTAGGACGGCACCTAGTCCGACGTTGGAAGCATCCGTAAACAGATGAAAAGGTCTAGAAAAATCAGGACATCGCGGTACTGGTTCGGTTGAAAGGGATTCTTTAAGCAATGAGAAGCTCTTGAGCTGGGTGGGAGAAAAAGAAGGCAGGGTCGTAGGATATTGCTTCTTTAGTAGGTCTGTGAGGGAGGCTGTCATGGTTGAGTATTGTGGGATGAATCTACGATAATACCCTACCAACCCCAGGAAGGACCGGAGTTCTTTTTTTGTTCTGGGGAGTGGTATCTGTCTAATGGTCTCTACTTTGTCTTTCTGAGGACGTAGAACTCCCATACCAATGACATAGCCTAAATAGGCGATTTGGGTTTGACCTAGGGTGCACTTCGAGGGATTGGCGGTGAGTCCAGCTTCTGCTAAGGCAGAGAACACATTGTCTAAATGGTGGAGATGTTCTGTCCAGGTTGCACTAAAGATAACAATGTCATCAAGATAAGCGGCAGTATATTCCTGGAAGGGACGTAAAAGCCGGTCCATTAATTGTTGGAATGTAGCCAGAGCACCGTGAAGGCCGAAGGGGAGGACTGTAAATTGATATAACCCTGATGGGGTGGTAAATGCTGTTTTTTCTCTGTCTTGTGGGGCTAAGGGAATCTGCCAATATCCCTTTGTGAGATCAATAGTGGACATGTAACGTGCATGCCCAATCTTCTCTAGTACTTCATCTACTCGGGGAATAGGATAAGTATCGAAAAGGGATATCTCATTTAGTTTCCTAAAATTTATACAAAACTGGACCGAGCCATCTGGTTTTGGGACTAAAACGACAGGGGAACACCACGGACTGGTGGACGGTTCGATGACTTTTAAGGCCAGCATCTTTGCTATCTCTTCCTCTATCAGAATTTTTCTTGCTTCCGGAATTCGGTAGGGACGTAGGTGTACCGTACGTCCTTCAGGGGTTCTAATGTGGTGTTGTACTAAAGTCGTGCGCCCAGGTAGTTCTGAAAAGAAGTCGGAATGTTTTTGGATTAATGTAAAAAGTTGTTTTTTCTCGGTCTTAGCTAAGGAGTCATTGACATAAGGGTGTTTTTGGTTGTCCTGCTGTAGAGTGGGACAGAGTTCTAACCCTAGTGAGTTAGTTGTGGTTATCATGCATCCTGTAGCAGGACGGTCATTCTCGTCTCCCGGGTTCTCCCATTTCTTTAGTAAATTGATATGGTAAATCTGAGTCCGTTTAGGGTTATTATTCATTTCGATCAGGTAAGTAACGGGGGTGACTGCTTTTATTACGCGATATGGCCCCTGTCATTTTGCCAGCAACTTATGTTCAGAGGTGGGTCGCATGACCAGTACTTGATCATTGGGGTGAAGAACCCGCAGTTTAGTGCCCTGATCATAAGAAGCTTTTTGGTTTTGTTGAGCTAATTCTAAGTGGTGTCTCACGTCTTCCCAGACCGTCTGGAGATGGGCCTTTAAGTTATGAATATAGTCTAGAAGGCGTCTCTCCTCACCATTCTCTTCCTCCCATAGCTCTGCCGCCATATCTAGCAAGTTGCAAGGTTGTCTTCCGAATACCACTTCGAATGGACTATGCCCAGTAGATGATTGTTCATTTGTTCTAATTGCATACAGGACCAGAGGTAGTTTTTGATCCCAGTCTTTGCCTGAGTTGTTTACTATTTTACGCAAAAGGGTCTTAATGGTGCGGTTATATCGTTCCACTAAGCCATCAGTTTGTGGATGATATACCGATGTCTTTATCTGGGTAATCCCTAGGGCCTTACATATCTGTTTCATGAGCCCAGAAACGAATGGGGTCCCCTGGTCGGTAAGGATTTCTTCAGGAAAACCAACCTTCGAGAAAAAGGATATCATGGCTTGTGCAACTGTCTTGGTGGTGGTACTGGTAAGGGGAATGGCCTCCGGATATCTGCTAGCGTAATCAACTATCACGAGGATATGGGTATGTCCTTTGGAAGACGGTAAAAGAGGTCCGACCAAGTCCATACCTATTCTTTTGAAGGGGGTGTCTATAATTGGCAGCGGATATAACGGAGCTCTTCTGGTGAATCCTGGATCTACCAGTTGGCATTTGGGACATTGTGTACAGTATCTTCGAATTTGGGCATAGACTCCTGGCCAGTAAAAACGTCTCAACAAGTACTCCTCTGTCTTTTCCCGGCCCCAATGACCTCCTCCCGGCTGGTTATGAGCGAGGAATAATACCTGAGTCCGGTAGGGTTCAGGGACCACTAGTTGTCGTTTCTCCCCATTTACGGACCTAGTTACTCTATATAGTAAGTCCTTATGGACAATAAAGTGAGGGCCTACCTCTCCGTTAGAGTCGCTTTTGACATTTCTCCATGCATGCGTGAGGGTGGGATCTTCGCATTGGCTTACTCTAAACGATGTTGGGGCGTTGGTTATGTTGGCCACTGTCTTCTCCCCTTCCATCTGTCCTTGATAAGAGATATGCTTCTGTTTTTCAACCCTTTTCTCCCTCCTAGTTAGTCTTTTCCGTTCGGGGACGCTGTCAATAGGGGTATCTCGAAACAGGGCTACTCCCCACCAGTCAGCAATACGGTCGGGTTTTCGAGTTTGGTCAAGAATGTCATTAAATCTCTGATAATCAGTTCCAAGAATACATTCTTTGATCAGGTTATCCATGATTCCCATGGCGAGAAAGTCATGATTATCGTTCCACTCTATTTCTACTACTTCAAGGGGGTACTGAGCTCAATCCCCATGAATGCAACAGATCGTCACCCAGTGTTCCGCCTTAGATTCCACTGACTTGACTATATCCCGACGTATCCCCGACTGACTACATCCGGAGTCAATCAATGTCATGACCATTTGTCCATTAATTCGTAGAGGATGTTTAAAGGATATATCGCCTGCCCCTATGCACAAGACTCTCCCTCTAGTAACCCCTATCTCCATAGGTTCTACTCCCTCACGCTTCTTAGGACAGACTCTGGCTATGTGGCCCCACTCCCCAGAACTGAAACATTGAGGTTGTTGCATGGGGTTTCTCTCTGCTCCCAGAGAGGAGGGACCTGGTTCCTCAGGGTTCCGCCTAGGTGTATATTGAGGAGGGGTTGTAGGTGGCTTGCCTAGGGGTCGGGAAGGTTGGCCTTTTACATCTACGGACCGATGATAGGCGCACGCCAAGTCGACCGCTAGTTCGGTGTCGATCTTAGGATGTTGTCTGATCCAGTTCCGGGTGTTCATGGGTAGGGAGTCTAGATACTGTTCTAAAATAATGGCCTTGATGACGTCTTCACGGTCGGGCCCTAAGGGTCCTAGCCACTTTAGTCCTAGGTCTTTCACGCGGTAATAATATGTACGTGGATCCTCATGCGGTCCCCATTTTACTTTACGGAACTTTGATCGATAATACTCAGTATCGTGTCCCACTCGCTCCAATATACTTTTCTTAATTTCGGAGTAGGGAGTGGTGCCTCACGGATTGGCGGCCTGATAAGCTGACTGGAGAGTACCGGTTAAGAGAGGAGCTATATATTGACCCCATCGATTTTCAGGCCATTGAGCAGATGAGGCGACCCTTTCAAAGTTCGTGAAAAAGGAGTCGGGGTCCTCTCCCTCCTGATACTTCTGTAACACCGAACTAGGTACATTAGGGTGTACCTTACTGGCAGCAATAGTATCGTTCAGTTTTTGCATAGCGGTCTCATGAACTAACTGATTATTGGCCATTATAGTGGCCTGACTTTTCAATGCGGCTTGAAGAGCCTCTCTGTCTTCTTTGGCCTCCCTTTGTTGTGCCTCCCAGACTAGTTGGAGATGGCGTTGACCCTCTGACAAATTCCTTTATCATGTCCTCGAGGGTGGGTTTCTCTTCCATGTTTGTAATACCTCTGTACAGCCCGAGAGGAGAAAAAATATATAGTCTCCTCAGGTCACCAAAAGTCCCACTTCTGACACCACTGTGGAGGGGCGTGGACGTTGGGCTTGCTAGTACAGAGGATCAGACCCAGATTTAGAGGGATTTATAAGGCCGAAGCCATGGTTTTATTAGTTAGGAGGAGAAAAAATTATCAAAAAATAAAGTAAAAATAACAACAACAAAAAATAAACTCTTGAAACTGGTCTTCTCTTTGTCTCTTTTCTTTGAGATGTCTCTGTTTATACGTGCAGAGGTGTAGGCAGGTCCTCAATTTTTTCCTTCTTTCTTTTAAGGGTCGTTCCACTGACGGCTTCTCCTTGGGTGCACGTGGACTCTCGACAGAATCAGAGGACAAGACACGGTAAGTGGGACGGTAAGTATTATATCTATATCTTATTAATAGAAGGGAGGGGTGTGAGGGAAAAGCCGATAGGGGATGGTGTAGTTAGGGGGGGAGTGTTTTGGTGGACGATTATTGGGTCTGTGTCAGGGTAGTGCCAGGCAGAGGACGCGCTTTGTGACTTCCCCAGTTCCCCAGCCAAAACTGCCCTGTTCCCATTCTACCCTCCCCGGTTTCTCTTCCCTTCTTTTTCCTCCCTCCTGCCTCTTTAGAGTAACTGTCCCTGAATTAACCCCGTACCTTGTTGAGCCACGATCCTCCTGGATCGTAGCAGGATTCTTCGTCTTCTTGGGAGGCTTCTCCCTCTCCCGTGTAACTGCGGGGGTGCTGCTCCTTCCGTCTGACTTCGGCTGCCAGTGAGATCCCGTTCTCCTCTCCTTGACTTCTCTCGTCCTTCTCTTTCGTCTCTGCCACGGCGTCCCCTTTTATCCGAGTTTCGGCGTTTCCCGAGCCGACAACCCGGAAATCCGGCCTCTCCTCGAGGCGCTGTTCCAATGCATCTCCATGACAACGTGTCATGGAGACTGAAGAAAGACTCCTCCGTCGCCAGTGCTTCCGTTCCGTAGGTGCGGTGTAGGACACCCGCCTACAGACTCGTACTACTGGGTCCAGTCATACAATGATTATCTTAATCATTGGAAGCTGAACGGGTTTAGAGATTCCGAAGGGAACACCATAAAACACAAAACATTGTGGGGGATGGTGGCTGATCTTAAGGATAAGCTACTGTGTGTCCATGTAGTACATATATTGGGCCATCAACGAGTAGGAGTACATGTTATCAGCAACACTTTGGCTTATGAAGCAGCCAGATCTGAGGTAGCTACGGCTTCTGTGGCTGCAGTGACTCGTTCGCAGATGAGATTGGATAATGAAATACTGACTTCCGTTAAAGCTTCGGCTGAAGGCAAGTCCCTCTCGAAAGGAAACGCTACAAATTATTCTTATCATATCAGTGCACAGAATGTTGCCTATGCAACAATTCCTGGGGCTGGAGATTGACTGATCCCCAACGAAGACCAGAGATTAGACCTAGTAAAAGCAGCGCATGAGGGTGTCGCTTCTGCACATGCTGGTATTTCGGCCACAATAACACGCTTACAGAAACGCGTCTGGTGGCCTGGTCTATGGAGATGGACAAAAAAGTACTTCCTTTGTTGTGACAATTGCCAGCAAATGAAAGGCTCCAATATCAAAAGCCCACCACCGACATCCCTCTTAGTGTCCAGCAGGCCACTACAATGTGTGTACCTGGACCATTGCAGTCCACTCCAACCTGATGGTGCATACAAATACGTCTTAGTCGCTGTAGATTCTTGTTCTAGATTCCTGTGGGTACGGCTGCAGCAGTTGGCTGACGCTCAAACTGTTATAAAAAACTTGCTGATCTTTATCGGTACATATGGGGTTGCAGCATTACATTCGGACCAGGGCCCTGCATTTGCCTCTAAGGCATTCAGGGGCACCATGGGGACGATGGGTGTTGAACTCCATTACTCCTCACCATACCATCCCGAGGGAAATTTGGTCGTGGAGAGGCGGAACCGTGATCTAAAGCAGTCCTCAACAGCTCGAGTATTAGGTTCAGGCTGCAGTTGGCTTCGTCACCTATATAGGGTCCAGAGAGCACTGAATAATCTGCCAAGACGGACCTTGGGGGGAAGTACTCCTTATGAGGTTCTCTTTGGGATACCTATGCATGTCCCAGATCTTGATGGCTCTGGTTTGGTGGCAGCAGAAACACCATTTGACATAAATGAACGTCTCACTGTCTTACAGGAGCTTCAGCAATTTTGTGATGATAAATCATCTACCAGTGCTGCCACCTTAAGAATAAGGGTTTTAGCAAAAACTTTGACTGGCTGGATTCCTAAAGTTGGGGATCTGGTTCGTGAGAAGATCGCTGTGAAGAAGGAATTCAATCCATCATACAGAGCACCTGTCCTGGTCTTGGGAATGCAAGGAACCAGAACTGTTGTCTTACCACCACTGCCTGGTTCCAGAACAAACAGATTCATTTCCATTGATGACGTCAAAGTTCACCATGTGGCTGATCCTTCACAGTAGACCAAGAGGTCCCTTGGGTAGCTCCTGATCCCCTCTCACCACCCAACAGGACATACCTCTACATAGCGGAATGAACAACACTACTGTAGACTATGCAACAATGTTCAATGTTGTCACAGAGACCTCCTCGACCATGGGGAGGGCGGAAAACAAACTCTTGCTGGTTTCAGTTACCACTTCAATAACAAAACCTGTTCAAGATTTGGCTGTTTTTTACACTAACACCAAACAGACTGATGACACGGTCTACCATAAGCCTCCACGTGAAGTGGACCAATCTACGAGTAATGCACCGGCTACAGCATTTGCAGACACAGCCTCTAGATATTTGGTAGACATTGATGAGTTTTCTTCAGACTCATACACTATTATGATTGACAATGTTTCGAAAAACATGTAAGCTGTATCAATGGCTTGAAAATAAATATTTGAATTACCCATGGAACTATTTATGGTCCTGTTTAACAGTTACTGCATTATTTGTTTGAGTTGGTTTTGTGACTGTTTTCTTTTTGCTTATAAATGGTCATTACATTCCTGAACACTCCTCTGTCGACCCTGTGGATGAAGTCTTAACTCCATATTATTCCTCACATAAGGTCCGAAGAGACTTGTCCCTTGTGAACATTTCAGCAACACCGATTTCTGATGGGATTGTCTGGGACAATGCTCCCTTTGATATATACAGGCCTACCGAGGTAATTCAAATTCCATATGTGTTCAAAATATCTATGACAGATGTGGTTACACCTGATGTTGTATCTGATGATTGGGATGTCCAAACAGTTGATTCCATGCTAACTGAAATGAAAGACTATTCCATATTTGAAAGTGATGATGTATATGGACATACAATGAATTATGGGGAAATGTTCTGTTACAACAATTGAGGACATTACTGCCTACACCGTGCCACTAGACACAGGCCAGTATTGAACTACACCAGTGGAGAGCCAGTATTGAACTACACCAGTGGGGAGCCCAAAGTACTATTCAGATACATTTTCATATTTCATTGGGCATGACACGAAAAATGTGGAGTCATATTATTTAAGTTACCTCCGTCACAAATTAGGAAGATTTTATTAACAAACATGAAACTGATTTATTCAGATCCTTTTGTTTCACGGCTGGCAGTTGAAGGTTACGAATACTGGAAGAACACTATTGACCTAAAAAGTGTATGGGGAACACAAGATTGGCAAATACAGGGTAAGGAAGCTTTATTTAGAGCATGCCTAATTCCTGTGCAAATTAAATACATGAACACACCCAGTATCCCCACACCGGAAAAGTTTGATGACTGGCAATGTTTCCTTAATATCACTGAGGAAACGCTAGACACAATGGTTAAGGCTGGTACCTATAATTCTTCACGTTCCAGTTCCGGTGGGTGGTTTATATGACCAATAGACACTAATAGATGTCAAGCATGTTTTTTTAACACTTTAGGCGGTTTTACAATTAACAGGCCAGACCCTCGCTTTGTGTTAGGTCAACACACAGGTATAGTTACAACATACAGTGTGGGTAAACTGTGCCAACAATGGGTACAGACTAACACGTTAGCCGCAGTTAAAAAACATCTTAACACTGTTTCTGAAAATTTAGAATTGCAGGATTTTTTGCTAGGTCCTAGGAAACAGCGCTCTAAAAGATTCCTGTATGCTATGTATAATGAAATCTCGAAACGTTCGCAGATGGAAGCTTCTGCGAGTTTGAGGCAATTAGATAAGGAAAACTTAGAGAAGGCATTAGCAGTTGTCGACAACGGCATGAACACTCTGTCCAACAGGATTTATTCACTATCCAACATTGTGTCGTCTGCTATTGATATCATTCAGACAGACATATCCCGTTTATATCATACACAAACTCAGCTGGGTTCCATCATGCAGCTAGGTTGGACATTACAAACACTGAAAAATGGCCACATTCCATGGAAGTATATTAACGGTAGTGAATTGTTCTCAGCAGATAATGGCTAAAAGGGAAGCTAGTTTCACCATGCTTCATATTGAAAAGTTAGATAAGTTGCCCTTCACGGTAGCAGAGAGTCCTTCAACAATTTGGCTCCTACATGGCATAATTAATTTCCCCATTTCAACCTTTCGTTTCTCGAATTGCTTGAAACATCTTGCAGTGGGCAGGTTCGTGAAATTAGGTGATAGCTATATTAAGGAAGAGTGGGAGCTGCCCTTTGATTATAAATGGCAAAACAGAGGTTTTTCTAAGTGGAAGCGAATGTGAGACTACTGTTAGTCATTCAATGATATATAAGCAGGTGTCCCTTCACAGCCCTTGCAATAAGAAGGTCGCAAACTTGGCCTGTTTTCTGAAGGGTACTCCCGTCCCTTTGATTCGACCGGTATTTCATGTACTTTCCAATGGAAGTAATGTGGTACTGAGCGATCAAAGTTATTGCGGCATGCGACCAGGAATTGCCTATGCAATCTTGGTCTCGAAGGTCGTTACGTGTTGCGGACATGTTTTATTCCCCCCACACGAGAGATAAAAGTAACTGACATGTGGCCCCACATAGATACTATTAATGTAAATTATGACAAGCTGAGCAGACTAAACACGCTACTGTTTCAAAAACAGGTTGCGTTGACATCCGCTAGAGAGACTTATGCTCTCCAGATAGCGAGATCATCCGCCGAGATACAATCCCTATTAAATACCAACTTCCCCAAGCACTTTGGAGAACTGGTATCCAGAATATTCAGTGCTTCAAGCACTGCTGGGATTGTTCATTTCTTTAAGGCTGTCAAATCTGGATTTGTGCCCATCTTCCAGACTGTTTTCAGAGTCATCCCATCAGCCATCCATTCACTCTTTTCAAGCGTGTTTGGCGGTTTTCCAATTATTTTGCCATTGATTGGCGGACTACTACTGCTATTTCTTCTGATTCGCAGTGGTTGTTTCTTTCCAGCTACGCAGAGCAATGGAGCCGTTACCACCACCTCAACTGTGCTATGAACACATGGTTGGGATCTTCAATGCCTCCTTGCTGGTGGAATTGGAGAGTGATTGTCAGTTGTCATTTCAGCCACTTCTCTGGTGCGTACAACCAGTTTTCTGCTGCATGTGGTGCCTCTTTGAACACCTGCCTACGGTGTGTCTTGCTGTTGCACTGGCATCTCCTGTGGACCAAGAACTGCTGATGTCCCCGATGAGGGTTCATTCATGGTCGTGCCACTTGAGACTAAGGCTGCTCCGCGAGGCCACTCCTAAGCCTTCGGTTCTAATATCTACTATGAAAAATTCCACTGCTGCAGGTGGACCTGCACAAGAGACTGACACGCACTACTGCTCTGTGGATCCGTTTGCCCACCCGGTGATCGATCTAACATCTGACGATGTGGACTCATTCTTGAGGTCCTTGATTGGTGACTTCGATAACACTCTTCGAGATCATGACTACAGCAAATAATTTGATGTATTGGCTTGCCATTCCCGATTCAAAGTATGCATTCAAATTACCTTTGCTGTGCTTGCCATGGTTGACATTAAATTTCTCTGTATGTATTTTTAACTAATATTTTTTACTACTACCTTTAACAAACTTTTAAAACAGACCTTTTTAGCTAGTTTTATGCTTTTAGCTTTTTAGTCCAGAGCAATTTTAGCGTTTGTGTTCATTCACCTTCTGTGGCGTCCAGTTATGGCGTCAAACTTGTTTCGGCAATGGGGAGGGTGTAGTGAATCCTAGATTGTTTTAATGGGATAACAGGAGTTAGCTTAGCCATTGGCTTGCGGACTCGTGCCCAGTCACCTAGTGACTTTTAACCTACTTAGCTTGCTCTGTCTTAGCCAATTTAATTATTTACTTCTTCTAAGATGGCTGCCTTGTTTATAGTTAGACCACCTGTTATGATTTGCATTATCAGTGCCACTGCGATAAGGCGTCAAAATCAAGTGACAAAGACAAACAAACTGTAGGTGTTCACATTTAGGGACTTTCCCTCTTCATGCTTTCGAGGGAATTGTTTATATTAATTGCTGCCCCAAGCATGCCGTTATCTATTGTTTATGAACACACCTATGTCAGGGGTCCAAGTAGATCTGTTTAAAGACATCACACTTTAGACAGATAATCAGAGGGATTCCGACCAGAGGGCATCACCACCATCGCTGATATCGATGCTGCACGTCGTCTTGATGCCGACTCAGTCTTCGTGTTCCTGCGGAGTCTGAGATAGAGACCTCATTCCAAGGTAACAAGGGTTGGGGGCTCCTCTCATGGACATAGCATTGGAAGAATAGGTTTAACATACCTAGCTCTCCTTTAGGTAGGAGGTTAGGCCTATCATGATAGGGCATTGGGACATATTATACACTTCATGTCTTTTCATGTTATTGGAAGATGGTGGGGGTCTTTGTAATAATGACTCTTGTCTTTACAATTCTGTTTCTTGCACTGTTCATTATCCTAATCATTGCAGCCCATGCAAATTATTGCAGATTGCAGTTGTGTTAAATAAAAACTATTGAAACTTTACTGCATCTTCGTTATTGCCTGTGTTTGGATGAGACATGATATATATGTGAGAAAGGGGTAATCTCTGTTTAACCACGACACTCCCCGAGATGTCATACTCTTGAGTACATGCTGCTACAAATCAATTTTTACTATTTGGGTTTTTGGTGAGGGGCTGCTAGTGAGCCGGAAGGGTTGGGACGACAGCTGCGACTTGTTGTAGGATAGGCATAGTCGCCCACAAACATAAGTACTGTCATCCTTAAACCAGCAATCTTGCCTAGAGCAAGAGTCCAAACTACGACACAGGCAGCATTTGTAACTGGCTATGCTCATAATATGTCAGCTCTGGAGGAGAACCTTTGAATCATCATTAAAACCATCCATTAAAAAATGAGACTTTAACAAAAGGTTGTACCTGGTTTAAGAAGACATCCAGGGTAACATAGCCTTTTCATCTTGTCAGCTGAACACAAGCAGTTTCACATACCCTAAAAGCGATTGATTTGAGTATTTTAAATCTAAACATTGTGCCACACCTGAAAATACAGGTTCTGGAAACTGTAGCCAATATTTACAAACAAATGACACAGCCTGGTGCTGCAAGCCAGCTTGCAGCGCTGACCTACATCATTAGGAAAGGGTGTATTGTAATTTACAGTAATGTGATGCATTCCAGTACTTTCCTCATGGTGCAAGGGTGCCTGCATTGCAGGGATGATTGTTTATGTGCAGGAAGTGACCCTTACCTACAGATAAACAATAATTAATGGCATTTTCCTCCTTCTATATGTGCTGCAGAATTCAGGACACAAAGAAAGAGAAAAAAGCAAGGCAAAATAAATATATTTCACCTTGTTGCACCACTTGTATACCACCACTGGTGTGTCTTAGGAATCTGATGCATTCCCAGCTTTGTAAATCTGGGAATGCATCAGAGTACATGGGTGTTGCATGGGAACACCCACGGCAACACCCATGGAATGCTCCTTTCACTCAGAGTTATGAAAGGAGGCCATGAAGCAAGGTGGTTTTATGTGGCCTTGCATATATGTGTGGGCACAAAGGTACGCTCCAACAGTGTTATTTTGCCACATTTTTGTTGTAGATATGAATCTGTGTGTCATTCCAGCCATTCTGATAGAGAATGTGTGAAAGGCAGACCTCATAAGCCATTGTTAGAAGACCTGTTGCAGCATTCATGAAAGCCCTATCCCAATTTCTGTTGGCAATGACAATGAAATCAGCAGAATCTACAGTTGACAAAACATACTGCTAGTTCTTGGATACTCCAGTTTGGGATACTGCCATTTTCTGGCATTGTCCCTATTTCTGACTGGCCGATGGCTCTGCCCTGTTCCTCTAAAAGTGTTTCTAATAATTGGCTGTGGCTTTGAATTTGTTGAGGTGTATTGGAAAAGTGAAACATAGTACAACATTAGTAGTTTAGATAATTATAAGCAACAGTCAAAGTTTATAAAGAAAAACTTTTTGAGATCAAGTGCGGACACTTTGAGAATGTAACCATACACCAGAAGGTTCTCTGAGTCTTATCGATGTCCAAGAGAACTGAGTGCAAACAACCACTAAATTGGTCCAACAATCATGTATATTGCTTTAGTACCCATCGGCACCTGCTCCAATCAAGACCATGATTGTCATGGGCAAACTATTTCATAACAAGCATACTTTCAGTGAATCCAATGATGTTTAGTATCATTCATATGGTAAATGAACAACAAAGTCTAGGAAGAGAGAACTGCTTAAATGCAACTTTGCAATACATACATATGAGAAATTAAGTCCTTGCAGGAAATGCAGCCACATCTCTATTTTAAACCTAGAGGCCACTCATTTTCTAAAATCATTCAACATAAGAAGAAAAATTGTACACAGCAAAGCTGTCAAATTATTAGGTCTCAAAAGCTGCCTAAATTAAGAAAGGTAAGTGAGAAAAAGAAATCCATAAAGTAGGTTGCAAATACATCATGGGAGCACCACATGAGATAACTGTAGAACAATTTAACAATTTAACAATATCCTAGATTTGTCATCATTCTTGTAACTCGCAGAGAGAAGAGGGGGGATGGGGAATATATATATACATATATATATATAAATATATAGCAGGAGCCTACTAGGGTAGCCTGTTTTTTTCCTCTTTCTTGCTCCTATCTCTGTCTCTGTCTCACCAGTAATGAATGGTTGTGTCACCTTACAACCATTTCTTATCTGTGCTACCCCTAAACTAAAGTGAGGTGCCACTATAAGTCTATAAACTTGCAAAACTGAACTTTAAAAGAACTGTGTCACAAGCATAACTTAATTCAAAATTTGCCTAACCCGGCAAAAAAAAAGTTGTTCCTCAGGAAATGTCAACTTATTTCATAATACTTCAGTAGATTCATCAGGAGAACAAGCCATTAGAAAGACTTGACATACTTACAAACTTACATATGTTTCAATTTGAGACTCACAAACCAAAGAAAGACCTCACTCTCTTTGTTGTGAGACCACATTGTGGGGGGGGGGGGGTGGAATTGCTGAAGGAAGTGATGGGCAAAAGTGCATGACAAACAGTGAATCTTGCACTGCTAAAATCCATAGTGGACATTATGCCCCACAGAAAGGAATGCAATTCATTTAACTTCCAAATCTGTTTATGAACATAACACAGTGAGTTTATCCACTATTTTGTGAAAAGCAAAGTATGACATCACTGATGACATGATCCAAGATATTGGAGTGTATTATATAACATCTGTTCTTGCTTGTTCTAATTTTACAGAGTGTCTGATTTTTGATTCAATTAATGTATTTAACAATATTTTTTTTCTCCTATAAAACTTATTTAGTCGTTTTTTTTTTATAAGATAGTTGGTTTGGTGTAGTTTGATATTCAGTATCTCACTTTTTATAACATTCAATATGCTTATTGTTTCACGTTGTGCTGGGGAATGTGTGTCAGTGAGGTGATGGTCTCTATTTGTATATTGTTCCTTGTTTTATAACAGTGGTTATATGAAGTAATAATGTTGTTGGACTTTTAAAGTAAAGTTAGTTGGTTTTGTATCATTTCAGGTCCATTCATGTATGAAGAACAAATATGTTCTGCAGCACATTTAGAAAGACGAAAAAGGCTCCAAGGATTGTTTTTTGCGGGAAAGTGCCCCTTCCTGCAAAAACAAACCTGCATGAAAAGGAGGCCCCCTTGTATCATGGTGCAAGGGTGCTTGCTTTGGAGCTAGGCGGCAGAAATGGTGACAGCGCAGGGGGAAAGGACAAGAATGTGCCATATGCCATAGATATGGTGCATTCCTGCCCTTTCCTTTTGACGCAGGACTGGTCAGCAAGGTGACTTTCTGTGCTATTCAGCGCCAAAATTCCATAAATAAGAGCCATTTTAATTATGAATCCTCTAGAGGCAGCTTTAAAAGCATACCAAAGGAATTGAAAAGAGGTCTCTACTGTACCATTAATCTCAAAATAGTCATGAACAAAAGCTTTATAGGAATTGAGGAAGCCTTGTCAGATAGTGTTATTATTAAACTTCCAGCGCACTTTGGATGGAGTATTTTGAAAAATTTCTAGATCACTACATGCAGCAGCATGATCTATTTTGTTTTTTTTACGTTTGTTAATGTTCGTCAGTGAAATGTGTTTCTTGAAGTAGTACGAGTTGACATTTTAGTCTAGATAGGTGGGCCAAAAGATATTGGCATTTAACAGGGTTTTTCAAACCTTTAACATTCCAAGTTGTGATTCTGAGTGGCATTTGGAAAGAAGTCAGCAATGCACATCAAATGAATACATAAGCATCCTAGTTGTGAACATAGGAAGTATCCGTTTGGAAAACAAAGTGTGGAAATTGAGATAAAGAGAAGACAAAGATAAATGTGAAAAAAGGGGAAAACATCCCATAAAAGTAAGGAAAACATGATTGCAACACAGAAAGATCCTTGGTTGCAGTAATATTGTTACTGACAAAAGATGAAATCCTGAAGGGTTAAGAGGGTACGGAGCATCTAAAGATGATTGAATCCAACTTGATTACAGCAAACAAGACAAGGAGACACTGAGTATTGAGAAAAGAAAGAAATATATATTGCTGCAAGATAGGGAAATAGGGGGACTGGAAAGAACATTGCAATATAAAACAGTTACTAGGGAGGTAAAAACGGAAGGATAAATAGCATAACAGAAATCTTCTCATAGGGTACAAGTAGGAGTAGTACACAACAACATTAATGCAAGGAGGACTAAGACAGATTAAATACTCTATATAACAGTCTTGTGCTGAAATACAAAGGACGAGAAACGCAGAAGTTAAAAGGGGATAATCTGGAGATAAGACAATACCTAAATAAGAAAGGGCAATAGGCTAGCCATGAAAATAGGCTAGTTAATCAACCAAAGAAAATGTGTTTTGGCAGCAGAGCCAATCTCGCTATCTTCGTGAAAATGTTGAAGGAAATCCTGCAGTTGAGCTGGGTCCTCAAATGTGTAAAAGTTCTCTCCTTACCCCAAAAGCCACTGGTATTCTCCAGAAGGAATGAGAAGTTTTCAGGGGCGAGGTCCTGTTGGCAAATTTTATGATGTATGATGAGCTGAGCTTAGTGGATGATAAAAGAGGAGTGGCCTTTTCCTTCTGCTTCAGAGACCTGCTTCAGAGACCTGCTTATAAAGGAAGATGTATCTTCCAACCTTATCCAAAAGCCATGTGAATATAGGAAGACTGCCTTATTTATTTACCCCTTGAAAAGAACAATGGAAGGCCAGAATCAAATATTCATTGTAACCATATGATCTGGAAGGAGTACACAGAGAATGCTGCAATATTTATAGATCAAGAGGATGTAGGCAATAACCACTATGGCAATGAAAAACAGTCAGCATGGCAAAGTGTAGTGAGATGAATGTGTAGACAGCCACCACTGTGGAGAATGTAACTGTTGCAGGAGGAATCTATTAAACACGGAGTATTCCATGGAAACAACATAGAGGCCCTTACTGTGACAAAATCACTCCTGCAATATTGTCTACATAAGAAAATAGGTGTTTACAGCCTTCGAGTCATAGCAGTCAGTTCACCTCAGTAAAACGTGAAGGCCTAAAATGGCGTCTCCTCCTGACACGCACAGCATGAAAAATGAAATTCAAACTATGCATGCAAAAGTCTAAAATGGTGGCAGCCACCTTCTGATTATGAAATACATTCAAGAGGAGACAGAGTGTAGGGAGGCTGTGTCATCTGGAGTTTGCCAGAGCTGCTCAGAACTATTATAAAGCAGTGGCCATTGCGCCTCTCCTTATCATTAGGTGTGATAATATTAAAAGGTAACATATGCATTAAATACAAACCAGCTTATAAATCAATTTCGTAAGCAACATAAGGGATCCTTTAGCTTATTTTTATCAGTGATGTAATGAATGACAGTATATACTTTTTAACTTTACCTTGGTATTAGTAGTGTCATGTGTGAGGTCATGGGACGAACATGGTGAGATAATGGTTAGTTGACCTAAGCATAACTAGTGAAAGTCTTTGGTGTGTGTGTGTGTGTTTGTGTCTGTGTGTGCGTGTATCAATCTCAATACCCTTAGCACTATGAAAATGACTGAATGTGGTATTATATAGTAAATGGTATGTGCTGTTGTTTAATTTTTCTGTGCTTTTACATGTTGTGTTTTACTGGCATACATTGTGAAGTCATTAGCACTGCATCTGGAGTGTGAGTTATTTTTTAAAAGGCTATTGAGTATGGATTGCGTTTTTTATGATTTACTTCGTGACTTTAATTGCACATCTGTACAGTGTTTTTTTTAAGTGAATTATGGATTTTAAAAAAATATTTCTTAAAGTGTTATAAGTTCGTATCCATAACTTCACTTTATCCTTAGATGTTCAGTGCATTTCGTTTTTTAAAGATATACTACTTCCACCTTTAAGGAAGCTATACTCTACCCCTGTGTGTACAACCAAAGCTTTAGGTGGTGCACTCTGGGGTTTTCCACAGTACCTGGCCTGTGGCCAGACCCTGTCCCCAACACTCTCTGAGTCGTTAACCATTTCTCCACACATCCTTTAGCAGTATGCAGTGCGGGCTAGCTGCAGGACCTTTAGTCATACACTGCAATTTTCCCACTGGCCAGCCACAGCTGTGGATACCTTGAGCAGGCAAGCAGAGATTGACCTGCTTTTTTTTGTTAGCAGGGGTGTGGACCCCAATTGAGGCTCATGAACCCACACAGACCAGTGGTTCCTTGTTTGTTGTTCTATGGGGTATACCAACCCTGATAACTGCATTGTGGCCACTAGCTACTCTGAGCTGTAAGGCTGGCGCTGGGGCTATGGCCAGTTACATCCAAATTAGTAAAGATATTGGTAAACCTCGAAAACCACTGGATTACATGATATCCTGGTAAATGGTTCAATCAAGAGGAAGCGACATTAAACAAATAGGACTGTTTTCTCTCTATTAGATTGGTGACTTCGGAACTCAGTAAAATCAGAGTTATGGGGACCTGATTTTTAAATTAGATTCCTGAGTCACTAAACCAGAAATGTTGAAATTGTACCCCTGTGATTTCCACACAGGGACATTGTACTAGGATAGTGGAAATTTTGTCTGTGTCAATCTAAACATAGGGGCAAGTTTACAGTTATTGCTGAGTGAAGCTATCTGCAAGAAACAAGTTTGGATATTCACCAACAATTCGCAGATAGTTTCCCATCTTTGAAATGTTAACAAATGTACTCCAGGCAAGGGCAGGAGAACATTATTTTATAGGGTGTTAGTTAGAAGGTCGCACACTTAAAATGATGGTGATTTAGTGGAACGGTTTTCTCCTTGTAGTTTTGCATCACATTTCTGTAGGCGGAATTGACAACAGCAATTTATTTTTGGAAATTATCGGATTTTTTTAGTATTCCTGTAACGATGCGACTCTTACAATTCTCACTTACTTTACAAAAGTGTGAAATTTGCTCACATAATGAGGTAATCTTATGGATGCATATTTGCCATTTTTTCATATTTATTTGTATCTATCCAATGTCTGTGTGCTATTGTGATTTCAGTACATGCCTTAAAAGAAATCAACACAAAAGAATTATACACACTAGTCAGCTTCAGAATGGGTTTATTATTCATATGCACACTACTTGTGGGTTTCTTAATGGGGTAATAATACATTCAAAATGAAACGAATAATGACTAAATTAAGTACAGCTTTCACATTAAATGCTTCAACCAACCTTGTTTTAAATTTAAAGATTCTCTTTCAATGGTGATGTATTTTATCTCTCTTAACAATGACTCGCCTAGATTTCTTTTAGCATCTCGGAAAACAGGTTCCCATCCCCATGAAATATCTGCTTGGGAAATTTAGTGGGCTTTGCATTTTAAAACATGGAGCTCCCTTGGGATAGTAACTTGGAACTATAACTTGGCAACTGAAATGCACGATTCGGTGGATATATAATCTAGCCAGTCAACAATGCCTTTTTCATAAATTTATAATACTTGAATTATTCATTTTTGGAACTTCAGGGCACAAAAAGTGTATGATGGATGCAAATTTACCATGGAAACTTTCTGAAATATGTCAGCAGTCAAAACCTGTGCTTCGTGCTCTATTCTAAAAGTTGAATTTAATTTAGGAAACCCGTAGCAGTTAAAAGAATTCATTTAACAAATGTTCTCCTATACTAATCATCAAAATAACACGTGTTGCTTCACCTCCGCATTTACGTGATGAAGTGTGTATTCATTAGGCATGGGATTCTGCCGCTGATCACTGATAATGTTGATTTTATTTTTAGATAATCGTGTCCACAATAATACAGTGGTTTAACCGACTGTCAGTGGAAACTGTCTGCAGTCTGTACTAACATTGAGGCTTGCATATCAATGAGCACATATGCCCCCATTCTCAGCTGAGCAGATTGGTATTCCCTGGTGGCACATTGGCCCTGACTAATTATAATTGACCCAGTTTTACCAAATGGAAAATCTGACCTGTAAAATCACATGCGTGGACAGAAAACGTCACCAATCCAAGACACCGTTGAGTTTTTTAATTGCATGGAAATTAGAGTGAAATTAAAGAGCATAACCATAATTATTTATGTTTTGCTAGGGAGAGTATTACTATATCAGTATATCAATTAAAGAACGCTTCATTAACAGCTGAGAATGCGAATGTGGGAATTCTGAATTAATACCACTTTCTACCCCAATGTGTGCCTTGCTCCATGTTTGGAATTAAGGGATGCAGAAGTACAGTTGATGCGACATTGCCTACTCTTGAAGTGGATAAGTTTAATGAGATTGGGTGGCCAGAGTTCCAGATGGCCTTCATGCGATTATGAGTTAACCGTCACTAAATGGGAATAACTATGTGGATCCAGATCTATCAGGCAAAATGTTTCTGGAATTCTCAGTTCTGTCGGATTTAATGCACACATTTACCACCTGCTCTAAGCAAAATGGGAAGTAGGTATGAGAGCACCAGTGTCGGACAAGGGACACTGACTATGTGGGTTCGTGAGCCTCAACTGGTGTGAAAGGGAGGATGTTGCCTGATGGGGTAACCCACTGGTCCTTGGAAGAGGATTTTGGGTTGAATGGGACAAGACTGCAGCACAGCTCTTTCCGATTGTTGTTTTGCAGTGTTAGAACACCTAAAAAAATCTAAAGGCAGGAATTCTGGGAATTCCATTCCACTTGGCTCAAAATCAAGCCTAAGCATTTGTGATGCTATTAAAGCACCTGCCCATATCTCAAAAAGACTCAAAACGCAATGAAGGACAACCCAGTGCTGTAATAAGTTATAAATAAGAAAATAAATGAGCTATGTAGGCTTCACTCTAGTTTCAGAAAAGTTTACAGTATTTTGTGGGTCACATAAATTCTAATTGTTTACAGAGTTTGCATCATATAATGATCACATCGTGGATCTGTACAGCGACGTTCACTTCTCTAGCATATTGCCACACTGTAGTTAGAGGATTAGGTTAGTCTATGCATCAGATTAACGTTGGGTTTCTAACCCTGGCACAAGGCAGTCAGGGTATAAACATTCAGAGGAACAATTAAACTCACTGCATTGCTACTGTGCACTGCACAATTTTAGACTGTAAGGCCCATATTTATAAATTTGTTGCTCCGCATTTGCGTAATTTTTTGACACAAAAGTGGCGCAAATTGAAAATATAATTATGGCTTATATTTATACTTTTTTAGTGCTGCAATTGCGTAATTCCTTGATGCAAAAGTGGTGCAAACATACAAAATACAATAATATTTTGTAAATTTCCGTCGGCGTTGCATCAAAAAATGTATGCAAATGCGGCGCTAAAAAGTTTAAATATGGGCCTAAATATCTACTTGAATATGGCTGACCAAGGAAAGAGTACTTGCAAATTTTGTGATCTGGTGATTGAAGGTGATTTTCCTGTTGACAGGGAGCCAGTGCATGTCTCTCAGGTGCTTGTGATGTGGCAGTGGCGGAGGATGTCCAGGATGAGCCGTGCAGAGGCCTTCTGGACATGTTGTAGCCTTTTCTGGAGTTTGGCTGTGGTTCATGCATAGAGGGCATTGCCGTAGTCCAGTTTGCTGCTTACGAGGGCTTAGGTGACTGTTATGTTTTTCGAGGAGAGTCATTTGGAGATCTTCGGACCATGCAGAGGGTTTTGAAGCTGGAAGAGGAGATGGTGTTGACTTGCTGGGTCATGGATGGTGAGGAGCCCAGGATGAATCATAGGTTATGTGCGTGGTCAGTGGGAGTCGGAGCGGATCCAAGAGCGGCAGGCCACCAGGAGACATCCCATGCTGAGGGGGTGTAGCCGAAGATGAAGACCTCCGTCTTGTCAGAATTGAGTTTGAGGCAGTTCTCCATCCATTCGGCGATTTCCTGCACTCCTTAATGGAGGTTGGTCTTGGCGGATTCCTTGGAGAGGAAGCAGATCAGCTGGGTGCCGTCTGCATATGAGATGATGTTGAAGTTGTGAGATCGGATGATGTTAGCGAGCGGAACCTGAAGGAGGCTGGCCTGGCTTATAGAGGGTACCTGATGGCACTTACACCTTGTGCCAGGTCCAGTTATCCCTTATTAGTAGATTAGTAGTGTTCTAGCAGCTTAGGCCGATAGAGGTAGCTATAGCAGAGCAGCTTAGGCTGAACTAGGAGACATGCAAAGCTCCTACTATACCACTTCTATCATATAGGTACTATATCATTAGAAAGACACTACTCAGAGTTACTAAAAATAAAGGTACTTTATTTTAGTGACAATGTGGCAAAAATATCTCAGAGGATATACTCCCTTAGGAGGTAAGTAAAATACATAAAATATACACACAAACCAAAATCAGGTAAGTGAAACAGTCAGAAAGTAGTGCAAACACTGTAGAATACAATAGGATGCAATAGGCCTAGGGGCAACACAAACCATATACTAAGAAAGTGGAATGCGAACCACGAATGGACCCCTACGCTAGTGTAGTGTGTAGAGGGTTGCTGGGAGTGTAAGAAAACACTAAGGGTGTCCAAGATACCCCACCCCGAGACCCTGGAAAGTAGGAGTAAAATACTACTATTTCCCCAGAAACAAACTAAATTTGTGATAGAGGATTTTGCAAAGACCACAACAGACTGCAAAGCACTGAAGATGGATTCCTGGACCTGAGGACCTGCAAAGGAAGGGGACCAAATCCAAGAGTCATGAAAGTGTCCAGGGGGGCAGGAGCCCACTAAACCCCGGATAAAGGTGCAAAATGGCTGCTTTTGGATGGAAGAAGCTGAAGATTCTGCAACAACGAAAGAAGCTATGAATTTCTCCTTTTTGCAGAAGATGTCCCACGGAGTGCTGGAGGATGCAGAGTTGTTTCTTTGGCAAAACACCGCAAACAAACCTTACTAGCAGCAAGAGTGGAGGATGAAGAAAAAAGGTGCTGCCCAGGCCCAGGAAGGACCAGGATGTTGCCACTTGGGAGAGGAGACCGAGGGGGCCCTTATCAATATCAAGAGCCCATGCACAAGAAGGTAGCACCCACAAAAGTACTTGAACACGGGTTCAAGAAGTCTGAGCACAGCAGTCATCTCAACACTGCAAAAGAGGGTCCTGCGACACCAGAGATCAACTCAGGGAGCTGAGCATCACAGGACACAGTGCTGGGGATCTAGGCTTGGCTGCGCATGAAGGATTTCATGGAAATGTGCACAGAAGCCCTTGTAGCTGCAGTTCGCGCGGTTCACAGAACTACTGTCTGGAGAGGGGAGGTAAGGACATACCTCCTCCAAATTTGGACAGTTGGACCACTGAACAATGAGGGTCACTTGGGTCCACAACCTGTGTACCAGGGGCCACGCTCGTCAGGATGAGAGGGGTCCCAGAGTACAGGATGAAGGCAGGCAGCCCCTAAAGCATGCACCACCAGCAAACAGTCGAGAAAGCCGGAAGGATTAGGTGCTATAATGTCGCTGGTAGTCTTCTTGCTACTTTGTTGCAGTTTTGCAATCATCCTGGAGCAGTCTGCGGTCGATCCTTGGCAGACGTCAAAAAGATGCAGAGGAATTCTGGTGAATTCTTGCAAGTCGTTATCTGCGGAAAGGCCCACTGAAGAGACCCTAAATAGCCCTCAGAGGAGGATTGGCCACCTAGTCAGGTAAGCACTTATCAGGAGGGGTCTCTGATGTCACCTGTGGGCACTGGCCACACAGATGCCTCCTGGATCAAAGATTGCTGAAGTCTGGGACACACTGGAGGAGCTCTGGACACCACCTCTGGGGTGATGATGGACAGGGTAGTGGTCACTCCCCTTTCCTTTTTCCTGTTTCACGCCATAGCAGGGACTGGGGGTTCGCTAAACCGGTGTACACTGGCTTATGCAAGGAGGGAACCATCTGTGCCCTTCAAAGCATTTCCAGAGGCTGGGAGAGGCTACCCCTCCCCAGCCTTTAACACCTATTTCCAAAGGGAGAGGGTGTAACACCCTCTCCCAGAGGAAATTATTTGTTCTCCCTTCCTGGGTCTGGGCTGCCCAGACCCCAGGAGAGCAGAACCCTGTCTGTGGGATGGCAGCAGCGGTAGTTGCAGAGAAAACCCCAGAGAGCTGGTTTGGCAGTACCTGGGGTCCATAGTGGAGCCCTAGGAATGCATGGAATTGGCACCCCAATACCAGATTTGGCATGGGGGGACAATTCCACGATCTTAGACATGTTACAAGGCCATATTCAGAGTTACCATTGTGAAGCTACATATAGGTATTGACCCATGAGTAGTACACGTGTAATGGTGCCCCCACACTCACAAAGTCTGGGGAAATGGCCCTGAAATATGCAGGGGCACCTTTGCTAGTGCAAGGGTGCCCTCACACTTAGTAACTTTGCACCTAACCTTCAGCAAGTGAAGGATAGACATATAGGTGACTTATAAGTTACTTAAGTGCAGTGAAAATGCCTGTGAATAACATGTGCATTATTTCACTCAGGCTGCAGTGGCAGTCCTGTGTCATAGCTCCCTATAGGTGGCAAAAAAAATGTTGCATCCCATAGGGATCTCCTGGAACCCCAATACCCTAGGTACCTAGGTACCATATACTAGGGGATTATAAGGATGTTCCAGTGTGCCATTTAGAATTGGTAAAAATGGTCACTAGCCTATAGTGCCAATTTTAAAGGCAGAGAGAGCATAAGCACTGATTTTCTGATAAGCAGAGCCTCAGTGACACAGTTAGTCACTCCAGAGGTACACACATTCAGTCCACAAACTATGAGCACTGGGGTCCAGCCTAGCAGGATCCCAGTGAGACAGACAAAAACAAACTGACATACATGTAACAATGGGAGTAAAATGCCAGGCACAATGGTACTTTGCGACACAACCCCCCCAAACGAGGGACAATAAGGCTAACCTTGCCCAGATGAGTCTTCATTGTCTAAGTGGAAATATCTGAAGAGTCCATCTGCATTGGAGTGGGTACTCCCAGGTCTATGTTCCACTGTATAGTCCATTCCCTGTAGGGAGATGGACCACCTCAACAATTTAGGGTTTTCACCTTTCATTTGTTTAAGCCATAAGAGAGGTTTGTGGTCTGTCTGAACAATAAAGTGAATACCAAGGAGGCATCATCACAACAGTTTTCAGGGCCCAGACCACAGCAAAGGCCTCCCTCTCTATGGCAGACCAAAGCTTTTCTCTAGGGGTCAACCTCCTGCTGATATAAGCAACAGGTTGATCTTGGCCCTTAGTGTTAAGCTGTGATAGAACTGCCCCTACCACCAAGTCAGAAGCATCAGTTTGAACTATGAATTTCTTGGAGTAACAAGGGCTTTTAGGACAAGTGCAGAGCTCATAGCCTGTCTGAGCTCATCAAAAGCCTTTTGACAGCTAGCTGTCCATAATACCTTTTTAGGCATCTTTATGGATGTGAGGTCATTAAGAGGGGCAGCTATAGTGCCATAATTCTTTATGAACCTCCTGTAGTACCCTGTGAGGCCTAGGAAGGCTCTCACTTGGGTTTGAGTTGTAGGGGGAGCCCATTCCATAATGGTTTTGGATCTTCCCCTGCAGTGGTGCAATCTGTTCCCCACCTACCAGGTGGCCCAGATAAATCACTTTCCCCTGCCCTATCTGGCACTTTGAAACCTTGATAGCGAGGCCTGCCTTTTGCAGGGCCTCCAAAACATTTCACAGGTGGACCAGGTGATCATCCCAGGTGGAGCTAAAGACATCTAGATCATCTAGATATGTTGCACTAAAGGCTTCCAATCCTTGGAAGACTGTATTCACCAACCTCTGGAAAGTGGCAGGTGCATTTTTCAATCTAAAGGGCATAACAGTGAACTAACAGTGCCCTCCAAAGGTTAAAAATGCTGTTTTAGGTTTAGCATCTTCTGACAACTTAATCTGCCAATACCCTACAGTTAAGTCAAAAGTGCTTAGATACTTGGCAGAAGCCAGTGTATCTATCAGCTCATCTGCCCTGGGTATAGGGTGAGCATCAGTTTTGGTTACTTGATTGAGACCCCTATAGTCCACACAAAACCTAATTTCCTTTTTACCATCTTTACTGTGAGGTTTTGGGACAAGTACCACTGGGCTGGCCCAGGGACTTTCAGAATGTTCAATCATTCCCAGATCTAACATTTTCTGTACCTCTTGTTTAATGCAATCTCTGACATGGTCAGGCTGCCTATAAATCTTACTTTTGACAGGTAAACCCCCCTGGATAAAAAGTGTCCAGGGGGGGCAGGAGCCCACTAAACCCCAGATGAAGGTGCAAAATGGCTGCCTCTGAATGGAAGAAGCGGAAGATTCTACAACAACAAAAGATGCTAGGAACTTCTCCTTCATGCAGAGGATGTCCCACGGAATGCTGGAGGAAGGAGAGTTGTTTCCTTGGCAAAATACCGCAAACAAGCCTTGCTATCTGCAAGAGTCACGGTTAAAAAAAATGGGTGCTGCCCGGGCCCAGGAAGGACCAGGATGTTGCCACTTGGAAGAGGAGACAGAGGGGGCCCTCAGCAACATATAGAGCCCATGCACAAGAAGGTAGCACCCACAGAAGCACTTGAACATGGGTTAAAGAAGTCTGAACACAGCGGTCATCTCAACACTGCAAAAGAGGGTCCCACGACACCGGAGATCAACTCAGGGAGCTGAGCATCGCATGACAGAGTGCTGAGGACCTAGGCTTGGATGTGTATCAAGGATTTCATGGAAATATGCACAGAAGCACTTGTAGCTGCAGTTCATGCGGTTCACAGGATTACTGTCTGGAGAGGGAAGGCAAGGACTTACCTCCTCCACATTTGTACAGTTGGACCACTGGACAGTCAGAGTCACTTGGGTCCACCACCTGTGTTGCAGGGGTCATGCTCATCTGGATGAGAGGGGTCCTAGAGTACTGGTGATGCTGAAGTTTGGTGCCTGCTGGTGCAGGGGGAAGATTCCATGAACCCACTGGAGATTTCTTCGTGGATTCCAGTGCAGGATGAAGGCAGGGAGCCCCCAAAGCATGCACTACCAGGAAACAGTTGAGAAAGCTGGCAGGATTAGGCGCTACAATGTCACTGGTAGTCTTCTGGCTACTTTGTTGCAGTTTTGCAGGCTTCCTGGAGCAGTCAGCGGTCGATCCTTCACAGATGACGAAGAGAGCGGTGCAGAGGCACTCTGGTGAATTCTTGCAAGTCATTATCTGCGGAAAAGCCCACTGGAGAGACTCTAAATAGCCCTCAGAGGAGGATTGGCCACCTAGTCAGGTAAGCACCTATCAGGAGGGGTTTCTGATGTCACCTGCAGGCACTGGCCACTCAGAGGCCTCCAAATCTCCCTCACACCTCTGGATCCAAGATGGCAGAGGTCTGGGAAACAGGGGAGGAGCTCTGGGCACCACACCTGGGGTGGTGATGGACAGGGGAGTGGTCTCACCCATTTCCTGTGTTCAGTTTCATGCCAGAGCAGTGACTGGGGGTTCCCTAAACCGCTGTAGACTGGCTTATGCAAGAAGGGCACCATCTGTGCCCTTCAAAACATTTCCAGAGGCTGGGAGAGGCTACCCCTCCCCAGCCTTTAACACCTATTTCCAAAGGGACAGGGTGTAGCACCCTCTTTCAGAGGAAATTCTTTGTTCTGCCTTCCTGGGACTGGGCTGCCCAGATCCAAGGAGGGCAGAACCCTGTCTCTGGGGTGGCAGCAGCGGTATCTGCAGAGAAATCCCCAGAGAGCTGGTTTGGCAGTACCCGGGGTCCATAGTGGAGCCCCAGGGATGCATGGAATTGGCAGCCCAATACCAGATTTGGCATATAGGCATATAGGCATTGACCTATATGTAGTGCACGCGTGTAATGGTACCCCCGTAGTCACAACATCTAGGGAAATGGCCCTGAACTATGTGGGGGCACCATTGCTAGTGCAAGGGTGCCCTCACACTTAGTAACTTTGCACCTAACCTTCAGCAAGTGAAGGTTAGACATATAGGTGACTTATAAGTTACTTAAGTGCAGTGAAAATGGCTGTGAAATAATGCAGCTAGAAGTGTGAATACTGCTGTAACCATACGCAGACACGCATGGTTACGTTCTTCTGGATTTTAACCAGAAATACAGGAGGCAGTCCTAAATATGCCTTTTGATAAGAAATACCTGTTTGGTCCTGAGGTTAACACACAATAGAAAAACTCAGGAAGGACTCAGACACTGCTAACGCAATGGAAGCCTTTAATGCAACACCTTACAGAGGCTCCTTTCGTAAGCAGCAATTTAGAGGAGGATTCAAGCCACGATCTACAGAGGCTTCTACCTCCCAGCCTAAACAATGTCAATGACAGCAGTATCAGAGAGGGGGATTTAGAGGCTCTTATAGAGGCCACAACCCCACACATCTCCTGTGGGGGGCAGACTGCAGCAGTTCCACTCCCAATGGCAAAATATTACCACAGACCAATGGGTACTTTCAATTATCCGCAAAGGTTATTGCCTAGAATTGACTTCTGCCCCTCCAAACATTCCTCCACGTTATCACAGGTTGTCCCCAGAACACAATGTTCCATTACAAGAAGAAGTACAATCACTTCTTATAAAAGAGGCAATAGAATTATTCCCAAAATCTCAACAAGGAACAGGAGTATACTCACTATACTTCCTCATTCCGGAAAAAGATGGCACTCTCAGACCCTTTCTAGATCTCAGACCACTAAATCTATATATCCAGTCAGAGCACTTTCACATGGTAACTCTGCAGGATGTCATTCTACTGCTACAAAAACAAGATGACATAACTGCATTAGACCTCAAAGATGCATATTTCCATATACCCATCCATCCAGCTCACAGAAAATACCTAAGGTTTGTGAAAGCAGGAAAACATTACCAATTCAAAGTTCTATCATTCAGCATATCAACAGCTCCAACAGTATTCACAAAATGTCTAGCGGTAGTAGCAGCTTACCTAAGAAGGCAATATATATGTGTCTTTCCTTATCTAGACGATTGGCTAACAAAATCAGGCAATTTTTTACAATGTCAACAACACACTCAACACACAATAGAAACCCTACATACATTAGGGTTCACTCTCAACTACCAAAAATCCCATCTTCAGCCAGCACAGTTGCATCCTTACCTAGGTGCTATTCTCAAAACGCAACAAGCCTTAGCCTATCCAAATACACAAAGGATACAAGCTTTCCAAACCCTCACACCACAAATGCAGCCAAATCAACAATACAATGTAAGATTTATCTTGAAACTATTGGGAATGATGGCATCCTGCATAGGAATAGTACCGCATGCAAGACTAAACATGAGAACACTACAACAGTGCCTCTCAAAGCAATGGTCTCAAGCACAGAGTCAACTGCAAGATCTAGTGCTGTTAAACCGCCAAACGTACAGGTCCCTTAAATGGTGGAATCTCAGCAATTTAATGAACGGGCGGCCATTTCAAGACCCTGTGCCTCAGACCACAATAACAACAGATGCATTAATGATAGGTTGGGGATCTCATTTCAACAACCTTACCATGCAAGGGGAGTGGAATTCAAAGCAGCTAAATTATCACATAAACCATTTAGAATTATTAGCTGTGTTCCTTGCCCTAAAAGCATTTCAACCACTTCTCAAACACAAGACTGTCTTGATAAAAACAGACAATATGACAACTATGTATTACCTAAAGAAACAAGGCGGGACACATTCATCTCAACTCTCCCTTCTAGCCAGACACTATGGAAATGGGCAATTCAAAATCACATTCATCTACTAGCAGAATGCATCCCAGGAATACACAATCAGCTAGCGGATCTCCTAAGCAGAACACACCAACAGATACACGAATGGGAGCTTCACTCTCAGGTACTTCATCAGTACTTTCAAATGTGGGAGACAGCAGAAATAGACCTATTCGCAACAAGCGAAAACCCCAAAATGCCAAAACTTTGCATCCAGGCACCCATACCCTCTGTCCAAGGGCAATGCTCTATGGATCAACTGTTCAGGGATAGTTGCTTATGCTTTTCCCCCTCTCCCACTACTTCCATTTCTTGTCAGCAAAGTGCATCAGACCTCTCTCACCAGGATACTCATAGCCCCAATGTGGGCATGAGAACATTGGTACACAACACTCCTAGACCTGTCAGTAGTACCTCACTACAAACTTCCAAACATACCGGATTTGCTAACACAAAACAAAGGTAAAATCAGACATCCAAATTCCAGTACTCTCAACTTAGCGATTTGGCTCATGAAGTCATTGAATTTGGATCATTGCAACATCCATTATAATGCATGGAAGTTCTCAAACAAGCATGCAAGCCTACAACTAGACAATGCTATGCTTACAAATGGAAACAATTTGTTTCTTACTGTCAATCTAAAAATACTGACCCACTTACAGCTTCAGTACAAGATATTGTATGCTACCTACTTCATTTACAGAAGTCAAATTTAGCTTTCTCATCTATTAAAATTCATTTTACTGCCATATCAGCATATTTGCAAACTATACAACATAGCTCTCTCTTTAGAGTTCCAGTTATCAAAGCCTTCATGGAAGGACTAAAATGTATTATTCCACCTAGAACACCACCAGTTTCTGCTTGGAATCTCAATGTTGTACTCACAAGACTAATGAGCCCACCTTTTGAACCCATGCATTCCTGGGAGATTCAATTTCTAGTCTGGAAAGTTGCTTTCCTAGTAGCAAATACTTCATTAAGAGAAGTTAAAATTTCTGCCAAAGGTTGTATCACCTTTTCACGTTAACCAAACAATGTAATTGTCAGTCTTCTTCCCACAGAAAGACTCAACAGCAGAAAGAGCCCTTCACACTCTTGATCTTAAAAGAGCTCTAATGAATTATGTGGATAAAAAAAAGATTTTAGAAAAATTAAACAGCTTTTTGTTGCCTTCCAACAGCCACATAATGGTAATCCTATCTCGAAACAAGGATTAGCTAGATGGATTACAAAATGTATTTAAACATGCTACATTAAGGTACAACGACAAATTTTATTCACACCTAAAGCTCATTCCACTATGAAAAAGGGTGCCTCCATGGCATTTTTAGGAAATATACCAATGGCAGACATATTGAAAGCTGCCACATGGTCTACACATCATACATTTACAAAGCATTATAGTGTAGATGCATTTTCAAAGCAACAGGCCAGTGTTGGTTAAGCTGTCTTCAGAACATTATTTCATACAACTCAAACTCCTACAGGCTAGCCACTGCATTTTTGGGGAGAGCAACTGCTTTGTAGTCTATGCATAGCATATGTATCTGCAGCTACGCATGCCATTGAACGGAAAATGTCACTTACCCATTGTACATCTGTTTGTGGCATGTAGTGCTGCAGATTCATATGCACCCTCCCTCCTCCCTGGAAGCTTGAAGTCGTTGCAGATTTTGCTTATTTGTACATACATGTATACATTTACATTTGCATGGGCATCTATTTTTAGTTACTATTTTTACATACCATTTATATTCTTACACTCTATCACCTCCTTAGTGACACTGGGTAAGTGACATTTTCCATACTGCAGCTGCTGTGGTGCAGGATGGGGGATCCAACCCTAAAGTTGGGTGACTATACCCCTTTGGAGAGGCAGAGGTCCGTGCAGAGCTGCAGGGAAAGTGAGTCGCGCGGTACAGTGGCTGTGACCTACCCTCCGCTGCCGACCTGTAGCGTCCAGTCACTCGACTTTAGGGTCGGATCCCCCATCCTGCAATACAGCAGGTGCAGTATACATAATTATTCAGGATAGGAAACTATAATGTACGGTATATTGTTCCTTCCAGGTGTACGATAGCACATGCAACATTTGGGGCACACTCGAAAGGTAAAGAATAGGATGCCAAGACAATTCTTGTGGGTTCCCTATTTGGTTACTGAAGGGCCCTGCTTTTGCCCTGCCAGGCTCCTGTTTCTGAGTTTATTCTAGGTGCAGTATCTGCTTAAAACAGTATATCAGTGGTGTAGGCCCATAGCCAGAAGTCTATTGTTAGGGGGGCCTGGGCCTGTCCCTCACCTAGGATCAAACATTAAAACTGTGCTCTATAGGTGTATTATTTCCCAAATACTGGTTGTACTACTAGATAATGATCCCCAGAAAATTGTAATACAAGAATATCGAGGACAGAACATTTAAAGCTAAGTGCATGTAAGAAGAGTATAGATTTGCTATTCCTAATGCCACATCTAAATACCTGTATCTAATATATGTTGGGGAACCAGGTTTGATACTCAGCGTAGGCTGAACATCCTGTCATTCTGGACAAATCACATAATCTCCCCATGCCTACCAAAAAATGAACATGTCCTTGTGTAACATAACTGGTGCTCATGTAAAGTTCTCCAATACTTTCGATCAAGTTCACATGATTTAAGACTGCAAAAATAAACCAAAGGTTACAAGGACGGGATAGTTAGGCTCAAATTTTAAACATACAAAATCATAGAAATTCACCTGTTATAGTTAGAGTTATCTTGTGAGAAACTGGGGCTGATTGCAGAGGCCCCCTAACTTTTTGCCCCCATTTTCCACTTTATGCTGCTGTTTTCCTGACTCTGCTGGTGCCCTGGGTACTGCTAACCAGTCCCAGGGCCTGTGCTCTGTGTAAAATGGATATGCAAATTAGGCTAATTATAATTGGCTAAGTTAACCTACCTATAAGTCCCTAGTATATGGTAGGGCATGTAGGTTTAGGGACCACAGCATAGGTGGTGCACACCTAGGTGCATTGCTGAGGTGCCCAGTGTCATTTTAAAAGCAAGCCTGCCTTGCTGGCTGCTTTTAAATTAAAGTTATATGCAAATTCGACTTTGGAATTAAAGGTACTTCCAAAGTCTTAAACTACCTTATTTTTACATATAAGTCACCCCTAAGGTGTGCCCTATGTGCCCCTAGGGCTGGGTGCCATGTAACTATAAGCAGGGACTTTATAAAAATAGATTTATAAGCCCTGGTGAGGTAAAAACAGCCAAATTCGTTTTTCCCTCATTGAAGAAAATGGCCTTCATAGGCTAGAATGGGCAGACTTTATTTAAAATTTTAAAGTCTCCTTAAATGTTACATACCAAGAATTTGGTATCAAATTGATTGTTATAATAAATCCCACAACTTCCAGTTGTTGGATTTAATATAACTAGTGCAGGTAAAAAGTTTAGACTTTACCTAAAAAGTTGCCAATTTCAGCTCTGCATTGTTTTTGCTGCTGTGCTCTGATTGGCCAGCCTGCAGCAGCTTCTGCCAGGCTACTTTAATGAGGTGTGAAGTGGCCTGACTTCACACAAAGGAATGTGCTTGGGGGAGAGAATCTCCCCTCAGCAGATGGGGAAGCAGGAAGGGGGAGGGCTGCCAAACTGGTCTTCAAAGGCAGAGAAGGACATTTGCAGCACCCAGCAACACCCCCACATCCTGCAACCCCAGACAGCTAGGTGCCCCCTTGATTAGATTAGGAGAGGGCAGGAGAGGGGTGTGTTTATGATTTTTAGCCACACCAGTGGGTGGGCTCAGCCAGATCTCTCCTCTAAAAATCAGATTCATCCATTTTGGATTTTTAGAGACTGTTGCCTTCTGGGATGGATTTTTGCCACACTTCCCAGGAAGTGGTCATCACAGGGGGACGACCCTGTCCCTGATAGGAGGACCAGGGCCCCCCTGCTTTTCACCCAGGAGCAAGGATAAAACTGGCAGACCTGCACCCACGCCTCAGATCCCCTCCAGAATTCAACAAGAAAGGAACTAAAGAAGAAGAAGGACTGCCCTGCTGGACCCCTGGCCTGCACCTGGACCCTGCACTCAGAAAGACTGCACCAGCTGCACACTTGGGCTTCACCACAAGAAGGACTTTGCCTGGCTTCCACTGGTTCAAGGAGGGACTCCCTGTTTGCTACAGGTGAAAAATTGCTAACCAGAGTCCCCTGCACCAACTCCTGAAAAAGTGACCAGCTGACCACTGCCCAGTGGCCAAAAAGGAGTTTGCGCCAGGTGCACTCTGGGAGTTGAAGTCCGCACTTCCCAAGGACCATCACAGAACTTCTGGACCCTTGGGGTGAGCTGTGGACCCCAAAAGAACCTTAAAAGAACATCTGGGTGAAGCCCCAGAAGTTTGGAAAAGATTGGAGAAATTTTAGAAAAAAGCTCCATAAAGTGACCGACTCGACGCGGAAATTCTAGCCGGCTTGCCTCAACCGCGACCCGGCCTGACTTCGTGGTTCGTCCCGGTCAAGAAAAACATCAGAAAAAGAGACTAAGTCCGAACGTAAAAAGTTGACCGGGACCTTCCAGCCATCGTATCCGAGAAGGGCTCCACGGACGTCGGATCAAGATCCAGGTTTACCCCGGTCGAAGGATTTTCATCTCGAAAAAACGACTAAGTCCGAAGGTAGAAATCACCACCGAGGAAACCGACTTCGCGTATCCGGACAAGGGCTCCAGGAGGTCGGATCCAACTGGCAGGTTCGTCCCGGTGAAGAAAAACGTCAAAATAAAGACTAAGTCAGAAGGTAACTTTTTAACCGAGGCCTCCCGCGACCTGTAGCCGAGCAGGGCTCCATCGCGGTCGGCCTGAAAGTTTGACTTTGTCCCGGTCCTGGTGCAACCAGATGACCCGATTGGCGCTTTTTGTTTCTATGCGCTAGAAAATAATAATACTTTAAAAATTCATATCTCCGGTTCCCCTGAACCGATTTTAATCGTTTTTGTGTCATTTTAAAGATAAAAATATAAGCTATTTTTATAAATTGGTTTTGGATTTTTAAACTGTTTCCTGTGTTTTATTTAATTACTGTTTTGTGATATTTGAATGCTTTACACTTTGTCTCCTAAGTTAAGCCTTGACGCTCGATGCCAAGCTACCAAGGGTAGAGCTGGGATTAATTTACTGAGACCTAACTGTACTTTTGTGGAGGTTTGTGGCTTGTTGCTAGGTGTAGGTACCTACCTGCCCTATCAATAACCCATTTTCCAACATAATTGGAAGCAGCGACGGGATCCTGTACTTGTGTTCAATATCACGTTACAGTTTTAGGTAAAACAAATTAAAAATCCTTTAAATTGTCCTAGTGCAAAAATTGTTTTTAATTTTTAATTTGGATTAATTTCAATTATTGAATTTTTGTAATTTTTCTAAATTCTTGTTTCCAATTTTTGCAAGAAGTTTTTGTTGACACAAAACTAGGGAACCATGGAGCTTGATCTGGCTAGCCTACCCACACTGACAGTAGTCCAGCTTAGGGGGTTGTGTATTGAGAGGGGGTTGCCTGCAACCACTAATCTCAGGAAGGAAATCCTGATTAAATCCCTGACAGCATGGGCTGAGGCCCAAGAGGTAGAGACAGAGGAAGCTCCAGAGGAGGAACCAAAAGAGGATGATGCTAACTCTAACCACTCAGGGGAGGAAAGGCATCAGACCCCAAGTGAGGAAGAAGAGGAACGGTCCTCACTGGACACAGTCACTAGGGGCAGACCCAAAGCTAGTGGTAGGAAGAGGGTCCTTTCAGGAGGAGAGAACCCATCCATCAGGGAAAGAGAGCTGGAAGCCCAGCTAGCCTACATAGCTTTGGAAGCAGAGAAGCTGGCCCTAGAGAAGAAAAAGTGGGCATACAAAGAAAAAAGAGATGGAAGCAGCGATAAAGATGTTGAGGTGTCCATGGGTGGGGGAGTTTGCCCCAGATTACCCAAGGGGGTAGTTCCTGCTTATATAGAGGGGGATGACATAGATAAGTGGCTAGGGGCCTTTGAGAGGGCACTCCAAATGAGAAGGGTTAAGCCTCAATACTGGGGTTCCCTTTTGTGGGAGTTGGTCCCCAACTCAGGGAGGGATAGGCTTCTGACCTTAAGGGGGGAGGAGGCAGATTCATACCCTAGTATGAAGAGGTGCTTAGTCAAGAAGTTTGGTCTGACCCCAGAGCAATATAGAATGAAGTTCAGGGACACCCAGAAGGTCAGTACCCAGTCTTGGGTTGACTTTGTGGACACCTCACTAAAGGCACTAGAGGGCTGGATTATTGGCAACAAAGTAAATACTTATGAGGGGTTATACAATCTGATCATGAGAGAGCACATCTTGACCAATTGTATCCAAGAAAGGTTACGCCAGCATCTAGTGGACTCTAAGCTGACCAACCCTAGAGAGCTAGGGGAGGCAGCTGATGAATGGTTGAGAACCAGGGTGGTTGTCAAGTCCCAGGGGGGAGACTCCAATAAGGGGGGGACAGGTCGCCAAAAACATAAGGAGGGAGGTGGTAAGCCCACCACAGAGACTCCCTCTGTACCCCAGAACCCTAAGAAGGAGGAGAGTAAATCCCACTCCCACTCTGACATGCAGAGACAGGGAGACCCAGGGTTAAAAAAGCTCTTGGACAGTAGGGCTTGCTTTGACTGTCAGCAGACAGGTCACTTCAGAGGAGATGCAGCCTGTCCAAAGAAGGTGGTTAGCACTGGGCTGTCCAGTGTAGCCATAGAGGAGGATTCCTCAGATGATGAAGTCCTCCTAGCATTGTGCTGGGAGACAGGACCAGATGGTAAGCTGGTGATCCCTGAGGGTGGGAGTAGGCACTTCCACCACATTCAAGTGAATGGGATCCCTACCACTGGCCTGAGAGACACCTGTGCCAGTCACACTGTAGTGAGTGACCGGTTAGTGACCCCAGACATGTATGTCCCAGGAAAGACAAAGAAAGTCAGGATAGCCACAGGGGAGGTCACCTCCAAACCTGTAGCCATAGTGCCCCTAGAGAGGGAGGGTATCCTTGACTGGATTAGGGTGGTAGTCAGTGCTGACCTTCCCCTAGATTGTATCCTGGGCAATGACCTCCCAGAGGTGAGTCTGGTCACAGATGGGGTGGTCGCCCAGGGCGCCCCCCCTACCCAAAGTCCTGGGGAGTCAGTCCCTACAGTTAGGAGACAGGGGTCCCCAAGAAAAGGAAAGAAGAAAAGGAAGGGTAGGCCACTCTTAAAGAGAGTTCCAAGGAGCCAAAGGCCTTCTGCCCCAGTAGGGGGGGAGCCCAGAGTTGGCACTGGTGAGGCCTCACCTGACCCCAAGGAAGTCCTGAGTAGTCAGGCAGCTGTCCAGATGCAAGGTGTTGCCCCTGCACTGACAGAAGGGAGAGTGGAAGGAGGGTGTCTGCCACAGGAGGTGGTAGCCCCCCACTCTAGACAGCAAGAGGGGTACCAGGACCCCAAAGATGCCCCTAAAGCAGCTCAGCCACCTGTCAGTGGAGAGCTTAGGGTGTGGTTCTGGGTACTGACAGCTGTCAGTAGCCTCTGCTGGGTGCTAGCCTTCCTGGCAGCACTGTACTTGGCCTGGGAGGCAGACCCCAAGGCCAATAGCAAAGTAGGCCCCCTGACCCTGTTGGTCATGGTGGGGTTGCTCAAGTGTTGGGTGACCTCTTTGGGTAAGCTAGATCTTGCCCTAGCAAAGTTAGGAGTAGGGGAGGTGGGCACCTCACTACCCAAGTTGGCAGAGAGAGAGGAGGAAGACCCCCCTAGAGGGAAGTTTCAGTTTGGGTTGGGTCCTTTTACTGTTGGGATGGCTTCACTACCCAGAGGGAGTGACCCTGACAGGAGGATATAAGGCAGAGTAGGCCCTGCAAAGGGACAGCCAGTTTTCTTCACTGTCTTCCTCGCCTAACAAGCCAGGAAGACTCTCCCAGGGTTGGGCTGAGTCTCCTGGGCGTGTGGGCTGGGGGGGGGTTGTGTGAGAAACTGGGGCTGATTGCAGAGGCCCCCTAACTTTTTGCCCCCATTTTCCACTTTATGCTGGTGTTTTCCTGACTCTGCTGGTGCCCTGGGTACTGCTAACCAGTCCCAGGGCCCGTGCTCTGTGTAAAATGGATATGCAAATTAGGCTAATTATAATTGGCTAAGTTAACCTACCTATAAGTCCCTAGTATATGGTAGGGCATGTAGGTTTAGGGACCACAGCATAGGTGGTGCACACCTAGGTGCATTGCTGAGGTGCCCAGTGTCATTTTAAAAGCAAGCCTGCCTTGCTGGCTGCTTTTAAATTAAAGTTATATGCAAATTCGACTTTGGAATTAAAGGTACTTCCAAAGTCTTAAACTACCTTATTTTTACATATAAGTCACCCCTAAGGTGTGCCCTATGTGCCCCTAGGGCTGGGTGCCATGTAACTATAAGCAGGGACTTTATAAAAATAGATTTATAAGCCCTGGTGAGGTAAAAACAGCCAAATTCGTTTTTCCCTCATTGAAGTAAATGGCCTTCATAGGCTAGAATGGGCAGACTTTATTTAAAATTTTAAAGTCTCCTTAAATGTTACATACCAAGAATTTGGTATCAAATTGATTGTTATAATAAATCCCACAACTTCCAGTTGTTGGATTTAATATAACTAGTGCAGGTAAAAAGTTTAGACTTTACCTAAAAAGTTGCCAATTTCAGCTCTGCATTGTTTTTGCTGCTGTGCTCTGATTGGCCAGCCTGCAGCAGCTTCTGCCAGGCTACTTTAATGAGGTGTGAAGTGGCCTGACTTCACACAAAGGAATGTGCTTGGGGGAGAGAATCTCCCCTCAGCAGATGGGGAAGCAGGAAGGGGGAGGGCTGCCAAACTGGTCTTCAAAGGCAGAGAAGGACATTTGCAGCACCCAGCAACACCCCCACATCCTGCAACCCCAGACAGCTAGGTGCCCCCTTGATTAGATTAGGAGAGGGCAGGAGAGGGGTGTGTTTATGATTTTTAGCCACACCAGTGGGTGGGCTCAGCCAGATCTCTCCTCTAAAAATCAGATTCATCCATTTTGGATTTTTAGAGACTGTTGCCTTCTGGGATGGATTTTTGCCACACTTCCCAGGAAGTGGTCATCACAGGGGGACGACCCTGTCCCTGATTGGAGGACCAGGGCCCCCCTGCTTTTCACCCAGGAGCAAGGATAAAACTGGCAGACCTGCACCCACGCCTCAGATCCCCTCCAGAATTCAACAAGAAAGGAACTAAAGAAGAAGAAGGACTGCCCTGCTGGACCCCTGGCCTGCACCTGGACCCTGCACTCAGAAAGACTGCACCAGCTGCACACTTGGGCTTCACCACAAGAAGGACTTTGCCTGGCTTCCACTGGTTCAAGGAGGGACTCCCTGTTTGCTACAGGTGAAAAATTGCTAACCAGAGTCCCCTGCACCAACTCCTGAAAAAGTGACCAGCTGACCACTGCCCAGTGGCCAAAAAGGAGTTTGCGCCAGGTGCACTCTGGGAGTTGAAGTCCGCACTTCCCAAGGACCATCACAGAACTTCTGGACCCTTGGGGTGAGCTGTGGACCCCAAAAGAACCTTAAAAGAACATCTGGGTGAAGCCCCAGAAGTTTGGAAAAGATTGGAGAAATTTTAGAAAAAAGCTCCATAAAGTGACCGACTCGACGCGGAAATTCTAGCCGGCTTGCCTCAACCGCGACCCGGCCTGACTTCGTGGTTCGTCCCGGTCAAGAAAAACATCCGAAAAAGAGACTAAGTCCGAACGTAAAAAGTTGACCGGGACCTTCCAGCCATCGTATCCGAGAAGGGCTCCACGGACGTCGGATCAAGATCCAGGTTTACCCCGGTCGAAGGATTTTCATCTCGAAAAAACGACTAAGTCCGAAGGTAGAAATCACCACCGAGGAAACCGACTTCGCGTATCCGGACAAGGGCTCCAGGAGGTCGGATCCAACTGGCAGGTTCGTCCCGGTGAAGAAAAACTTCAAAATAAAGACTAAGTCAGAAGGTAACTTTTTAACCGAGGCATCCCGCGACCTGTAGCCGAGCAGGGCTCCATCGCGGTCGGCCTGAAAGTTTGACTTTGTCCCGGTCCTGGTGCAACCAGATGACCCGATTGGCGCTTTTTGTTTCTATGCGCTAGAAAATAATAATACTTTAAAAATTCATATCTCCGGTTCCCCTGAACCGATTTTAATCGTTTTTGTGTCATTTTAAAGATAAAAATATAAGCTATTTTTATAAATTGGTTTTGGATTTTTAAACTGTTTCCTGTGTTTTATTTAATTACTGTTTTGTGATATTTGAATGCTTTACACTTTGTCTCCTAAGTTAAGCCTTGACGCTCGATGCCAAGCTACCAAGGGTAGAGCTGGGATTCATTTACTGAGACCTAACTGTACTTTTGTGGAGGTTTGTGGCTTGTTGCTAGGTGTAGGTACCTACCTGCCCTATCAATAACCCATTTTCCAACATATCTCAAATAACTATAACTCATGTTCTAAGATAACTATAACTCGTGCCCCCAAAGAATTTATTGCAATGTTCCCATCATATCGCCACAGCATGTCATCAATTCTTGTTGGACAGGACATCATGCTGCATGAATGTGGTGGGTTTTAACTGCTTTAGGGCAGATGATACGTTGACCTCCACTACATTACCTTCACAGTGCGGTGCACTTCAACAGGTCATCCACAGTGTTGGAAAAGAAAACATTTTCTTTTCCAAAATCAAAGTCAGTGTGCAAAGGAAATGCATCCCATAAGTACCAGGTGTGATTTTTGTTTTGCTGCATTGAGCAGCACACTGTGCACACTGATGTTACACAGCAAAATGAAAGTGAAAGCAGATCACACTAATGCAATTTGTAGAGATCTAAAAGTGTCCAGCCATCCAGCCATTCATACACTTCTCTTGTTAACGGTAGTACGCAACTTGTGTGACTGATTTTCACCTGTGAAATGAAAGGATCCCCTAGGCCCCTAAGACACAAGGAAAGTTTAAGATTTTGCCATGCAAATCGACTGATTCTGGTGATGTGGGTATCTGTGATGGTTAGGCCAAGACTCAGTGGCACTCAGAGAAACCTTTCAGGCTCAAACGTTTTTGAATCAAGGTGCCAAGAGAAGTCTGGGGTTGTGTAGCTTGCATGTATTCTGAGAATTGTTCTTACCAAGAAAGGCCGGCAAATTCCCCAATTTTGCTAAATCACAGATTTTCCCCATATTTCTCTGAAGGAAAATGAAGGGATCTGTGAAGATTCATACAATTCCTACCTCTCTTCTTTCCCACACTTCTCCCAATAAAATCACTACCCAAATGTTCACCAAATATTTTGCATTTAGTACATTAGTTACATAGGACCGCATACTAGCAATTTATATGCTATGACCACAATTTAGATAAAGATAAAGCAGAATTTGAAAGGAGTTAAGAAAGTTAAAAAAGCAGGTTCATGCTACACGTAACATACATTACATTATACAAAAATCAGAACATATTAGTCAATGTTCTGCAGAGATGTCTAGAGAGGTCAATTATAACACAAATGCTTTGAGCATCAAATACTGTAATTATTGTTTCCATGTTATTTGGTTCAAGGAGAGGAATCCTCAGCATTTTAACTCTGGCAGTGCTATCTAGATGTTAAACCAATTATTAAATATAGGCCCATATTTATACTTTGTTAGCACTGCAGTTGCGCCGCTTTCTGATGCAAAAGCGGCGCAAACTTACAGAATACAATTGTCAAAAAGTGGCACAAATGCAGCGCAAAAAATATATAAATATGGGCCATAGTGTGTTACAGCATCCCCTTGTGACATGGCATGCTGTATTATGTCATTTACGATTCCCACTACTGCTAGTTAGGGTGATTGCACACCTCTGCCGCAGGCACATCAGTGCAAACTATGTGGCTCCTTCAAACAAAATAACAATCTGTAGATGAGATACCTAATCTCACCAGGCTATATTTCACAATAAGCCAATGTAAACTGGAGCAATGCTAGTCAAATATAACTTGTACCTGACAAGTGATAAATATGCCCCCACAAAAGGCTAATACAAACACCATGCCTTATAGAAATCTGGAGTTTCCTGATTGGAAATTGCTTCTGAATGACTGGTAGGTGTGGGTTTCCTATCAGCTCCTCATATACAACACTATAGTGTCCCACAGAGGTCCATCATATCCCCTCTACCCAAGCTAGTTAAATCATTCAACTTCACCTGTTACAACTATGAGAGTAACACACAAATCAGTTCTAAAAATGGATGGTCTGAAAGATCTAAACAATTTAAATCTTGATGACCCCCTTTGGGCTATAAACACATGCATGATGAGTAACCATCTAAAGCTAAACACCCCCAAGACAGAGCGTATAACCTGCAGACAGTGACAAAAATACCAGCCTACTGCTGTATGGCCTAAAGAACATGAGGCCCCTTCAGCAATATCAAGAGAAGTCAGAAACCTACGGGTAACCATGGATTTACACTCATATTTAATGCTGCATGTTAACAACGTAAGACAGAGTGCCTTCTACACAATGAAAACACTAAATTGCATTGTCCCATAACTTGAATACCAACAGAAACCGCAAGCCATCCTCATACTCATAATCTTCAAGCTTGACTGTGCCAACAGGCTATACCCTTGCAAACCCACATTCATAATATGCAAAATACAACTCATCCAAAATACTGCTGCAATATGTCTTCTCTGCCTTCACCCAAGAGAACACAGCTGCAGTCTTAAAATCACTCCGCTGTCTATCTATAGCAAGAAAGGTAATGTTTAAGGAACTTTGCATTATTCACAGAGCCTCCAAGGAAAGTGAACGCTATACTTACAGGCTAAATTCAAGAAATACAAATACATCAGGACACTGAACTCTAGGCCTGCACCATTTATCATACCACCTTAACATAAATACTCCATAAGAGGCACTGGTTTCTCAGCACAAACAATAAAGCTCTGGGGCTCCCTACCAGCCAGTATTGAAGCATTGAGGGTAAACACTTCAGGAGAAAGTTGAAAAGATGGCTATTTCCAAAGCAACTGCACTAACACACATCTCTGCAACAGAACCTGGAAAGACAGTTGCATCCTCAAATTCAATCTTCAGCTTACAATCAACCCAACTAGCAAACGACTTTCAGTAGGCAGGTAAGTTAAGTAGGGCTGACCTATGCTTCACTGTGGTATTATTACGTAGTTATAAGTTCACACAAAACAGTTCTGACCCACACTAATACTAAAAGCATAACACTCAGTGGTCGGCAGTCAACAGTAACTTACAACTCTTACATTCACATAAGTCGTATCTGCTGTTAGGGTTGTCCATCTCGAGTACTGTGCAGCCGATACATAGGGGCAGGCGAAGAATTCAGCTCTGCCGGTGTGGGTTATGGAGTTTTGCCCAATCTGAACTCTTGCAGAGTTCTAAAAAACTTTTCAAAGTGATGCAGAGCAGTTTTTCTCTCACACAGCTTGACAACGTTAAGTTGGCGAGTGCAAGTGAGAGAAATCTCTATATTGGTGAGTGCAAGCGAGATTTCTGAACACGGGCAGTCATGGCAGGTCACGACCGCCAGGGTTAAGAAAGCTGCTGCTCACGTTGAGGAAGCTGCTGCTCAAGTAGAAAACCTACTTTAGTGCCAGAAAGACGTTAGCAGCCTCTGGTGCTATGCGTAATGCCGTTCGTGCTGATTTTAGAGTGTGGGAGAAACTCTTGGTGCTGAAAATCAGTGCGAGCACTGCGACTTACCCAAACTATGCAGCTCACACAACTCCGCATAGAGTGGCAGAGTTTTTGTTGGCACTTCTCCGAGTTCCGTGTAGCAGAACTCTGCGAACTCTGCCCTCTGCCTACCATTAAACCAACCATGACTGAATGAACAGGCATGAAATAACTGAAGAGATCTGTCACAAATAGTGGGTCACTTCAAGGACTTTATTCTAGTTCATGGGTGCAGGTCCCAAATTTCTATACACTGTGGCTGCTTCTTTACATCTCACACTGGCTCACAGATATGAATTGATAGATACACATCCCAGCATCTCTAGCCACCTATCTCTCCCTCCAACAATGCCAGCTCTGGCTCACAACTTTACTCTAAGGTCAGATTTATTAAGATTTTGTGTTTTGCTTGTACCACTTTTGTGGTGCAGCCCACCTCAAAATCATTTTTGGTATTTACAAAGCAAAGTAATGCCCCCTTGTGTGTGATTTGTAGTTTAGTAAATACAAATTAAAGCAAGGCAGCACATATCATTGCATTGAGTTACCTTGTTTTGGAAAGGAGTTCCATGGATAGAGTATGGGGTCCTCATACATCCACCTACGAATGTGGTGCATTCCCAGATTTACTAAAGCTAGTAAACTTGCGAATGCAACTCAAAGGATAGTGATTATGCTATACGGTTTTGCACATCCCTATATAGCTAAAAGTTAGGGTAAGTATACTCTGATCAAGCGAGGCAGTCCCTGAATGTGGTGCTCACATGGTCACAACACCCAACCACCTAGGGTGAGACAATCGTGTTGCGGGAACAGTCCAAAAAACTTTCAAAGATGGTATTGAAGCACATACAGAAATGAACACTTCAGTCAAAAGTTCAAGTTGCTTCTTATCTGTTTATTCATCCAAAATCTTCACAGCATAAAACATAGTACTTTCTTCAAGAGACAGCGGACACGTGCTTTTTATCCACAGGACTTTTTCAAGCCTGCAAAATGTACAAATTGGGACTGAATTAAATGTAAAGAAGTATACCCAGAAAGGCTATCAGCCCACAAACAACACAAGAAATGTGTATTTCTCGTACTGAAAAAGAATGTGATGAAATAGTAATAGCAAATGCCTGTGCGCAGGGAAAAAGAAAATAAATTAGGTGAATGATGTGAATGAAAGGACCATATTACTATACTGGATATCAGAGAAGTTTATGATGAAAGGTAATATCAACATTTTCATGAATAAGCCTAGCAATGTCCTACAAGAAATCATGAAAGACTAAAGTCAAGTCCCAGGACATAGGTGCCACTCAAATCACATAAACCGAAAGAAGTGGTGTTATGCTGTAATAACTGAGATAAATGTGTAAGGAAGAAAACACAAAAATACCTAAAAGCTGTGTAGGTCAAGTAAGCAGTAAATCAGAAACCGAGTGCTGTTTAATAATCACTCAGATTGACGTTCCCCAAAAACTGCAAACAAAGCAATACTTGTGGAAGGGCAAGAACTTTGCATAATGCGTGCCAAATCCAGTCATCAGGCATCCTGAGCCCACCACACACTCACTGAAGCGAAGATACAGGGAAAAAGTGAAGTGTCAAAAGTGCAGAGTGATGAGCAGTATCAAACCATCTAGGGAGAGTGAGTCCAAAAAATGGTGCCCCTGAAATAATTAAGATAAATGTCACCTATTACTCTAGTTGGCAATAGGAGCAAAACAACTGCATACTATCCACCCCACGTGATGCACACAAACCAACCTAGGACACACCAATGGACTGATTATGACCTTCGCAGACGGGATACTCCGTCACAAACATGACAGATATGTTGTCCACCCTATTACACGTTCCATTATATCCTATAGAACTTGTAAAACAGGGGGAGTAGGATATTCATCACGTTTGTGACAGAGTATCCCTTCTGCCAAGGTCATAATCAGGCACCAAGAGTTGGATATGCTAAGCATCACTAAGAATTCAAAATTATTGGCACTGTGCGTGGTTGCCTTAAGTATGTAACTGATAAGGGGCCATGATACCCCTGCCAGATACAAACTAATGCCAAAACAGTGCTAGGACCATTCCTCTAAATTGCAGGTGGGGCATCTGCCATAAAAGACGTGCATAACAGCAGGATGGTGCAATCTTAAGTAATAGGCAGACTTACTATCACTATTTTTGCCAAAGTGTCTGAAAATAACATAGTTGCAAATGACTTTGCAATTAATTCAGGACCGTGATAAGCCGAAAGAAACAGGATAGAATTGAGAAAGTTCTGAGTTCTGGCACATGCTAACCCCCGTTACTGTTCCAATATGTTACCCTAAACAGCACCCAGTTTCTGATTTATTTCATTCTTGACATACCACAGTTTTAAAGTATTTTTGTGGAACTGGAACTATTAAAATGAAACCTTAGACCAGACAGTGCTAATGTGCAAAAATGATAAATAATGAAGTAATACTATTAAAACGTGATGAATTAAACTGAATAATTTTTGTTTCCTTGCCACCATTTAGTCAATATTAGTGTATAATTTAGGCCTCTTCATTGCCTACTTCCAGTGACCCTGTCTGTACAACAGAGAGATTGTCACATAGTTCACTTTAAGAAATCCTCACTTTGCAGTAAAGAAAGAAAAGTAAACAACATCTCCACAATAAGCATCAATTTGTCAGAAGACGGCATGACATTTATGCAACCTGTTCTGGAACATGCAGCAAATGTGACAAGATAAAACTAAAATGTAAATGCATTTTTATTGCTCAATCATCTTCTAAAACTCTGCACCCCGATACTATGTCAGGTGTGTTGATCAAGATTCTTCTGGGCTGGCCTAGCCCTCAAATGACCCCTTTTGGCTATGGCCCGTAGTAATGTGGAAGGACACTGGTGATATCCCTATGACATTCCAGAAAAAAAAAAAAACCCTCAAAGCCCAAGTTTAGTGTGGCTGTAAACTTTCACCATATTGAAAATACCCTGACACTTGGCAGTTTGGGTCTGTTTGCAATAATACAAACAGGAACTACTGAAAACATAGGTAGGGTCCACCCCCGAAAATTTTACCCCATTTGTTAGGGGGTGCCCATCAGCCTCTTTCACCCACTAGCTGGTGCCAGGCATAGGTATGGCACCCCAAGGCACTAGGACAGAACTCTTTCTGGACTTGTGAAAAATTAGAAGAGAAGTGAACCTTTTGTCTGTGACCTAAGAGGAGCCCTGAAGGACTGAACCTGCTCCTTCTTGTGCCAAGAAGAAACAAAGATGTGGACTCCAGCGGTCAGTTAGTTGACCTCCTATGTGGCTACAGGGACACAACAACCTGCAAAAGTCTTTTCAACTGGAGTGCCCAACTGACCAGTAGCAACTAGACTTGATATGGACCTTTCTGATGGCCTCTGCTCGACCAAGTCCTGGCCCCTTGTCATGGTCCATTTTAGTTTGCCTGGGTAAAGGGGTTTAGCTTGGCTTTGACTTGCAGGCCTATGGCCTTTTACCTAGATAACATGCTCTGTTTTTATTATTCAGTTTTATTAATTTTAGCATTGCTTTCATTTGAAGTGAAATGTTTTGTTTCCTAATCGGTTGCCATTCTGTGAAAGCGTCATTATCAGTAAAGTACGTATTAGATTGTCATAATGTTTTTTTGCTTTATGTTGACAAAGAACAGAATGTGAAAATGTCAGGCTTTTGTTATGATATTGCAGATACAGGTTTGTGCACACAATCTAGCGCTTAGGTACATACCCATGTCAGGATGTCTGCATGAACAATAACATATGCCTCACAAAAACACCTTGTGAGACCAAGGCCATTAGAGAGGATTCCATTGAGGATATTCCATCTATACTGCACGTCACTTTGCAACAGACCTCAGCCTCTGTATCTCTACGAAGCCTGATTTGGAGACTAGAGGCCGACCTAATCCTAAAGTAATGGGGGTTGGGACACTTCTCATGGAACACATCATGGGTAGATTAGGTTTATCATGCCTTGCTCTCTTTAGGGTAGAAAATACGCTTTAGGGAGGAATTAGCATATTCATGTTCATTGCTATATGTTGGGGCTGTTCATATTTACATTGCTCATTTTCACAATCCTGATTTTGTTGCCAATATCTTAATCATTGCATGCTTATGCATATTATCACCGATTGCAGTCTTTAGAATAAATGTATTGAAAACTATCCTGCATCTTCTTTCCTGCTTGTGTGTGTGTGTAAGAGACATATTGCTGTCGATAGAAAAGGGTGAGACTTGTTTCACCGTTATTTTCCCTGAGAGAGTCTTCCAGAGTCCATGTGCTCGGCTGCTAGAAATCACCTTTACTATTTGGGTTTTGGTGAGGTGCTGCTGGAGAGCTGGAAGGTCTGGGCTGACAGTTGCCAATTGGTGTAGGAGTGACTCAGTCGCTTACAAGCAGAAGTGGTGCTGTCTCTAATCTGGCAGTGTATAACCACATCTGGTTTTGTTAAAAATGTTTAATAAAAAGATGTTGGAACAAAAGCTCTGCTTCCATATTTTCCACCTTTGGCACACATATCACATACAAGAATAGCAGTATTATGCTGCAATCAAAAAAATGACTGAGACTGGTGGAATGTATGAAGGTCAAAGATTAAATCATACATCCATGCATTATGAGGTGTTGCAATAAAGAGTTGTATTTACCATACCCAATGAATACAGATACTCCTGGGTGATAATTTCACTTACTGTAGTACATTTCTGCTAAAGTAAGTTTTGCAGGGTAAAATGAGGCATGTAATGCAAATTGAGTATTTATAGCATCACATTCTGCATGTTTTGCTATTTTATTGGATACTTTCTAATGATCATTTTTGGCAGATGTGACCCGCTGAGCTATGCCAGGGTAAATGAGTGAGATTGTGATAATCAGTGCACAACTTAGAAGTCCTATTGCTGTATAAACTCATGTTGCACATAAATCAGACTTTTCCCACAGTCAGAATCAGATGGAAGTGTACACCTAGCCATACATGATCATATAGCAGCAAGTACTACGGAAGAAGAACCATGTAAAGTTAATTATCCATGTTTCCTCATGATAAGCATTACTGTGTAGTCTTTACTGGTCTTTAAGATGATTCAAATCAATTTATTTTCAATAACAGTACTGGGCAAATGATGAAAGCATCAAAATTACATGTTAATGTACAATAAAGCAAGCATTCTGGTCAGTCCCCCTTGTCAAAAAAAGTTTATTGATAATAGTAGTGGGACTTCTGGTGTGCACTTTCATCATTTCCATAATAAATCTGGTTTCTGTGAGGCAATGAACATTTGTGTTTGAGGGAGGGTTTTTTGCTGTAGTGGTGAGCGATATTCTCAAGCACTCCAGTATCCCAAGAAAGCCTAGGTTAGGTTTCAGATATCCAACGACACCTCAAGGATCCTGCTGTGCCTGTCCTGGTAAGGAAAAAGTGGATAGATTTCGCCTGGTAGGAGCTGTGGACTATGATAAGGGCATATCAGAAAGATACTGGAGGATTTGAGGGTGCAAACTCTGCCTGTTTCATTCATGATTTTCCAGAGAAGTTGGACACATATGCAGCACAGAACTTAACTAGCATCAAGGCATCTGCTGAGTGGTGGGTATCCCTAAGAACTAAATTCTGTGTTTGTTCATTCATGACACCCACCATTTCCTACAAAAGTACATCCCTGGGCAGGCCATCGATTATCAACCAAGTAGCATCAGGAAATGGTGAAGCCAGGATGCACCAACTGTTGAGGACAGATACGACCCTGGAAAGACATATGGGAAAGGCCAAGGGGGGGAGGGTTGATGTGTCTTGAAGGCTGTAGGCAGTTGAGATATGTTACCAGCATACAGCAGTTGATTGAAAAACTGCAGATGACTTTCTGAGTCAGTCTGGGAATCACTTTGAAAGGGTTTGGCAAGTTTGGCAGGTTTGTGCATACTAGTGGGAATGTTTTTAGGGGCATGTGGTGGGCTCAGAACAGGGATTGGGATACTTGGTTATCAAGTGAGACAAGTCCCCTGTTGCAGTGAGAGGTACTTAATAAAAAAAAAGACTAGATAGGCACTTTGCTGTGCTGCTCATAGTTTTTTTTTTTTAAGTAAGCTAAGCTGTATCCCTTGAGCTGTGAGGCTATGGGGATTTGCACACCCTCATTTGGAATATGCCACGTACGGTTTGGATTAGTTTCAAGTTCATACAGTGAATGGGGAAGGAGGATCAGTGAATTTAGACTGCATAATGTTAACCACGATATCACACATTCATATGGCAAACTACCCCTCAGGGAGTGAACTTGAATTTAAAACTGGAAGCTGTGGCAAGAGCAGCAGATGTCCGCTAAACTAGTATTATTTGGTGTGATGGAGGCACTGAGGGGCACGTGAGAAAATCATGCTTTTGTGGGAACGGCCTCGTTGGTCGCTAAGAGAGACATTGCAGTTGCTTGGAACTCATCTACGGGCCCGTCCCTTAAAAAATGGAGACAGGGGGTGGACTGGTGCGCTAACCAAGAAAAACAGGTCTATGAGTCAAGGGGATGTCCTCAGAAGCATGAGAACGTGTGGGGAAGGTGGCTGGGATTGCTCCTGTGGACCGCTGGGGGGTTGTGGCTCCCAATGGTATGCTTAGAAATGGACTGGCCATCTGTTGCATGGATTGATTTAATGTAAATTTACACTGGATCTGGAGCTCACCATACTGACCCGTGCAAGTTGTTTTGAGTTTTCTTTTCCACTTGTTTTCCATTTCCCTTCTCTTTCTCAAAACAATAAAAATGTGTTTATCAAAAAAAAAACTGGAAGCTAAAAAATAAATTGGTATCCTATCTTGACTTGTGGAAGCAGCACACATACAGCAAGCAATAGTATGGGCTATTAGTTGCCTCAACTAAAGCATCAATGTGTGCCGATAAAAAGAGAGCATGCATTAGGAACAAAAAAGAGGAAGTGGTATGGTAGAGTTTAATATATCGCTTAGTAAAAACTAAACCACATTTTGAAAACCTCTAACTTTCCTATTAAAATTTAAATGTTACTTTTGTGTATTTTTTGGTTTGTGAATTAAAAACAATATTTCAAACTTTGTGCATCTGTTAGAAATTTTTGTATTTCTATGCATCATTTTGAAGTTTGAATTGTAGAGCCGTAGCAACTAAGGGGCCAGATTTACAAAGCCCTAGCATCACCCAATCATCACAGTTTTCTGTGTCAGAGTGGCATACAATGGGTGCTGTTGTGGGCGTTCCACCACAACACCCATTGCTCTTGATGTTGTCTCAGATTTACAAGAAGGCATAAATCTGTGGCAGCATCAAAAACTGTGCATGGCACAACAAGGAGAAATACTTTTATTCCTCCTCGTTTTTGCTGTTTCCATGTGTGCTGTATCCTGCAGCGCACATAGAAGATGCAAAAGGCCATGAATTAATGTTTAAGTGTAGTATGGTGACTCTTCTTCCACATAAAAAATTATTCAAAAATGATGATTTGCTACTTCTATGTGTGCTGTATTCTGCACACATAGATGTGCCAAATTGCCATTGAAGATTGTTTATGTGCAGGAAGGGACACCTTCCTGCATGTAAACAATCATTCCCCTCAACGCAGACACCCTTGCACTATCCGTTTTAGTGCAAAAATTGAAGATAAATAAACTGAACAAATAGGAATGGTGCAAAGGTAAATAAATAAATAATAATCAGTTCAATGTCAATCTCCAGTGGTTGATCGTAAATTTATTAATCACCGCATGTTAGATGTAACTGCCTTTCAAAAGGAATGGCATTTAATATAGTACTTCTCAATCCATACCTTGTTGATACTGTACATTTGAGCTTAGGCGACCCTCAATGATTATCTCTTAAATTTGCTTTATTTATACCTGCTTAGGATATGTTGGGAGATTCAGAGTAATCAAAAAGTCCAAGAGCCCGATTTAGAACCTGGAGGAAGGGTACTCTTTCACAAACACAATAAATAATCTATCTGCCATATTACAAGTGTTTTAGGTTGCAATGCATTTGTGAGGCAGACAGACTATTGCTCAATATTGGTTACATTTGTGACTGACTACCTGCAAGGAAATGTCTCTTTTTGCATAATCATCCCCAAAGTTTGGGACTAATGATGCTGGTTTTTCAACAATGAAGGTCCATTCAGGCCTGCTAACCAGACATCAGTCACAGTGCTATGACTCTTTAAAAAAGTGTATGCCTGATTGACTTACACACAATTGATATAAGTTAATCTGCTTATAAATCTCTAGTACAGGATACCACTGATACCCAGGACATGTAAGTTAAAGTGTCTTTCATGGACTGCAGCACTTATTGAGCCACCTCAAGTGTGACAAAGCAAAGCAAGGCTCTGAGCCTGACAATGACGGCTGGCAGAACTGTTGTCAAACTGTTAACACAACTTTGCCATTTAAACTAATGACAAAGTCCAGACCTTCCATTTTAATATAAAGTCGCTCCTAAGGTAGGCTATCGAGCCCTAAAGCTGGGTGTTATTTAATAAAAAAATAGGACATGTGTTTTCATATGTCCTAGGACTAAAAAAAACTAAATTGTCATTTTTGGTGTAGAAAGAGTAGGAGACCCATTGGCGAGTACAGGATCACAATATGACATGCAAACCTATGAATGTGAATACTAAAGTTAATACTTCAAGATATCAATGGAATCCCTATATTAATCCATTACCTTTACTGCAACTTGATGCCCAAGCCAAATGTATGTAACTTTTAAGTAAATGGCAACTTCAGACAGTGACTGTTACTGTTGTGGCCATGAGACAGCCTTCTGCCCTCCTGGCGGATGTGTGAACTACTCGTAGGAAGGAGCTCAAAGGGCCTACCATTGGAAGAAGTGATGCATTTCCACAGCAGTAAGGCTAGACACAATGTGAGTCAAAAAGGCAACCTTCAACAGGGAAGCTGCCTTTGAAGGGTAAATGGCGGACACACAGAAGAGGCACTGCTCTTTTGTTCTGGTAGACAGGTTGGCTTTGGAGACACAGAGGAGAAAATGTCGGCGAAGCCTGTTTTCCCGCGGTTGTGTAACCTTCAGGTAGTCAGTTTACCTCTAGAATGGTCTACCGTGCTCCACAAACTCCGAGAGGGGTTCTCCCATCTTGGGGGTGGGCAGAATATTGCACTCTGGGATTGCTAGATGCCACACTTTGCAGGAAGTCATCATGAGATAGGAGGGAACTTGGTTGCTCATTGGTTAGTAGTCACCACATCGCCAGAGAGCAAATTGTGTGCATAAAAGTGGCACCACTGCCAGCCAGACCTCAAATCACATCTGCGCTAGAGAAAGGATCCAAAAAGGACTGTCCTGCTGTTCACTGGACCCAGCTAAGGGGGGCTGCACCAAAGACTGACCTGCATCTGCTGATGATTTGGCTAGCAAAGAGACAACTGTGCCTGTGGTGCCTGAAGAAAAGTCCCTTAATCCCAGACAGAAGAAGTGACTCCAAGAGTCCATTGGCTGACTTCCTGATACAGCTACATGCCTCAAAAGCAGACAAAGCCTGTCTAGGAGAATTTGTAGCCAATATTGCCTAACCACCACTGACTGCCGAAGTGCAGACTGGGAAACTGAGCATCAACACTCAAAAGTTGCACTAGAGTCCACTGGACCCAAGAGAGTTGTTGGAGTGCACTGTGGTTGCATAAGATGGACACTAGACTCAGTTAATTGAGCTGCTGGTTTAATCATAACAGGAGACCAGTAGACTACTGGAACCTGTTTTGGGCTGAACTCTGCTGCCAAAGTGGCTGAGCCATGTTCATAATCCCCAGAAGACCCCCGTCAACTGGACTAGCTTCTGTAGCATCTTTCAACATCTCTAGCATACTGTACCCCTTGCATCAGGACCGCTCCACTGATGTCTATGTTGGTTCAACCATAAATCCTAAAATTGGACTGGAGACTGTTTTCCGTTCAAGGTAACTGACCTGCCAAGATTTATTGTCCTCCATGATTTGGTCCCTGCCAGAGTTGGTCACCCCTAAAGGGCTTGAGTAACCAAACACAGCTTCACATAAGTATTCCAAGTCACCACTAACCACAGTAGTTGCCAATTATTGGAAAGTGGATTATTGGTAAGGGTGGGTAAGTACCTTCACTTAGCAATAGGCCACAAACCACCACTAGGTCCAGTCAAGGTCTCAACCTTTGGTAGCTTTGCAATGAACAGTTAGGCTAAACTTAGGCAACAGGTGTAAAAAGCATTTATTACCAACAAAACAGTAAATAAGTAAAGCACAAAACATAATAAAAATCCAACACCTCTTCATAAAAATAGATTATATGTTTATCTTTCAAATGACACAAAACAACAAAAATCTAATTAAGGGAACCGGAGGCATGAATTTTTAAAGAATAAATATTTTCCAGCACTTAGAAATCTAAAGTACCAATCTGGACATCTGGTCATACTCGACCGAAGCAAAGTCAAAAGGTAAGGGCGACGACGATGGAGCCCTGCTCAGCTACACTCACCGGGAGGCCTCGTTTAAAGTTTTACATTCACACTTAGTAATTTTCTCGAAGATTTTTCCTCAACTGGGACGAAGTCACAAGTTGAAGCCAAGGTCGCTTGAGCCCTCTTCGTATACAGTTCAGGGGAGACCTTGGTCCAGGTTCCTACATTCGGACTTAAAAATGTTTTCAGAATGGAAATCTTCATCGAGGACTTAGTTGAAAGTTGAAGCGAACCTCGATGGAGACCTCCTCGGATACACTGTGCAAGAAGCTTTGGTCAAACTTTTACCTTGGGACATAGAAACTTTTCTGGAGCTTTTCTTTCCTGACATCAGATGACCCTCCTCAGCAAGCTGATTTTGATACTTCATCGTGGGATTGCATCCTGAGCCTCCTGTGAAATCAGGAAGCGTGAGGCTCTAGAACTTTTCAGCGGGATGAACCTGCAAGTCTGGCCAGGTCACGGTTGACATTGGCCGGCTTGAAACATGACGTTGGGTTAGTACCCTTATGAAGCTCTTTTCCAAAGTTTCTCCAAACTTCTGGATCTTCTTCCAGAAGTACTTTAAAGGTCATTTAGGTGTCCACAACCCACCCCAAGATATCAGAAGCTCTGAGTTGCTCCCTGGGGGTTAGGACTCTATCTCCCAGAATGCACCTGGTTCAAATCCTTAAATGATCACTGGTCAGCTGGTCAATTTCTGCAGGGCTTGATGCAGGAGACTCAGGTCAGCTCTTTTCTGCCTGTAACTTACAGGGAGTCCCTTCTTGGAGTTGTAGAAGCCAAGAAAAGTCATTTTCTTGGTGAAGTCCAAAATGTGCATCCTGTGCAGTCCTTCTGAGTGCAGTGTCTAAGTGCAGGACCAGTATCCAGCAGGGAAGTCCTTCTTCTTCTTGTTTTGTTCCAATAAGGATCTGAAGGGTGGGGCATCTCTGGCATATTTATCCTTGCTCCTGGAGTGGCAAGAAGGGAGGTGCTTCTGTTCAATCATGTGCAGGCTGCCACCCTCTTAGTGTCCACTTCCTGGGACGTGAGGCAAAAATCAGACCTAGGGAACAACATTCCTCCAAAATTCAAGTTGGCAAAATCCAATTTTAGTGCTTAGATCTGGCCACTGGTGTGGCTACGTTGCATTAACACACCCCTTTTCAGCCTTCTCCTAATCTAATCAGGGGGGCACCTGGCTGTCTGTGGCTGCAAGAAATGGGGGAGTTCCAATTCCCGTCCCAAATGTCCTTCCCTTCTTTGAAGTCCAGTTTGGCTGCTCTCTTCCATCCTGTTCTACCATCTGCTGCGGCAGATCTCCTCCCACCAGATGCTTCCTTTGTTTTAAGCCAGGCCACTTCACACTTCATCTAGACACCCTGGCTCAGGTTGCCAGAGTCTGACCAATCAGAGAAAGGCACTGCAGGGCTGAAGCTGGTAACTTTTAGCAAGAGTTTGGGGTTCAAAACTATTTTCAGGTGCAAGTTATATTAAATTCAACAGTGGCAAGTTGTTGGGTTCATTATAACTTGTAATCTAGTACTAAACTTGCTTCACCTTTCTATGAAAAATAAGACTTTATTATTTTAAAATAAAGTCTTTCAATGGGGAAAAACTAATTTGGCTATTTTCCCCCCACCAGGGCTTATAAAACATATTTTATAAAGTCCCTGCTCATAGATACACTGCACCCAACCCTGGGTGCACTTAGGGCATACAATAGGGATGACCTCTATGTAAAAATAAGTTAGCTTAGGACTTTGGAAGTAGTTTTAATTTCAAAGTCAATTTGGGGGTTAACTTTAAATTAAAAATAGCCAGCAAGGCAGGTCTGCTTTTATAATGATACTGGGCATCACAGTAGTACACCTATGGGTGTGCTATCTATGCTGGGGCCGTAAACCTACATTCCCTACCATCTACTAGGGACTTATAGGTAGGTTGTTACAGCAAATTATAATTAGCCCAATTTACATATACCATTGTAATTAGACCACAAGCCTTGGGACTGTTTAGCACTGCCCAGGACACCATCAGAGTCAGGAAAATACCAGTATGGGTGACAAATGGATGCAAAAAGTGAGCAGGCTTCTGCAATCAGCTCAGTTTTCCCACACAGCCTTACCACCCAGCCAACACGCCCAGAAGACTAAGCCCAACCCTGGGAGAGTATTCCTGACTTGTCAGGCGAGGAAGGCAATGAGGACAACTGGCTATTCTTTTGCAGGGTCTACTCTGCACTACAACCTCCTGTCAGGGTCACTCCTTCTGGGCAGTGAACCCATCCCAAAAGTAAAGGGACCCATTTTAAACTGAAATTTCCCTTTAGGGGGCCTTTAGACCTTGAGACCGTGACTGGACCTAGTGGGAGTTGTAGGCTATTGATAAGTGTAGGGACTTACCTGCCCTTACCAATAATCCCCTTTCCAACACCAATGCGTGTTTGTGTTAAAAAATTCACAAAATAAAAGCTATCTTTATAAATTGGTTGCAAATTATTTTTTATCATGTGTGTTTCTTATTTAGCTGTTTTGGTACTTCTAAATTCTTTGCACTTGATCCTTTGACAAAAAGGCTGGTTGGTCAAAACCATACCCAGGGTTGAGCTAAGGTCTTGCAAATGAAAGTAGATCAATGAAGGGTTTGTGAGTTTATTCCCATAAATAAACAACTCTGCACACACTACCCATACATCAAATTCTCTAAATCAGGTCACAATCCCGTCTTATTGTTCCACTTTTCCCAGTCCACTACTTTGTCCTCCTAGCAATCTTTAGCAGAAGCAGCCACAACCACAACAGAAGGGGAAGTATTCCAGAAATCTGTTATCTGACTCACCTGTACTGCTATAACTCACATTTACCACTGCTAGTGGAATGAGTAATGGTGAGATATTCAACTTGCAGGCAGATGATGTATAAATTACAGGATCTGACAAAGTCACTGAGAAGTAGCTTTTCTTGTAGTAGTCACAAGCTAGTTTCAGCACCAGATGTTTCTCTTGCGATGCTGATAACCAAAATACTACCTGATGTGCCTCTTCATATAGCACAACACACAGTTCTGACCACAACAGTTGTTTGCACCCAACTCCACATCGAGCCACACACCAGGCGTGTTTGCCTCAGAAAGATGTTTTATGTTTGAGCTGCTGTATGTATTTTTTTCTGGAGTTAGGGGCTAGATCACAGAACTTTCGGACTGTGGTATTTCATGTCCTTGGTGGTACTTTAAGGCAATACTTGCTCCAAACACCTCTTGTCACCATAATATGAAAACAAGATCTCTAGGTGGCCATATGTGACAGCAACCTTTGTACATACCTGTTGTGGTTTGATCTGATGTGTTTTTTTTTTTCTCCTGCAGTGTTTTTGTTCGGCATTATGGTTTGATGTGTTATACTGCTGCTGTTTTGTTGTGTTTTGTCTCGACTAGTTTGCTCTGATTTGCTATATTATGTTGTAACTGTGTTGGTATTTTGCTTTGTGTATGGTACTGTGTTATGATATGTTGGTTACTTTAGAAATATCAGTAATGCTGCTGTACTTACAGCCAAAAGCAGCACATGCTCTGATGGTTCCTGCGAAAAACAAACATTTACCACTCTCTAAGGCTGGTGAAATAGTGCTGCTCTAGCTCTTCAACTGTTGAAGACTCCAGCACACCCAAAACTATGACCCCAGCGCCCAGGGCATTGTCCATTGCAAAAATAGTTCTTTTTATCGAAGACGTCATGGCATCGGGTTTGCAGAAAGCCCTCTATAGGATAAAGCTACTCGTAATAGCTAGGTTTAAAAATATCTGTAAATAATGCATATACACTGGTCTCTGACCTCCACAGCTATGACCATTTTCGACGATAACAATTTTCAGTTTGATAATGTGCCTTAGTACATAGGAGGAGTGGCTAACTCCTGTATATCAGAAACACCTTTAAAAATCATATATCTAAAAAAAACTCATTAGAAATGGAACTTGACTTTTAAAAGTGATTAATATTACCAAGAGCGCAAAAATAGTATATTTATGAGACAAATCAGGCTCCATCCTGCCAGTCACACGGAGTTTATTATTTAGTGCCACATAGCCTGCATGGTTTAGCCTCTATCTCTAAAATTGTACGAACTTAAAAAACGTGAAAATTATTTTTGCTGATCTTAAGTTGAATCCATTCTTTTCATTTGCTATTTACATTTGCGACAATGTACACAAAGAATCCCTCTAAAACAATATCCGAACATATTCACAGCAGCATTATAAATATTGTGAAAACATTTCTCAGGAGCACTGGCAACTCATTGATTATACATGGCGGCGAAAAAAATAACACTACAAAGAAAAGACATCCTAAAATACATTAAAACACATTCGTCATGCCAAAGAGTTCTGCTTAGTCACATCGGCCAGGCAGACAGCCTCGAGGAGTCCATCTCAAGGAAACATTGATTCATACCATCAGTGGGCACGTGCCTCGGAGAAAGGCCACCCAACATGAAAGGACACAAGTGAAAGAATATTCCGTTTAAAGTAGAAATTGGATGCCTTAAGAAGGTAAACGCTTGGGACTAGGTTTCTGAGATAGCAAAAAACCCATAAATATTTAGGACACCCAAAAAAGCAGAGTAAGTGGCATCTCAGATGATAAGAGCGGAGTATGGACTTTATGAGGTCATAGATCTTCTCAGAACCGTGTTTGTTCATTCTTTTATGATTTGCCGGTTCTGACGGAGACTCGTTTGCTCTTCAGTTTCACTCCCTTTTAAGTGAAAGCTCCTGATGTAGACACTGAAGAATGGACTACTAAGTGCCAGGATGGCAAAGGGGCTTACAGTTTGTCACCATGACTGATGGTAGAATGGAACCAACATCAACGTAGTTCCCTTCAGGGTGCAAACCGTTTGGTGGACAACGGCCATCAGTTTTGACCGCAATCCACCACCTTTAACATTTTTGGATTTTCAGAACCAAACTCTCGAAGTGGAAGTTCATTATTCAAATAGAAAAACACGAATGATCCCAACACCCTGAGGGAAATCTCACACGGTATGGGAGTCATTGTGTTTTTCTCTGTCCCTCAACAACAGTTTTTTCCTGTCGGCGAAAGACAGGAAAAAATCAGGGGCCAGATGTAGCAAAAATAAAAATTGCGACTCGTATTTTGCGAGTTGATGCGACTCGCAAAATGCGAGTCGCAAATTGGAATGCCAGAAAAAAAAGCGATCCGATTTTGCGACTCGCAGCCGGACTCGCTACGCTGTGTGCGAGTCCGCAGTTTGCGAGGTCGCTGTTTGCGGGTGTGCAAAAAACGAACTCGCAATTAGCGAGTGGGTATCGCAAATTGCGAATACCTTCAAAATTGCTTGCAGATGCAGCAGAACACTCCAGAAAGCATACCAGAACACTCTGGAAACACTTCCTGGCACATGATGATGACATCACAGCCAGGAAGTTAACAAATACACCTGGGAGGAGGGCTCAACAGTGAGCAGTGTCTCTGCCACTCACAGTAGGGTGCTGAGGAGTGCTAGGCAGAGCACCATGGACGCAGCAGGGACCAGCCAGGCTGGCAGGAGGGGCAGGAGATCATAGATAACAGCCAGGACAGATTAATGTGGCACATGGCGTTAATGTGCCACATGACTGGTTGGCATTTTCCTGCCCATGGACAATTTCAACTTGTAAATAGTTTCTTCATGACATTAATAAAACAGTTATTTTTGTTCCACTTAACAAATGGTTAATAGGTGAGTATGGTGGGAGTTGACACGTACCGTCCAAAATATTGCGTTGCAATGTGGTCCCGTCTCAGTCTGCCTTGATTAGCTAGACTCCTATCCCCATGATGGCGATGTGGTTGTTCTTGCTCTTCATCATCAGGATCTGTGTCTGCAGGGGTGAGAGGTAGCCCACGTCGGATGGCTATGTTGTGGAGGATGGCGCATGCGACCACAATTTTGAAAGCGGTAATGGGAGTGTAGTGGAGGGCGCCTCCACTGCGGTGGAGGCATCTGAATCTTGCCTTCAGCAGTCCGAAGGTGCGCTCGATCAGGTTCCTGGTCCTCTTATGCGCACTGTTGTATTGCCTCTCTGATTCAGTTCTGGGTGTTAAAAACGGAGTCATGATCCAAGGCCTGAGAGCATATGCACTGTCACCTGTTGGGCACAAAAGTACACAGTTAGGAAGTCCAGATTGTCGTGCACAGTGACCTGTGTGTATGTCTGCAAGTGTCTGTGGCTCTACCTAGGAGGTAACTGTCTCCAAATTCCCCACGTTCCAGGCGTTGATGTATCCCACTATGCCTAAAAATGTATGAGTCATGGGTACTGCCAGGCAACTTAGCTACGATGTCCGTGATGACATAATGGGCATCACAAACAACCTGTATGTTGAGTGAGTGGGTACACTTCCTGTTGCGGAAAATGTGTTCCAGATTAGCAGGGGGGCATATTTGAATGTGTGTCCCTACACACCCTATGACATGAGGAAAGTGGGCAATGCGGTAAAAGTCCAGCTTGGTGCTGTTAATTTCTGCCTCATTCCTTGGTAAGTATATGAAGTGAGACATGTGTGTGACTAAGGCATCTAGGAATGCCCTGAGGAACCTTGACACTGCACTTTAGGATACCCCACCTGCCACGGCAATGACCCCCTGATAGCTCCCTGAGGCCAAGAGGTGCAGTGCGCATAGTACTTGCACATGCGTAGGGATGGCGCAGCCACGCAGAGTCTTGTGTTCTAGCTGTGGTTTCAGTAAATCTATTAATTCTAGAATGGCTGCGCTGCTAAGGCGGTATTTGTCATAGATCTCCTCTTCAGTTTGCTGAAAAAGAGTCTGCCTGGTTCTATATATCTTCTCCTGTCTGTGGCCCCTCCTCCTCCTCTGCTGGGCTGCGTAGACTCTCCTCCTCGCTGCTATCAGGTATATCTCCGCCATCTTGAGGAACCCAGATGCCTTCTGGGTCTCCTTTTATACTTTGGTAATGGTTACCACCTGCTCTGAGTTAGTGGTAAATGGGACATGCAAACTGGGCTTTTTGCGACTAGTCGCAATTTGCGAGTTGCAATTGCATAAGGTTTGCGACTCGCAAATTGCGACTTGCAATTTGCGGGTCGCAAAATGGGGTCGCACCGGATGCGACTCGCAAACGGGTCCCATTGCTTTTTGCGAGTCGGAAATGGGCTTTTTGCATCCCATTTCCGATTTTGCACTGTCGCAAATTGCGAATCGGCCCGTTTGCGAGTCGCAATCGTTTGCTACATCTGGCCCCAGATTGGCTAAATAAAGTAGGCTTTATTCTCACAGTCCCTACTCCGTCAGACGGTCAATGGAGACTCCCGCGACTGAAAATGATGGTCCACCCACCACTAAATGAGGTGGCAGACCACGAGTTTGGCTGACAGGGTACAGTCACTTTTGCACCCAATCCATCAAAGGCTAAACCAGGCCCATAGACACCTAAAAGTGTGAATAATTATTCATGCTATTAGTCTTGTAAAAAAGGCAGTTTAATGAGAATTCCGTGAAAGGACAAGTGAATTGCCAGTTTCTCACTAGTTTGATTAATACTTATGAAATGTAAAATTGCCGATATTATGTAGGCAAATAAGTGTGGCACTGGTAGAATAATTTCACTCTCAGTTCGTATCAGTTGAAATATGATTCCCCATTGAAACCTTTTCTGCTTTGCCAAATTGTAAGCTTTTGAGTGGTCTGGTTTTACATTTATTTTAGGGATTACATTAAGCAATGTTGATTCCCTACATCCATACATCTATAGTTTTTGTTTTTATTCAACACATTTTATTAGCATTTTATGTAAATGTGGTACAATCACAGTTAGAAACAATGTAACGTGACCTCAATCCAGGTATCCACAAGGGTAGCTAAAAATAATAAAGTAAAATGATACATATATCAGCTTTGTTGCATTTGAGATTGAAAAAGCTGCTTGTAGGGGAACTGGTATTGGTATCTGCTTCAAATACGCAAATAAATGATATGATTGAGTCCCACAGTGGTAAAGAAACACTTGCAGAAAGGAAGGGGTAAAAAGAAAAGTGAAGCAAACATACCGAGAACCCAACATAGCGAACAATGGTGTGCTCTATCACTGTGGTATATTTCTTGACTTCAGTAGAACAATAAGGTTGAGGGGAATGCAGTGCAGTGGGGCAAAATCCATGTGACTTCTTCAGGCTCACCGTGAGGTAAAGTGTGGTGTATAGGTGGCTCGTGCTCCATATGTTATAATTAATGGCTCAATCCTTGTCTGTTGAGACCTCATCTGCAGTGGAAAGCAGGCAGCCATCCATTGCTACCAATGGGCTGTCATGTAGTATCTAGTTCAATGCTTGTGCATGGTCAGGGCTGCATTCACCCTACTGTGATTCAAGTTTCATAACTTACACTTAACCCCTAGACAGTTTCCCCTCCATCCCAGTAAAGAGGGATCTGCAGGAGATTTCCAAGACACAGAGACATGACGGCATATCACATTCAGCTATCAGGTTCTAGAGGTTGTGTCCTTGGCCATTTAAGAAACATTCCCCAATGTTTGTCATCCCAGTTTTTTCCAAGTCATGTATCCCAGTCCAGTCCTCCCTATGCAGGAGATGAAGCAGTTTTGATAAGGGAAAGTCTTTGAATGGGTCATGGTGCAATGGAATGGCCACCAGGGTGGCATGGGCAGAGAAAACTCATAGGGCCAGATTTAAAGAAAAGTGGCGCAGCACGGTGCTGCGCCAAAATTGGCAGCACCGCGCTGCATCACTTTAGAAACATAGGGATGCACCGTATTTAAGGGAATATGGTGCACCCCTGCACTTTCCCCTGTGCTGGTGCTAAATTTAGCTGCCAGTGCCAAGGCAGGCAACCATGCGCCATCGTGCAAGGTTGTCTGTGTTGAGGAGTGTGATGGTTTATGTAAGGGAAGGTGTCCCTTCTTGCACATAAACAATCACTAATGGTGCGTTGGCACTTCTGTGTGTGCTGTACAATGCAGCACACACCGAAGTGCCAAAGTATCATTTTCAAATGATTGTAACCATTCATTTCTGGCATATTGCTTTTTCTATGCGTGCGGCAGAATGCAGCATGCATAGAAAAAGCAAAAAACGAGGAGGTATTCCTCCTCGTTGCGCCTTGCTAACACCACCCCTTGTGGTAGTAGCGTTAGATTTTGATGCTGCCTCAGGTTTACAAAATTTCATAAATCTGAGGCAGCATCAAAATGCAATGGGTGCTGGTGTGGCACACCCACAGCAACACCTATTGCACGCCCCTTCCATGCACAGTGCTGTGTGGGAAGGGGCCATATTTACAAAAAGTGACGCTCCTGTGGCGCTTGGGGCCTATAAGTACGGCCCATAGTCTCCAGGCGCCACCACCACTCCAAAGCACATTTCGCCAGAGTGCTGTCCATTTTAATACAGCAGCAAGGTAATAGAGCTCCATATCAGGCCTTGAGAGTCCCTCCTGATCTGCACAATTTACTCGGGACAATGCAACGGCTTTCAGTATCCCAGTTAAGTTCTGTGAGTAGACCATCCATTTAATTGACGAGGGCTTTGGTGTCCTTCATTAATAGAATGAAAATTTTAATTTTGCTACGTCATCATCTTGTGATTGTTTTCATGTAAAGGCAATATTTGGGGCATGTTCTCATTTTCTTTGTGGTTCTGGGCAAATATCTAATTAATTGAATGGTCAGTAATTGTCAATCTTTCTGGGATGCTGGGGATAGAAACCCTCTACCAATCCTCTGTAGCGGTCAGTAACCCCCAAATCATTTACATTTTTCAAGCATTGTGGTGGAAGAAAAGTCACATATTGCATGTTTCTTTTTATTTCAAACCCTACTGTGGAGGGCACATCACTGTTGTAAATTGACATATATCGCCATATCTTGTTTATACTTCAACAAGACACAGACAAAAAATCAAGTTCCTTTGCTTTCAAAGTTGAACCTCCCCTTCCTATGACAGAAGAGAATGAAGCAGGGAATTAATCCAGAGGAGCGTGAAGGGTAGCAGAATAACAGCCCAGGAGGCTCTACAGCAATGGAGCATTGACTTATAGAAGATTGGCAAATGGCAGCAGCTGAAGTACAAAAATATAGACAGAGATCTTCTTAAGACATCCTACTCTGAAAAAAGCTAAGCCGCAACTGTGGTACACATGAAGACAAAGGTGGTCATTACGACCCTGGCGGTCAGAGACAGCCAGGGGTAATGTGGCGTCCGTACCGCCAACAGGCTGGCGGTACGGAGGCCCTTATTACGACCGCAGCGGTAGCGCCGCGGTCGCACCGCCGGGGCCGGCGGTTTACCGCCGTTTTAGCCCCGGTGGTGATAATCCGCCAGCAGTGCTGCCCTGGGGATTATGACCCCCCTACCGCCAGCCTGTTTCTGGTGGTTTGCACCGCCAGGAAGAGGCTGGCGGTAAGGGGTGTCCTGGGGTCCCTGGGGGCCCCTGCACAACCCATGCCACTGGCATGGGCCGTGCAGGGGCCCCCTAACAGGGCCGTGGCCCGCTTTTCACTGTCTGCATAGCAGACAGTGAAAAGCGCGACGGGTGCAATGGCACTCGTCGCATGGCCGCAACACCGCCGGCTCCATTAGGAGCCGGCTCCTATGTTGCGGCCTCATTCCCGCTGGGCCGGCGGACGCAAACTTGGTTTGCGCCCACCGGCCCAGCGGGAATGTCATAATGGGGGCCGCGTGAGTGCTGCCGCATTGGCGGGCGGCTACGTAATGACCCCCAAAGTGTGTGATCTTCCTACAGCCGTACAAGTTTTAACAGATGCAAATAGTTCAACTACATAATTAGAGAGCACTCTAATAATCAGTAGCAGAGATATACACAGTACATCTGTGGGAATCACTGATCTGACCCTAAATGAAACCTCTTAAAAGTCTTTGACTCCAGTGCAATGCACTGATGAGGTGCATCGCTCTTGCCATACCCACTTGGGTAATCTCTGCAGCTCCTTCACTGGTGAAAGACTTCCTTTTCAACCCTGCATCAACAGAGACTTTGGTTGCATGAGGGATCACAGTTGGAGGACTGATACCACATATATAAATGGCAAAAAGAAATTCTGTAATTTATTTGTGAGGGAGTAACCCTACCAATTCAATATACCCATTTGGGCCAGTTCAAATCACAATTCTGATACAACCTCTGCTCAGTCTCTGATAGCTATGACACAGTGCAGTCCCAGAGAAGGGATGTGTTAAGTTCAAGTACTAAACACAACAAAATAAAATACCCAAAACAATTATGAAAAATAGGGGAATATTTAAGAGAAAAGATGCAAAATCATTAATCTATTTTAAGGGAAACTTAATGTAGGAAAGTAATTTCTTTTCCTTTGATCACCCCCATGTTTTGACTGATGATAGAGGATACAGACTCTTAAAGTGTGATGGGCTGTGCCAACCAGGACAAGGGCCAGTGTTCTGTCCTCCAACGTTATATGGTAATTAGTATAATTCTAATTGGCTAAGACAACCTACCTGTAAGTCCCTAGTATATGAAGGGGATCTAGGTTCAGAGACCCCAGTGGTCTTAATGCACTTCAGTGCGCCTTGCTGTGGTGTCTGGTGTCATTTTAAAGCTCGGCCTGCCTTGCAGACTTGATTTAAAATCAAACTGATTTAAAATTAAACTGTGTCCAAAGTCGACTTTGGAATTAAAAGTACATCCAAAGTCCAAACTTCATTTTTATAGGTTATACGTCACACCTAATGTATTTTCTAGGTGTTCCAAGTGTAGGGTGTTTTAAAAAACAGAGACAATATAAAATATGTTCTATATGCACTGGTAATCAAAAACAGCCAAAGTCGTGTTTCTCTATAGTAATGCTATTAGCACTATAGGGTAACAATGGGAGGTGTTATTAATCTTAATAAAGTCTTATGTTTGACTGGAGCTAGCAAGCAATTTCATTCAAAGTATTAAAATAATGGCTACAAAAAACCCAATAATTTGCTTGGGTTGAATCTATTCTAACGGCCACAGGAAAGTCATTTCAGAACCTACTATCATGAATTTATCTAAAGCAGCACTGTAAAAGACTCTTCTGACTGGTCAGCCTTTTATAGCCTGAGCCAAGCTGCTACCTGAGAAGGTGTAAAAAGACATAGGGCTGAAACAATACGGCCATTTGGTGGGAGGGGATTTTCTTCTTGGAGCCAGAGAGAGCATGGACCTGGGGAGATACATGGGACTTCAAATGCAGGAAACCAGATGTCACAGAACCCAGGCAAGGCCCCATTTTCTTGATCCCCAACCAGATGGGAGACCCCCTACTTAGATTAGGAGAGGTGCTGGAAGGGAGTGTTGTCAGATGTTTGCCTCACCTCTATGTAGGGTTATACAGACACACACACCACTGGAAGAATTTATACTATTTGATTTTTGTCAAAACAGTGCATTCATGGCCAAGAATATGCCACACTTCACAGGAAGTGGTCATTTTAGAAGGAAGTAACTTTACCTCCATTGGTTGGAGTGTTCCCCCTTCTTGCCACCCCAAAATTGAGAATAAATACAGGAGAGCTACAGGAGCTCCTTAGAACAGTGCCTGGAACAAAAGAAGAAAAATGACTGCTCTGCTAGACAATTGGACTGCACCACAGAAGACTTGCACTCAGAAGGAGTTCACTGAATGTGCTCGCAAGGCTGCACAAGGAAAAGACTGTGCCTGACTCAAAGGTAAAGCAGTGGACTCCCTGAGCAGCAACAGCTACAAAAGTGCTGAAAATGACACCTGCAGCAGACAAAGGCAGGACTACCCTAGCTGCCCATCTGCAACTGGAGTTTCCCAGACTGCACAGGTGCATTGTGGGAGATTGAGTCCTAGCCCCCAAGAGACAATTCAGGGATTCTGAACCCTTGATAGGCACTTCTGCACCCTTCTCTCCCCAAGGGAACCAACAAGGAATAAGATTTAAAAGTTTAGAAACTTTCTACAAAGTTTTGCTAAAAAGCTCTAGAAGGAGACTGGTTCGACATCGAGAGTCAAGTTGCTGTCATCGTACTGCGAATCTGCTTGACTGCACTGGCTTGTCCAGCTGAAAGCTCCAGATCTCAATGCCTTTGGACCTGAGGACAGAGACTTCAAGGAGCTCACTAGGATAACAGACTGCAGCAGGCTGCCATTGTGAAATCAAACTTAGGATCCAAGGAACCTAAGGACTCAATGTCGATGACAAAAGCTCCAAGAAAAAGACTAAGGCCCATATTTATACTTTTTCACGCAAACCAGCGCCGGCGCTGGTTTGCGTCAAAAAGTTTACTGCCGGCTAACGCAATTCCTATGCACCATGCGGCCGCCTTATTTAAGGAATGACATTAGCTGGCGCTGCGGACTGGTCAGAGTAAAAAAAAATGACTCAAACCAGGCAGCGCCAGCGTAGGGGAAAATGGGGGTTGTGCGTCTAAAAATGGTGCAAGTCAGTTATGAGGCAAGAATCATGCCTCAAACCGGACCTGCGCCATTTTTTGACGCACAACCCCCATTGAAATGACTCCTAACTTAGCAAAGACAGGAGTCATGCCCACTTGCCCAATGGCCATGCCCAGGGGACTTTTGGCCCCTGGGCATGGCCATTGGGCACAGTGGCATGTAGGGGGGGCCCAAATTAGCCCCCCCATGCCACTTAAAAAAAAAAAATACTTACCTCAACTTACCTGTACTTAACTGGGATGTGTCCCCCCATTCATGGGTGTCCTCCAGGGGTGGGCGTGGGTGGCAGGGGGTGTCCCTGGGGCAGGGAAGGGCACCTCTGGACTCCTTCCATGGTCCGAGACCATGGAAGTGAGCCCACAGGTCCCTTAACGCCTGCCCTGACCCAGTCGTTAAAAAAAGGCGCTGTTTTTCAAAGCCCACCCTCTCCTGTGCGTCAAAATGACGCAGGAGTATAAATAAGGCGCACAGGCCTTAAAGTCATTTTTTGGGCGGGAACATCTACCTTGCATGTAATTAGCGCAAGGCAGTTTCCCGCATCCAAACAATGACTCACATGGAGGAATTTTGACATCCGCGGGCGTCAAAGTTTAAATATGGGGCAAGGTTTGCGGCGAATGTGCGTAAAAAATTTAGGTGCACACTCAGCATATTTATCAGCCCTATGCACCACTGAGGCATAACCTTTTTTGACGCTTCAGCGGTGCAGACTGCAGAAACATATTTATGAGGTCACGCAAAGACACTTTGCATAGCTTTTCATGGCCTCATAGATATGGAGTAAGGCAAGGCAGCGCAGGTCGCTGCGTTGCCTTACTCTGCATCAGGGGGATGTTCTATGGGTGTTTCATTTAACCTTTAAAAATTCATGCCTCCGGTTACCTACAATGTTTTTTTTTTTCATTTTGGTGTCATTTTAAAGATAAAAATACATATTCTCTGTTTTTATAAATTGGTGTTGGATTTTTATTGTGTTGTGTCTTTTACTTATTTACTGTTTTGGTGACAGTAAATGCTTTGTACATACCTGTCTCCCAAGTTAATCCTGATTGCTTGTTTGCTAAGCTACCAAAGGTTGCACAAGGATTAATTCATTTAGATTTAACTGGACTTATTAGTAAATGCTGTATTATTGCTCACTGATGTTATAAAAAATCTGATTTCGTCATCAATTTTGACTTTGAAAATTGAGTCAAAAATAACTTTAATGCATTTCTTGTAGCAGTTTCCCAAATGTACATAGGAAACATTTTAATCCCATTTAAACGGGGCCTGGAAAAGCCTAGCAAGAATAACACATTAAAAGTGCTTTGGGTTTCATTCATTGTGTGGCCACATGCCCGCCACTCATGTAGCAGGCCCTATTTTTATGTATCAGAACACAGCCCCCTGGACTTACAAGGTACATTGTAAGGCTTGTTGTAGTTGGACTCTTGCTCTAGGCAAGACTGCTGGTTTAGGAATGACAGCACATTTGTTTGTAGGTGACTAAGCCTATCGTACAACAAATTGCAACTGTCTGCCCAACCCTCCCGGCTCACAAGCAGTGCCTCACCAAAAACCTTAACAGTGAAATGTGATTTTTGGTAACCTTCTCGCATAGACTCGAGAGTGTGACATCTCAGGGGAGTCGTAGTTAAACGGAGAGTACCCTTTTCTCACACAAGCAACAAGTCTCATTCACACGCAGGCAATGAAGGAGATGCAGTACAATATTAACAAGACAGCAGTCTACTGTAAAATGCATGGGCTGCAATGATTAGGATAATGTACGATGCAGGAAACAGAATTGTAAAAGCAAGAGTTGTGAACATAAAGACCCCCACCATCTTGAAATAATATGAGATATGAAATATCCCTAAAACTCTTGCACGGAGAACCTAATCTCTAACCTAAAGAGCGCTAGAAGTGTTAATCCTAATCTGCCAGTACCATGTCCATCAGAAGCACCCCTCCACCCTCATTACCTTGAAATGAGGTCTCTAGATCAGACTCCGTGGGGACACGAAGGCTGAGTCTGCATCAAGGCGCCATGTAGCATAGATATCGTTGATGGCATCTGGTAGGAATCTCTCTGATAACCTTCTCTGCGTGAGATGTATTTATATAGATCTTGTAGGACCCTTGTTGCAGATATGTTCCCAAACAATAGATAAGAAGGCATGCTTGGGGTGGCAATTATATGAACAATTCTCCAAAAGTACATTATGTTCCTGTCACTCGTAAGTGAGAAAGGGACATGAAGTGAATACCTATAAACATAGCAGACATCTTGGAAAAATAATTAAATAAGCGCGCTAAAACAAAGCAGGCTAAGTAGGTTAAAAGTCACTACGTCACGGGGCACAGGCCTACAAGCCAGAAGGCTAAGCTATCTCCTGGTTTCCAATAAAACTACATAGGATCCACTACACCCTCCTCATTGCCAGGACAAGTATGATGCCATAATGATGACGCCAGAGACGGTGCATGAACCCAAGCTAAAATGCTCTGGACTAGAAAAAGCAAAAATCACATAAAAACATAGCTAAAACCTAATTAAAACCAGTTACAAGTAGCTAAAAAATACAAAGAGATAAATTTTGACCATGACAAGCACAGCAGGCGAAAGTTAAAGACAATTTTGGCAAAACTTTGAAACTTTAGAATAGGCCAATTCTCAAATTTATTTAACAGTAGTCATGGTCCTGAAGAATGTATTCAAAGGCATTCAAAGGATGGAAACCACTTTGGCAGATTGATGACAGGATTGACAGACAGGTCCATGGAGTAGTAGTGCGCAGCAGGCTCAAAGGCCAGATCACCCACGAGGACAGCACTATCCAACCTGCCTAGAGATGGCTTGTAAGTGGCATTGAATATTCTGGATACAAGCTCTCCAAAGTGCTTGGGGAAGTTGGTATTTAATAGTAATTGTATCTCGGCTGATGATCTTGCTATCTGGAGAGCATGCGTCTCTCTCTAGCCGATGTAAACACAACTTGTTTCTGAAACAGGAGTGCCTTTAGTATGCTCAGCCTGTCATAATTTACATTAGTAGTATCAATGTGAGGCCACTTTCCTGCTACCCTTATCACTTGCGTGGGGGGGGATTAAAACATGTCCGAAACAAGTTACAATCTTAGAGACTAACATTGTGTGGGCAATTCCAGGTCTCATATCGCAACAGCTCTGTTCGTTCAGGACCACATAACTTCAGTTCAAAAGTATGTGAAATGTAGGACGAATCAAAGGGATGGGAGTACCCTTCAGAAAACAGGCCAAGTTTTCAACCCATTTATTGCAAAGGCCATGAAGTGATACAGGTTTGCAAATCATTGAATGACTAACAGTAGTCTCACATTTGCTTCCGCTGAGAAAGACCGCTGTTTCACTGTTCAGACATTTATATTCAAAGAGCAACTCCCACTCTTCTTTATCGCCTAGCCACTAGTATCAGCCGATGGAAAGATGCTCCAAGCTTTTCAAAAAATGAAAGGTATAAATGGACAGATTAATAATGCCATGTATGAGTCATACAGTTGATGGACTTACTGCAACCGCGAAAGGCAACTTTTCTAACTTTTCTACATGAAGCATTGTGACACTCGCTTCCTTTTTAGCCATTGTCTGTTGCTCCCTGAATAAATTAAAACCAGCAAACAGGTCACTACTTTTAATGTATTTCCATGAAACGCAGCCATTTTTTAGATTCTGTAGTGTCCAACCTAACTGCATGATGGAATGCAGTTGACTTTGTCCATGGTGTAAAAGGGACATGTAATTCTGACCCATATCAATCACAGATGGCATTATGGTAATAAGGGAAAGCCATTATCAACAACATCTAAAGCCTTTTACAAATTTTCCTTATCAATTTGCCTTAAATGTGCAGCTGCTTCCAATTGAGAAAGCGCCCAGATTTCATTGCATATGGCATAGATGAATCTTTTAGAGCGAGGCTTTCTCGGACGTAACAAGAAATCGTGTAAATCTATGTCTTCAGATAGCGTATTAGGATGTTCTTTAAAAGCTGCTAAGGTGTTAGTCTATAACCATTATTGGCACAGTTTACCCACACTGTATGCAGTAATTATATACCTGAGTGTTGACCCGAGACAAAGCAAGGGTCTGGCCGGCTAATCTTGAAACCCCCTGAGAAATTAATAAAACGTGCCTGCCATCCATTTGTGTCAGCCGCCGAAACTGGAAAGTGAAGAATTATAGGTACCAGACTGAACCTTTGCATCTAATTCTTCCTTGGTGACGTTTAGGAAGGACTAACAATTGGTGAATTTAGCCAGTGTGGGGATACTGGGCGCATTCAACTTTTTGCTAACCCTACACAGGATGTCTTTTGAATTGTGGTGTTCCAAAAGGTCATTTGAACAGGAATAAGGCATGCTGTAAATAAAGCTTCCATACCCTGAAATTGCCAATCTTGTGTTCCCCATACACTTTTAACATCAATAGTGTTCTTCCATTATTCGTATCCTTCAACTGCAAGTCACAAAAAAAAAGGAATGTGAATAAATCAACTTTACTTTGGAACCAGGTAGCGGTGGCAGGATGACAGATCTGGTGCCTAGTGTTCCGAGGACTTGGACCGGTGCTCTGTAAGGTGGGCTGAATTCCTTCTTCACAGCAATCCTCTCATGAACCAGATCCCGACTTTAGAAATCTAGCCAGTAGAAGTTGTTGGCACATTCTTTATTCCTAAGGTGGCAGTACTGGCGGATTAATCATCATCACGAAATTGCTGAAGCTCCTGTAAGATAGTGAGATGTTCATTTATGTTCAAAAAGTGTATCTGCTGCCACCAAACCAGGGCCATCTAGATCTAGGACATACATAGGTATCCCGAAGAGAACCTCGTAAAGAGTGTGTCTTCCCAAGGACCATCTTTCCAGATTATTTAGTGCTGTCTGAACCCCATATAGGTAATGAAGCCAACTGCAGCCAGAACCAAATACTCTAGCTGTTAAGGACTGCTTTAGATCTTGATTTCTCTTCTCCACGACTGAATTACCCTCTGGTTGGTAGAGTGAGGAGTAATGGAGTCAACTGAGGCCATACCCACAAGAATCTAGAACAAGAATCTACAGTGACTAAGATGTATTTGTATGCGCCATCAGGTTGTGAGGGACCACACTGGCCCAGGTACACATATTGCAGTGGCCTATTGGACTCTAAGAGGAATGTCTGTGGAGGGCGTTCCATGTTTCAGCCCTTAATCTCCTGGCAAGGCAGCCATCTTGGAAGAAATAATTAAATAAATGTTCTGAAATAGAGCAGGCTAAGTAGGTTAAAGTCACTAGGTGACGGTGGCACAGGCCTGCAAGCAAGAAGGCTAAGCTGTCTCCTGGTTCCCAATAAAACTAAACAGGATCCACTACAAGGTGACTTATAAATATATAAATATAACATTTTCCTACATGGCAAAGGGACCTGTCCTTGTACCTTAATTCTACTGTAGCCAGTCAGACCACTGTGGTGCCCTTAGCAGACATACTTTCCTGTTGTATTAGGTGTATGGTGTAAATTAATTCCCATGTATAACATTGGCTTCCATGTAATAGATGAATTTCCTGTGCCCAGTGCCTGTGATGCTCTTTCAGTATAGTTAAATAGTCCATTAGGTGAATCAAATGTATCACTAACATTTTATGGCCAGGGCACACATGTTGTGGCACACTGCAGCATTGATTAGCAGTGCCACAGCAAACACATGGTCCTGAAAAAGGTGCAAAATCTGAGTAGAGCATGTAGGAAAGTTAAGTTGAATTTGTTATTATGTATATGTCTGAACAAGACTTAACCACTGTGTAATTAAATACATAGCTCAACCAATTGTTAATGCAGCAGTCCATGAGGAGCAAATAGGATATGACCTGCACAATAAAGGCCTATCCCTAGGGGAGGCACTACTTACTGCAATAATGCCTGTTCACAGAGAACTTGAAATAATATGCTTACTGAAGGTCTGGACTCAATAAAGACCCTAAAACATTCACACTAGAGTGTCATTAATCTTTTTCCAACATGTTTTATGTATTAATCCATTCAAACATGGAAAACATTTTTTTTAAACATGTATCATGTGAGGCTCAAAGTATTAATTGTACCAGGTTGAACATTACATGCATTGAACAATTCTCACTTCTTCAACAATGGAGCATATGCATACAAACTCCCATGCGTAACATTCAATAATGAAAGAGAATTGGACTACTATACATTTAATGTAAACATCATAATACTGATAAAATGCTGTCATTCCAGTTATTTTACACAAATGATATGCTCCCTCTTAGAAATAGGGTCACTAGTTGGCAGAGGTATACACTCTTGTCCAAGTAGGGACCACAATCCTAGTCAGGGTAAGTTTCACACAATCCAAATTATCCTGTGCCCACCCTCTAGTTGATTGGCACTGAGCAGTCAGTCTTAACTTAGAAGGCAATATGTAAGGTATTTGTGCAATAAATCATACAGTAACACAGTGAAAACACCACAAAAATACACCACATAGGTTTAGAGAAATAAGTATTATTTATCTGAATAAAATAGGGTCAAAATGACAAAGATTCAATAAGCACAAGTTGAAATATCACTTTTGAAATGTTTAAAAGAGTCCTAATCCTTAAAAATAAACAGTTGTCACTTTGTTACACACAGTACCTGGTATTCATAAAATATAACGACACATGGAGACCGCAGAGGAGGAGATGCGTGGAAAATAGAGGTGTGTGTCTGATTTTCCGGCGTGGCACAAATGATGCGCCATTTTTTTCCACGCTGCAACGGGTTTGCGTCGTTTTTCAGCATGCTGTCATGGTTCCTCACTACGATGTGGCATATTTTGACACCCAGGGACGATGCAGGGAAAAATCCATGAAACACTGGCACGGGCGCTGCGTTGATCCGGTAAGCGATGCATCGAATTTTCCGTCACAAGGCAGGCACTGCATCGAAATCCCACTCAGGAAGTCGGACTACTTCGTTTCCGTCGGCTGTGCGGTGATATCTCGGTCGCAATGCTGCCTTTGCATTGATTCAGTCAGGTGGTGCATTGATTTTCGACACACAAGGAGTTTCCGGAAAAGCAGAAGTCTTTTTGGCCCTGAGACTTCAGAAAACAGAAGGCAAGCTTAATCAAAGCCCTTAGAGAACTCTTTTGGTGAAGGCAGAGTCCTATTCAGCAAAGTCAGAGGCTAGCAGGGCAGAAGGGCAGCAGACCTTCTCAGCAAAGTCGACCAGATGAGTCCTTTGGGCAGCCAGTCAAATCCTCTTGACAGGCTGCAAGTGTCGATCCAGAAGTGTCTGAGTTGGTGGGGTCAGAGACCCAGTTTATTTACCCCAAAATGCCTTTGAAGTGGGGGAGACTTCCAAGAGTGTTTTTGAAGTGCACAAGTCCCCCTTAGGGGGTTTGGCAGTCCACTGTGTGAGGGCAGGCCACTTGCCTTTGTAATGTAAGTATCAGGTCCTCCACCCTTCCAGCCCATGAGCATCCATTCAATATGCAGAGAGTGCAGGTGTGACTGACTGTCATATGTTTGTGGTTGTCTGGGTGAAATGCACAACAGAGCTGTCACTGGCCCAGCCCAGACATAGATTGGAGACAGGCTGTAAGGCACAGATGGTGGTCTCTTTAGGATACCTAAAAGTGGCATTTCTAAAATAGTAATATAAAATCCAACCTTACCAATAAGCATGATTTTCCATCACCGTTCTGGCCATGCTAAATATGACCTGTTTACCTCTTGCAGATCGGAATCTACCACTCAAAAAGTAGATGAAAGCAGTCATAGGCTAGTCTATGAAGGGAGCTGGCCTCACAGTAGTTGAAAACGATTTTATGGGTTTTTCACCACCAGGACATTTAAAACACATAAGTACATGTTCCTGACTTTTACCTACATTGCATCCTGCCCTACGGGTTACCTAAGTCGCACCTTTGGGGTGACTTATTTGTAGAAAAAAGGGTAGTTTAAGGCTTGGAATGTGCCTTTAAATACCAAGTGGAAGTGGCAGTAAAAATGCACACAGTGACCTTGCAATGGCAGGCCTGAGACTAGATTAGGGGGCTACTTGGGTGGGTGGCACAATCAGTTTTGGAGGCCCACTAGTAGCATTTAATTTACAGGCCCTGGGCTCATGTAGTGCACTTTACTAGGGACTTATAAGTAAATCAAATATGCCAAAAGGGGATGAACCAATGTTACCTTGTTTTAGAAAGTGAGCATATGCTTGCAGCAGAGGGCGGCTGCTGAGTTTTGCGTGTCATTAGCTCTGGAACATCAGGAGGGCCAACAGCAGCTCTCATTCTCATTCTCGCTGAGCTGGACTCTGCCACCACCGTGTCTACAAAGAGAACTGTTCCTTCTCTGTCATTACCAGATAAGGAGTGTAAACTGGTGGGAGGTTAAATGAAGATATTGGTGTCATTAAATATGATGCAGCAGCACCACCCAGTGGGCAGTGTCCACGGTGCCTCACAGTGTGTTTACTGCCTCTTAGTACAAAAGTAGCAGTGCCACCTAGTGTCAAAGACAGACCTTCTACGACTCCCTCAGTGTTCACACATATGGCTCCTTAGAACATATATAGGGCCTTGGGATTTCACATGCAGATAAGTACACAGCTCGGAATCCAATGAAAGTCTGTTATCGAACACAGGTTGCTGCTGCAGGCGGTCCCGTTCGCCCAGTGGATTCCATCCTCTCTCTTCCGTAGACCGACCCACACATGGTGCTCACCGGAAATGTCCATCAAGAAATTCAGTTGCTGCTGGGTGTCGAAGAAAGCGAGGGATCCTTTGTCTGACTCTCTTCCCCGTCTTTTTCCTCTTTAAATATGATGGAGAAGTAACAACACCCGAGTCCACTGTAGAGCCAGTTCATGGGGTAGGTCTCCAAGCGGGGAGGAATGGGGGCGTCCTGTGATGAATAGGATCCAGTCAGTGCAACCAAGTCTACCACCAGCAGGAGTAAAAGTGCACAGAGAGCACAGAGCACGAGCAGCACTCTGGAGGACAACGTCACTGTAGGGGGCAGGCCCTTCCTCCTCCGTCTCTCCTTCTCTCCCGGTGATGTCTCTGTGGACCCCTCGGGTCCTGCCCTCGGTATCAGACTCTGCTGCTCTGTTCCAGACCCCTCCTTCGGCGCCTCTTTCCTGCCCGGGCTCTCCCTCCCCCCCCAGCATCTCACCTCCTGACTCCACAGCTTCTCCTCCTCTCTCTGTGTCCTGGTGAAGCCCCCCTGAGTCTCTCCTCTCCCCCCGTCTCCCTCCCACCACTGACCATCTGTCCCAGACCCCTCCTTCAGTGCCTCTCTCCTGCACGGGCCCCCCTCTCCTCCAGCATCTCATCTCTTGACTCCGCCTCTTCTCCCCCTCTATTACCCTCTGCCCCAGTCCCATCTGCAGCGCCTAGACTCGGTCTGAGGACTTTCCTTGGTCTGATGCACATTGTGGAGTACCCCGAGTCCCTTTGCTCTACAGGCCCCTCTCTTAAGAATATGTCCTCTTCGTAAAGGGGGGGCCCTGTCTCCCAGTCAATATCACACACGGGATGGATGAACCCACCCCCCTGATACTGCAGCTTCTCTCCAGCAGTCCTGGGGCCTGGGGTGGGCCCCTCTCCAGGTCCGGCTCTCTCACACGCCCCTTCACAGCACCCTCCTGACACCCCAGACCCTCCATCCTCAGCCCAATGTCTTTGGTAGAGAGCATATGCACTTTAGCACTGGTTAACAGTGGGAAAGGGCGCAGAGTCCTAAAACCAGCAAAAACAGTGCCAGAAAAGTGGAGGGAGGCAGGCAAAAAGTTGGGGGATGACCACCCTAAGGCTGTCACTCCCCTATTGAAATACTTTCTTAGAGTAAGCAATATTCTCCACCCTGTATAAAGTACTTCAAAATATGGAAAAAGCTGTCAGTAAACACTTGTGACTCCATTTCATTTTACATACCATTCAATTTCATCAGTAGGTGTTTTTATAGAATGCCTCATCCTTCATTGGCTTGAGAAACCACATAATAGAAGAAAGAAATGTTATTGATTATGTGGAAGCCAAATCCCAATATTTATCTGCACCGCAATATTTTGATTTCCCCAAAATCTACTTCCAACAGCTTGGTTCCAGCACCCTTGATCTTGCGATGAGTCACCACAATTTTTAAGGTCAGGGCCAACAAAATAACAAAGTAATTTCATAAAATGACTGAGGCCACTGAATAACTGAGTTCTACTCCAAGAAATATTCAAGGGTTTATTAAAAAATCTCAAAATAGGTAGTACAGAGAAATGCCCAATATATGCCATGAAGGCTCAAATACAAGTACACATTCAGAAATCAAAAACTAACCAAAGACCCAATAAGAAGATAAAAGTCATAAAGTCCTAACTGTCAGATTCACAAACAACACTGACAGTATATCGAGGCAAAAAGGGAAAGTCCCACTAATTGGCCAGTGTTTCTAGTGGATCAGGAAACGTTTCTGGCTCACCCCCCAAACCAAGGGTTTATATACATAACTTACATATAGGTAATAGGCAAAACTGCAAATTCAGCATGGCATGACTAGTGACAGCACAAATTGGACAAATCAGAATCACTATTGTCATTAAAAATATTATAACACTAACACATTTCTAAGGCAGAGGAACTTTTCCATTAGCTTCCACAGCAACAACATAATCTGGAGATATACTCCACAATATAAAATATTTTCAGCAAAGAATCCTACATAGTGTATGCTAGTAATTCTACATCGGACCTTTGAGCAGAAGTGTCCTTTAGAAATGTATGGAAGGAACATAATGAAAGTTTCAAGCACAATACATGTTCTCTAAAGAAAAGTACCAATTGTGTCACAGTGTCCAGTGTTCTGCAAAGACTGTGAGGAGAGAAGACACATAGGGGTATGTGAGTTAAAGCCTGGAGTGGGTTGTGAGGATTCAAACATGGCCACCGTAATGGGTCCAGGACATACGCAAAGCAACATACCGTTTTTTAATGTGGATGAAGGTTGTCGACATGATTCAGTTGTTGAAGCAGGATGGAGCTGAAACAGAGACAAAAACACAGCAGGAACACCTGATGTGATTATCGAGTGGAGAGTGTGACTCAGGAGCAGGAAGGATGTAGAGATGAACGTCAACGCAGAATCACCAGCACGGACAAGCAGAGACCGAGAGAAGACAACGACTGTCACAGTGGAGTGAGGGAGGATTACGTTGGACATGGATGAGGGCTGGCCAGCACCCAGAAGCAAGAAGCAGCTGGAGTGATCAACGCTGAGGTCCTTGTGCCATGGCTCATCCAGTTAGCAGTGGTGTAAGGAAAGTCCTAGGTTCCCCATTGTGGGCATGGTTGAGAGGGTTGGTGATAGAAGGAAGGCACCAGTAAGGTGGGGGGCCTCCTTGGGAGTTTTCTGAATACCTGCCCTTTCCATTCACTACTCCCCAACACCAAACCCACTAAGAGTCGTTTATATGAGGCCAGTGAACATACTGCAGTCCAGGACTACTAACACTGGTGCTATAAGTGAAAGAAGCAGAAACAAAAACACAAATAATTCTGGAGGGTTTTGTTTCTTTCTTTTCCTATGGTTTTCCTTATCCTGAACTGGTCAGCGCAAGGTGGAGAAAGCCTTCCCAGTACCAAACAGGTAGAATCCCTCAACCTGTACCATGATTTATTGTATGAGTAGAAAGCCAAGTGACTATAAAGCAAAAAAAAATACAAGTGCTAATAAAACACTTCATAGTCTACCCTCATGCCTAGTCATGTCTGATCTACAATCACAGTTGTGTCAGGAGTGGGATTTCGAGGCAGAGAATATGATGCAATCAATCTCTATGTTTGACATGATTAATCAACTGGTTGAGGAGCAATGGCACATGTAGCTGCTTATAGAGAAACAGGGAGAGGCAGACCAGAAGGATAGGTAGAGCATGCAAAAGGCAGCAAATTCCCAGGCAGTTCTAATGATGGATAACCAACAGGCTCAGGACATCGACATTGCAAAACTAGGTGATGCCTTTGACTATACCAAAGTACACCCTAGCGTAACCAGTTCCATCCTCCTTCCGAAATATCAGGAAGATCAGAACCTAGACATTTTTAAAGAATTCTGAAGGTGTCACTTCCACTACCACTTGGCCCCACGAGCGGTGGGGTCAATTTATTGTTCTCCTGTTGTCTGGTGAACTTCAGTTCACATACCAGGCCGCTAACCATTCAGGCATGACTTCCTAGGAGGAAATAAAAAAATATATTTTGTAACACTCGCTGGGTTGATATGGGATACTACCGGTCTCACTTCAAAAGGGCGAAGTTTGCCTCCATGAACAATCCTCACGTGCTGTTTCATAGAATCCAGGATCTAGTCAGTCTATGGTTGATGCCCAGTTCTTGCACCGTGAAAAAAGTAGTGGAAAATGTATTCCTCAAACAGTTCCTTGATGCCCTTCCTTATTCTACCCATAGCTGGATCAGACAACCCCCTAATGTCACAGTGCTCGCAGATATAGTGTTAGCATGTGCCTACCACTGGTCTTCTGAGTTTAAAGGGTGAGTTTCTAAACCCCATTCTTCATTGCTCCCATCCTGGAACAGCCCTGCCAAAACTGTAGGATGGCCCTACCCAGAAGAAAGAAGTCCCACCAGGGAAAGAGACAGATCAGGGCCCCATTGTTTTCAGTGGAGGAGTGGGGTCACACAACAAGTGTTGGCCATAATGAAAACCAGGTATGAGCACATGAACATCGGCTATACAAGGGGGAGGGTCCTTTGCACAGAGGGCAACCTACAATCCTACTGTATTGATGTTTTACTCAATGGCAAACCAGTCAAAGCCCTCGTGGACTTGGGATGTCTCTATTCTCTCATCTGACAGTACCTATTTGAATCCCTTAAGGACTACCACGGAGTGGTCTCCATTACCTGTTTCGATGGAGATAGCAGATTTTATCCAGTAGCTACAGTGCAGGAACAAAGGAGGGAACACATAGAACAGATAGAAGTGGGTGTAGTACCTCATCTGTTGGAGTAGGTCAAAGCAGTAAAGGACTATGGTATGTTTCACCAGATGCTACCTGAGTCATGTACAGCAGCTGCTGGGTCACCTGAATTACAGGACAGTCCTTTCCACACAGAGGAAATTTCAGGAGAAAGAATAAAAGGAGATGTTCAAGGGCCACCAAAGGAATAAATAAACAGATGTATGTGTTGGTGAACCAGTCTAACACCTCACCCCTCTCTCTCTCTCCAAAGAAGATGCATGGGAACATCAGCTCAGTTTTAGGGCCGCCCAAAAAGAAGACCCAACCCTCAGCTTGGCCTGAGCTCATGATGCAACAGATGATCCAGGCCAAGTAGGCCCTTTTATCTATATTAAGCAGGGTTTGTTCTACAAAGGATATGGTAGGGATGGGAAAATGACATCCCAGCTGATTGTTCTGCTACTATTCCGGAAGCAGGTATTACAGCTGACCCATGCTCAGATGGGAGGAGGTCACTATGCCCAAGAAAAGACAAAGGAGTATTTCTTACACAAGTTCTATTGGGCAGGGGTTTTTTCTAGACACCGGGAAGTTTTGCACTAGTTGTGAAAGGTATCAACTTGTTAATATCCTTGTAGGTGAAAAGGCTCCCCAGGGACCCATACCAATCAATGATGTTTTCTTTACCAGGGTGGAGATAGATTTGGTGGGCCCTTTCCTTCCCTCCTCAAAAGGATACCAGTATATACTAGTGTTAGTTGATTATGCAACCCAATACCTCAAAGTCATACTTCTCATCAGTATGACCCAACAGTTGTAGCCCAAGCCATGGTGTAGTTCTTCTCAAGGGTTGAATTCTCCATGGAACTTCTGACTGATCAGGAGACCCCTTTATGTCTCTTCTGATGACTCGGGTGTGTAAAGCTTTGAGTATTCAGCAACATGATTCACTGCACCACCCACAAACCGATGGGCTAGTGGGGAGGTACAACCGAACGACCAAAACAATGCTATAGAAGTTAGTGTCAGACACCAGCAGAGACAGGAAAAAGAAATTGGCTCTGGTCATGTTTGTTATTCGGAGTCATGCTCAAGGCTTGACTCAGTTTTCACCCTTTGAGCTGGTGTTTAGCTGGCAGCCACAAACACTACTGGACATGGTGGCAAGCACTGGGAGGGAGAGGAAGATGAGAGCCAAAAAGTGTTACAATACGCTTCAGTCTGAGGGACAATATCCAGACCTTGTCGGAGAAGGTTAGGATGAATATGGAGAAAGTACAAGTGAAACAGAAGAGGGAATATGATGAACAAAGTTATTTTCTGGAGGTGAGTATAGGGGGTAAGGCCCTAGTATTGTTACCCACGTCTGGGAACAAACTCCTGGCTCATTGGCAGGGCTCCTTTTGACATGTTGGCATGTGTCACACCAGTCACATACAAAATAGCAGTACCACACAAGGAACGTGAGGTGCAAATATATCACATTAACTTGCTAAAACAATGGGAGGAGCCAGTCTTGTTTCCTGTCAGCCAAAAACCTGCACTGATGGTTACCATCACTCAACCCTTAGGAGTAGCATTGACACAATCTCTGGCCTGGTGGACATAAATGATGTTCCTATTGGCACACTTCTCATGGGAGATGAGCAAAGCAACTGAAAAGGGGTATTACAATGGTATACGTCCATATTCTCTGAAGCGTCAAGGAAAACCCACCTGGTAAAACTCAATATAAGCACTGAGTTACATAAGGTGGTGTGACTACGACCGTATAGAATCCCAGAGGCCTGCCGAGAAGCAGTTGAAAATGAGGTGACCAAGATGATTGAGGATGGTATAATCAAACCTTCTCATAGTGCCTGATTTTCCTCCAATGTTATGGTGCTCAAACCACACAGAACACTCAGATTCTGCATAGACTTCAGACAGCTCAGTGCCATTTCCAGATTCAACACCTATCCAATGCCCTTGGTCAAAGAGCACATCGAGAGGTTGGGGAAGTAGAAGTACATGTCACTGTTAGACCTCACAAAAGGGTATTACCAGATACCTCTTACAGAAAATGCCAAAGACAAGACCACTTTCTCCACCCTGTTGGGGCAGTATCAGTTTAAAATGTTACCATTCAGGCTGCATGGAGCCCCAGCAACATTTACATTTCAATACCTGATGGGCCAGGTCCTACAACCCATGAGGAATATGCTGCTGCTTATTTGGATGACATAGGCCCTCATTCTGACCTTGGCGGTCTTTTCGCAAGACCGCCGAGTTACCGCCGCGGTGAAGACCGCCGACCGCGGCGGTGTGCCGCTGTGCGCATTCTGACCGCTGGGAGCGTTCCGCCGGAAAACCGCCAGCAGCCACACTGGCGGTCGGCGGAAAAGTGGAGACTGGTCAACCTCCACCGCCACGCCAGCAGAACACCGCCCCCAGAATTACGACCCACATTTCTGTGTGGCGGTCTTCTGTTGGCGGTCTTCTGTTGGCGGTCACGTCCCTATGGCTCCCGTCGCCTCCCGGAGGACCAACGCACAAGGTAAGTTGATCGTCCGTGAGGGGAGGGGGTGGGGGGGTGTTGTGTGATGTGTGCGTGCATGGGGGTGTGCGTGTGAGTGTGTAGAGGTGTGCTGCTGTGTCTATGGGTAATGTGTGCTGTTCGGCAGGTGCGCATGTCGGCATGTATGTGTGCGGGTATGTGTCCCCGTTGTGTATGTGTGTGTAGGGGGTGTGTATATGTGCATGTTGGGGGTGTGTGCATGTCGGGGTACATGTATGTACATGTCGGGGTGGGGGTGGGGAGGGGGTTCGTACCACCTCTGGGGGGTGGCAGGGGGGTGGAGGGTGTGGGGGGAGGACTCGGGTGGGTAGTGGGGGGTGGGGGAGACCCCTATCAGTGCCAGGGAAGGAATTCCCTGGCCCCGATAGTGCTTACCGCCATGGTTCGCACGGCGGTTCCCGCCCGCAAGAAACCGCGGCGGTAGGCAGGGTCATAATACCCTTGGCGGTCTTGGGACGACCGCGGGGCCGGAGTGCGCAAACTCCAGCCCCGCGGTCATGACCGCCGCGGCGGTCGGAGCGGAGAAGTAGCGGTCGGTCGCGGCGGGGACCGCCGCGGTCAGAATGCCATTTTTAATACCGCCGGTCTGTTCGCGGTCCGACCGCCGTCTCTCCGCCGACCGCCAGGGTCAGAATGAGGGCCATAGTCTTCTATAATTCTATGTGGCAATTACATTTGCAGCATCTACAAGCAATGTTCTCTGCCTTTGAGAGGATAATGTGACAACAAACCCCCTGAAGAGTATACTAGACACTAATAGGATACATTACCTCAGCTATTCCATACATATGGGTATGTTATGTACCCAGCACAACAAACTGCAAGTGATTAAAGTAATCACCTGTCCACTCACTAAAAAGGCAGTACCCTCCTTTTTGGGACTACTAGGCTATTACAGGAGATTTGTTCCCTACTTTTCTCTGCTAGCCTCACCTCTTACTGACCTTCTGAAAAAGACAGAGCCTTCCAAAATCGACAAATTGGGTCCTGAACATCAGACATGTTTTGCAGAATTGAATAATGTGCTGTGTGAAAAACCTATTCTGATGTGTTTTGGAAAACATTTTGTGTTGCATACTGATGCTTCAGGTAGGGGCCTGGGTGCTGTCTTGTCCTAGGCTTATCCTCACATCCAATTGCACCCTGTGGTTTTCATTAGCCGGAAACTATTGCCCATAGAACTCTGATATGCTACTATTGAAAGGGAATGTCTGGCAATCAAATGCGCTATGGATTCAATGATAATATAATATGTTTGGTCACCAGTTTCAGTTATACATGGATCATGTCCCATTGGTTTGGTTAGGTAGATATAAGGACACTAACCCCAGGGTTTGCCGCTGTTTTTTTGTCACTTCAACCATTTTCCTTCCAGGTGCAACAACAGGCTGGGTAGCTTTTACCTCATGTGGACTTCCTTTCTTATGAGGCCTCTGCTGATTGGCCCAATCGGGCAAGCCTGGAAAGGGGGTACATGCTTGGAGTGGTGCGTGAGGATTCTAAAATGGCCACCAGGATGGGGCCATGGCATATGGGAAGCAATGCACCAGTCTTTTGAGCAGATGAAGGCTGTCGGTGGCATGCAGCTGTCGAATTAGGGAGGAGCTTCAATGGAGACAAAAACGCAGTGGGAACACTTGATGTGATATTCGAGTGAAGGGAGCAACATAGGAGAAGCAAGGGAGTAGAGAGGAGCATTGAGGTGGAATTACTAGTATGTAGACATGAAGACCAATAGAATACAGCAAAGGCTCAAGGGAGTGAGGGATGCCTTTGTTGAATGCCGACGAAGGCCAAAGAGGCACCGTCCGTAAGAAAGAACCATCAGGAGTGATGAACGCTGAGGTCATGGCTGCTGCAGCTCATCCAGTGAGCAGTGGAATAAGGCAAGTCCTGGATTCCCCCTTGTGGGCACCGTTGTAGGGGTTTGTGACAGGAAGCAGGTGCAGGCAATGCGGGAGGCCTCCTTGGGGGTTTCCTGAGCACCTACATTTCTCATTCAGTGCCCTTAACACCAACCTCACTGACAGTCATTTATATGTGAGCAGTGAACATACTGCAGTCCACAAACGCTAATATGGGTGTCATAGGTGACGATAGCTGTTAGACCTGGCATCCCTAAAATGGTCTTACCCCAGACTTTTTGCCTTTGCCTCCTGTTTTGCTGCATGTTCTTCTCCCCTCAAAACATGATGACATTGATGTATCCACAATTGGTATATTTATTTTACCTATAAGACCCTTGTAGAGTGGAGTATCATATGCCCAGGGACTGTAAATTAAATGCTACTATTGGGTCTGCAGCACTGATTTTGCCACCGACTGAAGTAGCCCTGTAAACATGTCTTAGGCCTGCCACTGCAGAGCTTGTGTGTGCAGTCCACTGCCACCTCAACTTGGCATTTAAACCCTATTGTCAGGCCCTACACCCCCCTTTTCTTACATAAAAGTCACTCCTCAAGCAGGCCCTAAAGAGCCCATAGGGCACAGTGCAATGTAAGTAAAAAGACAGGACATATACTCACCGGTTTCCATGTCCTGGTAATGAAAAACCTACCAAGTTGTTTTTCATCACTGTGCGGCCTACCCTTCTCATAGGCCAGCATTAGTAACTCCTTATAATTACTTTAAGTTGTAATTCCTGAACTGACAGGAGGGACTGGGTCATGTTTATTACCACTGTAATGGTAACAATAAATCCTCTTTAGTAGTAAGGTTGGATTTCTTGCTACCATCTTAGAAATGGCACTTTTAGAAAGTGGAAATTTCTCTGCACTCACTGATCTATGAGCCTACAGCCTCTCCTTAATACACTTTTGGTGTGAGTTGGGTGACAGTCCCAATTGTGCATTCCTTCAAACACCGACAACACAGGATACTCAGCCATATCTGCATTCATCTGCATACTGATAGGTCTTCCCAGGGAAGGGGTCAGAAGGGTCTCACATTTACATCTCAAAGGGTAAGGGATGATTACCGCCCACTGGCTTTCTGCAGCAGAGACTAACTTGAAAGGGGGAACTACGCACTGCACAAGAATTCTTTGCTAGTCATCCCCCACATCAAAGGCACTTTCTGGTGCCCAGCTGTGGTGCCAGCGCACTTGGACCTCTGTGAAGCTGCTTTTTCCCTAAGCCCCCATAAGTCACCTCAGCCAACGAGACTGGATCCGGGTGCAACAAAAGGAGCCCTCATTCCGTACATCCTCCCTGCAGTCCCTCCTGCACCAGCATTTCTTCCCGTGCCGCAGGGAGGGAAGCTAGACCACAATGAAGATACTATTCCCAGTTGCTCGCTTTGTTTAGAGCAAATGGCCTCCTCAATTTTTGTTTCCAGACCACAGATCAAATGACTCTGATTCTGACAACAATGCCAAGTTATGTGTGATTCTCATCAATTGAATTATTGCCAATTTTGATCTAATTTAAGCCTAGAAATTATCTTATACTATTTTTCTAACACTGTGAGGAGGCCTTTTTCTTTTGTGGTGTTTACATTGAGTTACTATGTGTGGGGATTGCACAAATACTTTACACATTGCCTTCTAACTTAAATCTACCTGCTCTGTGCTAAGCTACCAGAGGGTGAGTACAGGTTAATTTAGTGTGTTTTTTTTTTACTTGCCCTGACTAGGGTGGGTGAATTCTGCTTACCTGAGGTGCATACCCTACCCAATCAGAAGTCCCATTTCTAACGCTAGTGGCAGCCAGAGCACAAATTACTCAGGGGAGTTTTGTTTCTTTCTTTTCATATGGTTTGCTGTATCCCGACCCAGTTGGTGTAAAGTGGAGAAAGTGTTCTCGATGACAAAAGAAACCTTCAGCCTGCACCAGGGCTTATTACTTGAGTAGAAAAACAAGTGATTATAGCGCAAAAAGATATATACAAATTCTAATAAACCCCTTCCTAGTCTACCCTTGTGTCTAGTCTTATCTGACCAACATTCACAAGGAACATTGATTGGAAGGGATAATGATCAGGAACAAGTTGTACAGAACTACAGACAGCATCCACTTTAACAAAATGGTGTCTCTAGGGAAATATGGCATAACTAAACTGTATTATTAAACACACTTCTAAACTTTAAAATAAAATCATATATGATGTAAAAATATAAATTTATTGGGTACAACTATATTCTTTAAAAAATCATTTGTATAAAAAATAATTTGTCATCCGAAATTGAGCATTTTTTAAAAGGCTTACCCACATACTTAATACAAACCATTTCAAAATTAGTAGTAAACCTGTAAATTAACTAATCGGATTTGATTTTAAAATGTGAACCAAGAACATGCAGTAAAAATGCAAACATATACTTCTTGATAAGATACGGGCAACAAGTTTTGCATATTGCATCAGTTTTCAGTTATTAGCAACCAGTGCAGCTTTACTATAAGCAAGGACCATCAGACTGCCCAGTGTAGCTATCCGGTTAGATGATGTTTGTCTTGCTAGGAACTATTTGATTTCGACAATTAGCTGCTCTGATTAGGTTCCATTGTGAAGGCCAGACATGGATTTTTTTCAGCTATTTTGTCTGACTAAAAAGATTCTGAGACTTCATTAGATTTCATTATGACCATTAACTTTATGTAAGCACTACACAGTTGTATGAAGACTGTTCTAAACATTCTTTGACAGCTGATGCACGTGTTCTTATTGCCAAAATTCTGAACAATGGGAGTAACAGATTGGCTGGACCTTCAGGCATCAAAGGACAACAGAACAGAATATGGCCCACAGTTTCAAATGTATAATTACCAGCCTGCACGTGGTTGTATGACACTGGGGCCCATATTTATACTTTTTGATGCAAAACTGCGCTAACGCAGTTTTGCGCCAAAAAAATTAGCGCCGGCTAACGCCATTCTGAAGCACCATGCGGGCGCCGTATTTATTGAATGGCGTTAGCCGACCGGCGCTGCCTGGTGTGCGTGAAAAAAAACCACGTACACCAGGCTGCGCCGGCGTAGGGAAAAATGGCGTTTGGGCGTCTAAAAATGGGGCAAGTCAGGCTGAGGCAAAAAAAAACGCCTTAACCCGATTTGCGCCATTTTTTTTGGGCGCCCAACCCCCATTAACATGACTCCTGTCTTAGCAAAGACAGGAGTCATGCCCCCTTGCCCAATGGCCATGCCCAGGGGACTTCTGTCCCCTGGGCATGGTCATTGGGCATAGTGGCATGTAGGGGGGCACAAAGTAGGCCCCCCTATGCCACAAAAAAAATTAAAACAAAATAATTACCACAACTTACCTTTTCTTCCCTGGAGTGGGTCCCTCCATCCTTGGGTGTCCTCCTGGGGTGGGCATGGGTGACAGGGGGTGTCCCTGGGGGCATGGGGGGGCACCTCTGGGCTCCTTCAGAGCCCACAGGTCCCTTAACGCCTGCCCTGACCAGGCGCTAAAAAACAGCGCAAAAGCAGCCGGACGTCATTTTTTTTGACCCGCCCACTCCCGTGCGCCATTTTTGCACGGGAGTTTAAATAAGGCGCACATGCCTCGGAGTCATTTTTTTAGACGGGAACGCCTACCTTGCATCTCATTAACGCAAGGAAGGTCTTCACACAAAAAAATGACGCTAACTCCATGAACTTTGGCGCTAGACGCGTCTAACACCAAAGTATAAATATGGAGTTAGTTTAGCGTCGAATTTGCGTCGAAAAAAACGACGCAAATTCGGTGCAAACGGAGTATAAATATGCCCCTGGTTCTCCACTGGTGGTCTATTTCACAAATGTCAAACTGGGCAAAACAGAGTGTGGCATAATCCCTATTGAAAGGTAGTGTAAGATCCTCTTTTAGATGTGATTGAAGAAGACCTTGCACGTGAGGGGTCAGTAAAATATCATCATGTTTTACTGTTCAACAAATCTTTAGCTCTGCTTTAAGAGTGGAAGCCCATTGTCTTTTTGAAATGGCTTTCAAATGTCATTGGGAGGCATTAATGCCTAAGAATAGTGCAGCACCAAAGAATCCACTGAGCTGGTAAGAACTGAATTGTATCTTTGCTTGCTTGTCACTTATTTAACATACTCCAACCATAACAGTTATTTTAAAGAGCTCTACAGTTTTACATGTATACCAAATATTTCCTAGTCACAATACTTGCTCTGTTTACTGGTTTATTTAATTAGTACCACGTGGACCTGAGCCTGGGAAGTGGAAGGTGGAAGAGTAAAAAGCTTCCCAGGTAAAATGCATTGAATTTTATCCTAGCATCTCATCAGTGGAACTGGAAATAGTTCAATGGCATCAGACAGTGATGGCATATACTTGGCTTTTAACATCATTGAACAGTGGTTTGATTGATGGTCCACTCAGTTTGTGTGCTAATTTAAGCAAAGCAGATGATGAAGAAGATTTGTTTGGTGCGGGGCAAACATACCTGTGTTTTGGAACTGGCTCCCTAAGTTCTCATTCGATTTAGCATTGACAATATTTGCTGTTCATTTCCTGGCCATATCTGCCTTGAGGAGTTCTGTGTATTGAAAACTGACACAGAGCTGCTTAGGCTGAACTAGGAGAAATGCAAAGCTCATGCAATGCCACTTATAGTTACACAGCACTTATACACAAGTAAAGACAATACTCAGTGTTAACAAAAATAACGGTATTTATGTGGGTGACACAGTACCAAAAATATCTTAGAGACAACACTCCTTCTGGAGGTAAGTATTATACACAATATATACACTAGACACCAAAATCAGATAAGTAAATAGTCATAGAACAATGCAAGCAATAGGAAATGCTATAGAATGCAAAGGGAGAAAATAGGTCTAGGGTAACACAAACCATATACCAAGAAAGTAGAATGCTAATCACGAATTCCCCCCAAGACAAGTGTAGTGTGTGGAGAATCGCTGGGAGATTAAGAATACAGTAAAGGTAAGCAAATTACCCCACCCCTGAGCCCAGAAAAGCAGGAGTAAAGTACTGCTAGTTTCCTTAGAACACACTACACATCGTGATTGGGATTCTGCAGTTGCCAACCAAGTCTGCAAACGGCAACTGCTGGATTCCTGGACCTGAAGACCTGCAAAAGAAGGGGACCAAGTTCAGAAGTCGAAAGAAGTTCCAGGAAGGACAGGAGCCCCTGCCAACACAGAAGAGGGTGCAAAAGAAGAGCCCACGGTTTGTTGAAGACTGCAGAAATGCACCCTAGGAAGATGTCAGGGGTTCCTGCATAATGCAAAGGATGTCCCACGACGTGAAGGGTGTTGCAGATGTGATTCTGTGTTGGAAGATACCAACAAGCCTTGGCTATGACAAAAGTGGGTTTTGCATCAAAATGGTGCTGGATGGACCCAGGAGGTGCCTGGGGGCCTCAACTCTGTGAGAGGAGGAAGAGGGGGTTCTCAGCACTTAAGAGAGCCCTCAGGATGCCAGCCAGAATCCCCAGGACATAGGGACAAAGGAGGAGCAAAATGCAGTTGATGCAGCACAACAAAGGAAGGTTCCACACAACTGGAGAACAGCTGTGCATGAAGGAATTTTGCAAATAGTGCATAGAGGCCTCAGGAGGTGAAGAAGATGCAGTAGACAAGGGTACCGTTGATTACTGGGAAGGCAAGGTCTTACCTCCTCTAAATTGCGTCAGAAGGACCTCAGGACAGTCTATGTCAATGATGCCTGACCTCTGTGCCCTTAGGAGCATGCTTGTCACTGTGAGAGGAGTCCAAGGGTCCCAGTCGTCATCTTGGAAGGTGCCTGCTGGAGCAGGGAAGTGACTCCGTCACCCCACGGGAGATTTCTTCGGTCCTTCTGGTGCAGGATGAAGATAGGGAGTCCTCAGAGCGTGCACACGTGGAGACTGTTGCAGTTGCTGGCTTAGAGCTGAGGATGCAGAAGAAAAGTATCTCTTGTGGATACTTTGTTGCAGTTACAGCGGTTTTTGGAGCAGGCTGCAGTTGATCCTGGGTCAGAGAATGATGAAGTTGTTGCAGAGGATTCCTGAAAGAATCTTGCAAGCAGAATCTGAAGAGAACCCACAGTAGAGACCCTAAATAGCCCTGAGAGGGGGATTGGCAACCTTATCAGGTATGGACCTATCAGGAGGGGTCTCTGATGTCACCTGCTGGCACTGGCCACTCAGAGGCCTTCGGAGTGCCCCCACACCTTCCAAAGCAAGATGGTTGAAGTCTGGGACACAGTAGAGGAGCTCTGGGTAGTGATGGACAGGGGAGTGGTCACTCCCCTTTCCTTTGTCCACTTTCGTGCCAGAGCAGGGGACAAGGGGTCCCTGAACCAGTGTAGACTGGCCTATGCAAGGAGGGCACCATCTGTGCTCTTCAAAGCATTTCCAGAGGCTGGGGAGGCTACCCCTCCCCAGTCTTTAATACCTATTTACAAAGGGAGAGGGTGTAACACCCTGCTCTCAGAGGAAATGCTTTGTTCTGCCTTCCTGGGACTTGGCTGCCCAGACCCCAGGAGGACAGAACCCTGTCTGTGTGATGGGAGCAGCTGTAGCTGCAGTGCAAGCCTCAGAGAGCTGGTTTGGCAGTACTGGGGTTCCATGGTGGAGTCCCAGGATGCATAGAATTGGCTCCTCAATACCAGATATGGAATGGGGGGAAAATTCCATGAGCTTAGACATGTTACTTGGCCATATTCGGAGTTACCATTGTGAAGCTACATGCAGGTATTGACCTATATGTAGTATACGCGTGTAATGGTGTCCCCGCACTCACAAAGTCTGGGGAAATTGCCCTGAACTATGTGGTGGCACCTCTGCTAGTGTGAGGGTGCCCTCACACTTAGTAACTTTGCACCTAACTTTCAGCAAGTAAAGGTTAGACATATAGGTGACTCATAAGTTACTTAAGTGCAGTGAAAATGGCTGTGAAATAACGTGTGTGTTATTTTACGCAGGCTGCAATGGCAGGCCTGTGCAAGGGTTTGTCTGAGCTCCCTATGAGTGGCAAAAGAAATGCTGCAGCCCATATGGATCTCTTGGAACCCCAATGCCCTGGGTACCTAGGTACCATATACTAGGGACTTATAAGGGGGGGTCCAGTGTGCCAATTGAAATTGGTAAATGAAGTCACTAGCTTACAGTGACAAATTTAAAGACAGAGGTTCTGATTAGCAGAGCCTCAGTAACACAGTTAAGCACTACACAGACACACACATTAGGCCATAAACTAAGAGCACTGGGGTCCTGACCAGCAGGATCCCAGTGAGACAGACACAAACATACTGACATACAGGGTGAAAATGGGGGTAACATGCCAAGGAAGATGGTACTTTCCTACATCAGCCCCATAATCTTTAGTGCATAAATAATACCTATGGCCAACGTCATAAACACACATGACATCAATGTCCACTCGTACCCTGATGACTTGCAAGTCAATCACGCCTTCATGGACAAGGTATCCAAAACTCATATAAAGTTCAATGCCTGCATGACTGATATCGCCCACTGGAAGAATACCAACTGTCTTAAGCTGAACACTGAGAAGACCAAAATTGTGATCTTTAGGAAGAGCACTTCACTGTGGGTCTCCACCTAGTGGTCAAAAAAGCTGGGACCAACCCTCACCCCCACCACCTACGACAAGAACCTTGGGATCATCATCAGCAGTAAACTCTACATGACCATCCAAGTCACACCACCAATGACTCATGCTTCCATTCCCTAACCATGCTGAGGAAGATTTCCAGCTGTCAATCAGCACCCAGAAAACCATCACATATATCTCCGTCACCAACAAGCTGGACTAGGGGAACTCCATTTATGCTGGGATAAAACAAAAACTTGCCAGAAGGCTGATGACCATTCAGAACTCACCATACAAAATCACTCTTAACATCCATGCCACATTCACATCATATCACACCTGAAGGAGCTCCACTGACTCCCCATACACAAGCAAGCACAATTCAAACTCCTCACCCACTCTTTCAAGGCACTACAACCACTGGTTCAGCATGCCTTAAGAATTGCATCCGCTCTCACAAACCTTCAGAACACCTCCACATCCCACACATATGGAAAACTAGATCCAGCAGTCAAGCCTTCTCCTACACCAATCCAAAAGCATGGAACGACCTGCCACTACACAAAATAGTCTCCTTCACACTTCTTAAATTCCAGAAGACATTGAAGAACTGGCTCTCCGAGTATTCCCACTAGGCCCTGAATCTGGCTAGGGTCACATCTGCTCAGCGCCAGGATACTCATCCCGGATGATAGTGCGCTCTACAAATCTGTATAACATAACATAACATTTAATTGCCACCATCACCATCCGACATTGACTCAGAAATAAGCTTTTGGGTACAAAATAAAACTAAAAAAACAATGTTAAAGCATTTGTGTATGTGCATCTGAAGAATCATGCTGGTGTTTTAGACTTCAAAGTAAATATTTGAATGTTTGGTAAGGATGATTTGAAGCAAGACAGACAAGTGCAATGCTTTGAAAATCTTGGGGGAAAATATTTTGATGCTCAAATTTAGCAAATGTAGAATTGGTTAAAATGAAGTGGAATGTTCAGGATATTTTATATCATAAAAGGTTAATGTTGTAAAGGCTGTTGTTAAAGCCCTTGACACAATTTCTACTTTAATTAAATAAATTATAATGCAAATTTTTAGAAATATTTTGTGAGTAAGTACCAACATTTCTGTGGGAAAGAAAAAGAAATTTTTTTTTTGTCTTTTACAGAAGACATTGTATTTGTTTTTGCAATTCAATGAATACTTCAGGTGTGAAATCATGGAATTTTAATAACAACTGAAATGATTAACAGTTCAAGGAAAAAAGATAAGACTTTAGTGATGTCATAAATTGAAGAAATAATGTGACGGGAAGAGAGTTTGAAACCATTGCTGCCAAGAGGAAAGGATCCACCACCATAAGTCATTATATGACTTCTGGTAATTTGTAGAAAGGTTTTTTTGTCTCTTGAACGCATCTTCCTATGGGTCTGTGGGAATTACATTTTGATGCTAGATATTCAGGTTTGCATGTATAGATCACTTTGTATGTGTGCCATATGCCAATATAGGCCCATATTTATGAAATGTTTGAGCCACCTTAGCGTCACTTTTTTTAATGCTAAAGAGACACAAACATAACTCCATATTTATATTTTGACGCTAGACCCGTTAGATGGTTGGTATATTGCGACAATGAGATGCAAGGTAGTCATTCCCGTACTAAAAATTATGTTAGCCCTCTAGCCCCATATTTATCTACTGATGCAAAAACAACGTAAACCAAGGAAACAGACCTAAACAATGTCGCTAAGTCTGTTTAGCGTCAAATTGTAATGCCTGGTCAGATGAGGTATTCAAAAGAGACCCACACACCACTACTCAAGGACAACACACAGAAGGAGCATTTGCAACCTCAAGGACAATATGGAAGTGGTACTGCTCCCGCTAGGCACATGCCACAGACGTTAGTGATGAGAACAGGTCCCTCCACCACAACCGCAGCAACCCCAAACACCACCACAACAGCCACAAAGGCAGTGCAGAATACATAACCATCCTTTGCCTCAGGGAACAAGATGTGATCAGGATGTACCAACTGAACCAGGAGTCCATTGTACGCCTGCTGCACCACATTGCACCACACATCACAGTAAGGGAAAACTCCCACCACATTCCATCCATGAGCAAACTCCTCGCTGTCCTCCGTATGCTGGCGTCTGGATCTTTTTAGATAAACGGTGCACAGGTGGCTGGTATGTCCTAGCCATCTTTCTCGGTCCTCCTACCTCGGGCCCTGGATGCTATCTTACGCCCACACCCCACCACATCTGCTCCCAAACACCCAGCATCTGCACCAGGAGACCAAGCAAGGCTTCTTTCAAATTGCTGAGTTTTCGCATGTGCTGGGTGCAATGGACTGCACCCATGTGCAACTGGCGCCACCTGCAGAAACGTATATAGGAACCACAAGCACAAACATTCAATCAATGTGCAGGCCATTGTGGACCACCGTGGGCTCTTCACCAACATCCTTGCGAATTATCCTGGCAGCTTCCATGATGCATACATATTTCGTCATTGCACTATCAATGAGTGGTTCCAGGATGGCCAATATGGCATTGGTCTACTCATAGGTAAGCCACCATACCAATCATAACACATACCATATACCAACCATCTTGGACAAACAAGACAAACACCACACTAAATGTACATGGGCAGGGGAATGTAGATGTACAGGCAACAACACATATGCAACATGCTGTACTAGACTGCATTCATTGCACTTCACAAACACATACACCCACATGTACATAACACAGCCACACCCTGACTGGCACACCATGTGTGGACAGATGGAGCCAAGTCCCCCTTGCATATAGAAGCTGCTCACAAACCACTACAATTGTCCACAGGTTGACAAATTAAATACAGATCACATACATATTACATCAAACAAAGAATGGCCCAGGCATGTCAGTGGCATAGGCAATGGCCATTTTAAGAAAGTCACACATAGGCAAGGTCCCACGTAAATCATGGTGTGCAAGCCTCTGGCAGAACCAAATCAAATGCCACCCAAGTGGTGCCACAACTGACTACATATCATCTACACACACCTGACATACCTGTAGTGTGCACATATACCTGCCTGCTGCATTGTGACACACACATCCAAACAACAAAATTACCTGCCATTTAAAGACCATGGGGAAGAATCATGAGAAAATGCGGCAGCACCTAATCCAGTACCACCTCACATGCGTCCCTAGTGCCCCCTAATACCACCATGTCTGTTCCATATTCCAGAAACGGTCCACCATGGTACAGAGCTTGTGAAAAAAACTGTAAAAATCATGAATGCCATAGTAGCACTCGGTATGAGTATAGAGGACATACCTAACCTTACATGCATCGTACTAAGGAACTGTAATGATATTTGTGTTTTGACCACAGACTACACGTTGCACTAAGCCTAGCAGCACACCACCACATTAGAGACCACCAGCTTCCTTTTGCCTATTGACTTTATTTTAGCGTTAGCCACTGCCACATTTGTGGGGCAGATGTTAGAAGTGCAGAAGCTGCAAGTATTTTTCCGTGCCCATTATATTCAATGTGCGTTTTGCTCATGTTTTTACTCTGCATGCCTGCGTGTTCTTTTTCATCAAGGGCTTAGAGAGATAAGAGTGTACTAGGATGATGTTTATAGTACGGCAGGGAACGGTTTTGTTTTGAGAGAGCACCCTGGGATCTATGCCAATTCCAACTGGTTTCTTTCAAGGTGACCTGAAGTAGCCAGCATTTTTTAACTACAACTTGCTGATTGGGAGGTATTTTCTAGAAATCTCCTCTATGGCTTGTTTAAGGTATATAAGAGACCAAAGATTGACAGTGAAGTGATTCAGAGACCTCGGACAGGGTCGGGATGCTGATGCCTGTCAACCTTCCCTTGAGGGTAGATCTTTCTTTCTCTTTACAGTCGATCTGGGGTCTAAGTCTTGAAGTTGGTGGGAGAAAGGGAAGGAGCGACTGTGCCCTATGGTGATGAATTTTTACTAATAGCTTTGCATTGTGTATGATTGTGTATATATGTATAGGTATCTGTATCTTTGCATATATATTTGCTGTTTATAGATTGAAGATTCTTTGTACATGTTTTAATTTCATTACTGCACACATTTTAAACGTGCACTTTCAGTTGCACTGACCTTCCTTTACCAACCTCGCAGAGTGATTTATTAAATGCATTTCCTAGACTAAGAGTTGCATTCCAGGAATTCCTTTTAGTGTGTGTGTGGTTCAGCTCAGTCGGCAGTGAAACAAAACAGGGACCCATGTGAAAAATAGCTGTGCCCCCTCCCAAAGGCTGCACTGTGCATGTGTAAAAAGTGTCTGTGAGAAATCATGTATTGGAAGCTAGGAGATACTACTGCACCAAATTACATCATCCTACTAATGTGTGATACACCCCCTCATACACTTGATGGCTGCCACAACCATCATTTGCCACAAAGGGTCAAAAGTGTCACACTGCACGTGTAGGGCTACATGGTAAAATGGACAGCACAGTCTGGCTTTGTAGGGCTACTTTGGTTTCTCAACATCTGTCACCTTGCGATGCAAGGAGGTGGTAGGTTCCACCTAGCAATAGAACATTGCTTCAAATATGGATTACACAACACATTTTTCTAAATTATAACCATAATTGTGAGAATAATATGAAAATTCCCATGTCCTTGAGCCACTACCCAAGATTGTCATGTCCATCAACACAGTCCAATGAAACCATTTACCAAAAATAGGAACATACACTATACCACAAGTAAGTCTGAGTCACCACTCCAAGTAAAACTAACAACTGCCATGGTATGTTCCGAACCACTATCAAGCTTTACCAACACATCCTCTCTCTTTCCTTTGCAGCTGACCAGGGGTACGGCATACAGCTGTAGGTTATGACTCCATTGGTCAATCACACAATGGTGGAAGAGCGGGCCTACAACAAAGGGCACAGAAGACCACGCAATGTGGTGGAGAGGACATTTGGGCTCCTTAAATCAAGGTTCAGGTGCCGCAGATGATCTCGGTGGGTTCTGAGCGGAAGGGCGGGAGGTAGACTCTTTGGGATTGGTCCGAGAGGAAAGAGATGATCCAGTCCAGGGCCTGTCCTTGGATACTGGTGGAGAGGAGGCGGGTTATTAGGGTGCGGTGGCAGACGGTGTCGAAGGCAGCCGAGAGGTCAAGGAGGATGAGGGCGGTTGTTTCTCCGTTGTCCAGCAGAGGTTCTGATGTCGTCGGTGACTGCGATGAGGGCGGTTTCCATGCTGTGGTTGGCCCGAAAGCCAGACTGGGAGGGGTCAAGCAGGTTGTTGTCTTCGAGGAAGTTGGACAATTGCTTGTTGACGGCCTTCTCGATGACCTTGGCCGGGAAGAGGAGGAGCGAGATGGGAAGGAAGTTCTTCGGGTCGCTGGGGTCCGCCGTAAGTTTTTTCAGGAAAGCGTTGACTTCCGCGTGTTTCCAGCTCTCGGGGAAGGTGGCAGATGCAAACAAGCTGTTGATGATGCTCTGGAGATATTGGGCGATGATGGCGTTGGCTTTGTTGAAGATGTGATGTGGGCAAGGGTCCAAGGGGGCGCTGGAGTGAATGGTGTTCATGGTGGTTCTAGTCTCTTCGGAGCTGATGGGTGTCCAAGCGTTGAGGGTGATGGTTGGGGCTGTGAGTTCCATGGTGGTCGGCGGGGTCTGTGGTCCGAAGCTGTTGTGTAGGTCAGTGATCTTTCGATGGAAGAAGGTAGCGAGGGAGTTGCAAAGTTCTTGTGAGGGCGTGATGGAGTTGGAGCTGGCGTTGGGATTGGAGAGCTCTCTTTGAAGGATGCCCTTTTGGTGGAGCGGATCAGCTGGTGGTGTTCACGGGTGGCGATTTTGAGGGCTGACATATTTTCTGCGGTGTGTTCTTTGTGCCAGGTTTTTCTGAGGGCACGGCAGGTTTTCTTGGATTCTTTGAGGGTGTCTGTGAACCAAGGAGGTTTCCTGATGTTGGTCTGTCTTGGGTGGCTTCTGAGGGGGGCGAGGTTGTCGGCGCAGTTGGTGATCCACTGTGTGAGGCTGAGGGCTGCGTTGTTGGTGTCGGAGGTGATGGCAGGTTGGTTATGGTTGAGAGTGGAGAGTAGCTGTTCTGTGGAGATTTTGTTCCAGGGTCTGCCGGTGATAAGTTGTGTGCGAAGGCAGTGGGTCATGCGTCTGAAGGTGAAGTGGACACATCTGTGGTCGGTCCAGTGTATCTCGGAGGAGTGGTTGAAGGATACGTGGTTGCTGGCGGAGAAGATGGGGTTGAGTGTGTGTCCAGTGGTGTGGGTGGGGGTGTTCACCAGTTGCTTGAGTCCGAGGTTGGCGAGGTTGTCGAGCAAGGTGGCGGTGTTGGTGTCATTGTTCTTCTCTAGGTGGAAGTTCAGGTCTCCGAGGAGGATGTAGTCTGGCGAGGCTAGGGAGTGCGGGGAGATGAAGTCTGTGATGGATTCGCTGAATAGGGCGCGTGGGCCAGGGGGCCTGTAGATGAGAGTTCCTCTGAGGGTGGTCCTGGGGTCAGTGTGGATCTGGAAGTGCATATGTTCGGCGGTGAGGAGGGTGTCTTCGGTGGAGGTAGTGACGTTGATGGAGCTGTTGTAGATGATGGCAATTCCTCCTCCGATTTGGTTGGTGCGGTCTTTCCTGGTGATCTTGTAGCCGTCAGGGATGGCTAGGGCGATGTCGAGGGCTGATGAGGCGTTCATCCAGGTCTCAGTGAGGAAGGCGACGTCTGGTGCGGTTGAGTCCAAGAAGTCCCTTAGTTCAATGGCGTGCTTGTGGACGGAGCGTGTGTTGAGGAGGATGCACTTGAGGTGGTTGTTGGAGCGTGGGCTGGTGGGCGGATTGCAGTTGCGGTGGAAGGTATACTTGCATGTGTGACAGGCGAAGGGTCCATGGGTGCGTTTCGGGCTGGCTTGGTAGCAGGTGGTAGTTCGTCCGGGGTTGAGTGCGTGGAAGGAGGCGGCGTCGTAGCTAAGCTGGGGGTTTTGGGAGCGCTGGGGGCCAGGGGTTCTGGCGCTGGGCGTGGTCCAGGCGCAGACAGGAGCGGACGGGCTTGCCTTTGGCCACCATAAGAGGGAAGGGGGGAGGAGGGGTCAGCTGGGAGGCGGGAGGCGGGAGGGGGAGTAGCGAATGGAAGCGGGGGCGGGGCCGCACAGGAGGCAGCGGCGGGAAGGCAGGAGGGGGGAGGGGGAGAGTGGGGGACAGGGAAGCGTCTGGAGAGCGGAACGGGAGGGAAAAAAAGATCACAACAGGAGAAAGCACAACAGGAGAAAAAGGACAAGAGGAGATTGAAGGACAACAGGAGATAAGCAGGAGATAAGGCACGACAGGAGATAGAGTGCAGCAGGAGAAAAAGTTAGCGTACAACAGGAGAGTCAAAAGGAGAGCGGCAAAAAGCCCAACAGGAGGAGTACACGGAGCGAAGAAGAGCACAACAGGAGAAGTACACGGAGCGAAGAAGAGCACAACAGGAGAAGTACACGGAGCGAAGAAGAGCACAGCAGGAGAAATACACGGAGCGAAGAAGAGCACAACAGGAGAAGTACACAGAGCGAAGAAGAGCACAACAGGAGAAGTACACGGAGCGAAGAAGAGCACAACAGGAGAAGCACACGGAGCGAAGAAGAGCACAGCAGATGAAGTACATGGAGCGAGGAAGAGCACGACAGGAGAAGTACACGGAGCAAAGAAGAGCACAACAGGAGAAGTACACGGAGCGAAGAAGAGCACAACAGGAGAAGTACACGGAGAAGGGCAAAAGCACGGGCAGGGAGACGGACGGGAGCGGAACAGAAGAGGAGCCTAGGACTTACCAGACCAGTGGCAGGGGCCTGGGCAGGTGGAGCTGCGGTGGCGGGGAAGCGACCTACCCTGGGGTCAAGGGTCGCTGTCTGTGCCTCACAGCTGCCGCCATAAGAGGGAAGCGGGGGAGGAGGGGTCAGCTGGGAGGAGGGAGGGGGAGTAGTGAATGGAAGCGGGGGCAGGGCCGCATGGGAGGCAGCGGCGGGAAAGTGGGAAGGCGGGAGGGGGGAGAACGGGGAACAGGGAAGTGTCTGGAGAGCGGAAACGGGAGGGAAACAAATGAGCACAACAGGTAAAAAAGGACAAGATGCGATTGAAGGACAACAGGAGATAAGCAGGAGATAAGGCACGACAGGAGATAGAGTGCAGCAGGAGAAAAAGATAGCGTACAACAGGAGAGGCAAAAGGAGAGCGGCAAAAAGCACAACAGGAGGAGTACACGGAGCGAAGAAGAGCACAACAGGAGAAGAACACGGAGCGAAGAAGAGCACAACAGGAGAAGTACACGGAGCGAAGGAGAAGTACACGGAGCGAAGAAGAGCACAACAGGAGAAGTACACGGAGCGAAGAAGAGCACAGCAGGAGAAGTACACGGAGCGAAGAAGAGCACAACAGGAGAAGTACACGGAGCGAAGAAGAGCACAACAGGAGAAGTACACAGAGCGAAGAAGAGCACAGCAGGAGAAGTACACGGAGCAAGGAAGAGCACGACAGGAGAAGTACACGGAGCGAAGAAGAGCACATCAGGAGAAGTACACGGAGCGAAGAAGAGCACAACAGGAGAAGTACACGGAGAAGGGCAAAAGCATGGTCAGGGAGATGGACAGGAGCGGAGCAGAAGAGGAGCCTAGGACTTACCAGACCAGTGGCAGGGGCCTGGGCAGGTGGAGCTGCGGTGGCGGGGAAGCGACCTACCCTAGGGTCAAGGGTCGCTGTGGTGAAAGAAAAGATTAACACTGTAACGCCATTTATAAGTTTAGTTGCTCATGAATGGTCTCAACATATGCCCGATGTTGGGGGGTAAGTGACCAAGGAGGGGTGAGGGGGGAGGAGAAAGGGAGGGGAGGAGGTGGGGAGGAAAGTAGAGGGGGACGCGGGAGACGAGAAGGAAAGCAAGAAGATGTATGCAGATTGAATGAGGAGACAGGCTTTTCGTTGCAATATGGTCTCAGAAACAGGGGGAAGTGACATGAAGACATACATATTGATGGAATAGTCACAGTTCAGGGAGGTCGGTGTCATCTTTTTGTTCTAGCTGCTCTATGAGGGAGTCCCATATGTCCGCCCCCTTGATCTCCACCCCGCTGTCGCGCAGCGTGTGCAGTACCTGTGTTTCTGCCTTAACCCAATGTAGCAGCTCCAATGTCCATCAGTGTATATCTGGGGCGCTGGGCGATTTCCACTGTATCGCTATTGAGTGTTTAAGTAAAATGAACGCAAGGTCAGTGCACCTGTGTTTCTGCTTATCTTTTCCTTGTCTTGGGCGCACCCCTAATAGGCAGTACTCTGGGGTAGGGAGTAGGGTTAATCCCGACCAGATAGCCGTCTGCGTCATTGCTTCCTGCCATGTGCGGAGTACCGGTGGGCAACTCCACGTCATGTGTAAAAAATCAGCTTCCGGCAGCCCGCATCTCGGGCAGTCCAGGGTAGATTGTGGGAACATACGCTTTATTCTGGCTGGAGTGAGATATGTCTGGTGTAAATAATTGAATTGCGTGTATCGGAAATGGGCATTACGCAACACTTCTCGTGTAGTTGCATCGCTATGTTCCACTTTTGTGTGGGCAGAGGTGAGAGCAAGGCCGCCTCCCACCTAGTTTTTGCTTGTGTCTGAGCCTCTTCTGGATAATCCTGTAGTATCTTATATATCCAGGATATATCTGATTGCTCGCCTGCCCCTAGCAATAACTCATGGACTACTGGCAAAGTATGAGGCTCATTATTACTGTTCCCCCAAGTGTTGCGCACCACTTGTTGCAGTGCCCTGTGTGTGAGGAATTCACCCCTGCCTAAATCGAACGTATTTGCTAATGCCTCATATGGCAGAAGGTGTCCCTCCCCAAATATATCTCCGACTGCATGCACACCTTTAGTGACCCAGATGGTTAATTTAAACTGCCCTTTTATGCTCTTTATTTCCCGGAGTAGTTAGTAATGGGATTCTGGGTGAGTACAGCGGTGTTTGTCCCTTGGATATCACGTATCGGCTCCATATCCATTCTGCCACTCCCAACAAAGTGTTGCTGCGGTGTAATGGATTTTCTCGACCGACGAGCCAATTTAACACGTTCGATTGTCCCAGCATGGTGTTCACCAGGCGCCCCTCCGATTCGGTTAAGTTACACATCCAATCCATTATCCAGGGTATTTGTGCCGCTGCGTAGTACAGTTCAAACTGAGGTGCACCCATCCTTCCCTTCTCTAGTGGCATATAGGTCTTGGCTAGAGCCACTCGGCGGCGTCCCGTGTTCCACGTCAAGTCTGTCAGCAGGCTGGATAGGGCGCAAAGTAATTCTTGGAGAGTTTGAGCGGCAAGGCCGAGAAATAGTACAAAATCCGAGGTAATATAATCATTTTAGCTACTGCCACTCTCCCCAAGGGTGAGAGTGGAAGTGAGCACCAGAAGGGCACCGAGCCTCTTATAGATCTAATCGTCCGGTCTAGGCTCCCCTCCCTGAGGTCCAGCTCGTCGTGGTATATTTGCAACCCTAGATATTTGAAGGTGGTGTAACACCACTGTAAATTGTGTGTGGAGATTATTTCTCTCTGGGGGTTGGGAATCGATTGCATCGGGAATAGAAATGATTTCGACCAGTTTAACTCGTAGGCCTGATATGGCCCCAAATGTGTCTAGTAATTGTAATAGATCCGGTAAGGATTCCGATCGATTACGCACGTATATCAGTGCGTCATCCGCATATAGGGAGACGACCTTGTGTTCACCCCCATCTAGAATAGCCCAGTGCAGCGCCTCATAGCTTAATCACGCCGCAAGTTGTTCAATTGCCAGTGCGAACAGGAGAGGCGACAGGGGGCATCCTTGTCTAGTGCATTTACCTATCTCGAACCTCTCTGACATTATTCTGCCTGTCTTCACTCTTGCTTTTGGGTCCGCAGATAGTATTGTTACCCATAGTATAAATGTGGTTCCGAAACCCATGTATTTTAGGGCTTCCATTAAGTATGGCCAGCCCAGTGTGTCAAATGCCTTTTTTACATCTAGTGATACCGCTATTAGTGAGTAATCTAATTCCGGGGTCTCAGCCAGTAGTCTTAAGAGGCATCTGATGTTAGTGTGAGTGCTGCGGCCGGGTATGAAACCGGATTGGTATGGGTGGATTAATATCGGATTCAGTGGGAGAAGGCAATTTGCTAGCACCTTTCCCAACAGTTTACAGTCAGAATTTAACAAAGACAGGGGCCGGTAGGGCCGGACATCTAGTGGGTCATGCCCTTTTTTGGGGAGGACCACTATGATTGCTTCCCTTTGTGATTCTGGAAGGTGACCTCGTTCATATGCTTCTTGCAACATTTCCAAATATGGTGCTGCCATTTGCTTTGCTAAAACCTGATAAGACCAGACAATGTTGCAGTAGAAGATGTGTACAAAGTGCAAGCAGCCTAAAGAATGGAAGCAATGTAGGAGACAATACATACCTTAACAGAAACACAGGAAAACATGGAGAAGGGAAACACATAGACCAATACTGACTGTACAAGCCATCAATGTCTACATGTCAACATTTAACATATGTGCAGAGAGGGTGACCAGGTCAGTACATAACCCAGTTATGTTGGCCACTAGCATACCAAGGTACTTGTCCATCGCATGCCACCATGACAGGAGGCAGTGTCAGACAACACCATCTGTACCCTGGCACGTTTCAAATATTGAAGTCACAACAGATATGCAACCCCTAAACAAGCTGCCCATGGAAACAACTAAGGACATCAAATAATGAGACATGTCTGACATGTGCAAGCACCCAGAGTTCTGTACATGAGAGGGAAAGGCTGACATCAAGTTTCACTGAGGAAAATGTGATATCCTGGTCTGTATGATCATAATTGTGCATGTGTCTGTTTGCTGGGAAGTGTGCATAGTTCTGCTGAGTAGCTATCATGAAGAGTCAAGATCCCCGCTCAATAAACCCACACACCACTGCTCAGGTTACATAAATGTATGAGATTGTCAGGGGCCTGATGCATGTGCAACCATGGGTTTGTGTTGCCATACGAACTCACACAATTATGATGATGAGTAGGCTGGCATCTATGCCAGACTGCAACACTGCTACACAGTGGTATGCAATTGTGACACTCACAACAAACATGATGTTGACAAATGTGAGTGCCTTGTTGGGGGCATACACACATATACCACATATCTCAGCACCCATGTACCACTATAATGGCTCAGGCATGGTAATGTGTATGGATTCTGAACAAAATGTAACCTAGCACAAAAGTAAGGGCATAGGTGTCACAAGACCAGTGACTGAAAGAAATTACCTTCAATTGTGTTTCGACATACGTAAAAATAGGTGGCACTGATGTGACTTCACATACATTTGTCAAATGCCAACGTGTTCATGCAGGAAGATAGTAATGTGGGGTTTCACATCCCATGAACACACCACTGTGGTCATATGTTACAGAAATGACACTACACAAGCTTTAAACACACACTGCATATACCAACCTTAACAAACACATGTGTACATAACATCTCCTGCGACTAAGATGCATTGGGAACCAAATGCCACACATGTAGCAGAGGAACATGAAGTAAAATCTAACAACACACTACAAACAAAAACCTCACCTGCAAATTGCAAATTGCAAAACAAAAATTGCAAAACATCCAGAACACCACCTTGAGATTGATCCTTGACCTACCCCGACACTGCCACATATCACAACATCTACGCACACTGCACTGGCTCCCCATTGAGAAAAGAATCACTTTCAAAATCCCCACCTACGCACACAAAGCCCTCCACATTACTGGACCTGCCTCCTTTAACCAGTGATTAAACTTCCACGTACCCCACAGGATCCTACGATCAGCCCAGCTCTCTCTCACAGAAGTACCTCACATCAGGAAAACCAGAACAGGAGGATGCTCCTTCTCCTACCTCGCCGCCACCACCTGGAACTGCCTACCCATCCACATCAGACAAACCACCTCCCTCCCCAGCTTCACAACGGAACTGAAGACATAGCTTTTTTAATCCACCTCCGATACATGCTACACCCCCCCAGCTCATTAAGACCCTAACGGGTGAGTAGCTGTGCCATATCAACTCCGATTGATTGATTGAGGGTGGACACACATGCACACGCAAATGCAGTCCTAGTCCACTGCATACTCTGAGTACAAATTGTCCTGGTTGTCACATGCCTTACCATGTATTGGACATAGGCCATCATATATATTTTGTTGTAAGTATGTGTACATTTGTATCTCAGACTTAACATTGTAGTCACCCACAAGTTAGTATTCAAACACATATGTACACAAATGGCAAACATTTGCCAACATGTAAGTATAAACAGTGAAGCTACACATGTACATATGCACAAGGTATGAGTAATCGCATGCATCAGACTCATAAACAAACCTATGGACTCAACATACCAATGTCACGGTTATGACATTACAGATAGTCATGCACATGTTGCCATACCACATACACAACATTGTAGCACAGCCCATGTGACATGGTAAGTGAATCAAGGTGCATTCAAGGAGTACAATGCAAAAATCCACGCAATTCCGTCATGCGTAAAAAAAAATCAAACAAACGCATCAAATCCACACTGCAACGTAAGTAAAATGATGCCTGGGCCCTGAGCGTCAATCACACGTTCACATGCCTTTTAATGCACCAGGGTGAAAAATCGAAGCATGACCGTCTTGCATCACTATTTTTAAAGCATACACATTTACCATCCAATTCTGTAAGCTAAAAGACGCCTAACCCCTCAACATCTATTGCACGTCCACAGGCAATTTCACAAAAAATGGGGAAAAATCGATGCATGACTGTCATGCATCAAAAAAATTGATGCATGACTGGAAACATGAGGCACAGCCCCAGGAAGTGATGAAACAACACATCCTGCCTGCAAATATGGTACAGTGAATTCAGTTTCACTTCACATTCTTATTATCTGTGACTGTGTGAGGGTGTGTGGAGGAGCTTTGGAGAGTTTGGAGTGTTTGGAGTGTTTATTGTGCTGTGTCCTGTAGGTGTTGTGTTTTTATTTATATTTAAACCTGTCTTTTGTATTGTAAGTGTACTGTTTCTGTCTATATATTGTAGGGTGTTTTTCTGGGGTAGTATTATTGTTAGGGTAGTTGGACTAGTTGTTTTTTGTGATGACCTCATTTTCAGTCCAGTATGTCTGTGAAAGGGAGGATGGCGAGGATGGCGGCCGATGAGCTGAGGGCTTTTATGTGGCTGGTACAGCACTACCTCCCCATGATGCTGGAACTGGGTTGCCATGTCATTCTAGGCTACCCCACAGAAACAAGAAGGCTGCAGTGGGGCAAGGTGCTCCACCACCTAACAAGAGCCTTTGGGACAGGAAGGAACGCTCACCACCTGAAGCACCGCTGGGCAGACCTCATTACAAGAGACCAAGATCTGATGGATCATCTGGGCATAGAGATTGGTGTAGCAGTTGATAAGTGTCTCATTTCCATACAAAGCCCATTTTTTGCATGTGCATGACAGTTGCAGATACAGTTGAGGGCTGCATGTAATGGTGTGGATCTGGACATGTTGTACGCTACCTGTATGAAGAGCCCCAGCGCCACCTTAGGTCTTCAAATGTACAATAATGAAGCTGATGCTGGGCAGATGTACCATTTTCCCTGCACAACCATTATAAAGTGTTGTGATGCATGCACAGGACAACTTGGTATTGAGCAGCTCCAAATGAAGCCTGTGCCATGCATCATGTATGGAATAGGGGTCCCAAAACCTGTTTGTGAAGCAAATGTATAAGTTCCTGGAAAAATGAGAAATAGCTAAATTTCATATGTCATTCACTCTGAAATGCTGCTGAGAGCAGGTGTGATGGGGGGCATATTAATGTATTTGATGGGCCCACATGTACTCAGCAAAAGTTGTGATTATCTGTTGCAACTCCTGCTGAGAACATCGTTTAACTACACATAAATAGATGTAGTTGGACCTTACCTGCATCATGGCGTGCCTTAATTCTGATTTGGCGCACACATGGCGGTGGTAAGGGGTGCACTGAGGGCTACAAGGACTGTATTGATGAAATTGGTGCTGCCCCATGGTTGTTCTATTGGCCCCTGTGTGTCATTGGCAAATGCCATGTTAGGGAACTTGACTATGCACTGGGTCCAGACTACTAGCACTTCCCTCTTCCTGTACATTGTGTACCACATACACCCTATGCTATGTCTATTACCAAGCACACACATATGCTGAGTCAGTTCAGCAGGCCTGTCACTTGTCACTGACAGTACGGGGCTGCCCTGCATCTTACTCAGTAACCTGTACAAACAAAGCACCCTTGGACCACAGAGCAAGTGTGTCTGTGTTCAGGCATATGTCTATGCCCATGTTCTCATCCCTCCCTGGACAACTAATGGTGTACCATGCCAGCAATGGCTGGCCACACAGTATTGGCAATACATCCATGACTTCAATCAGTCAATGTGCAGGTAGGTACAATTATTTTCACATGAGTAATCTCCCACAGCATTATTGATTTTGTGTGTGGCTTGTTATGGCACACACATATTACTTATTTCACAGAAGGTTGCATCACAGCATTGCTCAACACTTTGTAATACCCACACAGTCCCTGGGCAGCAGTTTGCTGTGACAATGAGGTAGATGTCTACAACATCTGGGGCAGGCTGAACTACTATTGGTGTCACAATGGGCCAGCCATTGCAACAACCATCACATGCCCCTCAGAGGCAGTATACAGTGTCAAGCAGATCCATATGGTCAAGGAGGTACAGAGCTAACAGACACCTCCATGACAATGGCATGTATAAATGGTGCAGTGAGAAGCACCATAGGAGTGTCAAGGACAGTGATGGTTCGTAGGTACATGGGTCTACATTATCTGAGACTATGTGTGATTGACTGATCACATATGTTTGCCAGTTGCTCTGATCTACCACTAGGATGACTTCCTCATTCAACCTAACAAGTTGACAATGAAGAAATTTGTCCATTAACTGATATGTACAAAATACATTAAGCAATGTTTTCCATTCATGTCTTGCAGGTGGACCTCCGCCCTCCCCCGTAGGTGAGATGACCCGATTTGAAGACCCCAATGCAGCCAGTTAGTGTCATCTTGTGCGTCATGTGTGTTAATCCAGGGTTTGGTGTGAATCAGTCTGAAGTGTGGAATGCTATGAAAGATGGTTTTGCCTGACCAATGATATGATATTATTGGATAATGGATGGTGACATCATGTCTGTTGGAATGTTGTGCAATGAGAATGGCTTGCTTGTAGCTCAAGGGGCAACGTGTGCTGGAATGGAATTGTGTGTAATGGGAATTGCAATGGCTGGCCTCTTATTCATTGATGTCTACCATGATAGGTCCCAGGGCAGCTGTTTATGTACATAGCATGCCTGTTGACAACCACTTTGTCACAGCACTATTGTCAGCACTGTGTGTCACACATAGCTTACACTTACTGACAAGACGGTACAGATGTGCTTGACATCTGCAGAGGTCTCTAGGGGGCTTATGTAGGGGACACATACACCACAGGTGCCTCAGTACCTTTAAGATATCATGAGGCTGTAGTACTGCAAGGAGACATATTGTGCTGCACAACAGTCAGTAGTGTACACAAGTAGTAGACAACTCAGCTCCATTTGGTTGTGGGAAAAGTCTATGATTCTTCCCACATCAGATCTCAGCAGTTTTCACAACGTGGTCCTGCCACCATGATATTTGTGAGTGATGTAGGTCACATCACATATGCATATGATATGAATGCTGTGTGCATACCTGGTACTTTGATGATGTCTGACATGCATGTGCAAATGATGTACATTGTATCAGGATTCTGTTGCAGCACCCCATGCAGTACCAAACTCACTGTTGGCCTAAGGGCACCTATACAGCTTCCATGCATGTGCTGTTTAACAAATGTAGCAAAACATAGCACAGGGTAGGGCGCTTCAGTTATGCAATGTGCTGATAACTTTGATGTGCAGCTCAGTCTTTGGCCAAACTTTCTGGGGACATTGCATCAGTTGTACATGTGGGCACATCATGGGCAATAGAGTGTCCCCTTGTAATGTATGCTCAGACCAGGTCTTACACCAGGACACATAAATGATGATGAACAAAACCTTAGAATAGCTGGTGGGAAGTAATCAGACCCCCTATCATATGGCCCCCACCTTGCATCTATGATGACTGGGCAACCCTTGATGTATCACCAGAGGTGTCAAGGTGATGGATTGCATGCACTCCCTCCACCTTATGCACAGGGGCACAGGAAATCCAGACTTGTTTGGGCACGTGAACCTCACAAGTTTGATGACATAAATGTTGATCATGGACAATTTTGTCCAATCAGCTCTGGTCCCTGTTGGTTAACAATGGATTGCTGTCATCCCAGTGACATGTACATGATACTGTTGATGGCTGGTAGGAAATAGTCATAGATGAGGAGTAAGTCATTGCTGAGGAATGTGTGGTGGACCGAATGTGTTATCTGCAGTTGCAGTGTCCATAATATGTATGTACAACCTCCACACAGTGGTGCTGATGCTTGCTACTCCTAATATTTCCGGTACCAGTATGGCAAAAGACCAGAGATGCACTTTTCACAAGGGGGCCGAATGCTACCAGCACACAATGGAGGTTGGGAAAGGATACCACCGAATGGGAAAGAGGTTCCGCAGTGAGAAGGCATCTGGGAAATGGCATGCATTTACACATGGTGAACCTCCACTGCAGCCACACAAGGACACTGGAGCAAAAACATCAGGGGTTTGAGGTGGCTACAGCTGTTCCAAGGCCCACCACATCAGCTGCACCAGTCATGGAAAAGGTACCAGTTCAGCCACCTGCTGCAGTTGTTGCTAGCTAGTTTGAACAAGATAAGAGAAGGGACATGGCCATCATTTTAGCCAGACTTAAAAAATTGGAGGAGGAGAGTGCTGAGAACCGGTGGATGTTGCAATACATCATGAAGAAAATGAAGAAAACCAGGAAATTAACTTATAGTGTTGTACAACTTCCCAGTTTCTTCCCCTCCCTTTTCGAGTTTTACATCGTTTTATATTGGGTTTTAGATGGGTAGTATTAGGTTAGTGGGACTGGTTCCTAATTTTTTTAATGGTTGGGGGGTTTGGGTGGAGGATCATATTGGAGTATATGTTTATAAAACTATATATATATATATATATATATATATATATATATATATATATATGAAATACCCCCAAAATATACATTTGTTTAGGCCATAAGTTAGGTTAGTACACGTGTAGTCATAGTTTATGTTGTCCTACTTGTATCTTGTCTCTTAAGGGGGTGGGTGGCCAATGTTCAGAGTGTGGTGTTACATGTGTAAGATTAGTTTAGAAAAGGTTAGATATTGGATAGGTGTAGTTGTTGGTTAAGTTTAGGTAGTATAGATTAGTTTAGCATAGGGTAGGTTTTAGGTTACTTTATTGTATATGGTTTTACAATAAATCCTGTATATCTTAGCCTAATAATTTTGTAAGGTCATTGAGTGTCTCAGGGATCTCATGAGTGCACTGGCCAAGCTGGGGGAATGGCCTAGGGTATGCCTACTGTCTTGATTTTCCAGGATTGCCTTGTGCATCTTCTATGACCAAGGAGCTGTCAGAATGGCTGCTATACACGTCTACCAGTGCATACATTTGGCATCCAGTGCTCCAGCCATTCAGAATGTGTATGTATTCTTTATCTTGGACAGGTAAATATGGTACTTCACCTGTCATTGGCGGGGTCCTGCAATTTCGTTGTTGGCAAGTGTGGTACTTCTGACAACAGGCAAATTTGGAACTGTATCCTGCAACACAGACAGGTGGCCATCACTGATAAGGTTAGCATCTCCTTTACCACACAAATAGGTTGTACTGGTACTCCCATCTGGGTAAATTTCCATTGAATTGGTTCAGAGCCATGCATGCCATATGTCTACTTCAAAGGATATCTGTTGAAATTCATATAGTATGCTCAGTAAATTGGTTGTAGCTGACAACAACATCATTCACCTTTCTCATATTAGGATCCTAGTGTGTGGCTTTGTGTCAGACAGTCATGCATTAATGTACTGATATTCTGTACACATTGACATGGATTGACACAATGCTATATTTTAGCTGCGTAGATGGATCACAGTAAACGTAGAAATACACATGTGCAAAAGGTGCTTTATTTACAGTTGCAATTGTAATTCTGATTTCTAACACTGTTAATTTCACAGACCCCAAGAGTGAACCTTAGCCATATGTAGCAAAATCCGAGTACAGGGTTGAGGGACATGTCGTAAGACATGGTTAGGAGTAGTGTGCATCAGTGTGGAGTAAGAAAAAGGCCAACTGGTATGAAAGAGACAATGACAGCACTTAGCAGACAATTCAACAGTGGTTAGGTGAACAGGGCACATTTTCTACTGTCGTAACACTGACATGATCGTAAGCCCAGAACTAAGGAGCAACTGTCCACGTGGAACAGACTGCTGATACTGGGTGCTTTTCCTTGTGAATATTATTCCTTCCACATCTTCATTCTCTAATGTGTGTGGTGCCTCCTGTGCCATGGTTAATGCTGTTGTAGAGGAAGAGGTGGCCACACACACTTCAGGGGATAGAGATGTGGAGTTAAAAGTACCGGCAGGCACCATTTGTGGTAACACATAAGGCATCACTGCAGCCAGGAGGAACTGCTGATTTTTCAACACTGCAGCAACATCACGGTGGGAGACAGCCATGTTTTCCATGAGGGTGGCAACTTCACACTTTATGGACTCCATGTCTGTTAAGCTGATGCCTTTTAGGGATGTCATTTGTTGTAGCCTTTGCTTTATGATAGCAGCTCTGTCAGCCAGAGACTGTTGGAGTCCATGCAGCAGGCAGTGGGTGCCTCTGTTGGCAGCTGAGCAGTCCTTATTTTGATTGAGGCATGTCTGCACTCAATCTAGGCTGTCTGCCATTGTCTCCATCCCCACCCGCACCTGCTTGTCCACCTCCCGCTGGACTCCTACCACTGTCCGCTGAAAGCTGATCTTTGTGAGTGTTTGTCAGTGTGTTTTTAATGTCTCACTGGGAACTTGCTAGCCAGGACCCCAGTGCTCATAGTTAAAACCCTATTTCTCAGTGTGTTTTGCCTGTCTCACTGGGATCCTGCTAGCCAGGACCCAGGTGCTCATAGTTTGTGGCCTATGTGTGTGTTGTCAGTATGCTTAACTGTGTCACTGAAGTCTGCTAACCAGAACTCCAGTGCTTCTGCTCTCTCTACTTACCAAATTTGTCACTATACTTTAGTGACTCCATATTCCAATTCTGATTGGCACACTGGACTCCCCATTATAAGTCCTTAGTATATGGAACCTAGGTACTCAGGACATTGGGGTTCCTGGAGATCTATATGGGCTGCAGCATTTGTTTGCCACCCATAGGGAGCTCATACAAACCTTTCATCAGGATTGCCACTGCAGACTGAGTGAAATAGTGCACACACTATTTCACAGCCACTTTCACTACACCAAAGTAACTTTGAAGTCACCTATATTTCTAACCTTCATTTAATGAAGGCTAGGTGCAAAGTTACTAAGTGTGAGGGCACTCTTGCACTAGCAACAGTGCCCCCAAGTTGTCCAGGGCCAATTCCTCGTGAGTGTGGTGATGCCATTACACACATGCACTACATATATGTCAATACGTATATGTAGCTTCACTATGGTAACTCAGAATATGGCCATGTGAGGTGTCTAAGATCATGGAATTGTCCCCCAATCCAAATCTGGCATTGGGTGGCCAATCCCTTGCACCCTCGGGGTTCCACCATGGACCCTTTGTACTGCCAAACCAGCTGTCTGAGGTTTCCACTGCAGCCCCAGCTGCTGCCACCTCACAGAAGGGTTTCTGCCCTCCTGGGGACTGAGCAGCTCAATCCCAGGATGGCAAAACAATGCATTTACATTGGGAGGAGGGTGTTACACCCCCCCCTTTGGAGATAAATGTTATAGGCTTGGAAGGGGTAGCTTCCCAGAGCCTCTGGAAATGCTTTGAAGGGCACAGATGGTGTTCTCCTTGCATAAGCCAGTCTACTCAGGTTCAGGGACCCCCAGTCCCTGCACTGGTGCAAAACTAAACAAAGGAATGCAGAGTTACCACTCCCCTGTCCATCACCACCCCGTGGGTGGTGGCCAGAGCTCCTCTAGAGTGTCCCTGGTGATAGCTATCTTGGATTCCAAGGTGTGGGGACCCTCTGGATGCCTCTGAGTGGCCAGTGCCAGAAGGTGATGTCAGAGGCCCCTCCTGATAGGTGCATACCTGGGTAGGTAGCCAATCCCCCTCAGGGCTATTTAGGGTCTCTCCGCTGGGTGTTTCCTCAGATTCAGCTTGCAAGACTCCTCCAGGAATCCTCTGCATCCTCTGCTTCAGATTCTGACTGACGGATCAACTGCAGACTGCTCAAGGAACACTGTAACTGCATCAAAGTATCCAGGACGACTCCTGTGACCTGCAACTTGAGCTTCGGCCAGCTTTTGCAACAATTTTCAAGGTGTGCATGCTCTGAGGACTGCCTCTCTTCACCCTGCACTAGAAGAACCGAAAGAATCTCATGTGGAGTGACAGACTCACTTCCCTGCTTCTGCAGGCACCCTTCTGTGATGACAACCGCTACTCTGGGACTCCTCTCCTGATGAAGAGCCTGCTTCCTGGAACACAGGTGGTGGACCAAAGTGACCCAGACTGTCCAAAGGTCCAGCTGTCCAAATTCGGTGGAGGAAAGAGCTTGCCTCCCCGTGCTGCGACAGTACCCCTGTGCACCACGTCTTCTGCAGTTCCTTGGGCTTCTGTGCACTTCTTCCAAGAATCCTTCATGCCCAGCGTAGCCCAGGTCCCCAGCACTCCATCCTGCTATGAACAGCTCCCTGGGTTGTTCTCAGGTGGTGTGGGAACTTCCTGTGTAGTGCTGCAACAACTGCACTTGGCGTCTTCTTTGTACCCGTCTCCTGGGACGCCCGTGGTTGCTGCCTGGTCTTATAAGGGCTTTCTAAAGTGCTGCGAGCCCACTCTGTCTCCTCAGTCTGAGTTGAGACCCCCATGCCCCTCCTGGTTCCAGGCTGCTCCTTTTTGACGCAAACTGGGTACTAGCTTGAATCAAGCCTTGTTGGTGGAATCCAGCAACGCAAACAGCCTGCATCGAACAACTCAATGTGGGACATCACCTGCACCAAGCAGGAACCCACAGCCATCTTCCTTGGTGCTCTTCAGTACTGTTCTTCTTACCGGAAACACCACTTTTGCACCATTTTCTAAGCTGGCAGGGGATCCTGTCCTTCTTGGACCCTTCTTCGACTTCTGGACTTGGTCTCCTCTCTCCACAGGTCTTCAAGTCCAGGAATCCTTTGCTTGTTGCTTGCAGTCTTGCTTGGTTCTTGCAAAACCACTTATCATGACTTGTAGTGTGTCCTGAGGAAACTTGCTGTACTTTACTCCTGCTTTCCTGGGCTCTGGGGTGAGGTACTTGTAGGAAAGTACCATCTTGCCTGGCATGTTACCCCCATTTTTACATGTATGTCAGTTTGTTTTTGCCTGTCTCACTGGGACCCTGCTAGCCAGGACCCCAGTGCTCATAGTTTGTGGCCTGAATGTGTGTACCTCTGTAGTGACTAACTGTGTCACTGCGACTCTGCTAACCAAAACCTCAGTGCTTATGCTCTCTCTGCCTTTAAAATTGTCAGTATAGGCTAGTGACCATTTTTACCAATTCTAATTGGCACAGTGGAACACCCTTATAATTCCCTAGTATATGGTACCTAGGTACCCAGGGTATTGGGGTTCCAGGAGATCAGGAGATCCCTATTGGCTGCAGCATTTCTTTTGCCACCCATAGGGAGCTCAGTCAAATCTTACACAGGACTGCCACTGCAGCCTGAGTGAAATAACGCACACGTTATTTCACAGCCATTTTACACTGCACTTAAGTAACTTAGAAGTCACCTATATGTCTAACCCTCACTTAGTGAAGGTTAGGTGCAAAGTTACTAAGTGTGAGGGCACCCTGGCACTAGCAAAGGTGCCCCACATAGTTTAGAGAAATTTCTCTGGACATTGTGAGTGCAGGGACACCATTACACATGCGCACTACATATAAGTCAATACCTATATGTAGCTTCACAATGGTAACTCTGAATATGGCCATGTAACATGTCTAAGATCATGGTATTGGGGTGCCAATTCCATGCATCCCCGGGGCTCCACTATGAACCCTGGGTACTGCCAAACCAGCTCTCTCGGGTTTTCTCTGCAGCTACCGCTGCTGCCACCCCACAGACAGGGTTCTGCCCTCCTGAGGTCTGGGCAGCCCAGTCCCAGGAAGGCAGAACAAAAGATATCCTCTGAGAAAGTGTGTTACACCCTCTCCCTTTGGAAATAGGCGTTAAGGGCTGGGGAGGAGTAGCCTCCCCCAGCCTCTGGAAATGCTTTGAAGGGCACAGATGGTGCCCTCCTTGCATAAGCCAGTCTACACTGGTTCAGGGAACCCCCAGTCCCTGCTCTGGTGCGAACCTGGACAAAGGAAAGGGGAGTGACCACTCCCCTGTCCATCACCACCCCAGGGGTGGCTCCCAGAGCTCCTCCAGTGTGTCTCAGACCTCTGCCATCCTGATTCCACAGGTGTGAGGGCACACTGGAGGCCTCTGAGTGGCCAGTGCCAGCTGGTGATGTCAGAGACCCCTCCTGATAGGTGCTTATCTGACTAGGTGGCCAATCCTCCTCTAAGGGCTATTTAGGGTCTCTCCTGTGGGCTTTTCCTCAGATAACGACTTGCAAGGATTCATCAGAGTGTCGCGTAGGCTCTCATTATCTTAATGAGACTACTGTATTTTGAGCAGCAAGATCGTCCAGAAAGTGGGGGACTGAGTCTGACCCACGGTGGATGACGCTTGTCACTTCAAATTCGGGTTTTGCTCCGGCTAACTAGCAGTGCCTCATCTCTCCCAAATGGCAGAGACAATTGGGCAGCCGAGCGCATGACATATCAGTACTTCTCAGGGAAGTCGTGCTAACTCAGGTCACAACCGGTTCTCTCATACACAATGCGGTCTCATATATAAATGACAATAAAGGCAGCATAAGTTTTAAAGATTGGTTTAATAAAATTACTGCATTTTGAATAACAAAGCATGACCTGCAATAACCAGAACTACACAACACAGTAATATTAAAATAGTGACCATGAGAGTGAAACACAAGAATAAGGCTATCATGGTGCCACTATTTTATCCTCTCTCTAAGTTATATTTTGAGCACAGCATGTTAAGCTCTAAGCCTGCCTTTCAGGTTCCCCTGGGAGGGACATCAACCCATCATACCTGAGCAAAGGCCTTTAATCTCCATCAGCATCTGCAACAGGGCATTCAGCTTACAGTTGTGGTTCCCTGGCTGAAATCTCCCTCTTGATCTGTACTAGGACTAGAAATTGTTTTTATAACTAACACGCAGATGTTCTTAGAAAATGTCCCTATGTAAGGATGTGTATTTTCTACAAATTCTGGAGACTAAACTTCTACCACGTTTACCGGCAATGTACCAGACTGTAGCCTTGACTGAAGCACAGGGCGATCATGCATTATTTGAGAACAAAGTGCTGAACTAAGCTAAACAGTAATAGAAGAAATTAAAACAAGACCGTAAAAACTGGTTATTGTAAAATAACAGTGCGAAGCTGAATAAAATGTATCTAGGGCAAAGTGCACAGCAGCCTAGTATGTTAAACTAACGTGCATGGAGCTATACTTAAAATGGCTACACAACAAGAGTTCCTCTGCACCTCTCTCTTCGACTTCTGCCAAGGATCGACCACTGACTGCTCCAGGACGCCTGCAAAACTGCAACAAATTAGCAAGAAGACTACCAGCGACATTGTAGTGCCTAATCCTGTCAGCTTTCTTGACTGTTTCTGCATGCTTTGGGTGCTGCCTGCCTTCATCCTGCACTGGAAGCCACAAAGAAATCTCCTGTGGGTTGATGGAATCTTCCCCCTGCTCCAGCAGGCACCAAACTTCAGCATCACTTGTACTCTGGGACCCCTCTCATCCTGAAGAGCATGGCCCCTGGAACACAGGTGGTACACCCAAGTGACCCAGACTGTCCAGTGGTCCACTTGTCCAAATTTGGAGGAGGTAAGTCCTTGCCTCCCCTCTCCAGACAGTAATCCTGTGCACTGTGTGAACTGTAGCTGCTAGGGCTTCTGTGCACATTTCCAAAGAATCCCTTGTGCACAACCAAGCCCAGGTCCCCAGCACTCTGTCCTGTATTGCTCAACTCCCTGAGTTGACCTCTGGCTTCGTGGGACCCTCTTTTGTAGTGTTGAGTTGACCACCATGCTCTGTCTTCTTGAAGCCGTGTTCAAGGACTTCTGCAGGTGCTACCTTCTTGTGCAGGGGGCATTCTCTGTCTCCTCTCCCAAGTGGCGATGTCCTGGTCCTTCCTGGGCCCGGGCAGCATGCTTTTTCTTTTACAGCAACTCTTGCAGCTAGTAAGATTTGTTTGCAGTCTTTTGCCAAAAAACAACTCTGCATCCTCCAGCACTCCGTGGGACATCTTCTGCATGAAGGAGAAGTTTGCACCACCTTTCATTGTTGCAGAATCTTCAGCTTCTTCCATCCAGAGGCAGCCATTTTGCACCTTCATCCGGGGTTTAGTGGGATCCTGCCCCCCCGGACACTTTCACGACTCCTGGACTTGGTCCCCTTCCTTTGCAGGTCCTCAGGTCCAGGAATCCGTCTTCAGTGCTTTGCAGTCTGTTGTGGTCTTTGCGAAATCCACTATCACAAGTTTAGTGTGTTTCTGGGAAATTGTAGTACTTTACTCCTACTTTCCAGGGTCTTTGGGTGGGGTATCTTGGTCACCCTTACTGTTTTCTTACACTCCCAGTGACCCTTTACACATTACACTAGCCTAGGGGTACATTTGTGGTGCGCATTCCACTTTCTTAGTATATGGCTTGTGTTGCCCCTAGGCCTATTGCTTCCTATTGTATTCTACAGTGTTTGCACTACTTTCTGACTGTTTTACTTACCTGATTTTGGTTTGTGTGTACATTTTGTGTATTTTACTTACCTCCTGAGGGAGTATATCCTCTGAGATATTTTTGGCACATTGGCACTAAAATAAAGTACCTTTATTTTTAGTAACTCTGACTATTGTCTTTCTTATTATACATTACCTATATGATATATGCTGTATACTAGGAGCTTTGCATGTCTCCTAGTTCAGCCTAAGCTTCTCTACTATAGCTACCTCTATCAGCCTAAGCTGCTAGAACACTACTAATCAACTAATAAGGGATAACTGGACCTGGCACAAGGTGTAAGTACCATAAGGAGTGACCTTTGACCTCTGTGGCCACTGGATCGCTCCCCGCACGAACAGGGACACCCAGCTGTCCCCGTGTCCTCTCCCCCCGTCCTCGATACTCCCTTCTGGCCATCCCTGGTGCCTAGTGGTTTGTGCTGTCTTGTTATAGCTGTGTGTGTTCACCCTATCCTGAGTTACCTTGTCTCAGCTGTTTTGTTTTGCCTCGTCTGTTTTGTTTGTTTACTCCATGTTTTCTCGTGTTTCTGCCTAGTACACTCCGTGTTTTTCCATGTTTTTGTCTAGTTTTTAGCTCTCTGTTTTACTCCGTGTTTTTCCGTGTTTTTGTCTAGTTTTTAGCTCTCTGTTTTTACTCCGTGTTTTTCAGTGTTTTTGTCTAGTTTTTAGCTTTTGTTTCTCTTCTTGCCGCCCCGTGTTGATGCCCTGCCCTCCCAAGCGCCTCGGCTCCCCCAAACAGTCTCCTTTTCCCGCCGCTGCGTCCCTGCGGCCCCGCCCCCCTCGAGCCCCCATTCGTCCACGCCTCCCAGCTGCTCCTCCCTCCCTCCTCCCCTTCTTAATGGCGGTTGCGCGCAGTGGGCGCGCCAGAGCCAAGCCCCTCTGCACCCGTCCGCGCCTGGACCGCGCCCAGCGCCACCCCCCCTGGTCCTCGAAACCACTGCACCCCCAGACACCACTACACTGCCAGCGACCTCAACGCACTCAACCCAGGCCGCTCCACAGCATGCTTCTAGTCCTCACCAAGAAACAGCCACGGTCCCTTCACCTGCCACGACTGCAGATTCACCTGCGACAGAACCACCAAACCTCCAACAACCAGAACCAACCACCTCCACTGCATACTCCTAAACACCCGCTCCGCACGCAAGCACGTCATCGAGCTCTGGGACCTACTCAACACCTCAGCCCCGGACGTGGCCTTCCTTACCGAAACCTGGTGGAACGACTCCTCGGCACCAGACATCGCCATAGACATCCCAGAGGGCTACAAAATCACCCGCAAGTGATCGCACAAACGGAATCGGAGGAGGAATAGCCATCGCCCATGAGGCCACCCTCAAGGTCCTCACCCACACGGATGACACCCACAAGACCGCCGAACATCTGCACTTCCAAATACACACCGAACCCAACACCACCCTCAGAGGAACGCTCGTCTACAGACCCCCTGGACCACGGGCACCCTTCAGTGACTCCATCTCTGACCTCGCCAGCGCCCATGCACTCACCTCTACAGACTACATCCTCCTTGGGGACCTGAACTTCCACCTCGAGAACTCGTCAACTACACCACCCTGATCGCCAACCTCGCCAACCTCTGCCTCAGACAACTCCTCACCACACCCACATACGCAGCCGGCCACACGCTTGACCCCATCTTCTCCACAAGCACCCACATCACCTTCAACCACACCACCAAACACTGGACTGACCACCACTGCATCCACTTCACCGTCCAGAAACAGGTCAAGCACCACTGTACCCTACAGCCACCCCGTCGCCACTGGAGCAAAGTCACCCAAGACCTGCTGACCAGCGCCCTTGCCCAGAAGCCGCCTAATGACCCCGCCGACCCAGACACGGCCGACCACAACCTCATACAGTGGATCAACGACTGCACCAACTCCCTCGCACCACTCAAGAAGACCACACACAACCAAGCCACCAAGAAAGCCACCCGGTTCACCGAAGAGCTCCAGACCTCTAAGCGTATCTGCCGGAAACTTAAGAATAAATGGCTCGCCGAATACCCACCTGACAGCCTCACGCCCCACAAAGACGCCACCCGCAGACACCAACAACTAATCAGACTAGCCAAAAGATCCTGCTTCAAAGACCGCCTAGATAACAATGCACACGACAGCAAAGAGCTCTTCAGCATCGTGAAGGAACTCTCCAACCCCAGCGCCAACGTCAACGACATTCCACCCCCACAAGAACTCTGCGACTCTCTGGCCACCTTCTTCCACCAAAAGATTACCGACATCCACGACAGCTTCAACACCACAGCCGCCCCCACCACGCCAGACACCACCCCCGCTAACACCACCCACGCCAATCGCCTAACCACCTGGACCAACGTCAGCAACAACCAAGACACGCAAAATCATGAACTCCATCCACTCTGGATCACCATCAGACCCATGCCCTCACCACATGTACAACAAAGCAGACGCAGCCATCGCTCCCCAACTATGGAAGGTCATCAACATATCTTTCAGAACAGCAACATTCCCTGAAAGCTGGAAACACGCAGAAATCAACCACCTCTTTAAGAAACCCAAAGCAGACCCCCAGGACCTTAAGAACTTCCGACCCATCTCCCTACTCCTGTTCCCTGCGAAGGTCATCGAGAAAATCGTCAATGCACAACTGACTCGCCACCTCGAAAACAACAACATCCTGGACCCCTCCCAATCTGGCTTCCGACAAAATCACAGCACCGAGACCGCGCTCCTCGCCGCCACAGACGACATCAGACGCCAAATGGACAACGGCGAAACATCAGCCCTCATCCTCCTGGACCTATCAGCCGCCTTCGACACGGTATGCCATCACACTCTGAGAACCCGCCTCCTCGAAGCCGGAATACAAGAGAATGCCCTCAAGTGGACTACATCCTTCCTCTCCGACAGAACCCAGAGAGTCCGCCTCCCCCCCTTCTGCTCCAAAATCATCTGCGGCGTACCCCAGGGCTCATCCCTGAGCCCAACATTATTCAACATCTACATGGCACCCCTCGCCCAACCTCAACCTCAACATCATCTCCTACGCCAACGACACCCAGCTCATCCTCTCCCTCACCAAGGACCCGCACATCGCCAAGTCCAACCTCCACAAGGGAATGCAGGCCGTTGCCAAATGGATGAGAAACAGCCGCCTGAAACTGAACTCGGACAAGACGGAGGTCCTCATCCTCGGACCCAACCCCTCCGCCTGCGACGACTCCTGGTGGCCAACATCTCTAGGAACCCCACCAACACCGACTGACCAAGCACGCAATCTGGGTTTCATCCTCGACTCCTCCCTCTCCATGTCAAAACAGGTCAACGCAGTCTCCTCCTCCTGCTACAACACTCTCTGCATGCTCCGCAGGATCTACAAGTGGATCCCAACAGACACAAGAAAAACAGTAACACAGGCCCTCATCAGCAGCAGGCTAGACTACGGCAACGCACTATACACAGGCATCCCAACAAAACACCTACGGTGCCTCCAACGCATCCAAAACGCATCCGCTCGACTTATCCTCAACGTACCTCCCCACAACCACATCACCCCCCACCTGAGAAAACTCCACTGGCTCCCCGTTGACAAGAGGATCACATTCAAGCTCCTCACCCACGCACACAAAGCACTCCACAACACTGGACCTGCTTACCTCAACAACAGACTCAACTTCTACACCCCCACCCGACAGCTCTGCTCCGCAGACCTCGTACTCAACAACCCCCCCCGCATCCACCGAAAGACATCCGGAGGCAGATCCTTCTCCTACCTCGCCGCCAAAACATGGAACACTCTCCCAACCAACCTGCGACTAACCCAGGACCTACTCACCTTCAGAAGACTCCTCAAGACCTGGCTCTTCGATCAGTAGCAGCGCACCCCCCCCTCAGCGCCTTGAAACCCCAACGGGTACGTAGTGCACTTTATAAATATATTGATTGATTGATTGATTGATCAGGTACCCACTATGAGCCAGGCCAGCCTCCTACAGTACTTTACTTACATTAGATGTTTTCCTACATTCCCAGCACCCCTCTACACACTACACCTGCCTGGGGGGAATTTATGATTTGCATTCCACTATTTTAGTGTATGGTTTGTGTTGCCCCTATGCCCATTACAATCTATTGTATTTTCTACTGTTTGCACTATTCTACGACTGTTTACTTACCTGATTTTGTTTACTGGTGTATATATTGCGTATAATACTTACCTCCAGAAGGAGTATTGCCTCTAAGATATTTTTTCCCTTGTGTCACTGAGTATTGTCTTTTATTTTGTATAAGTACTGCGTAACTAAACTGGTATTGCAGGAGCTTTGCATGTCTCCTAGTTCAGCCTAAGCTTCTCTGCTACAGCTACCTCTAGACAGCCTAAGCTGCTAGAACACTGCCTACATTTCACTAATAAGGGACAACTGGACCTGGAATAAGGTATAAGTACCTTAGGCACCCTTTACAAACCAGGCCAGCCTCCTTCATAGCACAGTTGTGCATCATTTTTCATAAATGTGCCCCAAAGTTTCCTTAAACCCGGTGAGTCATATTTCTCAAGAACACAAGCGAATTTAGCAGCTGCATTAATAGCCAGCTACATCTTTGAAATGTTTCTGGGAGCAGCAAGCAAACCCACTTTTTCGCAGTCAGTGGGAGATTGAACAAAAGCATTTGGAACAGGATCATAGAAGAATGGTCTGTAACAGGCAATCATTTTCTCAAGGAAAAAAACAATGCCCATATTGATGGGTTTTGTGGCACAGGGCCATGCAGCAAGATACCATGCTGCACTGCCCTGTGTCACAGAGAAATGGCAGGAATGCACAGTATTTAGAAGAATACTACACATTCCTGTCCTTTCCCCTGTGCTGGTGCACTTTCGGCAGCCTGGAGCCAATCAGGCACCCATGCACAATGGTGCAAGGATGCCTGCATTGCACCCAGGATTGTTTTTGTGCAAGAAGGGGCACCATCCTGCACAAAAACTTCTAAACACACTCACACAAAACAATATCAGAGAGTGAATGGCATACCTAAAAAACGATTATCGACTAGCAATCATCAGGCAATATTGTTTCAAGTTACAGAAAAAAGGGAGTAAACAGAACAAGTAACAAATCAGATAATGGAACAGAATGCTAAATGCAGAGAGAAAGAAAAAAATAGGGTAAGAGGAACTAAGAAACAAAGACCAGGAACCTCCAGAGGAAAAGGTAGAACACGAGTGAGACAAAAATAAAAAGGATGATAAAGCTTGAGTTTTGCGTGGTATTTTTGTGTATGTGTGTGCCTGTGTGGCTATTTCTATAAAAGAGAAAGAAAAAAGAGAAAGGGGCATGTAGGGAGAGAGGGAGAGAGAGAGAGACGCAAAGAGAGATAACACATTTTGGAACACGTAATGACACTAGAACTTGGCTGTACCAAAGTTTGTACATTTTAATATGAGATCGGAAAATGCACATTTGTTTTAAAGATGCATTTTTATTCTTCATGTTTTCTTTATTAATGTAAACTGTTAATACTAGGTTCACTGTACTCACAAACAGATTACACAAATACACACGGAACACTCTTACAGGAGAAAAGCAAACATGGTGTAACCAAGTAAAAATGGGGCAGTATTCAATTTGGAGAATTGTGATTAGACTTTGAAGAAAAACAATATTATAAATGATGTGAATGAAATCGATTGCACTACCTTTGCTCATGAAAACTGCCCCAAAAGTGGCTTTCGAATACCTTAGACTCTCCTATCATGATTTAGATACATTTGTGGCAATTGGCAAGCCTATTTGATAGCTTGGACCTCCTTTTCATCTGTGATTTAAGGTTATCTGACTGAGACATTTGTAGGCTGACAGTCGGAGAGATACAAAGTTCCTAAGAGAAGAAACTAACCTGCTCTGTCGTCAGTTTTACACTGCAAAGCAGTCTATGGACAGAGATCCACAGAGCTCTCCCAACTTTCGAAATTCCTTCAGGGTCTAAATATAGGCCTTTGTGTTTGCGTCGATTTTGCTTCAAAAAATGACGCAAATGCAGTGCTAAGAAAGTATAAATGAGATCCCTAGAGTCTGTTGGGAATAAGGCTTGAAGTGAACTGCAACATGTGCGGCTTTTGAGCAGTTGGTATCATTATTGGCTACATAGTGGAACCCTGGACACAAAGCTGTCAGCGGAGGCAGGTTTATACGAACTGGGCCAATTATTAGATGGCAAAAATGTACACACATCTGAAAGGCACTGTCACTCAAATCCTACTACAGCTAATGATTTCTTACTCCATGGCTTATTGACCAGGGTACTAGAGTAAGGTGGAAAAATAATGCTACTGTACTGCATATACATAATAGGTTAACTTGCTTCTTGCACAAGTGGGAGTAAAAAATATAGGAGGTCATAATGACCCTGGCGGAAGGCGGAGAAGCGGCGGTAAGACCGCCAACAGGCTGGCGGTCTTTTTTTTTGTATTATGACCATGGCGGTTACCGCTATGGTCATCCGCAGGTTCTCCGTTCTGCCCGCCGGGCTGGAGACCAGGGTCTCCAGCCTGGCGGCCGTCACTATACCACTGCCGGTATTTTGACCCGGCTTACCGCGGTTTGAATCCGCCATGAAATCCATGGCGGTAAGCACTATCAGTGCCAGGGAATTCCTTCCCTGGCACTGATATGGGTCTCCCCCACCCCCACCCCGACTCCCTCCCCTACACCCCCACCACCACTACCACCCCTCAAAGGTGGCAGGACCCCCCTCCCCACCCCGACCCCCAACATAACATCACTCATACACACACAACACGCACGCAGGCACCACCAACACACATACATGCACACACACCGACATACATGCAAACATCCACACACACAGTCAGACACGCACATCCACATTCAAACATACACGCACACATCCATACAGACATACCTACACACATACACGCACTCATTCCCAAACACACAACACCCCCGCAAGCATACACGCACTCACACACCCCCTCTACATACACACATGCACACCCACATGCACGCACACAACACACAACATCCCCCCACCCCCTTCCCCTCACGGACGATCGACTTACCTGGTCCGACGATCCTCCAGGAGGGGACAGGAGCCACGGGGCCTGCTCCGCCGACACCACACCGCCAACAGAACACTGCCACGGCGAATCACAGGACGTGATTCGCTGGGCGGGGTTCTGTTGGCGTGGCGGTGGAGCAAACTCCACTTCCCCGCCGCCCGCCAGTATGGCTGTTGGCGGCTCTCCGTCCGTAAAAGGACGGAGAGCTGCCAACGGTCATAATAGGCCGAGCGGCAAACCGCCACCACTGGCGGTCTTCTGCACGGCGGTCCCTCGGCGGTCTTGGAAAAAGACCGCCAAGGTCAAAATGACCCCCATAGTCTCTTCAATATTCCAAAAATATGAGAGATGCCTAAAATGCAACTGGAATTATTGAGAAAATGTGGATTGCGTTTATTGCGTGCAACAAATCTAATCTCACACAGACTAAGGCCCATATTTATACTTTTTCAGCACTGCATTAAGTAAGGTGGACTTGGTACAGCACCCCTAATGTTGGAGGAAGCCACAACCAGTGGAGCCCTCGGAGGTGTAGAGTGTCTTCAGGTCCCTCACCCCAGAGTAAAACACAGAATTAAGAGATTATTTGGCAAAAATGTTAGTCTACCTCACTTTAAGGAAGCCATGAGGAGCGAATGCAGCAAATTCTAGTTCTACAGCTGATTGTTTTGCTCAATGTCTGTGTTTGTCACATCATTTACTTGTCTGAAACTGTTTTAGACAGGTCATGGCTGTTTACCCCACTGAAAGAGAAACGTTATTTTTGCCACATTAGAATTGTCAGGGATAGAGATATAGGGGGTCATTCTGACCGCGGCGGACGGCGGTCGCCGCCCGCCACGCGGTTCCCGCCGAAAGACCGCGGCGGTCATTCTGGCTTTCCCACTGGGCTGGCGGGCGACCGCCGAAAGTCCGCCCGCCAGCCCAGCGGGAAACACCCTTCCCACGAGGACGCCGGCTCAGAATTGAGCCGGCGGTGTGGGAAGGTGCGACGGGTGCAGTTGCACCCGTCGCGAATTTCAGTGTCTGCTAGGCAGACACTGAAATTCTTTTTGGGGCCCTCTTACGGGGGCCCCTGCAGTGCCCATGCCATTGGCATGGGCACTGCAGGGGCGCCCAGGGGCCCCGCAGCACCCCCTACCGCCATCCTGTTCCCGGCGGGAGAACCGCCAGGAACTGGATGGCGGTAGGGGGTGTCAGAATCCCAATGGCGGCGGAGCGCGCTCCGCCGCCATGGAGGATTCTCAAGGGCAGCGGAAAGTCGGCGGGACACCGCCGACTTTCCGTTTCTGGCCACGGCTGAACCGCCGCGGTCAGAATGCCCAGCGGTGCACCGCCAGCCTGTTGGCGGTGCTACCGCCGACCTCCGCCATGGCGGTAATTACCGCCAGGGTCAGAATGACCCCCATAATGTGGTTAATAGGATAACCAAATGTATTTCTCCAGTACACTCCTCTGTGAAATTTATATTGTTAGTTATTTGAGCTGTTTGTACTGTGTCATCATACTGAATTGTCCATAATGCACCTAACCAATGTTGTCAGTAATGGCTGATATATATTTGACAATTAGTGAAGTCTAGGAAGTACCTCAGTTATCTAATGGATTGTTCAGCGGTTTCCCGGGGATTTTGGTAATTTATTAAGTGGAAAAGCTTGGAAGTCTGGCACTGGTGCGTGATTTAGAGTTGTAGAAAGGACCAGTTCACACAGTACTCCCATGGCCAGAGATCTCGCATCCAGTGTTGGCGTGGCTGTATGTGATCTACCAGGTCTCAGTTATTGGTTTGCCTGAACATCCTATTTTCTACCGGTAGATAGTTTGGTTCTGCTCTCAAAGCTGCACATAAGGAATTCAAGAATCACTCCAATATTTTAGTGTTTTGAATTTTGATTAGAAGGTGTTTTGGGCTTTTGCTGATTGAAACTTTTTGGGTGTGATGTCTAGCCACTTTCCACATTTCCTTTGATCCCTTGAATATGATATACATATAATGTGACTGTGCTTGTTTCAAAGGAGATCTAGGCAAGTTGCCTTGTTTTGTATCTTCACCAAATCATTGAGCTTCTTGGGTATTCCTGCATAGACTAGTACTATTGAGCCGCTGTCATTTTTGTTTGTCAGTTTCTGTATAGGTGTGTTAACGCATCCGTTTATGACTAATTTACTCACTTTGGGACTCGTTTTAGGCCAATGAATCTTTTGACCCTGATTGAAGACACCTTAGGACGAGATAGCTAGTCAACATGTCAATCAGTACGTCAATAATGTCATCAATATTTATTAAAACAATGCAATTCACCTTAGTCAATGACATTTAATGAAACTCAGAAACACCATGACCTTTCAGTCATGAATAACCACACCAGAATAATATGAATTTTGTGATATTTATTCCCTATTGATTACAATTCTACTAGCAAGTTTCTTAGTCTCAAAACCAAGAAACACATTAGCATAGTCACAATAGGGCAACTCTGATAAGATTTCATCAAAGCAAGAATTACAAACATCAGAATATAAATAGCATCAGCATAGGTTATCCTCAGCAGAATATCATTATCACGTTATTCAACAAAGCATAGATTCGGTCATTTGTCTATTTGCGTCGGTTTAGTGAACCCCTCTTAACTAACCTCTAATTAGCATTGGCATGTTGGGCTTCATGCATAACAATTTAATAACATCAATTTGGAAAAACATCTAACTATGGTCTCTGTCAAAAGAAGCAGTTGGTACCTAGAAAGGAAGGGCAAACAGACAATCACAATTTCATTGTCATATAGTTACCCTCCGTTTGCGGTCAGCACTCAGGTTCGGTCTTCGTCCTCAGGACATCAGTTGATTTGCCATCAGGAATTCAGCTCCGGTAAAAGGGGCACTTCCCTCATAAGGAGGTAAAGTGTAAACGGGCAATCTAAGGACAAGGATAATTCTAAGTAAAATTAGCAAGTCACTAAGCAAAGTGACAAAGTTTCTGGATCATAGCAAATCACATCAGCATCTTCCCCTATCCTAGTCTCCTACTCCCTAGTTCTAGTTTACTTCCTGGTGTCAAGGGTTTTTATCCCCTTTTCGTTGTACATTTCCCTAAAATCTGGTTGGACAAGGGGTTGCACCCCACTATCTTTAACCAATTAACTTCACATTAGCTCATCTAATTTGTCACCCCATAACAGTTCTCACATATTTTATTGGTCCTTATGATTGACGTCTTTAGCGGGTGGAATGTCCGGTATTACTTCATAATCTTGTGGTCCTATGCACATCTTTGGTCAGTGGCTCCATTGTCTGTACCGGTTTAGGCGACTTTGTACCTACGACTGGTCTACAGTGTTGCATTCAGCTAAAATGTTTTTATAAGCAAGTCGAATTTCATGAGAACGGATCTACTACAGTTACATTCAGCTTCTAGTTTGGAGAAAAAAAAGAGTTCATGTCCTTCAGCAAGTCAGCACACTGCACGTTAAAAAAACACATTTAATATGAGAGTCAGGCAGCTAGGCCTCGACTCATGCTAACTAAGGCCTAATGATTTATTAGCAAAACTCTTACATATGTTTATTATTATTAGTGTAAAATGATATCATAACATATAATTTCAACATTATTAGTCAGTTTTATTAGTTCCCCGTATATGTTGGCGGCTACTCCCCATGGGCACATTTCAAGCGCACGTTATAGCAAAATACATTAATACAACTTCTATGCAGCATTATCATACATTAGTTCATAAACATTTCATGTTAATATTTGATTATATAAGCTATGCTCTTTCAGTCCCTCCTCTGATGACACTTGTCATCACACGAACCTTTCCCTTAACCTTTCACCTTGTGCATAATGCGCATTTCAACATCCTGTCCGTTGTGTGAGCTTTCACAAATTTCATTAAACATTTTCTCCCTTTCATTTTCTTCATTTCTTTTATTTCGTTTTGTCATATTTCGTTTAATTCTTTCATTAATTTTGCGTGATCCCCATAATCCCAATAAACAAATCAGAACAATCAGTAGACCCCCTAATATTTGTGAAAGAACCCCATTCCAAATATTACTAAACCAATTCCCTAATCTAGTAATTACTTTCCCAACTTTTTCCCATACTCCAAGTTCCTTCAGCTCCTTCAAATCTGTACTATCTCTTGTTAGGTTAGTAACCATACTTCTAATCTTTTTGCTATTATCTGGTATGAACGCACAACAATGGCGCTCATTAGGCATCTTACAGACTCCGCCGCTCTTCGCTAAAAGAATGTCTAAAGCAAGCCGATTTTGAAGAGTCATAGCCCTCTCTGCAGCAAGTTCAGTATCCATCAGGAGTATAGCCCCTGTGAAGTTTGTCAGCATGTTATCCACAATAGGAGACAACTTTCGAATCTTTATGGAGTTTAAAATAAGGAATTATGGTTCCAAATATGTCACCAACGACAGCAGCCGCTGTCTCTCGTTTTTGTCTAGCATGTTGTAGTTCAGAAACTTTATGAATTTGCTATAAGTCATCAATCTGGTAGATCTTTGGGAAAACTATTCCCAAATAACATGTCCCATACCATCCCTTTGGAAGACGGTAATAAGCATTAAGGGGCATATTTATACTCCGTTTGCGCCGAATTTGCGTCGTTTTTTTCGACGCAAATTCGACGCAAAACTAACTCCATATTTATACTTTGGCGTTAGATGCGTCTAGCGCCAAAGTTCATGGAGTTAGCGTAATTTTTTAGCGTGAACACCTTCCTTGCGTTAATGATATGCAAGGTAGGCGTTCCCGTCTTAAGAAATGACTCCCAGGCATGTGCGTGGTATTTATACTCCCGGGCAAAAATGACGCCCGGGAGTGGGCGGGGCAAAAAACCCCGCATTAGCGCCTCTTTTTAACGCCTGGGTCAGGGCAGGCGTTAAGGGACCTGTGGGCTCAGAATGAGCCCAGAGGTGCCCTCCCCTGCCCCCAGGGACACCCCCTGCCACCCTTGCTCACCCCAGGAGGACACCCAAGGAGGGAGGGACCCATCCCAGGGAAGAAAAGGTAAGTTGTGGTAAGTATTTTTTTTATTTTATTTTTGTGGCATAGGGGGGCCTGATTTGTGCCCCCCTACATGCCACTATGCCCAATGACCATGCCTAGGGGACAGAAGTCCCCTGGGCATGGCCATTGGGCAAGGGGGCATGACTCCTGTCTTTGCTAAGACAGGAGTCATGTTAATGGCGTCTGGGCGGCAAAAAAAAAATGGCGCAAATCGGGTTAAGACGATTTTTTTGCCTCAGCCTGACTTGCCCCATTTTTGGACGCCCAAACGCCATTTTTCCCTACGCCGGCGCTGCCTGGTGTACGTTTTTTTTTTTCACGCACACCAGGCAGCGCCGGTCGGCTAACGCCGGCAAACGCCATTCAATAAATACGGCGCCCGCATGGCGCTTCAGAATGGCGTTAGCCAGCGCTAATTTTTTTGGCGCAAAACTGCGTTAGCGCAGTTTTGTGTCAAAAAGTATAAATATGGCCCTAAGTCTACATATGTAATAGAGCCCAGGGATCGCTGGATCCTGTCCATTTAACATGAATGTCCATTTACTCTGAAACAAAAACACATGCCTGCATTCACTCGTTCCCACAAATAAAGTGTCATGCTCAGATTTTGGCCTATATATACAAAGCCTACCTACATGTAATGCATCTATAGCTAACTTGACCTGTGTCTTTAGTGCAGTGTAAGCATAATCATTTGCAAGCTTGCGTTTTTCTAATCCCTTTTCTAACCTTTGTTTAATAACCTTTCATCTATCATTAGTGTGATCTAAGAAGCTCTTCTCTACTAATTTTATGCTATGTTCTTCAGCTAATTTGTTTAAAAACTCAATCACAGGCACAAAAGAAAACACTACATCCAAGTTAGAATAGAAGTATTGCACTTGCTCTTGATCATAGAATCGTGTTAATAGCAAACTACAGCTTATCCCATAAGTTAACGGCAAGCTATGGTAAGTAACCCCATCTTGTACTGATGAAGGAATCTTTGTGCACACATAACAATTCTTTGCATCCATTGTGTCAACGTACTCATTCAACAAGTGATAGAAAACATTAGTAGATAGTTCCCCTTTTGAATTAGTTTCCTCATGCAAATATTTTGCATCCTGCTCAAACTTCTCCCATGGTGTTAGTGTAGCAGTCTCAGGTTTTGAAGCATTGTTAGTTACTTTCTTATCTATCCATGGCATCCCCACAATCACACCTATAATTATTATTGCACATACAATAGCTAGAATAGCACTCAACCAACCACACATCCTACCCTTTTTACTCTTACTCTTAGTGCAACTCATGATCTGTAAAGAATCAGATAGCAGAATAATATAAGGCAAACAATCAACTTGAGGACAATATAAAAGCTCTTTTTTTTGTGTGCAAGGTCTCTCTCTCTCTGCGAATATTTATAGCGTTTCACTCACTCCAGGACCCTTTGTCAAATCAGGTTCAGCAGCTTGTCATAATCGGTTTTCAAAGTCAATTCAGGTTATCAGTGTCACATCCGATAATTTATTAGTGTCTTTTTTTCAGCTTCTCAGCTTTCAATTTTAATTTCGATATTTTAACACAGTCTCTTTCTAAAGTTGAATTCAGGTGCCGTAGTATTGATCTGGTACCTCCTGGTCAAAACAAAATGCCAAGAATTCTTGTTGCCATCCAGCTGTTGTTGCGTATGCCCATTTAGGACCTGCGTACCTCCTGTTTACGACTCTTTTTCTTTTCAGTCTGCGTTCACTTTGTAACTCTCCTTCACTGAGATCCTCTTTTCTGGTTGTGTCAACTTCTTCATCAATTGTATCTCCAGGGATCACTTTCTCTATTGCAGCTTGTGGCTTCGGCCAGTTATCTCCTTTATGTGTTTTCTTCTTGCTTGGCTTTTCAGAACTTTGAACAGCGCCCTCCCCTTGTGCTATGGTGTTTTTCTCTTGATGGACCTGCAACCGGTTCAGGAGGAGTCAGTTCACCTTGACCTCCCTCTGCTTCTTCCCCCTTGCCTTCAGGGTCTGTCACGGGCTCAACTTCAAACCCGAATCCATCTGCTTCTCGGAGAACCTCTCTTTGCGTCGGTTCCCCTGTTACCTCAGCTGAGATAGGCTCACTGTCACCCCTCTGGAACTCACTTTGAGTGACTGAACCGTCCTCAGTGGGCTCTCCTTCAATCTCAGTTCCCCTTTGAATACTTTCCGGCCCTGAGACTTCCTTTTCTGCAACTGTTGTCTTGGATACTTCAAGTTCCTTGTCAGTTGGACAAGTCACCCTCTTTGTGTGACTGGCATGTATCCAATTCGGAACACTTGCACATTTCACAGCAGTAGTGGTAGTCAGTATTACTTGATATGGCCCCTTCCAACGCGGCTCCAAACACGACTTCCTCACGTGTTTCTTGACAACAACCCAGTCACCGGCTTTCAAGGTGTGAGCTGGATCACTGATCGGTGGCAATGTGTTAGCCTCCACCTGGTGAGAAAAAGAGCAGACAACATCAGCCAGACCCTTGCAGTAGTCCAACACCATATCATCAGTGATATTTACAAGAGCATTTGCCGGTACTGCGGGCAATCTGATCTCTCTGCCCATCAATATCTCATCAGGAGATAGTCCTGTTTTCTTGTCAGGTGTATTTCTCATTGACATCTGCACTAAGGGCAATGCATCTGGCCATTTCAAATTGGTAGCTGTGCACATTTTTGCCATTCTTGACTTCAAGGTACCATTCATCTGTTCCACTATTGCTGATACTTGAGGGCTATAGCTACAATGCAGCTTCTGCTCAATGTTCAATGCGGCACACAGGAGCTTAATCACCTCATTTTCTAAGTGTCTGCCCCTATCTGATTCTAAAGAGATTGGGAATCCAAAACGTGGTATTAACTCTCTAAGCAACAGCTTTGCTACTGTGAGACTGTCATTCCTACGTGTGGGGTACGCTTCAATCCAATGACTGAAAACACACACAATCACCAACACATATCTCAGTCCTCCACACACAGGCATTTCAATGAAGTCCATCTGCATCCTGCTAAATAGACCGCCAGCTCTCCCAATCTGGCTCATATTCACCACCGTCCCTTTTCCTGCATTCATCTGTTGACAGATGATGCACCTGTGACAGATAACCTCTGCAGCTTGTCTGAATTTTGGATTAAACCAATCGATTTTGAACAACCTGATCATTGCGTCTCTCCCTATATGGGCATGGCCATGATAGAACCTTGCAAACTGTGACAGGAGACTGTTTGGCAAAACCATTTTCCCCTCATCTGAGACCCATATATCATCAGCTCTTTGTAGACAGTGCATTCTCTGCCACAAACGTTTCTCTTGTTTGCCAGCACGTCCCTGCAGTAATTTTAGCTCATCTAATGTGTCAACCAACCTTAATGCAAAATTCAAACATGTTTCATTACAGTTTCAGGTAACAATTCCCACTGATCTCGGAACGATATACAGTTCAATGCACAAAACCTTGCGACTTGATCTCCATAGCCATTTCCCATTGACACAAAGTCTTGTGACTTAACATGAGCATTGCATTTCACCACGGCAATTTCAAGAGGTAACTGAATCGCATGCAACAAATCCTTAATCTTTTCGCCATTTTTCACTGGTGAACCAGAATAGGTCATGAAACCCCTCTGTGACCATAGTTGGCCAAAATCATGTACAATTCCAAATCCGTATCTGCTGTCAGTATAGATAGTGACTTTCAGGTTTTCAGCTGCGTGGCAGGCCTTAGTAAGGGCAATGAATTCAGCAACTTGTGCAGAGTACACTCTTTCGAGCAAGGAAGCTTCTAGAATACCGGTGATTGTGTACACGGCATATCCAGCTCTCAGTACTCCCACTGAGTCTCTCAAGCATGAACCATCAACAAACAAAATGTAATCATTTTCTTCTAACTGAGTATCTTTGATGTCAGGTCTTGGTTTGGTGCATAGTTCTGTTACCTCAAGACAATCATGTTCCACTTCCTCAACATCATTAATGTCTGCATTTTCAATAGGAAGTAAAGTTGCTGGGTTCAATACAGTACATCTCTTGAGGGAAACATTCGGAAACCCCAGTATAACGGTCTCAATCTAGTCAGCCTAGCATTTGTCATATGCTGTGTTTTGGTTCGGGTTAACAGAATTTCAACTGAATGAGGAACCATTACTGTTAAGGGTTGTCCCATCACTATGCCTTCACACTGTGTGAGGGTTTGACCAACTGCTGCAACTGCACGCAAACAACCCGGTAAGGCTGCTGCGACTAGGTCCAAAGTAGCTGAAAAATATGCTACTGGGCGGTTTGCACCTCCATGGACCTGTGTTAAAACTTACAAAGAACATGCATCACGTTCATGACAAAACAGTAGAAAAGGCTTTGTGTAATCAGGCATACCTAAAGCTGGTGCCCTGCACATACATTCCCTCTATTCCATGAATGCCTTCATCTCTTTTACGGACAAGATTATGTTACCTGGGTCATCCTGAACTTCCTTGCCTGTCAGTTTTTATCACTGGTGTAGAGATGATCGAGAAGTTGGGAATCCACTGACGACAATAGCTCACCATTCCCAGAAACATTCTGACATCGCTCTTGGTTGTCAGGGGATTCATCTGCAGTATGGCGGTCACTCTTTCTTAGGATATTTTTCTCAACCCTTTCTCAATCAGGTGACCTAAGTACTTCACCTCTCTCTGGCAGTATTGCAGCTTCTTTGGGGACACTTTGGGGGTCATTCTGACCCCGGCGGGCGGCGGGAGCCGCCCGCCTGGAGGAAACCGCCAGAATACCGCTGCGCGGTCAAAAGACCGCCGCGGTTATTCTGGGTTTCCCACTGGGCTGGCGGGCGACCGCCAAAAGGCCGCCCGCCAGCCCAGTGGAAAACAGCCCTCCAAGAGGATGCCGGCTCCGAATGGAGCCGGCGGAGTGGAGGATGTGCGACGGGTGCAGTAGCACCCGTCACGAATTTCAGTGTCTGCAGAGCAGACACTGAAATTCAAAGTGGGGCCCTCTTACGGGGGCCCCTGCAGTGCCCATGCCATTGGCATGGGCACTGCAGGGGCCCCCAGGGGCCCCACGACACCCCTCACCGCCATCCTGTTCCTGGCGGGCGGAACCGCCAGGAACAGGATGGCGGTGAGGGGGTCGGAATCCCCATGGCGGCGCATGGCGGATTCCCATGGGCAGCGGAAAGTCGGCGGTGTACCGCCGACTTTCCGTTTCTGACCGCGGCTGTACCGCCGCGGTCAGAATGCCCGGCGGAGCACCGCCAGCCTGTTGGCGGTGCTACCGCCGACCCCGGCCCCGTCAGAATGACCCCCTTTATGTCCATTCTTTCCCAAATGGTTCAGTAAGGCAATTGTGTCATACCTGCAGTTGTCTTTTGTTCTGGGCGCAATTAACAAATCATCAATGTACTGTACTAGAGTCGAACTGAAAGGCAGTTCTAATGACTCCAAATCTTTCTTCAATATCTGATTAAAGATGGAAGGTGACTCAGAAAACCCTTGAGGAATTCTGAACCAATTGTACACCTTATCCAGGAATTTGAAACTGAAGAGAAATTGGCTATCCTGATGAAGAGGCACCGAAAAGAATGCTTGAGACAAGTCCACAACTGTGAACCACTCTGCATCACATGGAACCTGAAACGTGATCACAGCTGGATTTGGCACTATGGAGCAGCATTTTACCACAATCTCGTTTATTTTCCTCAAGTCCTGCATAATTCGAACTTTTTCACAAGGCTTTTTCAGACCCATTATTGGTGAATTACACGTGCTGCTCATCACTTCTATCAGAACCCCTTGCTTCACAAAGTCTGCAATTTTCTGCGCTACCTGAATGAGGACATCTTGTGTCATGTGGTACTGCGGTACCTGCGGAAACACTGCATTCAGTTTAATCTGTACTTTGACCGGTTATACTCCTTTTATCAATCCCACTTCTTTTTGTGTCAGGTCCCACACTTTCTCTGTTACTGTTCCTTGCAACTCGGTGGCAAGTTAAGTACTGTAAGCATCTAGAATAAGGTTATCAGAGGGTATCCTTCATTTACGGTCTCTGTCTCCAATTCTGATAACTGCACATCGTCCCCTTCATCATCACTGTTTGTCTGGACCTCAATCCCTAATCGAACACCTCGTTTTGCACAGCAAGTCTCTTCCCAGTAGGGACACCGGACTAGAATCACAGACTACAAATTTGTGCAGTCCCTGGAAGTTGCCAATTTCAACTTGGACAGGGTCAGTACTCGGATTTGTCAAGAACTGATTTGCTACTCCTACCACTCTTATGGTATGCCCCAAATGTGGTAATTTTGGAACCTTTGCACTTCTGACTGTAGAGCGTGTAGCTCCTGTGTCAATTAGGAATGAAATCTTATGACCAACCACCTTCCCCTCTACATAGTGACCCCTCTGATCTACCTCTAGGGATGCTGCAAGCCTGCACTCCTCACTGTCTGATCAATCATCCGACCATTCATCGTTTATTCCATTCTCAGCCGCGCAATGGAAACTGTTGCACTGTGTTATTTTGACTCATCGTTTGGCCTGTGACCTGTTGAGGAAGCATCACCAGTTGCTGTCCCATTGGAGCTAATGGTAATTGCATTTGCTGTCTAGGTACCATGGGAACCTGCTGTTATACCTGCTGCATCTGTGCTGGTTGAACACGCGGCATTTGTATTTGATGCATGGGCTGTAACCCCTGCATCTGTACCATGTTATTCTGGAAGTTCTGATTTTGACTCCTCAATTTTGGACCCTTCACATTTTGAAAGGTACCAACATCATTGCTTTGTTGAACAACACCATCCTGCACCACCATTGGGCATTCCCGCTTCCAGTGCCCCACACCCCCACACGCGTGACATGGTGACACCTTTTTCATCCCTTGCATATCGTTTTGAACCACAACAGTATTCAGGTCTGGACCACGGTTCACGAAACCTCGACCTCTCTGCTGTGCCTGAAACACTCCATTTCCCTGCGGTTGCTGCTGAATCACCTGCTGTACTCCAGGTCCCTGCATCCCTGCTTGCGCTGCCTTAATCTGCATCACCACCACCTTCTCTTTCAACTTTCTCTGCTTCAGCTCAATCTCGTCACTACAGTATTTCGCATACTGCAATACCTCATCAATCGGCTTTGCTTGCCAACAGATCAAATGATTCTTAATCATCTGGCTAATCTCTGGTCTCAGCCCTTCAACAAAGCTGAACACAAGATGGTTCATGTCTTTCGGCTCAATAGTCTCAGTGCCACTGTAGTGTTTGAATGCTTTCAACAATCTCTCATAGTAGGCATGAATTGACTCTTTGGCCTCCTGTGAGGTTCGATCGATTTTCTGCCAATCAGTCACTTTTGGCAACACTTTTTGCTTCAAAAACTCAATCACTTTATGATAATACTTCATCACCTCCTCAGATGGTGCTCCAGTCACCTTATTCCTTGCCGGTTCATGTGTCGGCCAATCAACACCTCTCTTGCACTCAAGCCATAAGTCAGGTGGAACTATAATCTCAAACAGTATATTCAAATCTTCCCAGAGACATTTCACAAGCTTCACAAATCTGTCCGTCTGTTGGTACCATTCTATTGGCTTCTCCCTCAACCTGGGATAATCATTTGTGAATGACAGGATGTCTCCCCTAGACCACGGTACATGGACTAGCACCCCTCCGGCTGTTTCTCTCATTGGTAACATTTGTATTGTCCCCGTGTCCAGTGCGGCTTTAGCCTGCTTTGGTTCCGGATCATCGCCTTTCTCTTTATCTCTTTTCTTTGCCCATCTGCCTTCCCACTTCTCTAAGGCTCCCCAAATGTGCGTACTTTGCAGTATTTCTTTAAGATGCGCTTTCATTCCGGTAGAACTCATGTGATAAAAATCTTTAGAATCAAAGTCTTATCTGTAGCTTCTTTTCAAATGTTTAGTATTCTCAATATCAATGCTGTATTTATCCGCCAGGTTTGCCAACCTCTGGTGCACCTTACTCACTTCTTTTGTAATTTTGGGGCACAGATACCTCAATTCTGCTTCTGTGTATGACTCTAATCTATTCACCCCCATTGTTCCTTTCACTAATTCTGCAGCTTCTACACCCAGTCTCACAATATTCAGGTACTCATCCCTTTCTGACCTCTCTGCGGTCACTGTAGTAGTTTGTGAAGCGTTGATCTTTTCTAACCACTCATTCAACTGTTGCACAGAAAAGCCTTGCAGCGAAATGTTTCCTGACTGCATGAATGGTGACTGTGACGTATTTGTACTCAGTGTCTGCGGGGCCAGCACATGTAGCCCTGCTTGTCCCATTGCCTCTAAAGGAGCCCAATTGGACTGAGGTCTAGCAAGGACCTGAGTCCTTCTGCTGCTTGTTCCCTTGGTGTCATTGGTTGGGGAGGTCCTGTGAACCCTCCCCTTATTACCTCCTGGGTCCTCACTCCCTGATCACACACGCCAGGCTTACCATGCGCATATAACAGTACTGGTGGGCCAACAGTAATTGTTAATAATATGGCAGCTGGTGTCTGACCAGGTCCCAAACCCCGTGGAGCAGTAACTCCCAAAGCTTCACTCACCGTGGCAGGTGCATGTACTGACTGAGGTCCTGCAGCTGGATTATAACCCAGAATCAGCTGTTGCTGCGGCTGGGGCAGCAATTGCGGAGTTGGCTCAATTTGCACTAGCTTTGATCTTGTATATATCGGATCAGGTGGCACCAATAGACTAGTATTTGCCTCTAGTACTGAGACACCTGGATAAATCCTCTGTATCTGCGGCAGAGGTTGCAACTGTGTCTGCATGTCTGGTGCAGTGGGTACACTGTCACCATTCTGTATCAAAACTGTATCGCTTGTCTGCACTGTACTTGTAATTCTCTTACTCTGTGCCGAATCCTCAGGACCCGCACTAGTGCTCGGAGCAGTGTCATTTATAGCATATGGTGGCGGGCGATCATGTAACAATTGATTATCATCTTCATCTACCCAAGACCTCTGACTTGCTAGAGCCCTTGTCTGTCTTACAGGTGGCTTTCATTCCCTGTGTCTCATCTTCCTGGGTTATTGCCGGAAACAATTTAAGTCCGTCAACTATTCCCCTTCTCCACATCCTGCTGTCATTGTCCCATCTAGCCTCAGCTAAAGTTTTCTCTGCCCTTTTTATTCTCCTTTCAAGTTTTTGCTGTCTTTGTCGTATGGCCATTAAATCCCAGACTGCTAATGCCTCATGCTGAGCTGGTCTCGGAGGCGGCTTCTGTACACTTAACATCCACCTCAAGTTCTCTAAGATTCTTGTATTAAATGTTCCATGCTCCAGAAACGCTAAACATCCCTCCTTCTCTGTTAATTTACGCCACTGCTTCATCCAAAGACATGGCGAGACTCCCTTTTCCTCCATTACAATATAAGCTGGAGTACCCTCAGACGGTGTAGGCTCCCCTTCACTCGCCTTAATATATGTATCGCCCTTCCAGGCACTCTTTAAAGCTTTGAAAAACTTCATTTTTGCGTCTTTTTATTTTGTTTTGAATCTAATCAGAAAGTGACTTTAATTCCCAGAACACTCCTCACCCACCTTTCTCAACTTATTGCCTCTCACGGCCGGCTGCCAATCTGTGCAGGACCCCTCTCGGCAACTGACCTATCTCAGCGCGGCACCACTGACGTCATACTCACACACACTGCAGCTGACAAAGTGTTGCGGCTTGTCCTCTTCACACACAAACTAATGCAATATATTGTGAGCACCTTTAACAACAAAACCCAAATTTGCCGGATTACTACAGGAAGGATAACACAATCGCTTCAGAACTTTACAGAGATTTCACTTGAAGCCTCTGCCGCTACTCTCTCCTTCTCAGCTCCCGCACTCGCAAGCAGAATTCGACCCGCAAACCCTACTCTCGACTTGTCAATGGTTTGCTCTAGTGCACTTTAGAACTTGCCAAATCTCCATCAAAGGTTTCACTCACACAATTTGATTCAAACTCGACTTGTCAACCACGCCCGATTGACCTATTAAACCGCACAAATTACAACATAAACCCAAGTGTCTCCTACACTTGTCAATATACTCCGTAGTCTTAGACCACGATGGGTCCGTACATCATCAACAACAACCACGTGGATAATTTTTTAGCACAAAGCGCCACACTCACATGAAGTTCGCCGACTTCCCTACTCTCATACTGCGGAGTACGCCCACTCCTACTAAAACAACATTACCTGACCTAAATCCACATAGGACATCAGTTGATTCGCCATCAGGAATTCAGCTCCGGTAAAAGGGGCACTTCCCTCATAAGGAGGTGAAGTGTAAACGGGCAATCTAAGGGCAAGGATAATTCTAAGTAAAATTAGCAAGTCACTAAGCAAAGTGACAAAGGGGGTCATTCTGACCTCGGCGGTAAAAGGCTCTTATCGCCGGTCAGAAGACCGCCATACTACCGCCGCGGCCGCGGTAAACCGCCACGGTCATTCTGACCCACAACTGCCAAGCCGCCAAAAACCCGACGTCCACGGAAGGCCGCCTCATCAGCGGGCAGCGATAAACTGGAGATGACCAAACCTCCACCGCCACCCCAACACAAACACGCCCATGCCATTACGACCCACGAATCCACGCAGCGGTCATTCAACCACGGTATTCCATTGGCGGTACACACCGCTGTAGTCAAAATACACACCCAGCTCCAAAACACAGCCACATTGGACAATTTGAAATACACACACCTGATACACATACAAACACCACCCCCACACATCCAAGCAACTATAAAACACACACCCACATCACCCACAAACCCCCACTAGTTGCAAATCGGAGAGAAGGCGATAGAGAGAGAGAGAGAGAGAGCACAGCAATCGAAAACCCCAACACACACAGGAACCCAACATCATCAACCACACCACATCTACGCACACATCACCACACACCACCACTCACATCACCACAAACACCACCCCACACCTCATCCACACCACCCCATGGCACCCCAAAGACACCCCAGGTTTTCGGACCAAGAACTCAGGGTCATGGTGGAGGAAATTATAAGGGTAGAGCCCCAGCTCTTCGGCACACAGGTGCAACACACCACAATAGCCAGGAAGGCGGAGCTATGGCAGAGGATCGTCGACAGGGTCAACGCTGTGGGACAGCATCCCAGAAACCGGGAAGACATCAGAAAGCGCTGGAACAACCTACGGGGGAAGGTACGGTCGATGGTCTCAAGACACAACATCGCTGTGCAGAAGACTGGCGGCGGACTACCACCCACTCCTCCCGAATTCACAGCATGGGAGCAAGAGGTCTTTAACATCCTGCATCCTGCGGGCCTCGCTGGAGTAGGCGGAGGAATGCACTCTGGTAAGTCTAGTCTCAACTACTCCCCCCCCCAACCATCAGCATGCCAACCCACACCCCCACCCTCACCCCCACCCTCACCCCCAACCCCCCAGCACACATCCTCCCTGCCAATGTCTCACCAGCACAACCCACCCAACCCAAAACCAAACCCTGAATGCCAACACAAACCATGGACACCCATCACCTATGCATGACCACTGCACATACCCATCCCCCCCACAAACCACCCTCACAACTCCTGCCACAAGGGAATGCCAGCACTGGGGGACAAGGGCACCCACAAATCGCACGCCATGGAACACACAGAAGCAATAACCATACTCTTTCACCCCTGCAGGGCCCGAACGCCAACACACCGGCCAGGAGGGTCCAGATATGTCCATCCCACCCCCAGAACAGGCCCCCAGTGAGGACAGCAGCTCTGTCGACCTAGAACCTGATGACCAGCCCGGACCATCGGGGACCTCTGGGCAGTCGGTTCCCCACACACAGACACAGGCCACAGCAGACCTAACCCCCTCTGGGAATATCAGCACAGCTCCCACCCAGCGGGCCCATGCCTCTGTCTCCAGGACAGGTCAATCAGCGGTGTGTCCGCCACTACAGGGCACCCAGGCTGACCCAACAACAACAGGGACCTGGGGGCAGTGGTAGTGGGCACACCGTCCAGGGGACAGAGGCCTGGGGAAACAGGGCAACTGGGAGGGCTGCAGTGTGACAGGGGGGGAGGACAGGCCCAGGGAACCAACTCTCCAAGAGGCCCTCACCACCATCATGGGAGCATACCACCGCTCCCAGGAGACGATGGCGACGGTACTGGCCAGGTTCCAGGAGATCCAGGCACAGCAGGAGGAACGGTACATGGGGTACAGAGAGGAGCTCAGGAACATCGTCCTGGCCCTGAACCTAATAGTCACCACATTGCGGGACCATGTGGCACCCCAAAGGGCCCCTGTCACCAGCCCGGACCAGGAACAGCCTACCACCTCCGCCGGCGCTAGTGGACAGGAGGCCCCCACACAACGACGGGCCACCAGAACCCCACCTCCTGCTGAAGATCAACCACCCCGCAAGAGGAACCTGAGATCACAAAGGAAGACAGAGTAGGATGCCAAGACCCCCGCCAGCCTAAGATCCCCCCGGATGTCATTCCACTGTCCCACATCGTCACTCTGTCCAACCTTGAACTGCCCCTGCTCCATCCTTCCACAGGCATATGGACAATGCACCTGTGCGACCGAGAACTGGACTCTGCCATGGACATCAATCCACCTCCACCCATCACCGTTTTACTATCATGGACCTATATGTAGCACTTTAAATAAATCACTAATTGCACTTAAAACACTCAGGAGTCTGCTTGTATTCTTAACAAATGTATTACACTTAACGGTTCAAAAATGTTCAGTTACATTGTGATGACAACATACCAATGTCAATGTGCTTTACTCCATGGGCGAACAAACCAGAAGTCACGCAGTGGGTCATACAGCTCTGAAAAGGCAAGGGAAAGTCACAATTCAGTTGAAAGGAACTGGGGGGAAACACAGAAAGTAGAGATGCAGGAGGCCAGAAGTAAATGTAAAATGGCGTGGGGGATTCTTACCTGGGTGCTACTGAAAATACTGTTGTATGACTGTGTCCCTGTTGTCCGTGTCGTCCCCGTCGTCTTCCTCCTCTTCACTCTCCACAGGCTCCACAGATGCTACAACACCACCATCTGGACCATCCTCCTGCAGAAAAGGCACCTGGCGTCGCAATGCAAGATTGTGAAGCATACAGCAGGCCACGATGATCTGGCACACCTTCTTTGGTGAGTACATTAGGGATCCCCCTGTCATATGCAGGCACCTAAACCTGGCCTTCAGGAGGCCGAAGGTCCTTTCTATGATCCTCCTAGATCGCCCATGGGCCTCATTGTACCGTTCCTCTGCCCTGGTCTGGGGATTCCTCACTGGGGTCAGTAGCCACGGCAGGTTGGGGTAACCAGAGTCACCTATTAGCCACACACGGTGTCTCTGTAGCTGTTCCATCACATAAGGGATGCTGCTATTTCGCACGATGTACGCGTCATGCACAGACCCAGGGAACTTGGCATTTACATGGGAGATGTACTGGTCAGCCAAACAGACCACCTGGACATTCATCGAATGGTAACTTTTCCTGTTTCTGTACACCTGCTCATCGTCTTTTGGGGGTACTAAGGCCACTTGGGTCCCATCAATGGCACCAATGATGTTGGGGATATGTCCAAGGGCATAGAAGTCACCCTTCACAGTGGCCAAATCACCCTCCTCAGGGAAAATAATGTAGCTCCGCATGTATTTCGTCAGGGCAGACAACACTCTGGACAAAATCTTAGAAAACATAGGCTGAGACATCCCTGATGACATGGCCACTGTTGTCTGAAAAGACCCACTTGCCAAAAAATGGAGGACTGACAGAACATGCACCAGAGGGGGAATTCCTGTGGGTTGGCGGATGGGGGACATCAGTGCTGGCTCCAGCTGGGCACACAGTTCATGTATAGTGGCTCGGTCAAGTCGGTATCGAAGTATTATATGACGTTCCTCCATTGTCGACAGGTCCACCAGCGGTCGGTACACGGGAGGATTCATCCTTCTCCTCGCAAGTCCCTAGGTGCCTAGGAAGGACAACATGGAGCACAGAGTCAAGCAACCCACAGGTACGTAACTACAGCTTGCACAGTACACGATTCTCAATGCATTGAATGGCTTGTATGAGTGGCAATGCAAGGCCTAGGCCTGTGTGACGCAGTAGAAATCAGGCCATGTGGGCCCTTGAAATGGCGGATGCCTGACCTGAGAAGTGTGACAGTGGGATGTGAGGTCAATGCGCTGGCGTGACACACCGTGGCGGTAGGCGGTCGAAGACCGCGGCGCAAAGCAGCATTGGTTAACATTGAACCCTATGGGTCTCAGGAGCCAATGACGATGTGCGCCGGCGGTCGTGGTACGCACTGCCGCGGTACGCACCGCCGCGGGCGTGACCGCCATTTTCTATCTGGTTAATCTGATCATCCACAGGAGAGGACCTATACTGCAAGTGCTGCTGTGACCTCGGTCTGGGAGATACAATGGCTGCTGCGACTGGGGAAAGGGCCCCTGCCTTCACTACAGAAGAGTTGGAGAAACTTGTGGATGGGGTCCTGCCCCAGTATGCGCGACTCTACGGTCCTCCAGACCAACAGGTAGGTACACTGTGTGCACGTTGAATGGGCTATGCCTGGGTTGTGTATGGTGGATGTAAGATGGTGGGGTGGGGAGATAATGACGAGTGCAAGGCACGACAGATGAGAGCATGTGCCACATGGCAAGGTTGGGGAGGGGGGGCCAATCGCATCTATCATGCGGAAAATTGATAATATTTCAATTTCCACCCTGTACATGTCAAATAGGTCAGCGCCCATCAGAAAGTCGACATTTGGCGTGCCATCGCCAAGGAAGTCCGGAACCTGGGGGTCCACAACAGACGGGGCACCCACTGCCGCAAGAGGTGGGAGGACATCCGCTGCGGGACCAGGAAGACCGCCGAGTCACTGCTGGGGATGGCCTCCCAACCTAGGAGGGGTGCCAGTCGTACCCTGACCCCCCTGATGTCCCGGATCCTGGCGGTGGCCTACCCCGATTTGGATGGCCGCGTGAGGACATCACAGCAGACACAAGGGGGTGAGTACCAGCACATTCAGCTATCTTTACGCGCAGTGGAGGTGTCTGGGTGGGGGAGGAGGGCTGTGGGTGACATTAGGCCAGGGCGCTTTCTGTAGTGTAGTCCTCTCCTTTAGCCATGTCCCTGTGCCCCCGCCCCCTACCTCTGTAGGGTGACAAGTACAGCTATCCATGGTCCTGCATCACCCATGTGCGCTTTTGTTGTCCCTAGACCTGTTGGCCTAGTCACAAGTACTGAGTAGTGTACCCCGATTGCGCGGCTTAGTGCATGAGGCTCCTGTGTCTGTACTCTCCACCAACGGTGTTGACAATGCCTGCACTCAACCTGTTTTTATGTCTCCCCCCACCCTTTTTCTTTATCTTCTTGTGCATGTGTGCATTAGCATCATCAGGCGGAGGAGAATTGGCACCGGAGCACGAGGGAGCTGCAACTCACAAGGCCCCGGTGGGCCATGGCTCAGACACCGAGGCCACCAGTGATACGGAGGGCGAGGGGAGCTTCACAACGGGGAGCCGTGGTGACACCAGCGACACCGACACGTCCTCGGATGGGAGCTCTCTAGCGGTGGCGGCAACATCCGTGCCCCCCGCCTCTACAGGTACAGCCGCCACCCAGCGCACCAGCTCCGCCCTCCCAGCAGCCCCTCAGCCTTCGCTCCGGTCCCGCTCGCCCAAGAAGGCGGGCGTCTCCTTCGCCCCAGGCACCTCAGGCCCTGCCCCTGCTACCCCTGCTGCCCTCAGTGAGGAGGTCATTGACCTCCTACAGACCATCATTGTTGGGCAGTCTACCCTTTTGAATGCCATCCAGGGGGTAGAGAGGGAGGTGCATCGTAGCAATGCATACCTGGAGGGCATTCATTCGGGTCAGGCTGCCCATCAACGATCGTTCAATGCTCTGGCCTCAGCACTGACGGCAGCCATTGTCCCTGTTTCCAGCCTCCCTCTTCTAACTGCCTCCAGCCTGTCTCTGTCTACTGTTCCTCTGCCTATCCCACCCACACCATCAGACCAGCCTGCACACACCTCAACACCCAAGGGCAGCTCATCCAGACATAAGCACCACAGATCACACAAACATTCACCCAAGCAACACCCAGATGCAGACATGCCAACAGCCACTACCACCTCTGTGTCCCCCACCTCCTCGTCTCCCTCCTCCCTCCCTGTGACGTCTCTACTCACACCTGCATACACACCACCAACAGCCAGTACTTCCATCACCAGCACACCCTCCAGTACAGTCCGCACACGTGCAATCACCACCCCCACTGCCATTTACACGTCCCCTGTGTCCTCTCCCACTGTGTCTGTCACCCCCTCTTCCAAGACACACAAACGCAGGCAGCCACCCACCCAACAGCCAACCACCTCACGACAGCCTCCAGCCCATGCACCTTCATCCAAGGACAGCACACCTGACTCTCCTACAACCACCTCCTCTTCCTCCACTCCCATAACCACTACACCTACCCTTTACCCTGGTCCTAAAAAACTTTACCTCTCCACTCTTGACCTCTTTCCCTCACCTGACCCCCCCCTCCATCTGCTAAGAGTCCCAATAGTGCCTCAGCCACCACCAGCCCGGCTTCAAGGGTCACCGTAGTGCATGGATTTTGGAGTCCCCCCTTTGCCAGCAGTGATACATCGGTCAGCAGCAAGGGGACAGCCAGCCCCCCCCCTGGAAAGAGGACCCGTAAAGTAAGGGGCCGCCGCGGGACGACTGACACGGCTGCCCCCAAGGACCAAAGTTCTGCCACTTCACCTGCCACAACATCCAGGGGAGGCAAGGGTCAGAGAGCCACATCGAAGGAGGGAAAGGGCAGCAGGGCCGAAAAGTCAGCCAGCAGGAGCGCGGACCAGGAGGGCCCCACAAGCCCCATCCCGGGTGTGAGGGAGGACACCCAAGGGCCCAGGACACCGTCACCGAAGGGTCCAGCAACTGCACGGTCGAAGGGCGACTGAGCAGGGAGTCGTGGCCAGGTCTGACTCCCTTGACTTACAGAACAAGCACCCCGCCGTCCAGAAAGGCACCGCTGAACAGGGCCCCGCCGTGCAGAAAGGCACCGCTGAACAGGGCCCCGCCGTGCAGAAAGGCACTGCTGAACAGGGCCCCGCCGTCCAGAAAGGCACTGCTGAACAGGGCCCCGCCGTCCAGAAAGGCACCGCTGAACATGGCCCGCCGTGCAGAAAGGCACCGCTGAACAGGGCCCCGCCGTGCAGAAAGGCACCGCTGAACAGGGCCCCGCCGTGCAGAAAGGCACCGCTGAACAGGGCCCCGCCGTCCAAAAAGGCACCGCTGAACAGGGCCCCGCCGTCCAGAAAGGCACCGCTGAACAGGGCCCCGCCGGGAGGAGCACCGCTGAACAGGGCACCGATGGGAGGAGCACAGCTGAACAGGGGCCCTTCCTGTCAAGCACCGCTCCGCTGGGCCCCGCCGTCTCAAGCACCACTCCGCTGGGCCCTTCCTGTCAAGCACCGCTCCGCTGGGCCCTTCATCTCAAGCACCGCTCCGCTGGGCCCTTCCTGTCAAGCACCGCTCCGCTGGGCAGTTCCTGTCAAGCACTGCTCTGCTGGGCCCCGCCGTCTCAAGCACCGCTCCGCTGGGCCCTTCCTGTCAAGCACCGCTCCGCTGGGCCCTTCATCTCAAGCACCGCTCCGCTGGGCCCCGCCGTCTCAAGCACCGCTCCGCTGGGCCCTTCCTGTCAAGCACCGCTCCGCTGGGCCCCACCGTCTCAAGCACCGCTCCGCTGGGCCCTTCATCTCAAGCACCGCTCCGCTGGGCCCCGCCGTCTCAAGCACCGCTCCGCTGGGCCCTTTTTGTCAAGCACCGCTCCGCTGGGCCCGCCGTCTCAAGCACCGCTCCGCTGGGCCCTTCCTGTCAAGCACCGCTCAACTGGGCCCTTCATCTCAAGCACCGCTCCGCTGGGCCCCGCCGTCTCAAGCACTGCTCCGCTGGGCCCCGCCGTCTCAAGCACCGCTGGCCCAATGACAGTGCCGGTTCTGTGTCGTGCTACTGTTCACGCTGCACTCGGGCCACCCTGCCTCCTCCATTGCCTGTGGAGACTGTTATCCACTTGATGGACTGTGGCTTTGCACTCCCCAGGATATGACAGTGGGCAAGCCACCCACTGTAGAGACTTGAGAGACTGTGGCTTTGCACTCCCCAGGATATGACAGTGGGCAAGCCACCCACTTGTGAGACTTGAGAGACTGTGGCTTTGCACTCCCCAGGATATGACAGTGGGCAAGCCACCCACTGTAGAGACTTGAGAGACTGAGGCTTTGCACTCCCCAGGATTGAACAGTGGGCATGGTGGCCCCTTCTTGGATCTGGCGTTGTGGACTCATGTGGTTGTGGTGCCCCCCCTTCCCTTCCCCCTGAGGTGCCTGCAGTTTTATCATCTCATGCCCCAGCAGTGTTCTCTCCAATGGACTCAGGTCTCCTGTGTGGGCTTTGCCCATGTGTTGATACACTTTGGCCCACGGACAGTTGCAATTTCAGTGACTGTGCTGGACTTATTGCCTCTATTTATCGGTTACGCAATGTTTACACTTGGATTTTTTTGATTAATTTTCCTATTTTACCATGACTTCAATGAACCTATTTTATACATAAATTTAGTTTCTCACTTTAATTATATCTTTTCGTTATTCCGGGGGGTTTGGGTGGGGTCACTTTGACTTGGTGCTCTGCATTGGTGTGTAGATAGTTGGGGGGTGGGTGTAATGCGTATGTGTGTGCCCGTAACCCTTCCTCCTCCCCCCCTCCCCTTTGTCGTAGGTGCGGTACTCACCGTTGTCGTCTGCGCCGGAGTTCGTACTCGTGGTAGATGAGCAGGTAGACGAGAGCAGGTAGGATGTTCAATTCGGGCTCCATGCTGTCCTCCGTCCTCGTGGAGTGTATAGAGGTGAGCGTTTTCCCGTTCGTAGTCTGTTTCCCGGAAAAAGTGGCGGGTTGGTGAGTTGTGATAGGGTGGGCGGTACATTGTCTGCCGCCTGCCTGTTGGCGGTGACCGCCGCGCTGTTTGTGTGTCCCGCCGTGGCGGTCGGAGTGTTAAAGTGGCGGGCTCTGTTGGCGGTTCCCGCCAGGGTCAGAATTCCATTTTTTGGACCGCCAGCCTGTTGGCGGGTTGGCCGCCGCTTTATCACTGACCGCCAGGGTCAGAATGACCCCAAAAGTGTTTGGATCATAGCAACTCGCATCAGCATCTCCCCCTCTCCTAGTCTCCTACTTTCTAGTTCTAATTTACTTCCTGGTGTCAAGGGTTTTTATCCCCTTTTCATTGTTCATTCCCCTAAAATCTGGTTGGACAAGGGGTTGCACCCCACTATCTTTAACCAATTAACCTCACATTAGTTCATAAAATTTGTCACCCCATAACAGTTCTCATGTATTTTATTGGTCCTTATGATTGACGTCTTTAGCGGGTGGAATGTCCGGTATGATTTCATAGTCTTGTGGTCCTTTGCACATCTTCGGTCAGTGGCTCCATTGTCTGTACCGGTTTAGGCGACCTTCTACCTACGACTGGTCTACAGTGTTGCATTCAGCTAAAATGTTTCTATAAGCAAGTCGAATTTCATGAGAACGGATCTACTACAGTTACATTTAGCTTCTAGTTTGGAGAAAAACAAGAGTTCATGTACTTCAGCAAGTCAGCACACTGCACGTTAGAAAAACACATTTAATATGAGAGTCAGGCAGCTAGGCCTCGACTCATGCTAACTAAGGCCTAATGATTTATTAGCAAAACTCTTACATATTTCTATTATTATTAGTGTAAAATCGTATCATAACATATCATTTCAACATTATTAGTCAGTTTAATAAGTTACCCATATATGTTAACGGCCACTCCCCGTGGGCAAATTTCAAGCACACATTATAGCAAAATACATTAATACAACTTCTATGCAGCATTATCATACATTACTTCACAAACATTTCATGTTAATATTTGATTATATAAGCTACGCTCTCTCAGGTGCAACTGACGACCTTGCAATTGGGATCAGTGGTGTAGCTTGGTTGGCATATGTCCTATGCAAACAAGTACAATGGGCCCCAGTGGCGTAGCGTGGGTTGTCAGCATCTGGGGCAAGGCAAGTAATTTGCGCCCCCTAACCCGTGGATTTTAGCACTCGCGAGTGCGAGCGTGCCCCCCCTAGATGTTGCGCCCAGTGCGGCCGGCCCCCCCTGCACCCCCCACGCTACGCCACTGATGGGCCCTTCCTCTCCAGACAACTCTCCCTATTCCTTAACCGCCACCACCGTTCCTTAACCCCTGCACTTATATGCCACAAAAGGTGACAACAGTGGCAGCAGCAAAAATTAGATTCCAACGTCAGTGCATATCTCCAATTGGTAATAATGACGGCCCCAGTTAGCGCAAAACGCTAATTCAACTAGCCCCCAATAAAAAGGTAATCTTACCGTTTGGAGTCATTACCCTACTAAACTAAAGTTCATGTTTGCTAACATTCTATTATCCGGTAATAATGCCTATCACTGCCTAATCTGCACACTTACTAGGCAATACATAATTCACTTTTTCCTACCGGGGTTCAAAGTGAAACTGTAATGCACATATTAATTTTCCTTAATAATACTGTAGCGCTAACATTTGGCAGATTTTCACAATGCCCTACAAAGTACAGATTCACACAGACAATACTACATGTAAAGGCAAAGGTACACACAGGTTGGCACACAAAGTCATACAAATATATGTAAAATAGGCAGGAACACAGAGACCATTTTAAGCCCAGAGCACGCAAAAAGTACAGGAACAAACACGCCGAAACCGATTGACAGCACAAAGAGTCCAATTTCATCCGAAATCCGGCTCCATATCCACCGCTCTCAGTTGCATTGTCAGGTACTCATACAACAGCTCATAACACTAGTGAGGCCTAAAATATATGTCAATTTTAGCTAAAGACGCATGTCTCAAAGAACTTCAGCAATGACAGGTGTGGTATCCTGTTTGGTCCCAACAGTTTGAAGTTGTTGAAATGATCTGTAGGCAAGGAAGTTGGGGACAGGTGCGTGGTGGAGGGAGGTATGTTATACCAATACGTTAAATATAATTATGTAAACAATCTACATTAAATATCGTTTTCTAAAATCTTTAGGGTCATCTGATAACTCTTTTGGGAAATTGAATCTGAAAATATCCTATAATTCCTGTCTGAAGTAAATTAATCTATTTACACAGGGGAAAAAGCATTTCCAGGGACTCTCAAATATAGCTCCTACAGAAATGGAGAGAAAGGAACCAATGTGATTTGGCCAAGACCAAACAGCGTGAACAAATGTTGAAAACTCGATTAGAGCAAGTCTCCTGGTTCCTGCTGCCCTATCCTGCTACGGGTGTTTGCTCCATCCTGGCATCAGAGGATATGCGTGAGCAATTAAATAAATAAATACAAACGCCAACATCGGGGTTTACTTCACTTCTTAAAATACTTCATCATTGATTGTTTCGCTAACGGGTGGCATTAGTTGGGTGGACTTGCTCTCTTTTTCAATGTTTTCTGTTCATGAATTTCTTTATACCTTCTCTTTTGTGGGTAGCTGTAGGAGGCTGGCCTGGTTTGTAGTGGGTCCCTTGGGTAATTACACCTTTTAGCAGGTCCAGTTATCCCTTATTAGTGAAATGTAGTAGTGTTCTAGCAGCTTAGGCTGATAGAGGTAGATATAGCAGAGCACCTTAGGCTGAACTAGGAGACATGCAAAGTTCATGTAATACCACTTATAGTTACACAGCACTTATACACAAGTAAAGGCAATACTCAGTGTTACCAAAGATAAAGGTATTTATTTGGGTGACACTGTACCAAAAATATCTTAGATACAATACTCCTTCTGGAGGTAAGTATTATACACAATATATACACTAGAAACCACAATTAGACAAGTAAATAGTCATAGAACAAGGCAAAGAATAGGAAATGCTATAGAATGCAATGGGAGAAAATGGGTCTAGGGGCAACACAAACCATATACAAAGAAAGTGGAATGCGAATCACGAATCCCCCCCTAGAAGAGTGTAGTGTGTGCAGAATCGCTGGGAGAGTAAGAATACAGTAAAGGTAAGTAAATTACCCCACCCCAGAGCCCAGAAAAGCAGGATTAAAGTACTGCAAGTTTCCTTAGGACACACTACACCTCGTGATAGGGATTTTGCAGCAGCCAACCAAGTCTGCAAAGAACTTCTGCTGGATTCCTGGACCTGAAGACCTGCAAAGGAAGGGGGACCAAGTCTAGAAGTCGAAAGAAGTTACAGGAAGGGCAGGAGATCCTGCCAACCCAGAAGAGGGAGCAAAAGAAGAGTTCCAGGTTAGTTGAAGAATGCAGGAATGCACCCTAGGAAGATGCCAGCGGGTTCCTGCATGATGTAAAGCATGTCCCACGACGTGAAGATCGTTGCAGACATGATTTCATATTGGAAGTTGCCAACAAGAATTGGCTATGAAAAAAGTGTGTTTTGCATCAAGATGGCGCTGGATGGACCCTTGAGGGACCTGATGGCCTCAACTCTGTGTGAGGAGGAAGAGGGGGCTCTCAGCACGGGAGTTGCAGGATCCGGGGACAAAGGAGGTGCAAAACACGGTTGATGCAGCACAACAAAAGAAGGTCCCATGCCATTGGAGAAGCGTCGCAGGATGGAGTGCTGGGGACCTGGGCCAAGGTGTGTGTAGGAGGCTGGCCTGGCTTGTAGTGGGTACCAAGGGGTACTTACACTCTGTACCAGTTATCCCTTATTAGTGTAGAAGAGGTGTTTCTAGCAGCTTAGGCTGGTAGAAGGAAGGTAGCTATAGCAGAGCAGCTTAGGCTGAACTTGGAGACATGCAAAGCTCCTACTATACCACTGGTGTCATATGCACAATATCATAAGAAAACACAATACACAGATATACTAAAAATAAAGGTACTTTATTTTATGACAATATGCCAAAAGTATCTCAGTGAGTACCCTCAGTATGAGGATAAGAAATATACACAAGATATATGTACACAATACCAAAAATATGCATTAATAGCAAAAGGAAGTAATGCAAGCAGTGTATAGTTCCAATAGATTGCAATAGGAACACATAGGTATAGGGACAACACAAACCATATACTCCAAAAGTGGAATGCGAACCACGAATGGACCTCAAACCTATGTGAGCTTGTAGAGGGTCACTGGGACTGTAAGAAAACAGTGAGGGTTAGAAAAATAGCCCACCCCAAGACCCTGAAAAGTAGGTGTAAAGTGCACCTATATTCCCCAGAGAGCGCAGAAGTCGTGATAGGGGAATTCTGCAAGGAAGACCAACACCAGCAATGCAACCAAAGTGGATTTCCAGACGAGAGTACCTGTGGAATAAGGGGACCAAGTCCAAGAGTCGCGACAAAGCCGAGATTGGGCAGATGTCCAGTAAATGCCAGCTGAGGGTGCAAAGGAGCTGCCACCGGATGGTAGAAGCTGTGGATTCTGCAAGAAAGAAAAGGGCTAGAAGCTTCCCCTTTGGAGGATGGATGTCCTACGTCATGAAGAAGCTTTCAGAGGTGTTCCCACGCAGAAAGACCGCAAACAAGCCTTGCTAGCTGCAAGGGTCGCAGTTAGGGTTTTTGGATGCTGCTGTAGTTCAGGAGGGACCAGGATGTTGCCAATTACGTGAGGAGACAGAGGGGGCGCCCAGCAAGACAAAGAGCCCTCACAAAAGCAGGCAGCACCCGCAGAAGTGCCGGGAGAGGCACTACAAAGACGAGTGAACTGGAGCTCACCCGAAGTCACAAAAGGAGATCCCAGGACGCTGGAGGACAACTCAGGAGGTTGTGCACTGCAGGTTAGAGTGTCGGGGACCCAGGCTTGGCTGTGCACAAAGGAAATCCTAGAAGAGTGCACAGGAGCCGGAGCAGCTGCAAATCACGCGGTACCCAGCAATGCAGTCTATCGTGGGGAGGCAAGGACTTACTTCCATCAAACTTGGACTGAAGAGTCACTGGACAGTGGGAGTCACTTAAACAGAGTTGCCGAGTTCCAGGGACCACGCTCGTCGTGCTGAGAGGGGACCCAGAGGGCCGGTGATGCAGTTCTTTTGGTGCCTGCGGTTGCAGGGGGAGGATTCCGTTATCCCACGGGAGATTTCTTCAGAGCTTCTAGTGCAGAGAGGAGGCAGACTACCCCCACAGCATGCACCACCAAGGAAACAGTCGAGAAGGCGGCAGGATCAGCGATACAAGGTTGCAGTAGTCGTATTTTGCTACTTTGTTGCGGTTTTGAAGGCATACTGAGCAGTCAGCGGTCGATCCTTTGGCAGAAGGTGAAGAGAGAGATGCAGAGGAACTCTGATGAGCTCTTGCGTTCGTTATCTAAAGAATTCCCCAAAGCAGAGACCCTAAATAGCCAGAAAAGGAGGTTTGGCTGCCTAGGAAAGAGGATAGGCTAGCAACACAGGTAAGAGCCTATCAGGAGGAGTCTCTGACGTCACCTACTGGCACTGGCCACTCAGAGCAGTCCAGTGTGCCAGCAGCACCTCTGTTTCCAGGATGGCAGAGGTCTGGAGCACACTGGAGGAGCTCTGGGCACCTCCCCTGGGAGGTGCAGGTCAGGGGAGTGGTCACTCCCCTTTCCTTTGTCCAGTTTCGCACCAGAGCAGGGCTGGGGGATCCCTGAACTGGTGTAGACTGGCTTATGCAGAGATGGGCACCATCTGTGCCCATCAAAGCATTTCCAGAGGCTGGGGGAGGCTACTCCTCCCCAGCCCTGACACCTTTTTCCAAAGGGAGAGGGTGTAACACCCTCTCTCTGAGGAAGTCCTTTGTTCTGCCTTCCTGGGCCAAGCCTGGCTGGACCCCAGGAGGGCAGAAACCTGTCTGAGGGGTTGGCAGCAGCTGCAGTGAAACCCCTGGGAGGTGCAGGTCAGGGGAGTGGTCACTCCCCTTTCCTTTGTCCAGTTTCGCGCCAGAGCAGGGCTGGGGGATCCCTGAACCGGTGTAGACTGGCTTATGCAGAGATGGGCACCATCTGTGCCCATCAAAGCATTTCCAGAGGCTGGGGGAGGCTTCTCCTCCCCAGCCCTGACACCTTTTTCCAAAGGGACAGGGTGTAACACCCTCTCTCTGAGGAAGTCCTTTGTTCTGCCTTCCTCGGCCAAGCCTGGCTGGACCCCAGGAGGGCAGAAACCTGTCTGAGGGGTTGGCAGCAGCAGCAGCTGCAGTGAAACCCCGGGAAAGGTAGTTTGGCAGTACCCGGGTCTGTGCTAGAGACTCGGGGGATCATTTTACATGGCCATGTTCAGAGTTACCATTGTGACGCTGTACATAGGTAGTGACCTATGTACAGTGCACATGTGTAATGGTGTCCCCGCACTCACAAAGTCCGGGGAATTTGCCCTGAACGATGTTGGGGCACCTTGGCTAGTGCCAGGGTGCCCACACACTAAGTAACTTAGCACCCAACCTTTACCAGGTAAAGGTTAGACATATAGGTGACTTATAAGTTACTTAAGTGCAGTGGTAAATGGCTGTGAAATAACGTGGACGTTATTTCACTCAGGCTGCAGTGGCAGACCTGTGTAAGAATTGTCAGAGCTCCCTATGGGTGGCAAAAGAAATGCTGCAGCCCATAGGGATCTCCTGGAACCCCAATACCCTGGGAACCTCAGTACCATATACTAGGGAATTATAAGGGTGTTCCAGTTTGCCAATGTGAATTGGTGAAATTGGTCACTAGCCTGTTAGTGACAATTTGGAAAGCAGAGAGAGCATAACCACTAAGGTTCTGGTTAGCAGAGCCTCAGTGAGACAGTTAGTCATCACACAGGGAACACATACAGGGCACATTTATGAGCACTGGGGCCCTGGCTGGCAGTGTCCCAGTGACACATACACTAAAACAACATATATACAGTGAAATATGGGGGTAACATGCCAGGCAAGATGGTACTTTCCTACAGTGTGCATGAATGAATTTTGCAAATAGTGCACAGAGGCCTCAGGAGGTGAAGAAGACACAGTATATAGGGGTACAGTCGCTCTCTGGGAAGGCAAGGTCTTACCTCCTGCAAATTGCATCAGCAGAACCTCAGGACAGTCTATGTCGATGGTGTCCACCATCTGTGTCCTTAGGAGCACGCTCGTCACTGTGAGAGGAGTCTGAGGGTACTGGTTGTCATCTTGCAAGGTGCCTGCTTGGAGCAGGGGAGTGACTCCCTCACTTCACGGGACATTTCTTTGGCCCTTCTGGTGAAGGATGAAGACATGGAGTCCCCAGAGCATGCACACCATGGAACCTGTTGCAGCTGCTGACTTGGAGCTGAGGTTGCAGAAGAAAAGTATCTGTTGTGAATACTTTGTTGCAGTTACAGTGTTTCTTGGAGCAGGCTGCGGTTGATCCGAAGTCAGAGGATGCTGAAGTTATTGCAGAGGATTCCTGAAGGAAACTTGCAAGAAGAATCTGAAGAGAACCCACAGGAGAGACCCTAAATAGCCCTGAGAAGGGGATTGGCTACCTTATCAGCTAAGGACCTTTTAGGAGGGGTCTCTGACGTCAACTGCTGGCACTGGCCACTCAGAGGCCTCCAGAGTGCCCCCACACCTTGCAAAGCAAGATGGCTGAAGTCTGGGACACACTGGAGGAGCTCTGGGTACCACCCCTAGGGTGGTGATTGACCGGAGAGTGGTCACGCCCCTTTCCTTTGTCCAGTTTTGTGCCAGAGCAGAGGAGAAGGGGTACCTGAACTGGTGTAGACTGGCTTATGCAAGGAGGGCATCATCTGTGCCCTTCAAAGCATTTCCAGAGGCTGCGAGAGGCTACCCCTCCCCAGCATGTAACACCTATTTCCAAAGGGAGAAGGTGTAACACCCTGCTCTCAGAGGAAATGCTTTGTTCTGTCTTCCTGGGGCTGGGTTGCCCAGACCCCAGGAGTGAAGAACCCTGTCTGTGAAGTGGCAGCAGCTGTAGCTGCAGTGCAAGCCTCAGAGAGCTGGTTTGGCTGTACAGGGAGTCCATGGTGGAGCCCCCAGGATGCATGGAATTGGATCCCCAATATCAGATTTCGAATGGGGGGACAATTCTATGATTTCAGACATGTTACATGGCCAGTTGCCATTGTGAAGCTACATATAGGTATTGACCTATATGTAGTGCAAGCGTATAATGGTTTCCCCGCTCTCACAAAGTCCAGGGAAATGGCCCTGAACTATGTGGGGGCACCTCTGCTAGTGCGAGGGTGCCCTCACACTTAGTAACTCTGCACCTAACCTTCAGCAAGTGAAGTTTAGACATATAGGTGACTTATAAGTTACTCAAGTGTAGTGAACATGGCTATGAAATAACGTGTGTGTTATTTCACGCAGGCTGCATTGGGAGGCCTGTGCAAGGGTTTGTCTGAGCACCCTATGGGTTGCAAAAGAAATGCTGCAGCCCATATAGATCTCCTGGAACCCCAATGCACTGGGTACGTAGGTACCATATATTGGGGACTTATAAGGAGGGTCCAGTGTGCCAATTGGAATTGGTAAATGAAGTCGCTAGCCTACAGTGACAAATTTAAAAGCAAAGAGAGCATAAGCACTGAGGTTCTGATTAGCAGAGCCTCAGTGACACAGTTAAGCACTACACAGACACACACATTAGGCCATAAACTATGAGCACTGGGGTCCTGACAAGCAGGATCCCAGTGAGACATACTGACATACAGGTAAAAATGGGGGTAACATGCCAAGGAAGATAGTACTTTCCTACAGTAGTCCTATCCCCTTTCAGTTCATTCTGGATTTTTGTTTCACAGTCTTCTGTTTTTTCTCTGGCTCTAAAACAATTTCTCACTCTGGACATTGATATACCCATTCTTCCTCCATTAGTCAAGTTTTCTAATGCAGTTTTGCTCTTGTAAATTACTTCTCTTATAGTTTATTTGTATCTGTTGACCTGTTTTTCACCAATCTTCTTTCACAAATGCTTGCTTTCTCGCACATGCTGTTTTACCTGTTCTTCCCTTCTGTCCAATCCACGCTTTTTCACCATTCCTCTCCACATGCTCTTTCTCACATTCTGTCTTTCTGTCTCAATCCGGTATCTCTCTTTCACTCATTTTCTGTTATGTTGACAGATGCACTCACTTCTTTCCATCACTCACATTATTCCCTCTCCTGCACACCTTTCCTCTCTGTCACTTTCTTTCTTTCTCCCATATCTCACTCTAGCTGTGTGCCTCTCCTTATCATCAATTCTTTTCTGATTTTACTCAGGACCAACGAAATTATGCTGCAGGCTTGACTAAATTATGTAGCAAGAAAGGACAAATTAAGCACAGCATAAATGGCACATGTTCTGATAGAATTGCTTCATTATTTTGTCATTTGTACACATGGTGATACTGTTTGGGTAAAGATTTCTCCTCTTTAGTACCAGTCTAAAACCTGAAAAATATAAACGAGCAACAGAAAGATGCAGCATAATCTGCAGATTTTACCCAAAAAATTGTTTCTAGCTCAAACAGATCAAAAGTTATGAATCATGGCAGCATGTGTTCACAAGCTGTGGAAGGTCCTTTGCAATGGTTAACTGGACATCTTTCAGCAATACACATTATTTAAAATATTATAAAACTTTCACATTAATTATTAAAATAAAATGCTTAAACATATTATAAGTAATTAACAGCAGCGATGGGCACAAATCTCAACGTGGACGGGGGTGCGGGCTAGGGCTGAAATGTGGGAAATAAAAAAAATAATTAAAAAAACATGCCTTTCTGACATCGACGCCTGTCACGTTGCTCCTCTTCTCTCCTGGTGTCTCAGCAGTCCCTGGGACACCAACACAGGCTCCCCATGCAATCCTGGCACTGCTTTCATGCTATGTCTAGCATGAGAGCAGCACCAGGATTGGTCTGAGTGGCTTGTTCTGCCAATCAGACACTGCATGTGAGTCTGTGAAGTTTCTCCAGCCTAGCAGTGCAACACAGTGGGTTGGAGAAACCTAGGTGCGCATATCAGTTTGGCTGGCCTGAGACAGCTGGCCAAACTGACATGCGCACTTAGTGCACTGACTCCACTCCCCCTCCTCCCTCCTCCTATGGACCAACCCTGTCCCACCCCTGTCCCACCCCTCCCTGCACCTGCTGGCTGAGCCAGCAGATGAAATATAAAACAATAGTATAATATTGTTTTATTTTTCAGCTGCTGGCTCTTAGCCGGGGGGCTGGGGAGGTGACGCTCCTTCGCCATTGCGATAATGAGAACTATTACATAATTGACACAGTAACCTAAATGATCAATTAACAAATAAAAACTACATACAAAAAATATAATTAATTTTATATTGTTAAAATGATCTATTAAATAATTACACAAGTTATTTTATTAATTATCTAATTAACAAATGAAAACTTATCAATAGCAGTAATCAATTTAAAGATAAATATTCGCATCTTGCCACATCAGCAATATTCTCCTGTGCGGCACTGTCTAGTCTTTCTCTTCCCTCCACGGCCAATTTGAAGATGCAAGTCGGTTCGTACAAGAACCACAATTTTGCTTAGTCGTTTATATCCAGCAACATTCTCCTGCATGCCCTGCCATTGCTTCACGGCTGGTCTATATTAAGTCTATACTTCAGCATATTGCGCGGCCTCTCAATTGTGTGGTCTGTGATAGGTATGTAATTGAGTAGCTAGAGACCTAGCTGGGCCCTGTATTGTTTGTCCTGATCTTGATCCTTGTTAGTTTATCTTGCCCTCTCACAGTGGCCAAACTTGTCCAGTGGGGTGCCACTTTCACATCCTGGATACAGGCCTTACTGCCTGGTAAGTCTGCTTCCTATTACCACAACTTAATTCCATAACAGCATTAACATTTACAAATGTTTTAAATTATTTTCCATCTAAGGTATTGCCTGATCTTTGGAATATCATCCCTTTTTCGGTTGGCTTATGACTAGTTTGTCTGGGTTGGTATTTCACCTTGTCTATACTTGCATTTATACAGTATCACTAGCAAAGTTTGATTTTTGGCACGGGGACGTGGCATTTTGCTGCATGAACACATGTCATATACAATGTGATTCACACTAATTCTGTCTGTGAGTTACCCACAGTCAATCAATTGTATGAATTTTTCAGTCTGGTTGGCAAGCCTTACCTTTTTGTTGGAGTCCTTACCTTCACCAATTATGACTACATCTATCAGTGGAACATACCGCATTCGGTTGCCTTTATATGCACGTGTCTGGGATCGAAACATTGTTGACTGAAGAACAAAGGCCCGTATTTATACTCCGTTTGCGCCGAATTAGCGTCGTTTTTTTCGACGCAAATTCAGCGCAAAACTAACGCCATATTTATACTTTGGCGTTAAACGCGTCTAGCGCCAAAGTATGGGCAAATAGCGTCATTTTTTTGCGTGAACGCCTTCCTTGCGTTAATGAGATGCAAGGAAGGCGTTCCCGTCTAAAAAAATGACGGCGACGCAAATGCGTCGTATTTATACTCCCGGGCAAAAATCACGCCCGGGAGTGGGCGGGGCAAAAAACCCCGCATTTGCGCCACTTTTTAACGCCTGGGTCAGGGTAGGCGTTAAGGGGGCTGTGGGCTCAAAATGAGCCCACAGGTGCCCTCCCATGCCCCCAGGGACCCCCCCTGCCACCCTTGCCCACCCCAGGAGGACACCCAAGGATGGAGGGACCCATCCCAGGGACATTCAGGTAAGTTCAGGTAAGTATAATTTTTTATTTTTTTAATTTGTTTTTGGTGGCATAGGGGGGCCTTATTTGTGCCCCCCTACATGCCACTATGCCCAATGACCATGCCCAGGGGACATAAGTCCCCTGGGCATGGCCATTGGGCAAGGGAGCATGACTCCTGTCTTTACTAAGACAGGAGTCATTTAAATGGCGTCTGGGCGTCGAAAAAATGGCGCAAATCGGGTTGAGGCGATTTTTTTGCCTCAACCTGACTTGCCCCATTTTAAGACGCCCTAACGCCATTTTCCCCCTACGCCGGCGCTGCCTGGTCTACGTGGTTTTTTTCCACGCACACCAGGCAGCGCCGGTCTGCTAGCGCCGGCTAACGCCATTCCATAAATACGGCGCCCGCATGGCGCTTCAGAATGGCGTTAGACGGCGCTAAATAAAGTATAAATATGGGCCAAAGACTCTACGGAATATTGTGATATTCACTTGAGCTTTGATACTATACGTACAGTGATGGAAATCAATTGATATAAATTTGTCACATATACGAGCTTGAACTACTGTGACTGAAACGCGATCGCTGTCCTGTGGATAAAAATGACTATGGTTACATTGGTTAAGCTCAGGTTGATCTATATTTTCCCTCGTCTTTATGTTTTTCTTCTTGATTTTGTGGCCCCCTCTGTATTTTTACTAAATATATCAACATGTATGTCTATTAGTCAAAACTGACGGGTCAGATTTGATTCCTATTTATAATTTATTTTCTTTATGAACTAGACAAGGGACCATTCTGTTTCCTTAAAAAAATGTGTACCTGAAGTCCATCCATACCCATAGTGTATTTTACCTTGTTATAGAGTAACAACTGCAAGGTCTGTAGCATACTTTATCATTGTCACAATGTTCTGTTCTGATTGGATGCTACATGATATGTAAGCATTAGGAGTTACATTTATATTAGACAATTTATCAGTCTTTTTTGATTTGGTTAGAGAAACATCCTCATTCAGTGGGTGTCATTGCAATATGTGTGCATTTATTTCAGTCATTTGAATGTGCAAGACTATGCTCTTTTGTAAATGCATTCTTCTCTTAAGTTTTAATCCTTCAGTTTTGTATAATGTGGATCTTTGATGAGTCAATCATTTATCTTTTGTCAGCTTTTATCTTTTGGACGTTCTTACATATATCTTCAACTTCTATTACATTTCTTACACTTGCTTCTGTGGTGAGTCACTGCAATAATATTGTTATCATATTTAAAATAGCTAAGATATTACTACATTTTTAAGTTTTAAATCAAACTTCAATTAATAGTGCTGTAGCATTTTATTCAGTTCTACATTTAAAGTGAATATATTAAATGAAGATACATTAATATTCAACATAAAACATTTTTATATTTATTTTCAAATATGTTAGATGTGGAATCCTTGGCATGGTTTCCCCCTGGCTTTTTGCTTGAGAATGTCATGTGTTTGCTGACTTTGTTGTTTTTTCTGGCCTTTGGACTTTTCTCACTTTACTTCAGCTAGCCAGTGCTGAAGTGCTTTTGTTCTCTGCTTAAAACATAGTAACATGGGCTTATACCCTCTTGCTTGATTTGATTTGTCTTATAATTCCCTAGTGAAGCGCACTACATGTGCCAGTGCCTGCAAATTAAATGTTACTAGTGGGCCTGCAGCACTGATTGTGCCACCCAATTAAGTAGCACTTTAAACATGTCTGTGGCCAGGCACTGTAGAGCCTATGGCCCATATTTATACTTTTTGACGCAAAACTGCGGCAACGCAGTTTTGCGTCAAAAAAATTAGCGCCGGCTAACGCCATTCTGAAGCGCCATGCGGGCGCCGTATTTATTGAATGACGTTAGCTGGCGTTAGCCGCCGGCGCCGTCTGGTGTGCGTTAAAAAAAACAACGTACACCAGGCAGCGCCGGCGTAGGGGGATATGGGGCTTGGGCGTCATGAAATGGGGCAAGTCAGGTTGAGGCAATTTTTTTGCCTCAACCCGATTTGTGCCATTTTTTTTCACTCCCAACCCCCATAGAAATGACTCCTGTCTTAGCAAAGACAGGAGTCATGCCCCCTTGCCCAATGGCCATGCCCAGGGGACTTCTGTCCCCTGGGCATGGTCATTGGGCATAGTGGCATGTAGGGGGGCACAAATCAGGCCCCCCTATGCCACAAAAAAAAAAAAAAAACACTTACCTGAACTTACCTAAATGTCCCTGGGATGGGTCCCTCCAGCCTTGGGTGTCCTCCTGGGGTGGGCAAGGGTGACAGGGGGTGTCCCTGGGGGCATGGGAGGGCACCTCTGGGCTCCTTCAGAGCCCACAGGTCCCTTAACGCCTGCCTTTTGCAGGCGCTAAAAAACGGCGCAAAAGCGGCCGTACGTAATTTTTTTTGACCCGCCCACTCCCGGGCGTGAATTTTGCCCGGGAGTATAAATCCGACGCACATGCCTCGGAGTCGATTTTTTAGACGGGAACGCCTACCTTGCATATAATTAACGCAAAGTAGGTGTCCACGCTAAAAAATGACACAAACTCCATGGACTGTTGCAAAATCAGTGCAATTGGCATCACGTGGCGCACCAGAGGGTGCTGCTTCTTTCTGCAGCTCGAGTAGATTTTCTACTCAAGCGACAGCTTTGTCAACACAAACAGCTTCGAACTGACGTAACCGCCCACATTGAGAAATCTCGCCATAGGCTTTCTAGCACCTGAAAATCACACTAAGGGATACAAATTCTAGCTTACACTTACCAACTTAACGTTGGTGAGCCACAGACGAGAAAAAACATGTAGCAGTTGGAGGAGTTTTGCTAGAACTCCGCACCCTGCTAAAAATCTATAAACTCTGCTGGCGGAGCAGAATTTTTCATCCAGTCTTAGCTACCAGTGAGCAAGTAGCACTGATTGTATCACTGAATTAAGTAGCCCTTGAACATGCCTCAGGCCTGCCATTGCTGAGCCTTTGTGTGCAGTTTTAAACTTCCATGTCAACCTGGTACGTCCATCCTCCTGCCAAGCCAAAACCTTTCTTTATAATATATGTAAGTCACCCCTATGGTAAGCCCTGGAGAGCCCAAGCGCAGGGCGCAGATTATTTAAAAAGAAGGGTGTGTACTTTTAAGATTTACATGTCATAGTAGTGAAAAAAATGTAAATCCATTTTTCACTACTGCATGGCCTATCTCTCCCATAGGAGAACATTAGGATTGCCTTATTACATCTTCTAAGTGTAATATTTCCAATTGAGAAGGGATGGGACACCCAAGTTTGGTGTTTCAGGAAACACAATTTAAAATCACAATTTATGGTGAAGTTGGATTTGAAAATGTAATTCTGAAAATGCCATTTAGGAAATTTGGCATTTTCTTACTTTAGCCATTTGGTGCCTTCTTCCTGTATCTGAATACACACCTGAGGTGGGTGACTGCTTTGGTTAGTGCATTCCCAGTGGACAGCCACGCACAATGGGAGCTTAGGTCTGACTGATGGGCCATCCACAGTCTGACAGGCCAAACTAGGCAAGATGGGAGGGAGAAGCTGACACTTACATCTGAATAGATTGTGTCCTGTTCCTATACAAAGGGCTGCATACCCCCTTTAGTTAATTTGGACCCAGGGCAGGAAGGACAGGGACTCCTTGCACTTAAAAGCATCTCTTTGAAGGCTCCTCTGCTTCAAAGGCACAACTGAGCATAAGTACTGGACCTCAGACACCACCAAATCAGTACACTTCTGGGCCTGTGGATACTCTGCCAGGAAAGATGGTGAATTTGGATTTTAAATTACAATTGTGAAAATGCTGCTTTGTTGGAAATTACCCTTTCTGCAGAGTCATGTGTAGACTGCTGTCCTGCTCTAAGAGCTGCCACTCTGATGGACTGCTACTCTGCTAGGCTCCTGCTCTGCTGTGCTAACCTACTGCCTGCTTCTCACCTTCCCTGAGAGTGAGAAGAATTAGACCTGCATCTCTCCAACCCAGAACTAAAGTGACTCCCAGGGCTTGCTGATTGCCTCCTGTTTTCTGCAACCTCAGGGACACAAAAGACTTCCAACTCACCTGCTACAGCACCTGGACTCACCTATTGTGAGTCTTGCCCTGCCAAGTGGTGTCAATCGAGGCCTGGGCCCTTGGAAGTGGGTATAAAGTGCTGCTCCAGTCGAAACCAACAAATTGCTGGTGCTTCACATTGCCCCTGTGGCATGGATTGGAACCGGCACATTGGCCCCGATGTGTGGATCGAATTTGATGCATCTCCTCTTCAGCATGGATCAACCTCGGAGCCTCGTCTTTGGAACCACCCCATGTCGGATCCAACACATTGCTGCTTTTGCATGTAGAAAATCAACACATCTTCGCTACTGCATGGAAAGGACTGACGCATCGCTTCCCCTGCAGGGATCGGCACCAACACATTGCTTCAGTCTGCTCCACTCATGTTTGATGTGAATACAACCAGGATTAATGTACTTTTGTTCAGCAGGACTCACTGGGTCCTGGTAGCCACCCCACACTCCATAGTTGCAGCTAAACTCTTGACTTTGTCCCAGTCCAGCAAGACTAGATATCCCCAGTTGTTTTTCTTTCTTCAAAGCTCACTTTTGCAGTTTACTCTTTAAAAATTCATAACTCATGTTCTACTTATTGGATTCTTCTTGTTTTGGTTCTGTTTTATTTATTAAATTAGGCTCTATTTTTCTGCCAAGGCGTGGTATATTTCTGTGTGGTGTTTTTATTGTTTTACTGTTTGAAGTGTTGTACAAATACCTAACACATTGCCTCTTAAGTTAAGCCTTACTGGTCTGTGCCAAGGTACCAGAGGGTGAGCAGAGGTTAATTTAGGGTGTGTCTGTGACTTACCCTGAGTAGGAATGTCGTTCCTACTTGAACAGGGTGGATATCTCTGCCAACCAGAAACCTGATTTCTAAACACACTTTTAGAAAATGTGAATTTTCTTGCCTTTTGGTGCCTGCAGCTTGTCTCTAGATCACATGGCCTGGTGTGGGTGACAGCTGGGCTTTGTGTATTCCTCCTAAACAACCACACACAATGGGAATTAAGGCCATCACTTGCAGGATGGGGGGAGGAGTTGGACACAGCCCCACTTACACTTGAATAAGCTGTATCCTGCCTCCACACAAAAGGCCACACACCTCCTGTAGTTAAGTAGTTAATCTGGCGCCAGGACAGCAGGGCATCTGTTCACTTCAAAGGCATGCCTTGAGAAGTTTCTCACAGCTTCAAAGGTACAATTGTTTATAGAAAAAGGACCTCAAACATTAACTGTTCAGTACACTTCTGTACCTGAGGATACTCTATCAGGAAGGACTCTTGTGTTTCTACAAGGACTGTCACTTTGCTGGGCTGCTGCTCTGAAGGAACTGCTGCCCTGCTGTTCTGACTGACTGCCTTCTTGCCTGGAGAAGAACTGGACATGTAATTTTATCTTTAACCTAAGACCCCAGAGTGACTCAAAGGGCTAGTCTGTTGGCCTTCTTGTCTGAGCCTCAGGGACATAAAAGAATCCCCAACAGCTCCTGGATTCCAGCTGCAGCACATTCCTGACCCACAAGTGGTTCCTCTCAGGTGTGTCTCATGGGCTTTTTAAATCAATCTTTTGGGTACTTCGTGACTGTGAATGGGCCAGTTTGCAGCAGAACCATGCTGTTTGTGCTGAAGTTCACACAAACCGTCACCAGTACATCTCTTCACACAGCAGCATCAACAGCCAATGGGGGATTGACAAAGCAAACTCCTGCTTGCCCATCCACGATGCCCAGCCTGCACTTTGTACCTCATCGACCACAGCCTGCAATGCTCTCCTTGCCTCTCTTGGTCCTCTCCAACGTGAACAGGACCTTGACAGAAAATGTTAGAAGGTAAAACATCGGTGGGGCTAATCTGGGACTGTATCCAAGACTTGTTCCACAGCACTTAGGCCTGAACGTTTGACTTTGACCCAGTACAGCGTCACCAGATAGCGGTGCTATGTACTTGATGCTTTTAAGTGCTGTTTTTCAATTTATTCTTCAATAATTCATAACTTCAGTTCTACGCATTGGTTTTGTGCCATTTTGGTCTTGTTTTATTTATTAGATGCTGCTCTATTCTTTTAACATGGTGTGACCTATTTTGTGTGTTTGTGTACTGTTTCGTGTTTAAAGTGCTGCACAAATACTTTCCACATTGCCTTTAAGTTAAACCTGACTGCTCTGTGCCAAGCTACCAGGGACTGAGCACAGATTTATTTGGGGTTTGCTTGTGCCTTACCCTGACAAGCGCTATGGTTGATGCCTGATCAGGGTTCACACCCCACTCAATCAGTAACCCAGTCCCATCCCTGTGCCGCCGGTGAGACACTTTTTGTGATGCACCAGTATCACAGGCTGCACACCCATATCTACAAGGCCACGCAAAGTCACTTTCTTTGGTTTTACATGGCCTTGTATATATGGAGTAAGGCAATGCAGTGCAAGTTGCTGCGTTGACTTACTTTGCACCAGGAAGGCATTTCCATGGGTGTTGGGTGGGTGTTCCCACGCAACACCCATGGATTTTTAGGCATTCCCAGATTTACAAGCTTTTGGAAACCGGGGAATGCATCAAAAGCCTCCGCCTCCCCAGGGGTGGCGTAAGAGTGGCACGACGGGGAAAAATAACATTATTTCTCCCCACTTTTTTGCAGCAAATCTAGAAGGAGGAAATCACCTCCATTGATTGCTTTTGTGCAGAAAGGTGTCCCTTCCTGCACAAAAACAATCATCCCCACAACGTAGGGCACATGGCAGCAATTTGTTCACCAGTGCAGGTTGAGAGGACAGAAAAGTGCTGTATCTTGTACATACGGTGCCAATTTCTAAACAAAGTTGAATAAATTGTTATATTTTTCCCTATATTTTACCATGCAAAAATCTTCAGCCCAACTGCGAATTCCACCTTTAGTAAAGAGTAGGTAAAATTAAAGCAATTTGTTTAGCTTAAAAATAAATATTTAAAATAAGGTAGGTTAAATATTATTATAAATTCATGTTACAATTTTACATACTTACCTTAAATGTAGAAGAAATACAAAAATAATGCCACAGGCCTATTAAATGCATTTTGAATAATTACATTAAATTGAAAGTATTCTTTGAAATCCAAATTAAAATATAAATTTCCACCTAAATAAAATATATTATTGTTTAAATGTGAATTACTAATACATTTAAAATGTGTATACAACGAATTAAAGTTGTGTACGCATTTTTAAAATACAATTTATTGTTATGTTTTAAATTCAAATTAGGTTATCATTTGATATGTATAAACATTAATTTATATTTATTCATATGTTTGACTATTTTTAATGATTATATTTAATTTAAAATTATTTCCTATGGGGTTTTCTTTGAGTCCCTACATCCATTATTTTCTATGGAGGGTGCTGCAGTACTAGTGGAGGCCATGTGTAGTTCTGGACGTACTATTGTTTTCTAAGAAGTCATTTGAACTCAGAGGGCCCGATTCACAAAGTTAAACCTAAACTTTTATGTATATTTACTACAAGTGCATGCTATTCACACATTTATCTTACTAGTAGTATCTTTACAGCTAGGAGTCTCCGCACTTAAAGAGACAGGGCAGTCCTATTGTTTTAAGTGTGGAGGGTACAGAGTAGTAGTATTACTACTGGTTAAAAAAAACGTTTGTGAATAGCAAGCAATAGTAAACCTATACTGTATAAAAGTGTAAATTTACTTTTGTGAATCAGACCCAGAGTTTGTAAATACCAAAAAGTGTAAGTTTACTCAAATGTATAAACTTATTAAAAAGTGTAAGTTACCTTTGGGAATCAGACCCATGATTTTTTGTGATTACTGAACATAAATGAGATTTAGCAGCCAAATTGGGATTCTGAGTTTTTTCTGGACTCATGTCAGCACTTAAATTCCAGTGGAATGTAATTCAAGAGGAATTTATCTGTGCAAAAGTGCTTGGAAAGCAAAACATAGACAGAGTTATTCCTCATTCTGGCGGTCAAAATCCATAATCGTGCAGTATTTTTCATACCTGGAAATTACTGCTTTCTCCTGTATTGGTAATTCTGTGTGCAGTATTTTATTCATTAATTTAAGTAGCAACCACACCTTTGTACTTTCATTTCTAAAGGCCAAACTGATTGATGTTGTATTACCTATGCTTGCTTCTCTTCTTCTCTGAAATGATAATGTTGCTTTATTGAAACCTAAAGCATTTTGTGGCACATAAGGTGCACATTTATTAAACTTGCTTGCAATGCAGTCCAGCAAGCAAAGTTGCTGCATTGAGTGAAAGGGATAAATCAGAAGTCCTCCATATTTACAAAGATATGGAACATTTTTGCTTGCCGCTTGCACTGGTGCACTGTGTGCAGCCTAGCGCCGATGCAGGCACCCTTGCACCTTAGTACAAGGGTGCCCACGTTACAGACAGCATTATTCTTGTTCAGGAAAGGCCACCTTCCAGCACAGAAACAATCCTTAGAGGCATTTTTTTCTTTTTATGTTTGCTGTGAATTGCACCACGTGGAAAGAGGAAATAATTAGGAGAAATATAGAAATTTCTCCTTGTTACGCTTCACTTGGTAAGATATAGCATTTTGACACATTGCCAGGCTTACAAGTCTTTGCAAATTTGAAAAAGCAACAAAATGAATGGGTGGATGCATCGGAATGCCCATGATCCACCAATGGAATGCTTCACAAGTTAAAATGTAACATAAGGGGATATATTTACTAAGATTTTACGCCGTGTTTGTCTCACAAAGAGAAGCAAATCAATGCAAAATCTTTTTTTATTCATTTACTTTCCAGCACAAAACTTGTCTTGCGCTGAAAAGTACACTAAAAGTAATGCAAAGCAGCGGGAAGCAGTGCTTTCCATTACTTAGCGCCAAGGGCGGGTTACATGGGTGGTACATGAGTGTTCCCATGCAACCACCCATGCCTTTTGATGCAAAACCCTACCAACAAACAATACTTGACAGGGTTTTTGGCCAAAAGTTAACGCCATGTGAAAAGAGGCATCAAAAGCATGCAAGCTGCACTGTACAGCTTACATACAACCAAGGAAGAGTTTTACAATGTATCTATGCATAATATTTTGTACTGGAAGGCTACCCTTTCATCACAAAACCTACGCTAGAGTCAGGCACATACACATACCTTCGCCAGCGTTAGACAGAGGAAAAGAGAGAGCCATATTTCTGTAAATATGGTGCTCTCCTGCTCTCTCCTTCTCATGCAGCGCAGCATTTTTTGCTGCTACACTGTGCTGCATCCAATGGCATAATTAAAAGCCTCCATGGCCCTGCATTGAACGGGGCCCCCAAGGTCTGGCGGGCCCTTAGCACAGTACCCTGGCCGGAGAGCTTCTGAGTGAATTCAGAGGGGGCCCCATCCATGTACTTTTTTAGCCGGACCCATCAAGTTTCGTTACGCCCCTGGCTGCATGACTATCTAGTAAATCTGGGCCAACCAGTGCAAGTAGCTTCCTTGTGTTATGTTTCTTTGCAAATATTACTGAAGCCTTTGTTGTTCTTGAGTCACCTGTGTGAGGCAAGGACAACCCAAAGACTTCATAAATATGGGCCCTGGTGTTCCGGCTCCATGTTTACGTAAATACGAAAAACTAGCAGCAGTTTCAATTGAATGATATATACTTTCCCCTTTATCAAGTTCCGTGTAATTTTATTTCACCTGTTCAGTTTGTCTGTCAACAAACAAGAGGAGCGCGCGACGCTCTGGAAGCCGTTCTTCCGTGAAGTAAATATGATAATAAAAGTAATCATTCAAAGTTGGGGACTGAGCTGTAATTTCCCAGTGCACAGCACTTTGCGTACATTGAGTTACCACTGTCACATTAATTTACAATGGTATTTGAAATGCTAATGGAAAGTCTTTCAAGTCTTACGAACACACACATATGCCCCAATAGACAAACACTATGTAGGAGGAACTTTTCGGAACTAGTCAAAGCCAGGAACATAATCTAGATTTCATCAATGCAATGTTATTGCTAGGTGCACCTGTTTCTGAACACACAGACAGCCCTGATTAAAGGATGTTCATACAGGCAGACAGGGCCACAATAGTCCCAAAGTCCCGTCAGGTTGGGAGAGCAACGAAGCAGATGAAGAGACACTTCGTGACTATGCAGGCACACGTTTACATTTGGGACATGTGACATCATTCACATTTCGGATATATGATGCTTGAACTATCAAACGTAAAATAGAATAAACAATGTTCTGGTTTGATAGTGATTACTCCTTGAGACTTAACTCTGTTGGACTCGTTTAAAAGGCAACTGAGTGAAAAGAAAATTATTTTGAGGACAGTGACTCATTGTGCACATTCTGGTGCAAGGAAGAGGCGCCGTGAGTTCTATCTAATCCAACAACTTTAAACAACTTAATTAGATAAGAAAGAGGTTACAGTTTTCATGTTATTTTACTTGCTCCCTTATTTACTTCATATAATTGTAGGGCCCTTTCCACAAAGGCAATGCACCAGTGCAGATTTACTCACTTGTAAATTTAGTTTTTCGCCTACACCTTTTTGCTAGTCACCATTTCCAACTGTAGAGTTACACCTAGTATTGTATTACATTTGTTCACCTCTTGAAACCAGACAGCTAAGACTGACTCTAGAAGTGTAAAGTTACTACTAATAATGATTCACGCATAGATTTCCACCAACGGAGCAAATATTTCCACCATGAAGGTGGAGGTCCTCATATGGTAAAGTACAGGGAGAAGCAATACAATGTATTCATTAAAAAAATACAAATATTTTATTGTAAATAAAACTTTAAATACTTGAAAAATAAGATTATTTACCGAAACGTCAAAAAATAAATTATTACAGCACATTAACTCATAATTTAATGTGTATTAAATATTTAAATAATTAAATGCATCATTTAAACTATACACATATTTTAGACAAAATGTTAAAAACATCCCACCATCACTAGTAGTTTAATATGGCCAATATATAATTGGGAACCGCCTCGGGGACTATCACCTTCCTAGGACTGGTATTGTGCACAATGAAGAGCGGGGTATGCAGCCCCCCTCGTGGTCGCATTAATGACCCCGGGGACCACCACCCCCAAAGGGCCGGCTTCCTATCTCCTGAGGTGCCCACTCTCGGTAGATAGCAAACTGTAAGTCTGCTCCCTGCAGGGGGGAGCAGGAAAACAGCTCCCATTCACTCGGAGTGGACGTTTGAGACATTACCTAGGAGTCCTTTATGCGGATGTGTTGTGGCATATGCATTATACATTTACCCAACAAGGTAGCACTTACTAATTAGCCACTAAAAAATATTAAAGTTGGGTAGACAACTGTGGCTTCTTCTTGAATAAATAAGCAGGCCAGGATACATTCTGGCACCTATGCTCATTTCATTGAAATTAACTTCAAAAGGAAGCACTCACAAATATAAACAAGGCAGGTGTCCAAGTTCAAGCTCTGCTTCCACAAACTACAAATCATCCTAACTGTTTGCTCTTGGCCAAGGCAAAGCAAGTTTGTTTTCTCTGCTGTTCCACCTTTAAAAATTAACTAAAATCCTTGTTGGAGGTGAAGGCATAATTTCTTATTTAGAGTGCAATATCTTCTGTAGTGACTGTGATGAGTGGAATTTTTCTTGTCATCTCCTGTTGACAATATAGCATGTTGGTCTCCCTTTTAAGTGCTATAAATATGCAAACACGCAAAATGACCTAGAAGCCATGTCCATTTGGTTGAAGGCCCTCTGTGGTGGTTGGTCGGATGCCTATGGGTGTTTGGATGCAGGACCTGGAAGCAGGTCAGGGATCGTGGACAACCCTCGCAAAACATGGCCAAATGCTGTACGTGGCACAAGGATGGATGCCTACGGATATTGGCTGCAGGGCATGGCCACAGGCAAGGCCCTGCAGCCAACCTCCTGCATGGCAGAAGGTTGGGTGCCTATGTGGGGTGGATTGCAGGGCCATGCAGAGGCAAAGACCATGCACAGTAAGTGAATGGATGCATGAAGGGATGGCAGCATGTGGGGAGTTGGGTGCAGACCTGGCCGCAAGAGTGCCTGCGCTGGCGCATGTCAGCCAATTGTGTGCCAGCACAGGGGGTAAGGACACAAATGTGCAGTATTTTATACATACAGCACATTCCTGTCCTTTTCTTTAGATGCAGGCAGTACAGCAAGATTCCTAAGCTAGTAATTGACCTAGAACATTAGGGTCAGGTAGGCAGTCATGGAACTTAATAAAAAAGTGGACCCGCTAGGTATAACTTGATGCCCAAACAAGGAAAGGAGTGACACTACGAAGGCTGATGGAAACTTCCTAAATATCCGTGCACCACTAATAATAGATGAACTGCTGTGATCAAAAGCTGTCATAATGGTGCTTGATTTCCTAACCTGACTGCTAAACTGTAGCCTCACTGGCTGTGTATTTATCACAAATGTATGTTAAGAAATATGAGAATGTAATCATTTGTGTAATCAGGAGTGCCTTCTGGAACTTTGTTGCCAGACACTTCAACGGTCCTATATTTAATGTTCTTACTAGTATCTGAAGTCTTCCAAGGCTTACTTGAAACACGTTTTACTTTGAGACTCCTGCAGCGGGTACGTCAGCAGCACCTGTTCTCCAATTGGCAACAAGGCTGCTGATTTGAGGTGAGATTGACATTCGACCCAGTAAACCCAGTAGGTAAATCCAGCAACCCACTTTCAAAGAGATGAGTGCAATGACAACTGCAACTCCTAGGTGGCATGTGTAGGTCACCCAGTTAATAAATTACTTCAAAGACACCAAGGAGGCAGATGAGGAAGTCAAGTTTTCCCTCCTAGTTCACTATGCTGGAGAAGAAATCTTTAAATGGTTTCATATCTTCCTGCACACCAGAGCAGAACTGTAGTGTGAGAAAGCAATTGCAGCACTAAATGCACACTTCAACACCTTTGTTGTAAATTGGGCTATTCGTTGTGTGGCCAGCACAAGTAACAGTTCCTCAGTTGTCCTCAGTGGTAACCAAACACCACATTGTAGCACTTTACTCTCACAGGGTAGGGAGCAGAGCAGTTGCAGGCCTACTTAAGGGCGCTGGTGTGGACTAGTAATCACTGGCACGTAATAACAACACTCAACAAATGATTATCCAGTCAGTACTTTTTCTTGAGAACAAGGAGAAATAGATTAATTGCACACACACTACTGAATGCTACACAACAAATTACAAACGTGTATTGGCAGATTGAACATGCCATATGTGACACTGCAACCTATAGGGGTCACTCAAACATATCAAGTGAGTCTCAACAGTCTTGTTGTAATAAGGATATTACTTTGGTTTGAATCATTGTCATAATTGTGATAATGATGGACCAATAAAACATACACAATAATCATAAAAACTCCCAAAAATAATTGATCAGAAATAAACTTCAGGTCCTATTTTCAAACCCTGTGCACTGCCTGTGCATCACTTTTCGTGACCCACTGGTGGCGCATAGTGCAGAACCATATCTACAAGACCACACAAAGCCACTTTGCGTGGCTTTGCATAGCCTTGTAGATATGGTGTAAAGTAACGCAGCACAAGTCACTGAATTGCCTTTCACTGCGTCATGGAGGCATACCATGGGCGTCGCAGTGGATGTTACCACACAACACCCATGACTTTTGAAGCATACCCAGATTTACAAGAATCTGTAAACCTGTGAGTGCGTCAAAACTGTATGCCTCCTAAGGGCAGGTGTAATGAGGAGAAATATCTTTATATTTTTATTTCTCCTTGTTGCTTTCTCTTTTTATTGGTGCTGAATTCTGCAGCACACATAGAAAGTTTTTTTTGCAGGAAAGGTTTTCCTTTCTTTACAAAAACAATCCTGCCAACAGCGCAGATATCCTTGCACCATGGTGCTAGGGTGCCTGTGTTGACGCTAGGCATCAATTTAGGCACCAGCGCAGGGAGCCAGGAATGCATCACATCTTGTAAATACAGTTTATTTCTGCCCTTTTTCCTGAGGAATCAGGCAGTGCAGAAAATTCACTTGCTGCCCTGCACCACAGAGCTTATAAGCATGCCCATTTGTGTTTGTGCATTCTTTCGTATACTTGCCATTAGAGTGTAATGGTCAGAATAGTCCATAGAGAGCATCACAGGAATAACACCAAGTTGAAAAGCATTGCAGTGTAAACATAAATTCACCTATTAGAAGGCATGACCTCATTAAAAAACAATACAATATAACAAAACAATCAGCCCCAAGAGGGTAGTGCATTATACACTTTTAAGCTCTACAGGCTTTCCAAAATGATACCATTCACAAGGCCCCTAGAGTGTGAAGTACTTGCAGTTATAGAGCAAAGGGGCACAGGCTGCAGGCCTGGAGCTAAAATGTAGGTGCCTAAACCAGGCTCTTAAAGGAAGCCATGGCAGCTCCAACAGGCATACATGTGAAGGAGGTGCAGCCTCCTGGGGTCCAAGTATGAGGTCCTTGGTCCCTCCTGTCTCCTCCCAGGGAAGTGCATGGGTGATTCCCCATAATCACATGTACATGTCCTTTCCCCACAATGAGAACCTGTCTACGGGATGGGGTCCCTAGGTGAGCTAGGAACATGGGGAGGGGCCCCATGGACGCCCTTTCCCCAACAGAAAAGATCTAGCTTTCTTAGGGCATCCTCTATGCCCAAGCGCCCCCCAGTGAAAATTACCTGGCCTGAGACAGAGCCCTATGCGTTCAGTGTCTGAGAGGGTCAAATGTTGCCAAAATTTAAAATGTAATAACTCTGGCCCCATTGGGCTGATTTGGACAGTCCTGTGTTCTTTTGATTCCAGTCAGTGACCTCTATCCATCAGGAGCAGTTGCAACAACTCTCCTTACCTCCAGAGTGGTGCAGTACTCCAAATGCTGGTTCTCCTGGCTCCCTGCACCAGTTCTCCTTTGTGGGTTTGTTGGTGGGTGCAGAAATGTCCAGGGCTTCCGCTCAGGAGGAGTAAGGGGGGGCAGCCTCACTAGCCCTTGGGGAGAACCATTGATCCAGGTGTCAACTGGACAGAGTCCTGGGTCCTGAGTGGGGGTCAGTGAGTTCCTCCTTCCAGTTCTCCATGGCAGTCCTAGGATCCAGCAGTGCAGTGGGTAGAAAATCCGAAGGTAAGAGAGAGTCTTTCCCTGGGGCAAGAGTTTATAAAGGAAGATGACGTTTCCAGAAGACAGGTACTCCTAACCAGTCCTGGGGTGCCACATAACTTCTTCACACCTGTCCCAACCATCCTGCACAGCCTATAAGGACATTAGAAAATGGTGTCATCAAGGGGCCACTGGTCACATCAGCTTCTGGGGTCTCAGCTTCACCCCTCACTGACATCACTTCCAGGGTCTTGCACACTAGAATTTGAAAGGCAGCCCTCCAGTGGTTTGCTCCAGTTGTCTATGCAGTCTCCTTTGTTCAGTGGGCTTGGGCAGGCCCATCCTTGGTGCAGTGTGACAGCTGGGTAATTGATATAGGTTATTCAGACCCCACCCTTTTCTCCCCAGGGGCAAGGAGAAGTAGTGCTAATTGATCCTTTTATGTGGGAGTGGCCTTTGTTCCTGCTGCTGGCGAAAATGTAATTACTGGATGCTGCAGGGAGACAAAAGGCGTGGGCTCTGATCCTGAGCTGAGACAGGAAAACATGTAAATTCTGAATCATCCACAAGATGTACAGTTATCATTTTGGAAGTTACAAATTTGGTTTTATTGCACCTGGTGCTTTCTAATTTAAGATGGCAATGGTCTCTATAGGCCAAGAAGAAGGGAAACTGCACTCTAAGGCAGTTACCTTCCTATTTGTATAATGAGGTGTTAGTGTAGTTAAAACTGTAAAGCACACTGACCTCCCCTAATAGTGTACCTACCCTCATGAGGTCTATACCAGGTGAATACCTATCACTGAAGAGACCCCTTCCAACAAGTTACCTGTGCACTGTTACTGGTATAAACATAACAGTAGTCTACCATGAGCAGCCCACACACATGCACACACGTTCATGTGTAACCAGCCAAGTGCCCCTTACTCTTGCTGCATCGCAGTGGCCTCATCTAAAAAGCGGACACTGGCAGTAAACATATACAGTCTATTTACCATGTGATTACCGTGGGTGTGACACCGGCAGAGCGGCTCAACCAAAGTGAAAAGTCCAAAATACAGGTGATTAAAAAGGTACAAAATCCAGGCATACTGCTGTGGCAGAACCCAGGGCAACACTCCTATTGAACCCAGACTTGAGACAAGCAGAAGAGGGAGAGGAAGAGTACATAGATATCTTCTAAGTGGTATTGAAGGTAATAGGCAGCACCTGCATTGATGATGACCCTAACAAGGAGGTGATGGTGCCAGGCATCTACTGCTGTATGTCAGTGATCTTGTGGCAGCTTATTCTGAGGAAGTCAGGTACCTCACTTGAAGAAATTCTCATTCTAGATAGATCCCACAAACTCTCAAACTCCGGAGCAGAGCAGATGGAATCTGCCCTAAGGAAGACAACATTTAAAGACAAACCTGAAGAAACCCTATGATATAGATGGAAACAGTAGACATAGTCAGAAAGTGGCATACTCCCTCAAGGGAGCAATAAACTCCAGAAGGAATGGATGTATTAGAAGAAGGTGTGTCCTCTGTCGGATAACTTCACACTTTCAGTTGAGTACCCAACATACAGGAAAGCATGCTCAAATTGTAGTCGACTCAATCATTTTACTAGAATATGCTGGGGTCTGCGATATAAGGTACTACATAATCACTTCCAATCCCCTAGCCAAGATTTGTGAATGGTCATATATAAAAGTAATGATAAACACCCCAAAATAAGTAGTCAATTCCAGATGTTGGCCCAGTAGAAAGACAAAGAAGATGAAGACATCTTCCTGATCTCATTCATTGGCAAAAGCATGAACTGGAAGAGCCAACTGCCATGGAAAGTAGAAGTCCCGGAGCTAGCTGTCACATCTCTTATCGACACAGGAATATCTGTGATTGCGATGATTAAAGGACAAAGGCCCTCATTACAACCTATGCAGGCGGCTGAAGCCGCCCGCCAAGGTTGGACCGCCGGGCGGCCCCCAATGCAGCTGCACTCCTGCCGCGGCCATTATGAGATCCCCGCTGGGCCGGCGGGCGGAAACCTGGTTTCCGCCCACCGGCCTAGCAGGGATCTCAGCCGCAACACAGGAGCGGGCTCCAAATGGAGCCGGCGGTGTTGCGGCTGTGCGACGGGTGCAATTGCACCCATCGCGCTTTTCACTGTCTGCTGTGCAGACAGTGAAAAGCTGCACGGGCCGTGCCAGGGGGCCCCTGCACTGCCCATGCCAGTGATATGGGCAGTACAGAGGCCCCCAGGGGCCCCACAACACCCCTTTCCACCAGCCTTTTCATGGCAGTTCTTACCGCCATGAAAAGGCTGGCGGGGGGACTCGTAATCCCCGGGAGGATTACTTCTGCTGGGACAAAAGTGGCAGAAAACCGCCGGTCCCGGAGGTGCGACTGCGGTGCTTCCGCCGCAGTCATAATCCCCCTTGGAAGCCCTGGCGGTCGAAGAATGCCAGGGTTGTAATGACCCCCAAAATGTCCAATTACAACCATGTCTGAAGCTAATGTCCACAAACACACAAACCTTTGCCTACAGGATACTGGATTCCCATCCCCTGACAGGCCCTTTCCACACAATCATCAGCTATGGCAAGGACAGATGTCTGGCAAACTTCTTTGTTACCAACACTGGAGCTGGCATCTTGCTAAGTTGTTCAACATTAGAGGATTTAAATTTGATGAGATTTGCTCACAGTATCTACTCCCAAGAATTTGACAATACATTAAAAGACTTCCCTCGTTTGTGTGAAGGCCTGGGATGCCTAATAGCACCCCATGACACTACACACAGGCCTGACTGTGAAGCCTACTACATTCCATCACAGAGGAGTATCTTTTCACTTAAGACTGGCAGTCGAGGTGAAGCTCACGGAACTAGAGGACCAGGGGGCATATTTATACTCCGTTTGCGCCGGAATTTTGTCGTTTTTTTTTACGCAAAACTAACTCCATATTTATACTTTGGCGTTAGACGCGTCTAGCGCCAAAGTCCATGGAGTTAGCGTCATTTTTTAGCGTGGACACCTACTTTGCGTTAATTATATGCAAGGTAGTCGTTCCCGTCTAAAAAATCGACTCCGAGGCATGTGCGTCGGATTTATACTCCCGGGCAAAAATCACGGCCGGGAGTGGGCGGGTCAAAAAAAATGACGAACGGCCGCTTTTGCGCCGTTTTTTAGCGCCTGCAAAAGGCAGGCGTTAAGGGACCTGTGGGCTCTGAAGGAGCCCAGAGGTGCCCTCCCATGCCCCCAGGGACACCCCCTGTCACCCTTGCCCACCCCAGGAGGACACCCAAGGCTGGAGGGACCCATCCCAGGGACATTAAGGTAAGTTCAGGTAAGTGTTTTTTTTTTTTTTTTTTTGTGGCATAGGGGGGCCTGATTTGTGCCCCCCTACATGCCACTATGCCCAATGACCATGCCCAGGGGACAGAAGTCCCCTGGGCATGGCCATTGGGCAAGGGGGCATGACTCCTGTCTTTGCTAAGACAGGAGTCATTTCTATGGGGGTTGGGAGTCGTAAAAAATGGCGCAAATCGGGTTGAGGCAAAAAAATTGCCTCAACCTGACTTGCCCAATTTCTTGACGCCCAAGCCCCATATCCCCCTACGCCGACGCTGCCTGGTGTACGTCGTTTTTTTTAACGCACACCAGACGGCGCAGGCGGCTAACGCCGGCTAACGTCATTCAATAAATACGGCGTCCGCATGGTGCTTCAGAATGGCGTTAGCCGGCGCTAATTTTTTTGACGCAAAACTGCGTTGGCGCAGTTTTGCGTCAAAAAGTATAAATATGGGCCCTAGAGGTTAATGACAAAGTGTTTGGCCTGACACCAAGGATCTTGCTAATGGTAGTTGCACGTAGGGGTGTGCAAAAGTTGGGTAATTTGCTTTTGAGTAATTTCATAAATTTTGAGAAAATGACACAGAAATTATATCCAAATAAATGAAAAGCAAATACATAATTTAGCACTATGAGCCAGATGTACGACGGAATTGTGTGGACCCAAACAGTGAAATTTGCAGGTTGCAGCCGCTATGTGGCCTTGTACAATGTATCATCCTTATTTTGTGAGTCGGTGTCCAGATACCGAATTGCAAACTAGGGATTGCGACTTGCAATTAGGAAGGGGTGTGCCAAGGGTGCCCCTTCCGAGTTGCAACTCGCAGGGGGATGTATGATTGTTTTGTGACCATGAATGTGGTTGCAAAACAATTTCAGTTAACACCAATTTCAAACTGGTGTTAACCCATTTGAAAAAATGGGAAGGGGTCACCATAGGAGTTCTTCCATTTGTGAATGGTAGCAAAACATTATTTTCAGAGCAGGCAGTGGTCCAGTGGACCACTGCCTACTCAGAAAAAATGGAAAGAAAACGTAATTTTCATTTTTTAAATGCATTCTGTTTTCCTTTAAGGAAAACAGGCTGCATTTCAAACTGAAAAACTGCTTTCTTGAAAAAGCAGTCACAGACATGGTGGTCTCCTGACCCCAGCAGGCCAACCCTTTGAGTGTGGCCATTTTTAAATGGGTCACAAATTGCAACCTACATAATGAATAATAATGAAACAGGCCCCCTGCGACCCATTTGGGAATCGCAAACCAAGTGGTGAACACTGCTGTACGTTTTGTTTTGCGACTGCCAATTTGAGATTTACAAACGGATCTCAAATTGCTTGGCATAAAACAAAAGGTCGTACATCTGGCCCTATATTTAAGTGTTAACCGCATTGTCACATCAAAATTTTAAATAAGGACACATTTCATGTTACAAAATAACACAAGTGGTGTGAGCAACAGTCACCTCCGTTCTGGCCATTCACATTATTCCTACACATATGCAGTAATTAGGCAACGTGGTGTAATGGCAGGAATTTCACATAACAAGTGTCACTTGAAATTCCTCAAATTATGTGAATTATGCCAGCATATATTTTTTTTTATCTGGCCTCATTTTCAAGCAACGTTGACATAAGGCTCCCACAGAAGACAATAAAGTGTGAAATATTTCAGTGGTTACCAGCAGTTAGAATCAGATGAGCACACTTGATACACCACCATATTTTCTGACCTCAATATCCTCATATGGTACTGATGGCTAAACTATCAGATCTCTTCTGTGGCAGAAGTATTCCACGATGCAATACAAGAAATGGTAACTGGACCTAAAGGAGTTCTGAATGTCAGCAACAGCATTCTAGTCTATACCCACAGTTTACTAGAGCACCACAAATGCCTGAGAGCAATGCTGCTCGGATCCTTTTTGCCTGTAGTAACTTTAGAAGTGAAGAGTGTGATTATGAATGTGTGTACTCTTTTGTGAATGCTAAGCCTCTCCCTATCCCTCCCTTAACCTCTTCTTCCAAAACATATCTCATTTAGTAGCAAATGTTCTGCATTTTCCAGTAATTCTCCCTGCACCTCTCATATTTACTAATAAAGAATAGTCACAGGTGTGGATATTTCCATAGATAGGGCAGGGATATCTGCAAAGAAAAGATAGGAGAGGTGGAGACAGAGACCTCCGCATGTTGACATGTTCGTATGAGGACTGCATTTTATAGAATGTGAGCAGTACTGTTGAAGTAATCCTAAATATACTACAAAATGCAGGCCCCACGAGAGGAAGTAGAAGAGTGAGGGGGAAGAGAAAACAGAAGATGCAAACAAGCAGTCTGAGAGGTCTGTTTTGGATTTGGACAAACCCAGATATAGGGATGGCCAATAATTTAAACAATAAAAAAACAAGCATTTGAAAAAAGTTATTCAAAAAACGAGAAAGGATAATCTTATGGATGTTAAAAAGGTGACATTTATTACTGTTGACAACAGTAAAAAAAATGCAAGGTCTAGGGTACAATGAACTGAAGCCAATATTCTGAGTAGTGGAAATATAAGGAAGAAAGACAGAAACAGGGAAGAGATAGGGTGGAACAGGATGAGTGAGCGAGGAAAAAACTACAAGGATTTAATCTATGAAGTCGATTTGCCATTCGAGTCTAAATTGTAAGTCGGCATGTTTAGACACATTCCTGAAGAGCCAAAGAGAAATATGAAAAAGAAAAGAAGAAATGGGAGCCATCAGCCTGGAAAACAGTTTCCAGACTATGAGCAGAGACAATAGAAAACAACATTAGTATTCAAGAATGGAAGCGTACTAACAACTGGTCTCCGAGAAACTCCATTTTGAAGTGGACACACTGCAGACATTGAACCATTCCAAACTACTGAAAATATGTGGCCAGAGAAATACAAGAAGAAAAGCAGGATAGAAAATGGTCCTTAATACTCATACATGTGACATAAGATCAAAGAGCAGTATGGGCCACCAAGTCATAACTAGCAAAAAGATCAAGAAGAATCAGAATAGATTGTTCATTGAGCCATAAATGGAGAAAACATTAAGACAAAAAAGAAGAGCACTAGCAGTAGAGTGACTATGACAAAAGCTGTATCATATCAGTGATCAATGATTGTAATCATTACAATAAAGAGCCCAGAAAAGACTACACATTCCAAAATTGTAGAGAGATAAAAAGCAAGAGAAATACGTCTGAAATTAGAGAGATCATTAAGGTCAAGTAAGGGCTCTTTCAGGCGTAGTAGTATAATTGCCTGTTTTAAAAATGAGGAAAGCATTCCCAAAGATATGGCGAGGTTGAATTGGGAGATCAAGTGAGGGTCCTGATGAGAGAATACACTTATTTTCCAGTGAGGAAGGTAGAAGATCAGGAGGATGTGCCATGGATTAAGCTTCCCAAAGAATGACTTAAACCTCAGATACAAGGGAAAAAATCAAAGCAGTGAAGAGTAAGTTCAGGTGTTACACCGAGCCGTAAGTTATACTTAGAAATAGCAGTAGAATAGTAGAACTGTTAGAATTCACAGGGTGAATTTGTGCTTTACTTCCTTGCCTGGGGAAACCCCAAGCCTATAACCAAAGGGACTGTATGAGCAGGGAGCTCTCCAGGCTCCAGCTCCAGTGCTCTCTCCTCCATGCTTTATTTGTGCTGAAGAGTGAAGTGTGTGAAGGTGCAAGAACAAATAGATATCGGAGACACAATACCACTCTCTGCCTGCAAAGATAGGAACTGCATGATGAGGCCTGTAACACAAGCTTGCACTCTGCTACTGTGCACATATCACCCTGACATACAGGTGAAACCATCTCAACACACTTTTGCATATGTTGCATGATGTAAAGGCACACAGCCATGCATGGAAAGACAGCAAGCCTGCTCTACATCTATGTGTACAAGGGAGGTACACGATCTACACTGGGGGTCGTCACCTGCAACATACATGTGACATCAGCCGTGTCATACCTCACACACCAGGGTTTAGGGGCCTCAGATACCAGGCTCTCGCACCACTTTGTGCTGCCAGAGAAACATTTGTATGATGCACTACTGACATAGGGGGTCATTCCAACCCTGGCGGTAAAAGCCGCTTACCGCTGTCAGAAGACCGCCAACATACCGCCGCGGTAAACCGTCATTGGTCATTCTGACATACAACAGGCAATCCGCCAAAATACAGACATCCACAAAGGTCTGCCACACCAAAGGCCAGCGAGAAACTGGCGATGACCAAACCTCCACCGACACGCCAACAGAAATACGCCCACACTATCACAACACACGAATCCACGCGGCGGTCTTTCAACTGCGGTATTCTATTGGCGGTACACACCGCCGCGCTCAAAATACACGCACACTTACAAAACACAGCCACATTTGACAATTCGAAACACACACACCTGATACACATACACACACCACTCCCACACACCCAATTAAATATAAAACACACACCCACATCACCCACAAACCTCCACTCCTAGAGAATCGGGACCACTCACAGAGAAATAGAGAACCGAGCACCCAGACGTGCATATTACATACACCCAGCAATATTACCACGCACTTCACACAACACACCAATACACATCACCACACTTAGCACCACACAATCCACCCCACACATCACCCACACCACCCCATGGCACCGCAAAGACACCCCAGGTTTTCTGAGGATGAACTCAGGGTCATGGTGGAAGAAATTGTACGGGTAGAGCCACAGCTCTTCGGGACACAGGTGCAGCACACCACCATTGCCAGGAAGATGGAGCTATGGAGCAGAATAGTCGACAGGGTCAACGCTGTGGGACAGCACCCAAGAAATAGGGACGACATCAGGAAGCGGTGGAACGACCTACGGGGGAAGGTGCGTTCAATGGTATCCAGGCACAACATTGCGGTGCAGCGGACTGGCGGCGGACCCCCACCTCCTCCCCCAGAATTTACAACATGGGAGGAGCAGGTCTTGGCGATCCTGCATCCTGAGGGCCTCGCAGGAGTATCTGGAGGAATGGACTCTGGTAAGTCTCATCTTCACTACTTCATCCCCCCCACCCCACCAGCATGCCAACTCATACCCCCACCCTCACCCTCACCCCATCACACTTACTCCTTGTAAATGTCTCACCATCACAACCCACCCATCCCAACCCCAAGCCCTGCATGCGACCACAAATCATGGACACCCATCACCAAAGCATGCCCACTGCACATCCCCATCCCCCCCCAAACCACTGTCACAAAAGCCCCCACACAGGAATGCCAGCACTGGGGTACACGGGCACCCACCCATTGCACGCTATGGCACACACAGATGCAATAACCATCCATTTATACCCCTGCAGGACCCGAACGCCACGTCACCACGCAGGAGGGTCCACAAATGTCCACTCCACCCCCAGAAGAGGCCCACAGTGATGACAGCGCCTCTGTCGACCTGGATCTAGATGACCAGCCCGGCCCATCGGGGACCTCGGGACAGTCGGTTCCCCTCAGACAGCCACAGGCCACAGCAGACCTTCCACCCTCTGGTAACACCAGCACAGCACCCACCCAGAGGGCCCATCCCTCTGTCCCCAGGACACGTCAATCAGCGGTGTGTCCACCACTACAGGGCACCCATTTTAACCCACCACCCCAACAACAACAGGGACCTGGGGGCAGTGGTAGTGGGCACACAGTCCAGGGGACAGAGGCCCAGGGAAACAGGGGAAATGGGAGGGCTGCAGTGCGACAGGGGGGGGGACAGGCCCAGGGAACCCACTCTCCACGAGGCCCTCTCCTCCATCATGGGAGCCTACCATCATACCCAGGAGACGATGGCGACGGTCCTGGGCAGGTTTCAGGAGATCCAGCTCCTGCAGGTGGAACAGTATTTGGGGTTCAGGGAGGAACTACGAACCATCAGTTCCGCCCTGGGCACCATTGTAGGGGCTCTGAATCAGGTAGTCACCACATTGCGGGACACTGTGGCACCACAAAGGGCCCCTGACACTAGCATGGACCAAGAACTACCTACCACTTCTGCCGGCGCTAGTGGACAGGAGGCCTCGCCACAGGACCAACAGGCCACCAGCATCCCACCCCCTGCAGAAGGAGAACCACCCCGCAAGCGGGCCCTGAGATCCAGGAAGAAGACAGAGTAAGATGCCAAGACCCCCGCCAGGAAAGGATACCTCCCTGATTGTCATCCCACTGTCCCACATTGTCACCCTGTCCATTCTTAAACTGCCCCTGCTCCACTTCCCACAGCCATTTGAACAATGCAACTGTGATACAAATATTCTGGACTCTGCCATGGACAATCCTCCACCATCACCCCTCACTGATTTGCAACCACCCACCAATATAGAGCACTGTAATAAACACAGTTATTGCACAAAACAATCAGGAGTCTGGCTGTGATTTTGTACAAATGTATTAGACATTACCGTGCCAAAATGCTTATTTACATTGTGATGCCAACATACCACTGTCACACAGCTGTAGTCCATGGGGAAACAAAGCAGATGTCACGCAGTGGGGCCCACATCTCTGAAATCGGAAGGGAAAGTCACAACTCAGTTACCATACACTGGGGGAAAAGGACAGACAGTAGAGAGGTAGTAGTGTTTAAGTATATGTAATATGCCGGTGTGTATTCTTACCTGTGTGTCATTGAAAAACTGCTGTATTACTGTGTTCCTGTTGTCTATGTCGTCTTCTTCGGCTTCTTCGTCTTCACTCTCCACAGGCTCCACAGCTGCTACAACACCACCATCTGGACCATCCTCCTGCAGAAAAGGCACCTGTCGTCGAAAAAGCCAGGTTATGAAGCATACAGCAGGCCACGATGATCTGGCACACCTTCTTTGGTGAGTAGAATAGGGATCCACCTGTCATATGGAGGCACCTGAACCTGGCCTTCAGGAGGCCGAAGGTCCGCTCGATCACCCTCCTAGTTCGCCCATGGGCCTCATTGTACCGTTCCTCTGCCCTTGTCCTGGTATTCCTCACTGGGGTCAGTAGCCATGACAGGTTGGGGTAACCAGAGTCACCAATTAGCCACACACGGTGCCTCTGGAGTTGACCCATCACGTAAGGGATGCTGCTATTCCGCATGATGTACGCGTCATGCACTGAGCCAGGGAACTTGGCATTAACATGGGAGATGTACTGGTCTGCCAAACACACCATCTGTACATTCATCGAATGATAACTCTTCCTGTTTCTGTACACCTGTTCACTCCTCTGTGTGGGAACCAAAGCCACATGGGTCCCGTCAATGGCACCTATGATGTTGGGGATATGTCCAAGGGCATAGAAATCACCCTTCTTTGTAGGCAAATCCTCCACCTCAGGGAAAACGATGTAGCTGCGCATGTGTTTCAGCAGGGCAGACAACACTCTGGACAACACCTTGGAAAACAGAGGCTGGGATGTCCCTGATGATATGGCCACTGTTGTTTGAAATGACCCACTTGCAAAGAAATGGAGCACTGACAGCACCTGCACTTGAGGGGGGATCCCTGTGGGTTGGTGGATTGGTGACATCAGGTCTGGCTCCAACTGGGCACACAGTTCATGAATAGTGGCTCGGTCAAGCCTGTATGTCAGTATGACATGTCTTTCTTCCATTGTCGACAGGTCCACCAGCGGTCTGTACACGGGAAGATTCCGCCATCTCCTCGCATGTCCCATCGACGGTGCCTATGAAGGACAACAGCGGGCACAGCGTCAATCAACCCACAGGTACGTAACCACAGCTTGCACATAACACGATTCTCAATCCATTGAATGGTTTGTATGAGTGTTGATGCAAGGCCTAGGTATGTGTGACGCAGTAGAAAGTAAGCTATGTGGGCCCCTGAAATGGCAGCTGCCTGACCTGTGAAGTGCGACAATGGGATGTGAGGTAACTGCGCTGGCTTGGCACACCGTGGCGGTAGGCGGTCGTTGACCGCGGCGCTAAGCAGCATTGGTTAACATTGGACCCTATGGGTCTCAGGAGCCAATGACGATGTACGCCGGCGGTCGCGGTACGCAGCACCTCGGTACACACTGCTGCGGGCGTGGCCGCCATTTTATATCTGCTTAATCACTCGATACCTGATCTTCGACAGGAGAGGACCTACACTGCAAGTGCTGCTGTGACCTCGGTCTGGAAGAGACAATGGCTCCTGCGACTGGGGAAAGGGCCCCTGCCTTCACTGCTCAGGAATTGGAGAAACTTGTGGATGGGGTCCTCCCCCAGTACGCGCTACTCTACGGTCCTCCAGACCAACAGATAAGTACACTGGGACCATGCTTTGTGGGCAATGCCTGTGTTGAGTGGGGTGGATGAAAGATGGTGGGGAGGGGAGCGATTGAGGCATGCATCAAACGACGGTGAGAGCATGTGCCACATGGCAAGGGTAGGGATGGGGGGCCACTCACATTGAGCGTGCAGAAGGTGATGACTATTTTTCTCACCCTGTACATTTCACATAGGTCAGCGCCCACCAGAAGATCTATATTTGGGGTGCCATCGCCAAGGACGTCCGGACCCTGGGCGTCCACCACAGACGGGGCACCCACTGCCGGAAGAGATGGGAGGACATCCGCCGCTGGAGCAGGAAGACAGCGGAGGCTCAGCTGGGGATGGCCTCCCAACGTGGGAGGGGTGCCAGTCGGACTTTGACCCCCCTGATGTCACGGATCCTGGCGGTGGCCTACCCCGATTTGGATGGGCGCGTGAGGACATCACAGCAGACACAAGGGGGTGAGTACACTCTCATCCTGGTGACTTTGCGCGCAGTGGAGGTGTCTGGGTGGGGGAGGAGGGCTGTGGGTATCCCTAGGCCAGGGCGATTTCTGTAGGCTAGGCCCCTCCGTAAGGCATGGCACTGTGCCCCACCCCCCACCTCTGTAGGGTGCCAAGTAGAGCAATTCATGGCCCTGTGTCATTTTTGTGTGCAGATGTCGTCCATAGGCTTGTAGGCCATGTCCCACGGATTGAGTAGTCGACCCAAAGTGCGCGGCGTAGTGCAGGGGGCTTCTGTGTCTGTCCTGTCCGCCAACGGTGTCGCCAATGCATGCACTCAACATGTCTTTATTTTCTCCCCCCCTTTTTTTGTGGTCTTCCTGTTCATGTGTGCATTAGCATCATCAGGCGGAGGTGCAGTGGCATCGGAGCACGAGGGAGCTGCATCCCACATGGCCATGGAGGGCCATGCAACGGACTCCGAATTCAACAGTGGGACAGAGGGCGAGGGGAGCTCCACAGCGGGGACTCGGACAGACATCAGTGACACCGACTCGTCCTCTGAAGGGAGCTCCCTTGTGGTGGCGGCAACATGTGTGCCCCCCGCAACAACAGGTACAGCCGCCACCCACCGCACCAGCACCGCCCTCCCAGCAGCCCCTCAGCGTTTGCCCCGTGCCCGCTCACCCAGGAAGGTGGGCATCTCCTTCGCCCCAGGCACCTCAGGCCCTGCCCCAGTCACCCCTGCTGCCCTCAGTGAGGAGATCATTGACCTCCTGAGGACGCTCACTGTTGGGCAGTCTACCATTTTGAATGCCATCCAGGGTGTCGAAAGAGAGGTGCACCAGAGTAATGCATACCTGGAGGGCATTCATTCTGGTCAGGCTGCCCTTCAGCGATCGTTCCAGACTCTGGCCTCAGCACTGATGGCAGCCATTGTCCCTGTCTCTAGCCTCCCCCCTCCAACTTCCTCCACCCATACCCTATCACCTGTACCTCTGCCTATCCCAGACACACCATCAGACCAGCCTGCACACACCTCAATACCCAAGGGAAGCTCAGCCAGACATAAGCACCACACATCACACAGGCATTCACACAAGCAACATCCACATACAGACATACCAACACCCACTGCCTCCACTGTGTCTCCCTCCTCCTCGTCTCCCTCCTCCCTCCCTGTCACGTCTCCACTCACACCTGCATGCACAACATCTTCAGCCACTACGTCCATCACCAGCACACACACCAGCACCCCCGCACACGTGCACTCACCACCCCTCTACCATTTACACGTCCCCTGTGTCCTCTCCCAGTGTGTCTGTGACCCCCTCTTCCAAGATACACAAACGCAGGCAGCCACCCACCCAACAGCCATCCACCTCACGACAGCCTCCAGCCCAAGCACCTGCACCCAAAGACACCAGACTTAAAACTCCTACAACCACAACCTCTTCCTCCACTCCCATACCCACTACACCTACCCGTCCCACTGCTCCTAAAAAGCTTTTCCTGTCCAAACTCAACCTCTTTCCTCCAAGTCCCCCACCCCGTCCATGTCATAGGACTACAGTCAGCACCTCAGCCACGACAAAACCGGCCCCTGTCATCACAGTCTGCCATGGACTGTGGAGTGCCCCACCCTCCAGGGCAGCCAGTTCGGTATGAAGCCAAGGCACAGGCAGCCCACCCCCGGAGAAACATCCCAAGATAGGCAGTGGCCGGCGCGAGAGGGTGAAAACACCAGGGACTAAAACCCCTACCATGGCTGCGGCAGGAAGTGTGGAGACAGCTGGCACACCGCCCAAGGTGGGGAAGGGCCACAGGCGATCAGGGAAGGCTGGGAAGGGCAGCACACCCGACAACACCGCCATCAGCACAGCTGGCCAGGAGGGCCCGCCAGCCCCATCCCAGGTGGGCAGGAGGCCACCAACAGGCCCGGCACTGCAGCCCAGGAGGGCCCCGCCAGCCACAGGACAGGTGGCAAATGACCTCCCCGCCATGGCCGGATCCGCTGAACTGGGCCCTTCATCTCAAGCACTGATGCGCTGGGCACCGCCGCCTCAAGCACCGCTGAACTGGGCCCTTCATCTCAAGCACCGCTGAACTGGGCCCTTCATCTCAAGTACCTCAGCGCTGGGCACCGCCGTCTCAAGCACCGCTGAACTGGGCCCTTCATCTCAAGCACCGCTGAACTGGGCCCTTCATCTCAAGCACCGCTGCGCTGGGCACCGCCGTCTCAAGCACCGCTGAACTGGGCCCTTCATCTCAAGCACCGCTGAACTGGGCACCGCCGTCTCAAGCACCGCTGAACTGGGCCCTTCATCTCAAGGACCGCTGAACTGGGCCCTTCATCTCAAGTACCGCTGCGCTGGGCACCGCCGTCTCAAGCACTGCTGAACTGGGCCCTTCATCTCAAGCACCGCTGAACTGGGCCCTTCATCTCAAGTACCGCTGCGCTGGGCACTGCCGTCTCAAGCACTGCTGAACTGGGGCCTTCATCTCAAGCACCGCTGCGCTGGGCACCGCCGTCTCAAGCACCGCTGAACTGGGCCCTTCATCTCAAGTACCGCTGCGCTGGGCACCGCCGTCTCAAGCACCGCTGAACTGGGCCCTTCATCTCAAGCACCGCTGAACTGGGCACCACCGTCTCAAGTACCGCTGAACTGGGCCCTTCATCTCAAGCACCGCTGAACTGGGCCCTTCATCTCAAGTACCGCTGCACTGGGCACCGCAGTCTCAAGCACCGCTGAACTGGGCCCTTCATCTCAAGCACCGCTGAACTGGGCCCTTCATCTCAAGTACCGCTGCGCTTGGCACCGCCGTCTCAAGCACTGCTGAACTGGGCCTTTCATCTCAAGCACCGCTGCGCTGGGCACCGCCGTCTCAAGCACCGCTGAACTGGGCCCTTCATCTCAAGTACCGCTGCGCTGGGCACCGCCGTCTCAAGCACCGCTGAACTGGGCCCTTCATCTCAAGCACCGCTGCGCTGGGCACAGCCCTCTCAAGCAGCGCTGAACTGGGCCCTTCATCTCAAGTAATGCTGCGCTGGGCACCGCTGTCTCAAGCACCGCTGAACTGGGCCCTTCATCTCAAGCACCGCTGCGTTGGGCACCGCCGTCTCAAGCACCGCTGAACTGGGCCCTTCATCTCAACCACCGCTGAACTGGGCCCTTCATCTCAAGTACCGCTGCGCTGGGCACCGCCGTCTCAAGCACCGCTGAACTGGGCCCTTCATGTCAAGCACTGATGCGCTGGGCCCTTCATTTCAGGAACCGCTGAACTGGGCCCTTCATCTCAAGTACCGCTGGCCCATGGGCGGCAGGGGCTAGCCCGCATCTGTGTCGGACAGGGCTGCACGAAGCACTCTGGGCACCAGGCCCCCTCCAGAACCAGTGGAGACTGTTATCCACTTGTGAGACTGTGGCTTTGCACTCCCCAGGATGTAACAGTGGGAAGCCCACCCACTGTCTGGACTTGTGAGACTGTGGCTTTGCACTCCCCAGGATGTAACAGTGGGAAGCCCACCCACTGTCTGGACTTGTGAGACTGTGGCTTTGCACTCCCCAGGATGTAACAGTGAGAAGCCCACCCACTGTCTGGACTTGTGAGACTGTGGCTTTGCACTCTCCAGGATTGAACAGTGGGCATGGAGACACCTCTTGGATCTGGCGTCGTGCACTCATCTGGCTGAGGTGCCCCCCCTTCCCTTCCCCCTGATGCCCCTGCAGTGTTCCCTCCGTTGGAGTCAGGTATCCTTTGTGGGCTTTGCCCATGTGATTTCGGCCCAGTGGTCCACGAACAATGCCTGCTACAATGCTCGGACGTGTACATATATGTATATAAGAGTTTTTGATGTGTATATTTTTTTTTGGGCAGTATTACAATATATTCCAATGTTTAGAATCATTTCCTTTTGTATTTGCATTCTTCTGGGGGGTTTGGGGGGGTGTCACTCTGATGTGTTGCTATGCATTGATGTGTGTGTTGTAGTGGGTGAGGGTGAGGGTGGGTGTGTCACGTATGTGTGTACCCGTAATTATTTCCCCTCCCCCCTCCCCTGTGTCGTTGGTGCAGTGCTCACCGTCGTCTTCTGTGCTGGCGTTCGTGCTCCTGGTAGAGGAGTAGGAACACTATCGCTGGGGGTATGTGGAGTTCGGGTTCCATGCTGTCCTGATTTCTCGTGGGCTGTATGGAGGTGAGCGCTCTCCCTTCGAAATGGCTGTTTCCGCCGTGTTTTTATCGGCGGGGCTACCGCCCCGGAAAAGGTGGCGGATTGGTAGGTTGTGATAGAGTGGGCGGTACATTGTCTCCCGCCTGTCTGTTGGCGGTGACCGCCGCGCTATTTGTTTGTGCCGCCGTGGCGGGCGGTGTGTTGTTGTGGCGGTCGCTGTTGGCGGTTTCCGCCAGGGTCGGAATTCAATTTTTTTTCCCGCCAGCCTGTTTGCGGTTTGGCCGCAGCTTTAACACTGACCGCCAGGGTTGGAATGACCCCCGTAGTCTGCCTGGCCATATTTATAATACCATGCAAAACCACTTTGCGTGACTTATCACTGCCTTGTAAATATGGACAACTTACATGCACAACACTGTATGAAAGGGCCATTCCATGGGTGTTGGTTGGGGTATACCCATGAAACACACATGGAAGACAAATCTAGCTGATGTGATCACTGATTTACAAGTCTGGAAATGTATCACAATTTCATGCCATCCCAGGGGTGGCATAAGAGTGACATAACGGGTAGAAATATCTACATCACTCCCTGTTTCTTCCTCTTCCTATGTCTGCCGCATTCTGCAACACACATAGAAAGAGGTCAACACCTCCTGTGACGGTTTATGTGCAGTAAGTTGTCCCTTACTGCACAAAAACAATCATCCACTATGGTGCAAAGATGTCTGCCTTGGTGCCAGGCATCAATTTGTGCATCAGTACATTGGAAGAGGTAAGAAAGGTTTCATATTTTTGTAGATGAGGTGCATACCTGGTCTTTCCTGGTGATGCATGGCAGCACAGCAACACACTGGTAGCACTATCTTATGAGATGGGCTTCATAAATGAGGCCTTAGGTGTTAGATGAAAAAACAATGCCCATGGCCAGGTGACATGTAGCTGTACAAATGTCTAATGCAAAGTTAAATAGCTCACATCTCACATGTGTGAAGTGTAGTGCTGCACACAGACATCACTCGCCTTGCTACTGAGGCAGCAGCCTTGGCTGGAAGGTACACCAGCACACACAAATTCCATCCTGAAAGCTAAGAAGTACACCTACAACTCCTGATGCAAGTGTGAATGTGCACTTGTGAGGCAACTTCAGTGTAGGTCCAGTCCTATGAATCTCAAGTTAGCTTGGGGACCCAAGTAATGTGTACTAGTTCCCCTTCTAAGAGATATAGGGGCATATTTATACTTCATGTGCACTGAATTTGCATTGTTTTATTTGATGCAATCTTGGTGCAAAATGAACTACATATTCATAGTTCACAGGAAGCTTTTGATGTCCTAATACCACTCAGAAAAACTAAACACGACAAAAGAAAACCAACACCTTGGAGAAACACAGAACTTAAAAAGATAAAGCAACAAATCAGAAAGTTGCAGCGGACCTGGCTCAAAACAAACAACAGTCACGACAAACTGCAGCTACACAAACTTAACAGGATATGCAAATCATCAATCAAAAAAGCTAAAAAAAGATACTACTCAGACAGAATTCTAAATGCTCAATCTACAACCAAGGAATTTTATTAAATTCTCAATGAATTTCGAAAACCTACATGCATGGAAGGAAGTCATCCCACCACTCAAGATTTCACAAACAAATTGGCAACTCACTACACAACCAAGGCAGACACATTGGACTCCTATTTAAAACAGAAGAAAACCATCAGCACCAACCCCTTTACTAAAATACCCTTTAAAATTTAACCATCCCAACCTCTACAGTCCTTCAAACAAATATCCCAGGATGAATTTATGGATTTGGTCAAAGCAAGCAGACCTTCTGGTTGCCCTTCTGACCCTTGCCCACCACAAATCTTCAAGAACATCCTGCTATCTACTTCTGCTGCCACACCTGTAAGAAGAATCATCAACAACTCTTTAACTTCAGGAACTTTTCCTGCAGACCTGAAAAAGGCATACATACGACCATTATTAAAGAAAACAAACCTAGACCCGCAAGACCCCAACAACTACAGACCAATCTCAAATGGACCTTTCCTGGGCAAATTGATAGAAAGAGCAGCATTCGCCCAGATGTCACAATTCATTGAAGACAATTCTATACTTTCAGACTTCCAAACTGGATTCCGCCCAGGAAGAAGCACTGAATCAGCACTCATGGCAATCTGGGACGATCTTAAAAACACAGTCGACCGAAATGGAGTTGCTGTTCTACTTCTCTTGGACCTCTCAGCTGCCTTTGATACGGTTGACCATGACACCCTAATTCAAAGACTCCACGAAGCCGGCATACAAGGGATTGCTCTCGACTGGATTACTTCCTATCTCCAAAAAAGAGTGAATATCATCCACTCGCCCCCCTTCTCGTCCGAACCCTACCTCACAAAAGCAGGGGTTCCCCAAGGGTCAATCATCTCACCTTTGCTTTTCAACATCTACATGATATCTTTGCCAGAACTGATCAATGATTTCCATCTCACATGCTACAACTATGCAGATGACACACAAATACTACTTAAATTAGAAGACCCCAAAAACATTGAAAACTCACAAATCTTCAGTTGCCTCAGAGCCGTTGATCAGTGGATGAACTGGAGCCATCTCAAACTAAATACCTACAAAACAGAAATACTCATATGTGGTGACTGGAAAAATAATGACCCTCTGTGCGTCTGGCCTGACGGTCTCGGACCACCTCCTCAATTATCCAAGGAAGTTAAAAAACCTAGGAATCACCATGGATTCCAAGCTAACTATGAATGCCCAAGTAGACAAATTAGCACGCACAAGCTTCAATACCTTAAAGACTTTACGACGCATCTTCCCCCACCTCGGATTTCCACACAAGATGCAAGCTACTATCTCGCTTGTACTATCCAAACTGGATTATGCCAATAGCCTCTACCATGGATCATCTCTATCTGTTATGAAAAAACTACAACGTATACAGAATTCCGCAGCCAGGCTACTACTACATATAAAGCCGCAAGCCCACATCTCCCCTGCCTTGAGAGCACTACACTGGTTACCCGTTTCCAAAAGATGGACTTTCAAGCTGCTTTGTATCACCCACAAAGCTATACATGGAACAGGACCGCTTTTTATCAGAAAGAAAATTACCAAATACATCCAACAAAGAACCCTCCGCTCAAGACTGGCACCCCGCCTTAGAACACCACCATACAAGAAGAAGACTGTAGGTGGTACATCCTTCTCCGTCCAAGCAGCCAAACTATGGAATTCATTACCCCCAACTATAAGAGCCACAGATAACTTTCTTGTCTTCAGAAAAATACTCAAGAGTTGTCTCTTTCCTTCATAACCACCTTTTTCAAACAACTATGAACTGCATATGCCTATGTGGATAATTTTTTTTTTCAGATCATATGTATATTTCTATTTATTTTTAGTTTCTTTGGAAAATATTATACTGTCATAACAATAAAATACACACACACTCTTCAAACCTGTCTGACTAAGTATTTTTTACCCATGATTCTAATTATGTATTGTATGTGCATATGTGTGTGTATTCATGTGTGTATATATATATATATATATATATATATATATATATATGTATGTATGTGTATATGTTGTTTCTGTGCTTGGCATGTTCGTGGATCATTGCATGGCTCCTGGTTTTTGGTTGTTATACTAGATATCTATGAATTCCTGCTCTCATCTTATCACACTTATCTACTCATCACTCTTATGTCATGTCTCTATCAAACTATCCTCCATTCTCACTCTGACTAATCCCAAATCCCTTCTACCATTTTCATCTCCTAAATATCTCTGCCTAAGCTCTTCCCTCCACCTCCACATCTAACTCACCAAACCTCACTCTACCTCTGTGACCTCCCACACAACCCTACTAAATTCTCCTGCATTCATCTCACCCTGCTACTATGCTCTCCCTAACCCTTCCACATACTCTTCCCCCTCCGCCCCCCTTTATTCATCCCTAGCCTTTGGGTTGAGTAAATGAAGGATATACTCCCAATTAACACTTCTGGATTTCTTTCCTCCTCCACCCCTCCATTACTCCAGTCAATCTAACTAACAAACTCTCATATCCGCGGCTCAAATTAACTCATAATAATACTAAAACTGTACTCATTATTAAACAATACTAATCCATCACTAATTCTTGTTGGGTTCCGGAGTAGCGTGCTACTCATCGAAAAGCGCTTCGACGCCTCGTCAGGGGTAGTAAGCGCTATATAAATACGATTACAATACAATACAATAGTTTGACGTTAGACCCGTCTAACAGCAAAATATTGGATTTTGCACAATTTTTTAGATGCGTGAACCTACCTTGGGTCAATGAGATGCAAGGTAGGCGTTACCATACATGAAATGGGTCTATCCCCATAGCCCTATATTTATTCCCCCTGCTAAAGTGAAGCACGGGTTGGAGGAGGGGCTAACTAGTGGTGCAAAGCTTGCTTTGCACCATTATTTAAAGCCTGGGTCATACCAGGCGTTTGGGGACATGTGGACCCATTTCCATGGTCAAACACCATGGAAAGAGCCCACAGGTGCCCACCCCAAGCCCCAGAAACACCCCCCACACCAGAGGGACACCAGAGGAAGGGGGACCCCCATCCCAGGTTAGTAGGGTAAGTGGAGGTCACTATTTTAAAATTATTTTCAAAGTGCCATTGGGGGCCCTAAAATGGGCCCCCTTACATGGCACTGGGTGAAATGGCCATTCCCAGGGGACCCTTGTACCCTGTGCTGGCCATTGGGGTGGTGCGCATGACTCCTGTCTTTTATAGACAGGAGTCATGTAGTATGGATGGGTTTGCTCAGGAAATGACGCTAGGTTGGTTAAATGCATTTCTTTGCCTCTAACCAGCCTAAAGTCATTTTTTGGTGCAAAACCCCCTTCCACCATACTGCCACCAGCACCCGGCTAACATCATTTTTCCAGACGTTAGCCCACCCTTTGCTCCGGCCTGCGGGATTCTATAAATTTGGAGCCCGGCTGGCGCTCTATCAAGACAGATGGAATGTATGAAGGCATACTGTGTGGATGGCATCATGCCAACTGTCATGGACAATGTAGGACAATCAAAAGCATGGGCAAATGTAATTTAGGGCAATACCACTATCTTGGGAGGAACCTGGACCTATACATGCGCCTGGTCTGTGTCAGTAGTCTCTGGCATGTCACCACCAACCTAGGCTGGACATACACAAGCAATTCACAGCCACATTATGTCCCATCACACATATAGTGGCAACACAAAACATTGAGTGGACCAGAGTGAAGGGAATCAGACGTCATCCATCCCTGCTGCACAAATATGCCTGTCAGGAAATTTATTAGTATGATGCAGCTGCCCATGCAGTGCATACAGCTTCACATAAAGTCAGTGAACAGGCCCCTGGAAATGGCATTACAGTCCCATGATGTACATAAAATGTGTTCATTATTGGGAGAAGTGCATGAAAATACAAATACACCTGACACACTAGTGCAGGATGAATGTAAATGCAGTAAACCATAGCAATGACATTTTTCTCTAACATTTCATCTGACCAATGTTATGGCATCCAGCCATGGGTAATGACACCTTTTTTGCAATCCAGAAACCAACTCAGAGAGGGCCTATAACCAGGCACATGCTCGGACCAGGACCATTGTGGAGAGGACCTTTGGCTTTCTGATAGCCTGCTTTTGCTGCCTAGATGTAGCAGGTGGGTGACTGTTGTATTCCCCACCCATGCTCTGCAAGATGATCCTGGTGTGTGCCATTTTTCACAATATTTGTATCAAAACAAATGTCCCCAGGGATGAGGAGCAGGAACCTCACCGGTAACAGGAGGATGATGACATGCCAAATCATCCGGTCATTCAGAACACCTCTGCCAGTGCACAGCGACATGCCCACATTGTTCAGCATTTCTTCAACTGACTACATGTGGAATAAGGCATGACTGCCAAACATGTTAATAAATGTTGATATACAACGTATGTCTTGGAGTGTTTGGCACAGTCCCATGTCCTAAAAAATCAATATCCAGGAAACCATGAGAAGGCCTCAAGAGTTGTCAATTTAGTGTGAACACTGTTGTCATCCTCGAGGTACCAGACACAATGGATTGAGTTCTGAAAAGTGTGGTGTGTAATGTTTGCTTTGCCTACCAAACAATCATGTTTAAATGAAAACAGTAATTTGGGCCATTGAACTGTTGTTCCAATGGAAAACCAATAGATAGATATCACTACGTGATGCATCAGGGCAACTCTGTATGCCAAGGTCTATAAATAGGTCTATAAATAAATAGTAGTCACTATAACAGTTGCTCAGTGTGAGATATGTGTCAAATCAATGAGTGAAATATTCATAACACTGCTTACAACTCATAACATCTGTGGGAAACTGCCACTTTATTGCAGTACCCCCCCCAAAAAAAAAAACTGGTTTCTGGATGCAGCTTGGACTGGAGTGCACAGGGATTCTGCTAACCAGGTTTCCAGTGCCAGTGTTCTTTCCCTAAAACTTGCAAAGGTAATTGGCAACACCTTTAGCTGCCACTATAAATCCCCAGTAAATGGTACTTAATTTCCCTGAGCATGGAGTAATAAGGGTAGGCCCCTGAGGGCAGCAGCACTGATTGTGCCACCCTCTAGGGCCATGTATCCAGACACACCATCACTATCATTGCAGACTGAGGGGGTGATTCCTAGTTTGGTGGGCGGCGGTCGCCGCCCGCCAAGCGGGAACCGCCAGAAGACCGTACCGCGGTCAAATGACCGCGGCGGTCATTCTGGCTTTCCGCTGGGCGGGTGGGCGACCACCAAAAGGCCGCCCGCCCGCCCAGCGGGAAACCCACAGCAACAATGAAGCCGGCTCCGAATGGAGCCGGCGGAGTTGCTTTTGTGCGACGGGTGCAGTTGCACCCGTCGCGATTTCCAGTGTCTGCTATGCAGATACTGGAAATCAATGTGGGGCCCTGTTAGGGGGCCCCTGCAGTGCCCATGCCATTAGCATGGGCACTGCAGGGGCCCCCAGGGGCCCCACGACACCCGTTCCCGCCAGCCTGGTTCTGGCAGTCAAAACCGCCAGAACCAGGCTGGCGGGAAGAGGGTCAGAATCCCCATGGCGGTGCTGTCTGCAGCGCCGCCATGGGGGATTCTGCAGGCCAGGGGAAAACCGGCGGGAAACCGCCGGTTTCCCTTTTCTGACCACGGCTTTACCGCCGCGGTCAGAATGGGCCTGGATGCACCGCCAGCCTGTTGGCGGTGCATCCGCGGTCCCCTACCCTGGCGTTCTCGGACCGCCAGGGTAGGAATGACCCCCTGAGTGTCCTGGTGCAATCCCAAAATGCAAACTCAACATAGCACACAGTCTGTGTGCCCTGTCAACTATACATTGCATGCAATATAGGTAAGTCACCCCTCTGGCAGGCCTTCTAGCCCTGAGGCAGGGTGCACTATACTGTATGTGAGGGCATAGCTGCATGTGTCCTTGCCAAACCTGGGACATAGTAAGTGAGCAAGTTTTCCTGCTACATGATGGCTCCTCTGAACTCTGGGTTGTTTGGTATCAAACAACTCAGAATGATAAATCCAAACTGGTAGAAGTATTGGATTTATTATTAAATGTACCAACTCTACCAGTCAACACTAAAATTCACATGCCTGTAAAAATGATTTCCATATGACACCATACATCTTTACACATATTACAGTCATTGCGTCAAGGAAAAGGTGCATTGTCCCAATGTGTGTTTTTTTAACCCATTGCGTCTGTCAAAAATGACACATCCCATGTGATGAGTCGGAACTGCCTCATGGTGCGTTGTCATGCAATATGAAAAATCCATGCATTGGCACGTAGTGTGGAAAAAGAAAAAAAATATGCATTGGCAAAAACATGCCACATCACCACAGGAAGTGAGGTAATTGATCTTCGATGCTGCAAACCAGGAATTGCAAAGTTACTTAATCATTCTCTTACAGTCACAGTCTTTTTGTCTGTGTTTGAGAGAGGTTGTGTGTTGTTAGAGCTATGTTGAGGAGTGTTGGTAGAGTTGTTTTGTCCTGTCTATTTGTGTATTGTATTTTTTGTGAATGTATTGTCAGGTGTTTGTCTTTGGGTTAGTTTCATCTGTTGGGGTTAGTTTGCGGTTATTTATTTTGTTAAGGGTACTGTGGGTTTGGTGTGGGACATTTTGGGGGAGCGAAGGGCCAATGAGTCACACATTACCTCCCTAATATGGCGGCCATTGGAGGAAGAGTCATTCAGGATTACAGGACTGAGGCACTCAAGCCATAGTGAGAGAAGGTCCTGTTCCACTTGACCCTTTTCTTTGAGGTCAAGTGCACATCCCAGGGAATGGAACCTTCTTGACCACCTGGGAATTGAGGTCGGTGAAACTGAGGGTGAGTACACAGTCTATGTGTCTGACTCTTGTTTTTTAATTGCAAGTACATGTTTGTTGGCCATATGGCCTCCTTTACCGAGTTGTGATAAAGGGCAGTGCAGCGAGTAGTGTGTCTGCAGCAAACAGCATCCATGACAAGGGCAGCAATGCACCATTAAGAAGACAAATTACATATTCCTGTCCTTGTCCCCGTGGTTAGCCACTAAATTCGAATGTGCATCAATGTCGACACACCTATGTCATGGTGCAAAGGGACATGGTTATCAGAGACAAGTGTCCATGTCCACTAAGGGCCTGACTACTGGTGTATGTTGCATAGTCATGTACATGTGATAATAAAAGTGATGCAGGAGTAGAGGGAGTCATGGCTGAGTGTGTACTGTGAGTCATGTATGTGCAGAGTGCCCTTGAAATTAGCTATGCTTGAAAACTGTTGTAGTAAGAAGTAATCTGCAACTTGTAAACAATGTAGCTGAGACATGGATTTATGGTTCCAGCACATATGTGTACATGTTCGCCCGTGTAACAATGTATGTCACTGAGACATGTATAATGGCCTTTTTAAGTATCCACTAACCTAAGTCATCTATGTCCCTTAGCAAATGATGTATAAAGTCAAACAGCTGGCCATAGTGTTCACTGTGTTCATTGTTCAACTTTCACAGCACTATGTCCCATGTCATTTTTTGCAAGTGGACCCCAGCCTTATACTATTGGTGAGATGGAAAGCTTTCCACACCGCAATGCTACCAGTGAGTGTCAATCTGTAAGTATAATGTGTTGGGCAAGTATTGTGTGTGATGCTGTATGTTGTGTACAATGCCATGTACCAAGTGCATGTATGCTACTACAGACATTGCATTCTATGCATGGATATGGATTGTATTGTTGACGTTGTGTGTAGGATATGTATTGCAAGAAAACAATACACTGGTGGCAACATGAGCTGCAAGGGCTTATACATGTTGGACATGGTGTATGAGTCCAAACACAGAGATAACACTAAATTAAGGACATGTCCCAGAACTACAGAGTCCTACAGGGTCCTATACATGTATGCAGAGTGGCACGATGTTGTTCTCTAAACATGTTACTTCTCTTGTGCCACATGTAGAACACAGTAACTCAGCTCATAGTGGGATTAATGATTATGTGAATATGTCCCTAAGATCAGCAGGTAAATGGTCAACATCTCACACTTGAAATTGCCATTGGTTTGCCCACTCAAGTGGTGTATTGCACCATCTCTGTGCCATGTGTTGCAACATTGACAACCCCTGTCATGCTCACAGATGTTGACGTGTGTTTGGCCTGAGGGATGTCCATACAACATTGTCATACAACATACCATCACTCAAAACATCATCAGATAGTGGTGGTCTGGATAGTGTCCATGATGTAATGGAAACAGCTTCACACAATGTACAGCATTACCCAGTGCTGTTGCAAGATCCCTGTGCAGATAAGGTGTAGGGCATGTATGCACCGACATATGAGATGGCAGTGCTCAGTGCTGGTGTGCTGCATGCTGACCAGATGTCTGGAGACATATACAGGCAATGGTCAGCATGGTGGGACACATCAAGTAACTCTGGGACTATGCATGAAGTCATGGCACAGCTCACTCGGTAGTGACCTGAGTTGATATGGGAGTGGTGTCATGTTTCTGTATGTGACATGGGGGAGTATGCCACCATCCATTTTCACATATGTTACCTGTCACATACATTTTCCATGTGGAAGTGTATCCAGACATCTTTCATTGCTATAGCAGGCACAAACTGTTTGGATGCTACATTTAACTTGCAGTCCTTGCTCAGATGAGTTTGGCACATGCCAACGAATCTAAGGGAAATTGCACATGCAGGAGGGACATTGATGAGCAATCCAACATGATGAGTGTGGCCTACCATGGTCACATAACTGATGTGTGTGATGAGCATAGTCATTGGTGACATGGTCCTCTGAAGATGTTCCAAGATGGTTCAGTAGTATTGTGGGACATTAGCTAGCATTGATACCTTGGAATGAGCAATACGGAGAGGACTGTTGGTATGCAGATGTATATTAACTTTGCCCTTCAAGATGTCATTGTGATTTGTGCTGGCCAATGTGTGACAACTGCAGATGGTGCATCCGCTGCATACCTGTTGTTCATTTGCCATATACATTTGGCTGACATGCCCCATTCATGTTTCAGCTGCCAACATGACCCCATCCCAGAAGCGGGAGTTTGAGAAGCGGGCGGATCGCTACTGCCACATCCGTCTAGTGCAGAAGGGCTTCCAAAGGATGGGGTGGCTCTATGAGAGGGAGTGGGCATTGGGCTCCTGGAAGGCATTTCCTCAAGGGGGACCACCCAAGAGACCATCTGCCTCCAGCACCCACACAGCAGGCAGGTCTTAGGCCTCAGACAGGGCAGGGGCTACAGGGGCTGGACCATCGACTTCAGTTGCAACTATGAGTGCCCCAACTACTACTAAGGCTGTTTCTCCCTTTATTGAGCAACCCTATGCAGGAATTCCATACAGAACTCCAGACTGGAACATAAAACTGAGCAAATGATGCAAATGCTGAGGGTGATCAAGGCTGCAGTGACAAGGCACTGAAGAAGACAATGGTTTGGATGGACACTACTTCCTTTCCCCTTGTATATAGTTTTAAACATAGTTAGGGTATTCAGATAGTTAGGGTTAGATTAGTTAGTGTAGTATAGATTATTGTTAGTACACAGTGGTTGTTCTTGAGGGGGCCTTTTTTTGGATTCTCTTTTTCTTTGTTGTTTCTAGGGAGGTGGGTGTTATTTTGGGTATGTGAGTTCTAAAAATGCAACATATATATATATGTGTGTGTTTAGGCTACATGTTTAGTAAGTTAATGTTTAGTTGTAGTTCCCCTGTTGTCCTTGTTGATGTTTGTCATGTGATGTTAAATGTGTAGGATAAGCTAAGATAAGCTAAGGTAGTTATAAGTATAAGTTAGGATAAGATAGTCTATCTTAGGTTAGTATAGATAGGTTTGTTAATTTAGGGACTTTTATGATGATCGTAATATTTTCATTAAATCTTGTTGTTACCTACACTATCATGATTCACTGTCGAGGTGGTAGCATGTCTACACAGGTCATGACAGGCCTTTAGCACTGCAAGCAGTAGTTTGATTCATGTTTGACTATGTGTTTCCACTATGGTCAAGTGCCTGTCAGGCTGGCAATGGCGTCACATCAGAGACAGTTCAGCAATATACATGACAATCTGGATGTGCATGGCTACACATCGCAAAACATGTATTCGTAGGCAATTGCCCTGTGTTGGTAAGTCATGCGACATGTATTGTTGAAATGCTCTTGTGATTGCACTCACACTAAATGAAGGATTTGTTCCTGACATACTTATGGCTGCCCCTCACAATCTTGGACATGCATCTTTTGTTTGCTACACGAATGTTGATCTGTTGCTACCATCCTTACCTTAGCCCAGCCACTTATGTTGTGTGTTTAACAGCTGTCCGTATTCATGAATGCTACCTGTAGCAGGACATGCTTGGGAGTCTCAGGAACTGCTTGCTATTCAGCATAGATATCAGTCACCTTACTTATGTTACAGTCAGTGTGTGTGACTTTCTGTGTGTCACAAATACATTATATACCTTTGGCAATCAGTCAGTGTGTTAGCTTTACTTGTTGCAACATGTTCATGTTGTTCATGCGTCTGACACACATACAACACCAAGGGTGTGCAAAGTAAATTTATTTATAACTGTGATTTTATGTGCAGTAATTCTGTACCTTGCATTTGCTGACAACCCCAACAGATGTACTTAGCCATTGGATGTCCAGACAGAGTCCATGGAAGGATGGGGGAACATGCCCTGGGACATGTCTAGAAGAGGAGTGCTTCAGTGAGGAGTAGGAACACATTGCCATCAGGTAGGATTGGGCAGAATGACAATCCACATATGTGAGAGGTCAACATTAGGAGAGTCCAATTGAGGACTGTGCCAGATGTTATGACACTGGCATGATCTTAAGTACAGAGCAAAGGAGAAAGGGGCCAGGTGCCACAGAGAAAAGCTACTGTAAAGTTTTCCTTGTGAAAGATCTTCCTTTCACATCTTCATCCTCTGATGTATCTGGTGCCTCCCTTGGTAGGGTTTTTGTAGGTGCAACAGTAGAGGGAGGCACACACACACTAGGGGCTGAAGATGTGGATGTTGTGTCCCCAGCAGCTCTCATCTGTGGGAACACATAAAGGAGCACATCTGCTAGGAGGGCCTGCAGGGTCTGCACCAATACAGCAATGTCACAGAGGTAAGCAGCCAAGTTGGCAATGAGGGAGTCCTGCTTACCCTCCATGTACTCCAAGACCTATTGCATTGCCCCCAGCCTGTTGACAATCTTGCTGGTGCCACTTTGGCTGGGCATTTGCTCGCATTTGCTCGTGCCTCTGCATCTTGACAGCAGTGATGTCAACCAGGGACTGGTGGAGCCCATGAAGTAGACTCCTAAACCACATAAGGGGTGGCATTGAAGTGATGCAACAGTGAGCTATGACATTGTAGCCTCCATTTTTCATGTTTCAGTTGTGTGATGCATCCTGCAACACACCTGGAAAATGCAAGAGCATAAACATGATTGTTCAAGTTCAGGAAAGTGTCCCTTTCAGCACATGGGCAATCATCCCTGCATTGCACTCACCCCTACACCATGGTGCAAGTGTACCTGTGTTGGCATTAGGAAGCAGTTGGTACACTTTCATGGAGGAAAGTACAAGTATGTGTTGCATTTTGGTACATGCAACACATGCCTGCACGTTCTACATGACACAGTGCAGCACAGCAAGCTGGCTGTGTGGGCTGCACTGTGTCATTTCCTCATACATGAGGCACTAAGAACCTCAATTACGCGGCTAGTGGCGCTCGGCGGCACAGCAAGTACCTTGCTCCGCTGCCCTGTGCCACTAGGAAAGGGCAGAGATGCACCATATATACAAGAATAGGTGCATCTCTGTCCTCTCCACCTGCAGTGGTACACAAAATGCTGACTAATGCCAACACAGACACCCTTGGACCATGGTGCCAAGAATGCTGAATTAGGAGGATGACATATTAGGTGCATAAAGGGTGGCCTTCCTGCATAGGTGTCATTGTCTTTCTATGTGTGCTTATATGAGATACTTCTCCCCATAATGTCATTCCTATGCCACACCTGGGGTGGCGTAGGAATGTCACATATTCCCTACCTTGTAAATCTGTTGATGCATCAGGTTTCTTTGGGTTCCAAGGGTGTTGCATGGGTGCACAGCATGCAACACCCATGGAATGCCCCTTTCACACCGTGTTATGCGTGAAAGGTGTCCATATTTTTAAGGCCAGGACAAGCCATTCAAGATGACTTTTTGTCGCTTTGTAAGTATTGACTGGCACACTGCATCACCAAAGTGTCAATGTGAATAACGCTGCAGTGGCACGGTGTGCCAGTGGTGCCCTTTTAGATGAGGCCCAAAGTGGGGAAAACCTGAAATTATGCTGCACTTCGTACAATGTGGTAACTAAGGAGCTGGTTTTGGACTGAGATGTGCTACTTGTGGTATTGCAGTGCACATAACAGGGCTGCTTTCCAAGTCCCTTGCACCACTAGTGCCTCCCTTTTTAAATGTGAAGAAGTGTGACAGCAGCAGTGCAAGGGACTTGTAGGTGAGTCTCTACATCTGTTCGATGTTTAAGCATGCCTGCATCCTACACTCTAGCCTACAGGCAGTAAATTTTGGCCCAGGGACGTGACTGCCTCTCCCTTTTGACATAACATATTTCCTACACTGGCCCCCAATGAGACTTACCCTGTGGTCATTGTGGTTTGTCATGTGCTGCACTGTTGTGTCATTGGACTCCTGTGATGACTCCTCAGGAATGTCAGCTACCACCATCTCCTCCAGTTCATCTAGCTCTTCCTGTGCTGCCTTGCAGTTGCAGTCCAGTTTCTCCTTTGTTTTGCGCTTGCAATCATGCCATAGCTTCTTACAGTCAATGACTGTACTCCTGACCTTTGCCACACTGTTTACTTTGTCAACTATGGACTGCAAAATTGCCTTTTTCTTCCCTAATGGCAATTTAAAGGTGACAATTAGCTGTTGTTGATGCTGTGTCACCTCCCTCATCCAAATACTGTTCTCCTCCTCACTGAACATGCACTTCCTCCTCCCCTTTTCCTTCTCCTGGGTGTCTGTCTGGACATCCTGGCTGGGACGTGGGTTGTTAGGGATGTCCTGGGGGTTATTTAGTCCTGAGTCCTCAATTTCTGGGTCTGCTGTTGTTTTTTTCTGTGTCTCTTGTGTTTATTTGATGATTTTGGTGCTAAAATGACGCTAAGCTAATTTGCATAAAAATATGTGCCTCTAAGCAGGCTAACAACACTTTTGCTGCACTAGCATCATTTTGCTTAACAATGAGGCATCATTTTTTTTTACACTAACCAAATCCTAACCACATGGTGCACCATTTTGTAAATACGGTGCACACATGGCGTTAGGATCTGACGATAGCTGTCATTAAACATTTTGATGCACAACTGCGCTAGCGCAGTTGTGTGTCATTTCTTGTAAATGAGGACCTAAAGGGCTGAGGCAGAAAAATGCAAATATTGTAAAAGTGTCATTTTTCTAATTCTAATTTAAAATCTGACTTCACCATGAGTTAGGATTTCTCACTACAATTTCAAAGATGCCAAACATGAACTGTATACCTATTCCCATTTGAAAATGACATTTCTGAAAGGTAATAAGGTAACTCCAATATTACTCTATGGGCGAGATAGGCCATGCAGTAGTGAAAAATTAATGTAAGTGTTTGTCACTAACAGGACATGTAAAACTAAAAAGCACACGTCCTATGTTTTTAACACATTGCACCCTGTCATCTGGGCTGTCCAGGTCCTTCCCTAGGGGTGACATATGCAGTAAAAAAAAGTTTCGGCCTGGCAATAGATTTATTTTGCCAGGTTGAAATGGTAGTTTAAAACTGCACACACACAGGCTTCAATGTCATCTATGATGTCATCTGAGATGTCATCAGTGATGTCATAAACATATCATGACTGATGTCATATATGAGGTGACAAGCTGTGTATGGTGGGATGCAAGATATTCTTAGCTCTGCTGGTGAATTTCTATTTTTTTTTAGTTCAAAACTTAAATGTTATCACAACACACTCCCCTAACTATATCGTTGAACGGGTTGCTTTTAGCCAAGGGCCTGGTGACATTTAAAGGGAGAGGAAGGCATGTGGCCTTCCTTCCCTGGCCCATTTCGGCCCCGGGAACCCCACCCCCAGGGCCCAGTGCTATTGCTAAGGGGAGGGGGCAGTTTCCATCCCCAGGCCGATTTTTGCCCTGGTGACCCCATCCTACAAGGCCTAGAGTTATTGCTGGGTAAGGGAACCTGCCATCCTCGCTCAAGGTCATTATGGGCTGGGCACCCCATCCACAGTCCCGGTATGAATAAGAGGAGAATGGGCACATGGGCCCCAAGGACCAATTTTGGCCCTGGGAACCCATCCCCTGGGCCCCTGCCATTAATTTTTGGAGGAGGGAGCATTCATCCCCTCTCCCTGAGCAGCTTTTGGTCCCAGAGACCCCATCAACCAGGGCCCAGCATTGCAATTAGGGGAAAGGGACAATCAGCCCCTCTGGGCCAAGTTAGACTGAGGGACAACAGGGCCGGCATCATAACTAGGGGGAGAGGGGCATGTAACCCTCCTTCCTGGGCTGATTTCATCCCTAGTGACCTCATCCCCCAGGGCCCAACATTAATATTTGGGGGAGGTGGTCACATTACCCCCCTCTCCCCTGGCTGATTTCGACCCTGGGAACCCCATTCCCCGGGGCCCAGCACAGTAACATTAAACACCACCGGGGAGCCCCAAGACCCGCAGGCTCAACAGGCTCCCTGCTTCCAGAGGAAGCCAGCGCTGATCACACCTGAAGAAAGCAGCTAATAATGATGCTCCCTCCAGGCAGCAATAGTTAGATCTTTTTCACTGCCTGCTTAACTGCAGGCAGGGGAAAAAGATCTCAAGTCCACTCTCAATGGGTGGGTCATTTTTCAAAATCCCACCTACTGGGAGCAGACTTGGAGTTTGCTCCCGTTTGGTGGGAGATTTGAAAATGCTTCTAGCAAGTGACAGCAAACACAGGTTTCCCTGCCAGTGCAGGCAGGGAATCCGCTATGTCCTGAGGGGGGGCATTCCGGGACTTGCCTGCTGAGCTGGCCCAATAATGTATGGGGGAGCACAGTTCTCCTCCTTTTTTCTAGAGTTTGCAGCCCCAGGGGGGGTGGTTCCTCATCCTCTCAGGCCCTGGGGGATGGGATCCGGGGGCTGAAATTGGCACAGGGAAAGGGCCAAATGTTCCCCTCTCCCATCCAAAACGGGACTAAGAGGGGGTGTTCCTTCCATGAAAAAAAGTGTGCCTGCTAGGGGTGCAAGTTATAGTTACCTTAGGGCACAAGTTATAGTTACTTGAGTTAACCATAACTATAACTGCTGAATTTCTATGGGATTTTTTTTTTGCTTGTAAATTCAGAACCTAACTATATACATGTATATACTTAAAAAACCAAATGTTACAGGGACGTCATAGTTAGATTCTGAATTTACTTGCACAAAATAATTGCAAGTCAGCAGTTATAGTTAGAGTGATTTTGAGTAACTATAACTAACACCCTAACTGAAGCCCCCACCATGCACACCTTTTTCTTCAAAGATTTGACTGTTAATGTTTCATTTATACTTTTAAGGATGTTGTTGTCATAATCCTACAGAGGATCCCTGTTGAAAAAACTCTAATGGCCAGTGTAGTGTCAACCAAATTTGAAAGTAGGAAACATATTGGAAAACAAACAAATAACTTAAACTGGCAGTGCTGGAAACTCAAGAGGGCTGCCAGATCAGTTTTCTCTGCAAGCTCACTAGTAGTTCTCTCCTCCAAGCACATATGGAATGTGAAGCGGGCACTCGCTAAGGAATATGCACTTCACTGAAACATTTCCTCAGAGAACAGCCTTCTCCAGAGTCTTGGTTGAGAAAGCTAGTTAAGGTAGAGGCGTTGTTTCTTTTAACGTTGTTTTGGTATCTCAGTTTTAGAATTCTTGTGTCAGCAGCCAGGACTAGTAAGGTAAACATTTAATTTGTCATTCAGTCAAAAAGCTCTTTCCACTCCATTTTTCAATGCCTTTCTTTTTTCTGTTACAATAAATATTGTACCTTGAGTGGTTTAATTTAGACAGTCTTAACAATGAAATTCCCAGGAAACAAGGCTTGTCTTGTCAGATAGAGCGTTTCTTAGTAAACAGGACATGACCTTGAACAATTACTCTCAACTTAACAGTGTGCTTTTAAGATTCAGTTCATGGATAGGTCAGCAGTTTTCAAAAATAAAGAAAAAGAAATTAAAACTACAGAGGACGAACCATACATATCTGTAAAGCTTAAGTTATCACCTTTTCCCTTGAGCTGGCAAGTGTCTCCCATAAGAAAAAGACAATCAATGAATATTACATATATATATATATATATATATATATATATATATATATATATATATATATATATATGTCCAAAAAACGAAAAGCCCAGGCCCCAGCCCATGTTAAAATCCAAGCATTTAATAGCATTTCTGAGCAGCAAGACAAAAAATCCTGACGAGTTTCGGCAACAGCATGCCTTGTTCACAGGTAAGTAAGAACAGGTGTGAGTGAGCCAGTGCTTTTTAAATACACAGTCATGTGACTTCAGTAACCAAACTCCAACTCCCATAATGCACAGTTCCATATAAATAACTTCCTGAACTGGAGCGCTTAATTTCCATATAGCTGCAATAGCGTCACAGGCACTTCAGTTCACCATATAAATGTTCTTGTGTGCATTAGGTATCCATTACTTGATAGTCCACTTGCTTTTACAGTTGCTACCCAGCATGATAACAGCTATACAAGGAATACATGAAAAGTAAGAGGAGAGGCACACTGTCTCCCTCCTATCCCTTGCTCACCTCCATCACAATATATTTCTCGGATAAATGCCTTGTTTACATGAAGGAGAGCGGGTCGGGCCCCTTCCATAAAACTATCATTGTCAACTCCTGCTCCGTAAGGGGCCACAGACCCTGCAGGACGGCCTGGGTTACTGGGGTGAAGCATCCCACAGAAAATATCTCCAAAAAACGAAAAGCCCAGGCACCAGTCCATGTGAAAATCCAAGCATTTAATAGCATTTCTGAGCAGCAAGACAAAAAATCCTGACGCGTTTCGGCAACAGCATGCCTTGTTCACAGGTAAGTAAGTGCAGGTGTGAGTGAGCCAGTGCTTTTTAAATACACAGTCATGTGACTTCAGTAACCAAACTCCAACTCCCATAATGCACAGTTCCATATAAATAACTTCCTGAACTGGAGCGCTTAATTTCCATATAGCTGCAATAGCGTCACAGGCACTTCAGTTCACCATATAAATGTTCTTGTGTGCATTAGGTATCCATTACTTGATAGTCCACTTGCTTTTACAGTTGCTGCCCAGCATGATAACAGCTATACAAGGAATACATGAAAAGTAAGAAGAGAGGCACACTGTCTCCCTCCTATCCCTTGCTCACCTCCATCACAATATATTTCTCGGATAAATGCCTTGTTTGCATGAAGGAGAGCGGGTCGGGCCCCTTCCATAAAACTATCATTGTCAACTCCTGCTCCGTAAGGGGCCACAGACCCTGCAGGGCGGCCTGGGTTACTGGGGCGAAGCATCCCACAGAAAATATCTCCAAAAAACGAAAAGCCCAGGCCCCAGCCCATGTTAAAATCCAAGCATTTAATAGCATTTCTGAGCAGCAAGACAAAAAATCCTGACGAGTTTCGGCAACAGCATGCCTTGTTCACAGGTAAGTAAGAACAGGTGTGAGTGAGCCAGTGCTTTTTAAATACACAGTCATGTGACTTCAGTAACCAAACTCCAACTCCCATAATGCACAGTTCCATATAAATAACTTCCTGAACTGGAGCGCTTAATTTCCATATAGCTGCAATAGCGTCACAGGCACTTCAGTTCACCATATAAATGTTCTTGTGTGCATTAGGTATCCATTACTTGATAGTCCACTTGCTTTTACAGTTGCTACCCAGCATGATAACAGCTATACAAGGAATACATGAAAAGTAAGAGGAGAGGCACACTGTCTCCCTCCTATCCCTTGCTCACCTCCATCACAATATATTTCTCGGATAAATGCCTTGTTTACATGAAGGAGAGCGGGTCGGGCCCCTTCCATAAAACTATCATTGTCAACTCCTGCTCCGTAAGGGGCCACAGACCCTGCAGGACGGCCTGGGTTACTGGGGTGAAGCATCCCACAGAAAATATCTCCAAAAAACGAAAAGCCCAGGCACCAGTCCATGTGAAAATCCAAGCATTTAATAGCATTTCTGAGCAGCAAGACAAAAAATCCTGACGCGTTTCGGCAACAGCATGCCTTGTTCACAGGTAAGTAAGTGCAGGTGTGAGTGAGCCAGTGCTTTTTAAATACACAGTCATGTGACTTCAGTAACCAAACTCCAACTCCCATAATGCACAGTTCCATATAAATAACTTCCTGAACTGGAGCGCTTAATTTCCATATAGCTGCAATAGCGTCACAGGCACTTCAGTTCACCATATAAATGTTCTTGTGTGCATTAGGTATCCATTACTTGATAGTCCACTTGCTTTTACAGTTGCTGCCCAGCATGATAACAGCTATACAAGGAATACATGAAAAGTAAGAAGAGAGGCACACTGTCTCCCTCCTATCCCTTGCTCACCTCCATCACAATATATTTCTCGGATAAATGCCTTGTTTGCATGAAGGAGAGCGGGTCGGGCCCCTTCCATAAAACTATCATTGTCAACTCCTGCTCCGTAAGGGGCCACAGACCCTGCAGGGCGGCCTGGGTTACTGGGGCGAAGCATCCCACAGAAAATATCTCCAAAAAACGAAAAGCCCAGGCACCAGTCCATGTTAAAATCCAAGCATTTAATAGCATTTCTGAGCAGCAAGACAAAAAATCCTGACGCGTTTCGGCAACAGCATGCCTTGTTCACAGGTAAGTAAGAGCAGGTGTGAGTGAGCCAGTGCTTTTTAAATACACAGTCATGTGACTTCAGTAACCAAACTCCAACTCCCATAATGCACAGTTCCATATAAATAACTTCCTGAACTGGAGCGCTTAATTTCCATATAGCTGCAATAGTGTCACAGGCACTTCAGTTCACCATATAAATGTTCTTGTGTGCATTAGGTATCCATCCGGAGCAGGAGTTGACAATGACATATATATATGTATGTATATACATATATATATATATATATATATATATATATATATATATATATATATATATATATACATATACATATACATATATAAATCCATAAAAAATTCAAAGAAACCAGTTGGCAAGTTATGAACAATTCCAAGTAAAAAGTAAACGAGTGGAACAAGAAGGTTATCAATATTATCAGAAGTACAATTATCTACTTTTCAAAAAGAACATCTAATTCTCATATATAAAGTCATACACACATTAAAAGAGGAGCAATAGCCATAGTTATGTTGGATCCCAAGCTCCACAAATAAGAAAAATAAATTAGCGGTATAACTTGCTCTACACATAGAAGATAAAAATTATACAGGAGAGAAGGAACCTGTGACTACAAGGTTGTCCCTTATTATCTCCCCAATCCTCTTTCCCCCCCTTAGAGCATTTTGGTTGTTTGGTTTAATTTGAGATTTTAGCGTTTTAGGAAGGGAATTGGGAATAGCCTTTGCATCTGCTCCTGCACAAGAAATTGGTAAGAATCTTCTGACAGTTGTAGAAGTTGTCATAATTGTTCTAATAACTGGGGCAATTAGCAGTGCATGGCAAAAGCGCAAGTTACAGTTACCTTAGGGTGTGAGTTTTAGTTACGTACAATAACTCTAACTATAACTGCTGAATTTCAATGGTTTTGTACGAGTAAATTCAGAACCTATCTCATGCACCCACTCACACTGTCAGACACTCATGCACCTGCTCACACACCTACTCAGAAACTCTTGTACTCCCTTAAAGACCCCCTCAGACTCACAAAACCACTCATAGATCCACTCAGAGATTCGTACACCCAGTGACAGACCCACTCTGACACTCACACACTCACTCAGAGAGCCGCTCAGAGACTCAGACGCCCACTGACAGACTCACTCAGGCAGTTATACAGCTGCTCAGAGGGCCACTTAGAGAATCACGCACCAACTCCCAGATACTCTCAGACACTTATGCACTCAATCACAGACCCACTTAGGCATATACGCATCCACTCACTCACCCACTCAGTGACTCTTTCACCAACACACTCATACACTTGGAAAAGCATGCATCCAGTAACAGATGCAGTCAAGCACACATGTACTCACTCACTAAGCCACTTAGAGACTCATCCATTTACACAGACTCTCTCATCTACCCAAGCACACACTCACAGACCCCCTCAGATACTCACACACATACAGACCCACTCAGAGACTTACATACCCACTCAGAGATCATCTCAGAGACTCAAATACCCACTCACAGGCCCACTCAGAAAGTCATACACCCACTCCCCTCACAGACCCAGTCCGATCCTTGTGCACCCACATACCCACTCATAGACTCATTCATCCACTCACAGACCCTCTCAGACACTCATACACCCACTTACATTCCCACTCAGAGACTCACACACCTGATCACTCACCCACTGAGTCATGACAGCACCCACTCAGAGACTCACTCAGACACTCACACACCCACTCAGAGACCCACTCTTACTCTTACAACCACTCACACACCCACTCAGTCACACACTCACTTACAGACCCAATCAGAGACTCACACGGGCACTCAAAGACCCACTTAGAAACTCATGCCTCCATTCAGCCCCACTTAAAGAGTGATACATCCACTCACTGACACTCTCAGACACTCACGCAACAACTCATCAACCTACTCACACTCTGACACTCACTCTCAGACATACTCAGAGACTCATACATTCAGTCACAGACTCAGTCAGACAGTGCATGGTACGAAGTTGGGTGCTTATAGGTAGTTGGCCGTAGGCCCTGCAGCCAACCTCTGCTGCGAGGGGCAAAAGGTCGAAATTCACTAAAAAACTAAGATTATAAGGACATTATTCTTAGGAAATAGAATATAAAAAATCACAGAAATTCACTAAAAACAAAGGTTACAGGGATGTTATAGTTACGAAAATAGAATGTAAAAATAGACTAGACAAAAGTATAGCACCTGCACTCAGGGAGATGCATTTTCAGCAGCTACCTGCATGCAGGAGCAAAGCCGACTCCTGCAGGAAGCAGTGAGCTGGCTGTGACTGCGGGAGCCTTGAGGTCCACCCAACAGTCCATTGCATTACCAGGTAACAATAAAGCACTTACTTTTGTAGAATACAAATCATCAAAGTGTGTTTTCTCTGCAGTTCCAACTTCATGAGTTATCTGATGAAGACGCCCAAGGAGCAATCATGTTGGCAAAGTTATAGACACGAAAGGACAGTGGAGACATTACTTTGGTGTCCTTTAGGCAGCTGTAGTGTAGGAGATGCAGTATATAATTAACCAACGGTATATTACTTACTAATTAGCAAGTAGAATTTACTCCAGTTGGGTGGACATTCTGCAGAAAATGCTGGCCTCTTCTAGAATAAATATGAGGGCAGGATTCATTCTGGCAAGATGCTCATCTCCCAGAAAATAAACCTCAACGGGAAACATTTACAGTTATAAACAAAGCAGGTGCCCAAGTTGAAGACCCATTTCTGTCAAGTACTAATCATCTGAACTTTGTGTGTATTCCCAATGCAAAACATGTGTGTTTTCTTTGCATTTCCACTGTGAAAAGTTATCAATAAACTTTAAAGAAGCATTTTGCAACCTTGATTTTTTTGAGTAGTGACTGTGACCAGAGGGTTCTTTCTTGTTATCTTCTGCTGAGACCAGATATTGTGTTATCATTTTATAATGATACAATTATGTGAACCCCCAGCACGCACGGGGAAAGGCCGTGCATGGTGTGGAGTTGAGTGGCTATAGAGGTTGACTGCAGGCACTCTGGCCAACCTCTGACTCCCTTGGCAGTGCACGGTGGTAGTTGGATTAACCTTTAGTAATTAAAATTCCTTTACTTCAGAGCACAAGCTATAGTTTCTTGAAATAACTCTAACTATAACAGCTGAATTTCAATGGCTTTGTAAATTTAAAATATGGGCCTAACTATAACACTTCCCTGTAACCTTGTCTTTTTAACTGAATTTTTGTATGTTTTTTTTATTTTTATTCTATTTCCTAACTGTAATGTCCCTGTAACCTTTGTTTTTTCAGGGAATTTCTAAGTTTTTTTTTAAAAGTAAAGTTATTTGAATTACTATACGTTAATCCAACCATGGCTGCGTATGACCGAAGGTATAACCACCAATCCCACACCATGCAGACTTTGCCCATGCACGGTAAGTGTTCACAATATTATTTTTAAAAAGTGAAAACACATTAGTTGATCTCAGCAGCAGATGAAAAAAAAAACCACTCATCACAGTCACTACATGAGGTATTGCGGAAAAATAAATATATATATAGTAGCGGTTTCACTTGCCTTATATATATTTATTTTGCCATGTAAAGCCACATGTGGTAAAGGTATATGCACTGTAAAAACATGAGGTGTAAAGGTATCGAGTGGTGAAGGCGTTGAGTGGTAAGGGTTGTGTGGTAAAGCCATGCATTGTAATCGTATGCTTCATAATGTCACACAACATAGGAGTGAATCTTAAGTATGGTGGAGAAAGTAACTGTTAAACATGCCTCCTGATGGGCTCTTTATTGCAGTGTCCGTGGCAAAGCTAGAATGATTAGGAGAATGACACAACCCTTTTAAGGAAGGTCAACATGTTTCACACCTATTTGATTGGTTTTATTCAAAACTGCCCCTCCATTATGGTAAGCTCCTGTGGGTAAACCAATATGTTATTCTTGCTACTTTCAGAGACATGTATATAATACCTAGGCCTCCACGTATCCATTTCAATTTTCAGCACTGTACGGACCTTATGATAATAAAAATACTGAGAATTATTTTCCAATGTCAAATAGCTTTCATGAGAACATACAAGGCTTGATTTAGAACTCGGCAGATGGGTTACTTCATCACAACGGTGACGAGTATTCAGTCCCCCAAAATCTAAATCCCATTATATTGCATAGGATTTAGATTTCAGCAGATGGGATATCCGTCACCATTGTGATGGAGAAACTCGTCCACTGAGTTCTAAACCAAACCTACAGTTCTTGTGCTTCAGCCACACTGCAAACTCACATGTGACAAAAACTGTGATGTACACACTCCCTGCACAATGACAGTACACTGAAAGCCTTGAGCATTGGGGCATTGCTTACCCTGGTTGGACACTACCAGTCTCTGCATTCTTAGAATCAGAATGGAGCATGCCTTCTGAGAATAATAGGTATACTTGAAACATTTCACTGAAGTAATGCATATCGTGCCCTTTTCACTATTCCTGTATACGTATGAGAATCATCTAATGATCATATAGTTCCCGGCTTCTAACATTCAAATCAATCTATTTAGCTATGTATTCCAATCACAATTAAGTGTACAATCACAATTACAAATCACAATAACCAAAACATATGCGACACACAACCCTATTGATACTCAAACCCGAATCAGTAATATCAGCAATCTGCCACTGCAACCAGCAACAGCTTCAGGAAACACACTTCATCAGTCTTTGAACTTAGGTTTAGGGCATTGGGTATTTATTTTATGTCAGGGCACTTTCAACTTTTGCAGCTCTATTTTTGTGGACAGGGTTTTACTGGCATTTATATAATATCAAGATACAGTAGTGAAAAATCAACATGACAGTGTGATAACAGGTATCATGTGGTATTGCAGTCATCTTCTTCCATCTCCGAGTCCTCTTATGAGTTTCTGGACCCAACATTTATACAACCGGGTACCAATCATAGTATTAACATGAAAGAACAGCGCATTCCCCCCAACGTCCATCAATGTGGAGTAAAATCTTACCTCGTCCATCCCCTACTCCTGGGGAGACCAACTCCCACATTACACAGATCACTGAAGACAGTCATCAGGGTGGTCCAATAAGTCTGTAAGCATTGCAGCCTAGGCGTGCAAATCAGCCATCAGCTTGTAGGTTTTGCAGTTGTTATTTTCTACTATCTAACGATCCCCGGCTACCAACTTTGCATTGTTCTGAAAACACCACCTCTGAAGACTATTGGGAGCATTCAGGATTTAGAGATCCTGCTTCTCTACTGATCCCTAGAGGCGATGATCTTTGAGGTAGATAATGTATAATATTAAGAACTGCACATTTATAAATAACATACATTTAAGTTATCCGTCGCTCTCGGAGATAGATTGACTATGTGATGGTCCAGGGGGAGAGGACCCCAACATTCTTGTTTCCGAGCACACTAATCATATTGACTTCGATGTGCCTACTTCAGCAATTTTATTCCCTCTGACGGACCCTGATAATCGGGGTTCTTTTGAAAACATTCTCCATTCAGTTAATAAGAAGAAGGCTCCTTTTTCCACAACCATTTCCAGGGATCTAGGGCTCCACTGCTTAGGTACCCCTCCTGATCTGAATTCATTGGGTTCACCACTTTGTGAAGTGCACACCACACAGGAAAACACAGATACAGATAACTATATGTCAGCAGGGAATAATCTGACCCCCGGCTGTACTGCCCTTACCATGAAACACCCCCCAAGGAAGTTAGACACACCTAATTTAATGATCTTGCTAAAGTTCTTAGCTGGAATATAGCAGGGCTGGATAGCAAATTACAAAATTCAGAATTTATTGACGAACATCTACTATGTCTATTCCAAGAAACCTGGTCGATGCGTCCCAAACACAGATTAGGCTTTAGAAGCTATTGGGTTCCAGCTCGAGGGTCCATCTCCGGGAGACCCTCGGGAGGGCTACTCATATGGTTAAGTAGTTCTCTTGGATGTAAAGCTGCTGCAATAGACACGGGCTGCCCTGATTTACAGGCCCTATTGTTAACAATCTCCGAGGAGAGATCCTTACTAATAATCAACATATACAACAGGAGTGAGGGCAGCCGTGCAGATTGTGATGCTATATTCCTACTGGATATCTTACTTAAAAATAATTTATCTCATTTTATTCTGATTGGAGGGGACTTCAATGTCACATTTGAGCCCAACCCCCTGGTTCAAGAGATATACCAAGAAGAGGATGCTTACTGGGGGATTCCACAGCTAGTCTCTAATAAAAGGCCGAGACTGAACAAAACAGCTCGTTTAGTGGCTGATATTACGTTAACATATGGCCTTCGAGCCTGCAATGGTCGCTCCTGCTCTGACATAAATCTGCATCCCACTTTCAAACGAGGAGGGTCTAGAAGCCAGATTGATTATATACTCCTCGATATTCGACTGTGGGGTCATATGGTTGATATGAGAGTACAAGAGCATGTAGAGAGTGACCACGACCCACTGATTCTGTCGACTAGAGGCCTATTCCCCTTACTTGAGATACCCCACTCTAAGGCTTATGCCCAACAGCTAGCTCTATCAAATAATAGACGCAATTTAAAATGGGAGTCTGTTATTACATCCCCCGAGCATCTTTTTTCAATATACAATCTGTTAGCCAATCAAATGGAGTGCATCCTCCATTATAAAGAAGACGACAAGGGTGATAGGCTTTTAGCAGCCCACAGCAAACTGTTTGATTCCCTAAAACATCTTTTTACAAAAGAGTTCACTAGCAACCCTAAGAAAAAGTGTCGGGCACTGTGGTTTACGAATTCTTGTAGGGAGGCACAGCTCACTTTACTGAAAGCCCTTAAAACTGGCCAAGTTGAATCCATAAGAACAGCTAGAAAAGATTATAAGATAAAATGCACCAAGGCACGTAGAAGCTGGGAAGGGGCCAGATGGGCTGCTATTTTGGAATCTGCTAAATCAAAAGATACTTCCAGGTTTTGGAAATTAATAGCAGAAAACTGTGGAGACTCCGCCTCTGTACCTGGCACATCAATTCTTCCCACAGCCTGGGTTGAGCACTTTGGCCAATTATATGCAGGTCCATCTGAGGCTTTTTTCAGGCCCCTTGACGTTCCAACATTCCAAGATGTTACCCCGATCATATTCACCTTAGCTGAAACAAGTGCCGCTATAGATTCACTAAATTGGGGAAAGGCTCCAGGTCCTGACAAGATTCTGGGCGACTTATACAAGACAAGACCTGACATATGGGCTCCTTATCTAAACCGAATCTGCAATGCAATCGCAGCAGGAGCCCCTATGCCTTACTCATGGAAAGGGGCTGAGATAGTTCCCATCTTTAAAAAAGGTAGCCCCAATATTCCAGCAAACTATCGCCCGATCAGTCTCCTGGACAATTTTCAAAAAATGTACGCTAAACATCTTTTGTGCCACCTCGACGAATGGATCTTGGAATCTAATGCCTTATCTGATCTTCATGCAGGGTTTAGACCTGCTGTGAGTACCATTGATCAAGTTTTGAGATTCCTGGCAATTAAATGGAAGAATGTGGATTTGGGGGGGGGGGAATCTGTATGTAGTCTTCATAGACCTGAGAGCTGCGTTTGATCTGATCCCCAGGAACATGCTATGGTCGACACTTTCTAATATGGGGGTCCCTCCAGGTCTTTTGAACCTCATTACCTGACTTCATGACAACACCTATGCTCTAATTAGATATGGTAAGGAGGGTGAGTTGACAGATCCTGTGGCTATCAACAGAGGTGTCCGGCAGGGGTGTGTTCTGGCTCCTACTCTTTTTTTGCTTTATATTAACAATTGTATCCGTTATCTGGAGAATTGCACAAATGACTCGCCCAAATTGGCTGGGACAAAAATCCCCTGCTTATTGTACGCGGACGATACAATCCTGTTAGCTAAGTCACCCATGGGGATCCAAAGTTTGGTTAACCAATTTTGCGTTTTCTGTAAGGATTTTGGGCTTGATGTTAATGTTAAAAAGACGAAACTTATGATATATAGCACTTCAAGAAAACATCCACGCCCCAGAATTGAAATGAATTCAGTCCCGCTTGAGAAAGTGGAAGAGTTTGACTATCTGGGAATTAGATTATCGACCACAGGAAAATGGGAGGCAGCCATTGATAAAGGGGCACTTATCTTAAGCCAAAGAGGTGGGGCCCTAGTACGTAGGTCAAGAAAGGCACCAAGTTCCCCTTTGATCACAATTGCCGAGATCTATAACACCCAAATTCGTGCGGCGGCCCTGTATGGAGCGGAACTCTGGGGATTACACAGAAGATTGGACATTTTACAAACAAAAGAAAACAATTTCCTCAGACAGGTCTCTCGGTTAGGGGCAGGTACTCCAATGATTCCTCTCAGGCTCGACTTAGGTTTAAACAGCATCAAAACCATAGAGGCCCTGAGATCGCTTTCCTATTGGATCCGACTTTGGAAAACTGCTGAACTCGAACCTTACAGGGCGGCGGTGTGGGAACTTATAGCCACTCCCCAGGGCCCAATTAAAATCCAATGGTTGCAGGAGATGAAATCTGCCTGGGTTAAAATAGGTTTCTCCCACTTCTGGGAACACCCGGAATTGATTCCCAGAATGTGAAACAACTTGTTAAAAGAAGATACTGGGAAAAAGTTAATGAAGATCTACTGTGCCAAAACGGGCTGGGCAGGTTAACAACAGAATTCCTCCAATTCAAACACGAACCCTGGCCCGAGACTTTTTTGAACCTCCCTATGCCACCTTATGCTCGTGCCTTCTATCTACAGCTCAGATATGGTTCCCTGCCTATTAATGATTATATGGCCCACTGGTCAACCAGAGACCCCTCAACTGACAGATGTATATCTTGCCCTCAATATAAAGAAACAACTGAGCATATTTTGTTCTTCTGCCCTCTATATAAGAGTCCTAGAGGAAAGTGGATTATCCCCCTCTGTAAAAACGTATTACTGTTGAATAGAGCCAATGCCATCAGAATATGCAAATATGAAACATCCACATTGGTAGCTTCTTCAGTTTCCAAATTTTTATCGGAGGCTTGGTGTAGCCGTCGCAAGCATATTTCCGTGAAGGGTCCTTAGAGCTCTAGGCCATGCTCCTGTTTGTTTACAGAGGGAGATTTTAACAAGATTTTAACAAGATTTATATTCTTTCGTCTCTCTTCCTACTTTTTTAAACATGCCATATACCGTGTCAATATTTTGAAACTACTACTTCGTATGTGTCACTTTTGAGATCGCACAAGCTCATAGAGACGTTTTTTATGCTAAAAACCTGCAAACTGTTGTATTTTTAGTTTGATTTTAATTTTAGCTGTAAGAATTTTACTGAAACATTTGATATATTAATTGATTATTAGATTTTTACAATATCCTGAAGGATTGTTACTTTGATTTATGATGAGCTATTGCGATTCTAACGGATTTTACATGACTATATAAGATTGTTCTTTTTCTTTTTGTAATTTTAAATGGTCCAATTTTTTTTGGATCAAATGTATTTAAATAAACTGAGTAGAGTCAAACATGAATATTTGGGTTCTTTTTTAAAAACTTATTAAAGCATTAGTTCATCAATATCATTATTAGCAAATCAATTAAAATAAATGCAAATTACAGAACTAAGTATTTAGCATGTCCCATAAAGATCTAATCCATGCTCTAATCTAGTTTCAGGAAATTAAAGTTCAGCAAAAACCTTTAAAAATTCTTGTCTCAGATGTGAAAGCAAATTGTTTGTAGTCAAGTATCTTATTAAGAATATCAATTGAGTATCTCAGTAATAGGTTCAAGCAGGATAAAGTCAGTCTAATAACGAATCTAAGACATTGGCAAAAAGACAAATTGTGTCAGAGTTAGAGTGTTCTCTGAACAGAGAGTCTAGCAAGCATGGGGAGTCTTGCTTTCTCAAGCAAGCCTCTCATCTTAGTCTAGGAACACATGTTTATAACATTATACAGGGCAACAAATTACAAATCTCAAGTAGATAATATCTTCAGCTTTAACCAATCTCCGCTTGAGGTCTTCATGTGAATCGGGTAGGTTCCGCTGAGATGACAAGTTTTAACCAAGAACATCTAAATGCACCAAACAGTGAATAATTATCTAAACAGCACTGAGACATGATAGAAAGAAAAGTTAAGTGAGCATGAAACATTTTTTTTTTATTATTTCATTTCCATTCTCATGTATCTTTCAAGCAAAGCCTATTCATACATAAAGAGGTCTAAGAATATTTTAACTTTGTACTGATTCTTTTTGTAGGATAAATCGTCATGAAACACAGCACTTATATTCTCTCTGTTCATATTTTTGCTCCCATGGGACATCTGTGTTATGAAATGTAATACTTATGACCATAACACAGGTCAAAACTAAGAAACAGGAAAGAATGAGTAATTTGACCTTGTTAGCAGCTCAATCACATACATGTAGTTGTGCAAGTTTCAAATACACAACCCATAATTAAGTGTGGTGTTTAGTTAAGGCCCACAAATTCCTTTCAGGTTAATAATGTAATTATTTTATTCTCATAAAAAGACTGCCTCTCAATTTCATGTGCGATGTGCTAATAACAATCATGCATCAGATTTTAAGATGAGAAAGCCACAGTATAATGTTATTGTCACAAGAAAAGTTTTTAAAAATACTAACATTTTTGCAGAGACACAGAAATTCTTCCCTGTAGTCATGAATAATGGATGTGGATTAAACTAACTATAGTAACAGCCCCAGTCAAAAAGCAACCATGACTCAAGTAAATTAATACTCTCCAATCTCCATGTACTAAAGTTCAAGTCTCAATATGAGTGCTAAGTAAGTCACTGCTTTCAGTACAGGGTAGAAAGTGAGACTACTGTGGAACCCCGATTAAAGTCTTCTTAACGGTACTGCCCACATTATGTTTTACCTTATTGGCATCATGTTTCTACAGTGGCTTTTGATCCAAGGCGCGAATGATCCACGTATGTGCCCAACATTTTTAGAAGAGGCCATCTACCGACATAATCAGGGCATAGAGACTTTAATCAGGGTTCTACTGTAGCGAAAAGGCTGAATTGCTTATACTCATACTGACACTTGAACTTTTATATATGGAGATTAGAGAACTAATTTTACCTAATTTATTGCCACTTATTGACCGTGTGTATATTATGGTTACTTTAAACAGAGTCCACTACTCATGATTGTGGTGTCCCTGCAATTGCATAAGTACTTTTGAAAGAGTTCCTTGTTACAATACCACTGTACACCACTATACAGTCTAATGTCATGGTGCATGCACTTCATACAGCACAGATTTCTCTCATGTGTGGGTTTGCAGTTTAGCTGAAGCACTGATATTGTGTGTTCTCATGAATGCTATTTGACCATGGCACTGAATTTTCATTATTTTAATTATCATCTGGTCCATACGATACTGATATATTGACCCAGGCGTGTGAAGACCTAGGTTTTATAAAACTTAAAAAAGGAAGACAATATACTGGTATAACACCTAGGGGGCTACACAAATACAGAAATGGTCTTGAAGAAAGCCCGTGGCACCAATAAAGTGCACAAAATATGGCTGAAACATGTTGGCTTAACCTAAAAGGGTTACCTCTTTCCCCTAACCATTTTAACTTTAGTCATTAGAACTGCAAGAAAGAGTTCGAGTCCACCAATATGTAAGTTTAATAGTCACTCTTTCTATCACTATCACACCCACACCAGTTCATTGAGCTTTGCTCTTTGCTGTCCCATCTTTAAGAGCTTCCCTGCAATCTATAGGGTACAGCCTCTTGGAGGCTTTCCACCTTTGTGAGCAAAAGGCCAATGATGAAGCATGCCACCAATTAGTGGGTGAGGACTTTTGTCCTTTACATTGAAGATGTCATCACTATTGAATACGTTGCCTGAGGTCCATGCACTAAGGATGCCATTTGTTTGTTTGCTGTTAATTGTGGAGGAGAACAGGTCTTAGGAAACACTCCTTCCCCCCTTTCTTTTAGTAGATTTCAATTGCCCGAGAACAATAAACAATCAAATCATATTAATGTACTTAAGGTAGGTACCTGGGCCTTGAGACACTAAGTAAACCATGCACAGTAAAGCAAATTTTGTATATGCATTCAAAGCAGTAACACAATTACTAGAGTCCTCAAGACGTAAAGCATCACCTCACAAGAAGAAACACACCTTCTTTAAAAACTCTATTGGGGTCTATAATTCTTAACGTAATCTTAAGCCCTTGTACATGATCACCTCATGACATAATCAATCAAATCAATCAATCAAAAACAATTTATAGAGCGTGCTACTCACCCGTGAGGGTCTCAAGGCGCTAGTGGGGGGGGGGGTGAGGGGGGCTTACTGTTCGAACTGCCATGTTTTGAGGTTTTTTCTGAAGAGTAGGAGGTCTTTGGTTTTGCGGAGGTTGGTGTGGAGGGAGTTCCAGGTTGTGGGGGTGATGTAGGAGAAGGCCCTGCCTCCTGTGGTGGTTCGATGGATGCGGGGGACTGCAGCTAGTGCGAGGTCGGCTGATCGGAGGTTGTGGGTGGGAGTGTGGAAGTTCACTCTTTCGTTGAGGTAGGTCGGGCCGGTGTTGTGGAGTGATTAGTGTGCGTGGATGAGGATCTTGAAAGTGATTCTCTTGTCTATGGGGAGCCAGTGAAGAGATTTGAGGTGTGGTGAGATTAGTTTGTGGCGGAGGAGGCCAAGGACGAGGCATGTGGCTGTGTTCTGAATTCTCTGGAGTTTCGGTTTGAGTTTGAGTGTGGTGCCGGCGTAGAGGGCGTTACCGTAGTCAAGTCTGCTGCTGATGAGTGCATGGGTGACTGTCTTCCCGGTCTCTGGAGTGCAGAGTGTGTGGTTCAGGAGGAGGTTAGTGCATTGATTTGTTGTGTAATGGAAAGGGAGGGGTCCATGATGATGCTGAGGTTGCGTGCGTGGTTTGCGGGGGTGGGTGCAGGGCCTAGGGCGGTGAGCCACCAGGAGCCGTCCCATATGGTTTTGTTGGGGCTGAAGATGATGATCTCGGTTTTGTTGGAGCTAAGCTTGAGGTGGTTAGTTGTCATCCAGTTGGGGGTGTCGAGCAGAGCAGCGTGTAGGTTGGTTTTGGCAGTGGTGGGGTTGTGGGTGAGGGAGAGGATTAGTTGGGTGTCATCTGCGTAGGAGAGGATAGTGATTCCTTGTGGTCGGAGGATGTAGGCTAGGGGGATCATGTAAATGTTGAAGAGTGTGGGGCTGAGGGAGGACCCTTGGGGGACTTTGCAGATGATCTTAGTAGTGGTGGAGTGGAAAGGTGGAAGGCGGACTCTCTGGGTCCGGTCGGTGAGGAAGGAGGTGAGCCAGTCTAAGGCTTTGTGGCGAATTCCTATGTTGTGGAGGCGTGTGCGGAGTGTGTGGTGGCAGACAGTGTCAAAGGCTGTGGAGAGGTCTAGGAGGATGAGTGCGACTGTCTCGCCTTTGTCGACTTTGGTCCTGATGTCGTCAGTGCATGCGATGAGGGCAGTTTCCATGCTGTGGTTCTTGCAGAACCCGGATTGTGAGGGGTCAAGAGTGTTGTTTTCTTCGAGGAAGTGGGATAGGCGGGCTTTGAATAGTTTCTCGGCAACCTTGGTGGGGTAAGAGAGGAGGGAGATAGAGCGATAGTTGGAGAGGATCTCCGGGTCGGCTTTGGTTTTTTTTAGGACGGCGTTATTAACATACTTATTCAGGTTTGGTAACTGAAGGGTTAAATCTAACAGTTTATGGCCACATTAAGTAGTTGAAATGGCACAATGATTTCAAAAACATTCCACCAAATGGCCAGAGACAAATACAGCAGAACCCTGAATTAACAATGTTATAGTTACCATTCACAAGATTCAATTGGCAGTCAGCTCCATACTATGCCCTCTTATGCCTCTGGGACACGTAACATTTAGATAACATTGAGATGATATTGTCATATTTTAGACCACCATTTTCCACTTTATTGGAGACTCCTTAAGACATAGTTTGTTTTGGGACACTTCATCATACAAATATATATGGCTGTCTGCAGTGTGGTACATGTGTATGTCTAGCCAGGCATAATATATGAAATTTACCTTTTTACCTAATAGTGTCTTTCCAATTTTGTACCTATATCTACATATTTAGACCATATTGGACCACGCTATCTTGGTGCTTAACCCGATGGGGCCCATCCACTTATATGAGGAGGGTAAGCATGGTTGTATTTGATGTTTTTCTGTTTTTCTACTTCTCCACCTTTCCAGATATGCACACCACGAAGGGGAGATATCACTTGTGTGTTAATTATTTTTACGAATTTTCACACTGCACATCACTGACTGTTTTGGGCTTTTTTCAACCTGTTTTCCATCTTTATATTCTAGGTTCCAGCATAATGTGGTATTCCCTACTATAGGCTACAGATAACTTTAGGATTAGGTAGGTTTATTGGTCCTGAAGAATCGCACTAGATCTTGTAGACTAAAAAGCGAGAAACATGTTGACCTTCATTTAGTAGCAGTGCAGGGGATACTGTACGTGCATTCACTACACTCCAAGTTGAGAGGGTTAGTGATAGTTATTAACACATTCCTTTTTTTGGGGAGACTAGACCTTACCTTGTTCTCTCCCCTCACTTTTGTTTGTTTTGTCATGACAGAGGTTAGAGATCCTAATAAATTATGTTTTACCTCTAGTCATTTTTAACAGCACACTTTTCCTTTTTTGCATACCAATCCTACACCATAATATACACTGACCGGCAACTATTTACTGTCAAAAGATCTCCAGCAAAGACCCCCTTGTGGAGGCCGTCCGGCATTGCAGTGCTGGCCTGACGAGGAGCATAGCCCAATGGTGAAGCATGTCACCAATTGGTGAGTGAAGGCTCTTGTTCCGAATTATTTGTATTTTCAGGGACCTTCTTCACCCTTTTTCCCTTTGAGATATAGGGATCCATTTTCCCCCTTTTTTCTAGTGGAACTGTGTATACTTTTCTGATTTGCAGCTCTCAGTGTGCCCCATTTGCATGCCTGTCCTTGATGTCATCCCCAAAATCACTTCTTAGCACCTAAACTTTCCAAACCTGGGCCTCAATAGGTACACGTGAAGCAAGGCTTCTACTAGATTGCCCGAATCCTATGTCTACCAGGTGCAATGGACTGCAATCGACTGCACACACTTGGCTTTGGTCCCATATATAACAACTGCTCACCACTACTATCATTGCAAGCACATCCACTCCATCAAAATTCAGGCCATGTGCATTGACTGATACAGCTTCATCAATGTCATGGCCAGCTACTATGGAGTACATGGAATTCGTAAACCTTCCAGACCGTCTCTATCAATCACTGGATTGAAAGTGGAATGTATGAAAACTCACTACAGTCTAGTAAGTGGACATGGAATGTAAATCAACAACAACAAATACATTACTTGGGCTGATTCTGTAAGTGACATAATGAATGTGCCAAGAGAAATCAGGAGCTACATAGCTCGTCATACATAAAGCATTGTATAATATAACCTCTGTAAAGCTTGGACCCAGCAGGGACATAATCACTGTTCAGAAAGCGATGCAAAGTTCTACGACCACAAATTTCAAAACACATAAAAATCATGACACATGAAATCCCCTACTGTGTTGATGCAAACACACAACAATGTAAGAGTAACTTGGAATTGACACAATAAAAAACACTGGGAGCAGGTACAATGCATCACCTTAGTGGACAAAAACATGTCTAGAGACATATCAGCCTCTCATCTATTTACATGTGAATATAGTATATGTGCAAATGTGAGATTAGTGGTGTCACACTCAGATGTACACACAAACAATGTGATTCTCAGAAATAGAAAAAGAAGGTGGGACAAGAAAGTGATGGGCTGAAAAACTTTCATAAATCTAGAGTGGTCTCTCGAAACAACCACAGCAGAAATTAAAAAAAGTATATGTTTATTACTGTGTGCACATATGTACATTTCAAATTACATATTTGACATATCAAGAACACAACTAGAAATAGCTGGTACATACTTCAAAAAGGGTACCTGCTGCATGTGCGGCTTGGTGTGTATCCAATCCACCAAAATCTAAATAAGCTCGTTTACTACAATTGATTTCCATCACAAACATTTTTTTTAAAACATGGGGATTCTTGAAACCATGATCATTAGTTGCTGTACAGTGTACAATTTAGTAGAATCTGTAACATCATTTACCATAGAATCCATGCTATGAGGCATCATATTAAACATAGCAGATATCAAGATTGTTGGAGAGGCAGCAACATTTTAGCGTCATGCAGTCTGCTACTGTGACATTCTTTGAGCACTCTGGACGCAGATACTGATCAAGTTCGAAGGAATGTTAATTGTTCCGATTTGGTGGGTGGGTCACTTGAGATGCGATGGGGGGCTGAATAATGCACAAAATATCCATCTTGCACTTACACAGTATACCGTGCATAAAAGGGAAATCATTTCTCTTATATAACTAAGTAGATACACAAGACTACAAAAGTCGATCACAAAGGAAAGAGTGATAACACCCCAGGTGATAGCAAAGACCATAGTTCACAGTCCACAAGAAAAAGCAATTACATAGGACCATGATCATCATGCAGTAAATCAGCTCTACAACTATCACGAACGTGGACATCAAATATCAAACATGAGTATTAAAAGTGTCAGATAACGTGTTCATACGTTGAGGGATACTTTTTTCAGTAAATTGTTCAAGTCAAAGCTGAAGATGGCTCAACCATCTCACAATGATGTCAAGATGTTCTTGTTCCATGACGGTTGGGTTGATATTTTGAATATGTCACATCTAGCACCTGTTCAATGTATGATACACACACGGGCCATTCATACTATACTGCCTGTGTGCAAATAATTTCAGCATATGTAGAATATATCAAATGAGTGTTGATGTGCAACATAACTAACTTGCAATTCCTTTTTCACCATAGGTGACCAGAGCTATGCACTCATGCCCCATGTGGTAACCACACAAGTCCAGCAAAGGTACCATACAATGCAGCATATTACAGAAACCGATCCACATTAGAAAGGACATTTGGGATCCCTAATTAAAGGTCCTGTGTCCTGGGTTTCTCAGTTGGAAGGGATCTGTGAATTTAAAAGGAGGTCTATAAAATGATTGATACTCATCATTGCAGCGAGAGGGGCAATACCTTTTGATGAAGGGGCAGCAACAGACATTGAGGATGATTCTTCACAGTTGTCCTTCCATGTGGACTCTCACATAGGAAGGACAAAGAAATAGGACTGAAAATGTGAACAAGTTATTTACACAAGAATTCAGTTTTTACGTGTACATGTCAAATTGGCACATTTCAAAATGAATTTACCAGTCACCGAAATAATACATCCTCTAAAATCAATTGTCATTTACAAGCCTGTTTTGCCGCAGTCCTATTGTATGGCGGGCTTAATTTGAATTAATGTTGTGTACAAACACCTGCATCCATGACGTTTTTGAAATTCATACCGATAAGCAAACTTGTAGCCCCAGGGAGATACTGCCTGCCTCAAACGCCTCAGTATTACAAATGTATGATACTCAAAAAGCCACATCCTTACTTGCTAAGGAAAGAGAAAGCATATCATATCCTTCATACTTTTTTCTCATCTATAACGCTGGAAGACAGGATAAAACACATTGATATAAATGTTTACTTAGATGTGGTGAGGGGCTATAGAATGCCAGCATTACATGTAGGAATCACAATGTTGTGTACCTATTATCTGAGCTCTAGCATCATTAACATTTTAGAAAGAAGCGATATGACTCAAACTCAAATATCGGCCAACACAACTTACATGTGGCATTCATAGATATACTATATGGCAGTGTTCTTTCCTGACTGACCGCAATCGATAAGTTCACTCATGTGCCTAGTGGCACATTCAAGGTAGTTTGGGAAAGAAACACTTTCAGTAAGACATAATGACATGTTTCTCTGATATATCATTAATGTGACTCATTGCACATATAGTTATAGAAAGCAAATAGAAAATACAGTGAGTAGTATGGGCTCGTGGATGCACAGAAACATCAAAACTAAGTGATATAATTAATTAATGAACTACATAATTAGTAACTTTCCCTGGATGTAGGTGAGATAGACATTACCACTTTGGGCCTTCCCTTTAAATACATGACTTTTAATGTGTACTGTAACGGAATAGCAGCAAACTATGTACACTGCCCATTGAAAGTAGAACAAATCATCAGATGAAAAACAACTGCAGGTATTAGGGTATGAATAGTAGACCATACATGCACTTGCACTCAAACTATGAACACACAAACAAAATACATTAGTGGGAACAGTTGCACAGTTTTTGAAATGGTATTCCAGACTATTCAAGCAGCCTGGGATGCTCATTTACTCTATCAACTATACATCAGGTGGCCTGATAGAAGCACACATTACGGCACTTGATTCCAGCAGAGATGACAGCTTCTGGGAAGAGAAGAGGAAGTGCGTAGGTGGAGAACATGGTGCACATTAGGAATGCGAGCACAGGAATGGGCCTAACTGGGTTATCGAATCAGCTTTCTTGGTTAGTTTGGGAGGGACATTCTTTGTTTCCTGGAGTCACTCCTACTCTGCTTATGACAGCCTCTTAATCAAGTACATGTCTGACACTCTTACTGACTCTACTTGGGTTGGTACCCATCAAAACAGCCTCATTCTTGGCTGCTTTGATAGATTTGTGTCAGAGCTGACCCTCTCTGCAGGGTCACCCCAAGCATTTTGCCTTCACCTGTCCTGCTATCCAGTGCTAAGATGCTTGTGCTCTCTTCCTACCTAAACCATGGTTAAATTGCCTTAGACCCAATTGTCGCATTTCATTTTACTTATGAGCCCCTAGTTAAGTGGTACAGTATATACCTAAATGCTACTAGTGGGCCTGGAGCACTTGTACCACCCACTAGCTAGTCTTTTATCAAATGTCTTTTAGGCCTGCCATTACAGCCGTGGTGTAGTTTTATACCGACTGGCAAGCCTTCTGCCAGTCCTGAAATTTCATTTTTAATACATATAAATCTCCCCTATTGTACTCAACAGCCTATAGGGCAGGGTAGAGAGTATTTAGAAAGCTGGACATAGAGGTTTAAGTTTGACCTTTCCTGGTAGTAAAAAACTCTTTAATTTGTTTTTATTTACTGTAAGGCCTACCTCTCCCCTGGATAACATTGGGTTGCCATATTTTACATTTAAGAAGTGAAAAGCTTTAAATGGGAACAGATAGAAATATCATGCTTGGTCACAAAAGAATTGTAATTTAAAACCCTCTTTAATAGTAAGATAGAATTTTGAGTAATAATTCTGAAAATGCCACTTTTGGAAAGTTGTCGTTTTTTTGTCCTAGTCATTTGGTGCCTGCAGCCTGCAGCCTGTGTGCTGGATCGCATTACTGTGATTAGAGTGACAGCTGGCCTCTATGTATTCCTCCTAGACACTTGGACAAAGGGGTACTGGTTGTTGGCAGATGTGTGGGGATGAGTTGTTCCCTATCCCCCTAACACCTCAAAGGACCTGGCTCAGCACACTCACGAAGAACTTTACACTAGCCTTTTGTCACCTCTGACCCTTTAGGCCCTGGGCAGGGAGGAAGAAAATTTCAGAACCATCTGTGGGGGAAAAACGCCAAACGTTTCTCCAGCTTAAAAGCTGGCACCAGGTGTACAAATAGGACCCTGCGACCCACTCTCAATTCCTTCCTGGAGCTGCAGAGGACACTCAGAAGATCTGTCCTGATCCTCAGAGGACTGCCCTGCTGCTTGAGGCCTACTTTGTACTTCAGAGGACTGTTCTGCTGCTAGAAGCTTAGCTTGAACCCTCAGAGGTATGACCTGCTGCTAAAGGGCTGTGATGCTGCTTGATCTCAGTAGAGGACTACTAGAGTGACTCCAAAGGCTAGTTGGTTGGTCTCCTGTTCTCAACTATAGGGACACAAAAAGCTCTAACAACTTGAACCCTGCACCTGGACCCTGCCTGAAGTGAGTCCAGACATCCAAGTAGCTTCCACCTTTCCCTGGGATCTTGGAAGTGGTGCAAGAAGTGCCCAAGCAGCCTAAAATAAAAAATTGAGGCTTGAAAAATGTTCAGCATGGAAGTGTTTTGAGAGCTTAGAAAAAACCACGACCTGCTGCTCGGCGAACCACCCAAGGTGCATCACCAGTCAGCCTGACTTCGTGGTACCTCCCGCTATATTTTTTTCTGCAGCAGCAAATCCTGTTCAGTGGCTTTTGCAGGAAGGGTATCTGGTCTCATGGAGCCCTTGTTGGCTACAGCCTGCAGCCTTGTCCCACTGGAGATTTTCAACTTGCAAAAAAGACACTAAATCCATATGTAGACTTCTTCACCTCAACTTTGTCTGGCGACTTCTCTACAACAATGACTCCTCCTTGCACATCACTGCTTACCTTGCCTCACTGAATGTCACCTTCTCAAACAGAACTTTATCTTCTCAGACATTTTTCTTTAAAATGTCATTGAAGTTCAAAGGCATGTGGAGACTAGGCCCAGTCCACCTTGTGTATCCGACCATATTCCATCGCAGTGGACTATAACTTTCGACTTTGCTCCAGTCTTGCGCAACTAGATGTTGGTGCTTTGATCTTTTCTGCTCTAGTTTTTACTAAAAACTTTAAACATTCATAACTCCAGTTTTGTTGATTAGATTTTTGTTCATTTGGTGTCAAATAATGTATTAAATGTTGCTCTATGTTTTGGTGTGGTATTGTTCCTGTGTGGTGTGTTCACTTTATTACTATTGAAGTGCTGCATAAATACCTTACACATTCCCTCTAAGTGAAGTATGAATGCTTTTGTGCCAAGCTATCAGAGAGTTAAGCACAAATTCATTTAGTGACTTTTTCAGGTTCACCTTAATAGAAATTGTGGTTGTTGTTTTAGGAAGGCTCAAAGCCCCCTCAAACAAAAACCCAATTTCCTAAAATGGGTGACTATAAAGAGAGTCAAAGGGCTAATGTGTAACAAGGTTTAGGCAATTACACCATCAATAACGTTCAAATGTACACAGAGTGAGGTCATGATAAAATACATCTCCTCTTTTGAGCGTTATATTACTTGCAATTCTGTAAGCAAATATGAACCTCTTTTCATGACAAGGATTTTAAGTTTTTACAGTCACAATTAGCAGTAAACATTTATGAACAGAATGTCTATTACAATTTCAAGATCATAGCAATAAAGTATCTATAATCTGATCAGTGTAGTGTTGAATGGTGGATAACTATAGGTGAGTACAGTTCAGTAGAAGCTGGGCTGCACAGTTGCCATTTGCTATTTGATAGACTGTGGGCCAACATGTCAGAAGTTCTGGAGCTGTGTATACAATAACATCAAAATAACTACATTTTTAGATTTCAGGTTCCCAAGCACGCACATCCAAGGTGGTCATTTTTAAAATAATCTTGTTATGCTTGAAGAAATAATGAACACAAAATATATTCAAAGATGTATGTCCTGCATGCAAGTGAATGCAGTCATCTGGGAATGGTACTCAAAACAATGGGTTCCCGAGGGATCGAGCTGGTGCTATTGATGTGGGGACTGTTTTTAAATAAAAGAATGGGTTGCATAGAAGGAAGTGGAGATGGGGTGGAACTGGAGAAGGAGGTCACATGGAGGGATACAAATGGAGAATAAACTGTCCCTAAGATGCATTACAAAATAATGTTTGATGTTAACAGTACTACAGCTGACTCTCAAAATGTGGATACATAATTAAATGGTAGAAAGAAGAACACATAAACTGCCAGAGTACCTTACATAGACATTAGTGCATCAGTGTTTGTGATCACATTGATAGCATATTTGTGCCTCCCATTTTCCAGACCCTGGTCTTGTAAGAATCTAAATTGTTTCTTGAGAGACATGACAGCAACCTCAGTACTGTGAAAGGCATAGAGTCCAGCTTGGTACGTTTCAAGAAGAATATTCTCACTAATAAATATAGAACCTGAAAATCCACTTTACTTTCTGCTACTTTCACCAAAAAGACAAAACTGAACTAGGATGGGAATTTCCAGGAAAAGTGAGATCTGCAAAATGTTTTGAGCTGGGTGACTATCTGCGCCTTTTCAAAAGTGTTAAGGACAAGGGTTCTGTCAACATAAAGAATGATAAGCTTTCACAATGCAGTAGTGAGACCATTAGCTTGCAGATGTAAGTTACAGAAAGGATAGGGACCAATATGTGGTCAGTAAGTTGTCTGCTTAATATTCGGCGGTATTCAGGAGCAGGAATTCAGTCACAAGGAGGTGGTTACCCAGGGGCAGCTGATTCCTTTTCAAAGTGGTAGGCTGGTTAGGTGGGCAACCAGGAATGCCCTGAGGGCACCCCCCACGGTTTATAACGGGCCACAATTAAGAGCTCTGGAGCTGAGGCTGAATGCAGTGCGAGTTTCTCACACTGCCTGGCAGTGTTTAGAAATAATTAAAAACAGTATGATAAATCGAAAAGTAAAAATGTACTTACCTCTCCTGTCTCCCAGTTCAGCAGCAAAAGGTCTCCGAGCCAACTCCCTTAACCAACCCAGACGCTGCTCTCATGAGGTTAACCAGCATGAGAGAAGCACCAGATTTGGTTAGAACGAGCTGGCCAAGTGCTCATACAGGCATTGGAGGCCTGTGTCTGTTCTCCACTCAGCTGCCTAAGACTGCTCGGGTGGGAGACGTTTAAAATGCGATGTTAAGCTAGCCATCACAAGACAGCTGGGCAAAGTGACATGCACACTTTAAACTTTAAGTGAGCACCACTCCTCCTCCCCTGCTGCCAGTCTGCGTTGATGGCCCCACCACAACACTTGACTTGGGCTGGCTGGCTGCAATGAAGAAAAAAAACAGTAATTAAATAATTTTATTACCGTTTTATCTTTCACCGCTGTTGGTTAAATCAGTGTGAACTGTAAAACAAGGATCAACTGCATCCGCCGATTCATTGGAAGTAAAAGTATTTTGGATGTTCTGGATTTTGGAATTTAGGAGTGAAGTAAATGATTTACAAAGTTCAATTGACAGGCAAAAGTTGCTAGAATTCTTTAAGAATTAAATAAACTTCCTTAGTAGAATTATCAGCTGCAGCTACAGGGGGCAACAAGAGCCGATCTGATTTTTTTGTCATATGTTTAAGGCCACAGTGTAACTATGCTTTGCTTGCATGTAGTATTTCGGAGCACCATGTTCTTTCAAGAGACATATGCTCAAGCCTACATCTAAAAAGATAGGCAGAAAAATTACTAGGATTCATTTTAGAAAATCTTCCCTTAGGATGTCTTAGAAATTGAAATAGAGGTTTGAAAAATATTGATAGAAAATAAACAAGCTATATTGTTCAATCAGCTGACTTGGTTACAAATATGCTGCTCAGTAAAATCATAGGCATCTGACCGGAAACTATGCAGGAGATGTCTTCCAAGTTATCGCCATTATAGACACAAGGTTGCTGTTTTATATGTGGTGGTGCCCACTGCATGAAAAGTGGTACTTTCTGCCCCAGCTTCTCATATCATCTTGGATAACCTGGCAATGGCAGCCTGGAGTCCTGCAGTGTTCACACATATTGGCCATGGAACCTTCCAATAGCTACATCCACTTGTCAACTCTAGCTGGTGTATTTTTAGCCATGTAGGAATGGGACCCCTGATCATGTCCTTGACAATACCTTACTGACTCTCTATTCTTCTGTGTTTTCCCATATAAATGTGCCTCGCCCCCCCAAACTCTTAACAGAAAGATATGATAATGTTTTTCCAATATTGTCCATCTTCTGCAAGTGAAAATCTATGTTACTCTTTGGAGGAAACTGGGAGAATTGCAGAACTGGGAGGAAATACTGTACCTGGATTAAAGGCAATTATATGACTCCAAAGAAATATTTTTGGATATACAAAGCAAACAATTACAGTATTACCAGCTAAGCCACTAGATGTGACATGATACCACTTAGAAGGTAGGTCTTTAAAAATTCTCTAATAATTGGACTACTAAATTAAACTAGATATATATGATCACTGGGGATACATGCCTTCATTGGAGTACTTGGTACTGATTATGTTATTATGCAGCTGGATTTGAGTGCTGCATTTAATTAAACTATGGATATGTGATTGCCGGGGGCACATGCCCCCAATTGAGTACTACGTTCTGATACCACTATATGACTGGATTTGGGTGTTGTTTATTTGATTGCTAATGTAATTTTAGATGTTTTGAGTCAGTAAGATAGCTCTATTATGAAGTACCATCACCCGTACAAAATATTTCAAGTGAAAGTGTAATTGAATTAGGAGTCCCCAAACTGTAATGTTAAGGTAGCATGTGGAGAACATATGGTGGAGTTAAAAATTGAAATGTATTGATGTCATGTATCAAGATATTGCTGCTACAGCATTGATTACTCTGTTTTATGGGGTTGCCAACTTGTTCAAACTTTTCATTTGTATGCATTTATCATAATCGTATGGTTAGATGTTGAATAAGAGACTATTGGAACAATCAGATATGTGATCTTTGGAGTTACATGATATAACTGAAACTGACACTAATTCATTGATATGATTGGAAAGAGAATGTGGAGGTTACCATATGTATACCTAATTGGAATGCATTTGTTGGAAATTACTTTTAGAGTAAGGTCCTGCCAAAAGACAAAAAGTTCTGGAAATGGAATATAAGAAGACATGGTATTAAGCAATGTGAAATTTGGCATGAAATAATGAGTAAATTTAATTGTGTATTAATTTAACAGATGATTCAACCTAAGACTTTGGGGAATTGTTTTATCCAGATATAAAGGATCACTGTATAGCATGTAAGTGTTATTAAATATTCTTTTCAGGGACTTTATTAGATAATAGGTGAGGGACTCTGTATCCTAAGTAAATATCAATAGAGGGAATAATGTACAAATTTCAATTTTTTTATGTATTAGGTTGGATAACTTAGTACCATGAGGACACTATGTTATAGGTGTCTGTGATAGATTTTTGAATTGGCAAATGCTTGGGAAATCAGGGTATATGTATATAGAGATTGAGGTTTTATTATCTGAATATTATTATTATGGATCACTTTTCAGAATGGGAATGGTGATTAGTTTTTATGTATGTTTTAAAGGGCCTGATGAATTTCCTAGGGAGGACCAAAAAGTGCTGGCTTGGTCCACTTGAAATGGAATATGAATAAAAGAGAACTCTGAACAGTACTGAACTATTGGATGAGAACCATTTTTGATTGACTAGCGTCTTCAATGCTGTGGAATGAGAGTAGCTCAACATAGAGCTTTAAATTAGATCAACAAGTGATCTATAATAGTGATATGCTCTCTTTATGGTTTTCATTTTGACTTTTGGTTGCAGGTAGTCACAACTTGAAGATTGTACACTATAATTTTATATTAGACATTGACCCAATCATGACTGCCTCTTGATGTCTGTCACTTGATCCTTATTAAACGGATGCAGGCCAATCCCCAAACACAGGCTTATTCTTGGGCAAATATGTATACCCGAAATTGTCCCAGGGTGCCTGAAGATGCACAGTCGCAAATGTGATTTGGGAATACTGAGGCTGTGCAACATTCAAACCACAATTTGGTCTGTGGCTCTTGTAAAATCTGTTTGTGAACCAGTCCCTTTTACCAGTGTATATAGGCTTGTTCAGTAGCATTAGTTATCTGCTTGTGGACTGCTTGAAGTAGTATGGGAATGCGTTTTTTTCATAATGATAAACTCATCATAGGTTAATGGCTAGTGAGTTATTATGCAGATATTGTGTACATTTCAAATATATAAAAAGAACACAAATTCACCCTATTTTGCAATCTCCTAATCATGAAAGTTCTAGCACAACAAAATTTGCCTACAACTGTGAGGTTCAACATATAACATATCACAACATATATAACATATGACATATGTATCATACAACATATGACTGTTGGCCCTGTTTCCTTCTGTGAATATGTGCGGGGAAACATTTCGACCCTAGACTGGCAAATATTTCCACATTTTTCAGGATTCACAAAATCCCAAAGACTATGGGGCATATTTATACTCCGTTTGCGCCGGAATTGTTTATTTTTTTTGACGCAATTTCGACGCAAAACGAACTCCATATTTATACTTTGGCATTAGACGCGTCTAGCGCCAAAGTCCATGGAGTTAGCGTCATTTTTTAGCGTGGACACCTACTTTGCGTTAATTATATGCAAGGTAGGCGTTCCCGTCTAAAAAATCGACTCCGAGGCATGTGCGTCGGATTTATACTCCCGGGAAAAAATCACGACCGGGAGTGGGCGGGCCAAAAAAAATGACATACGGCCGCTTTTGCGCCGTTTTGTAGCACCTGCAAAAGGAAGGCGTTAAGGGACCTGTGGGCTCTGAAGGAGCCCAGAGGTGCCCTCCCATGCCCCCAGGGACACCCCATGTCACCCTTGACCACCCCAGGAGGACACCCAAGGCTGGAGGGATCCATCCCTGGGACATTTAGGTAAGTTCAGGTAAGTGTTTTTTTTATTATTTTTTTGTGGCATAGGGGGGCCTGATTTGTGCCCCCCTACATGCCACTATACCCAATGACCATGCCCAGGGGACAGAAGTCCCCTGGGCATGGCCATTGGGCAAGGGGGCATGACTCCTGTCTTTGCTAAGACAGGAGTCATTTCTATGGGGGTTAGGAGTGAAAAAAAATGGCGCAAATCGGGTTGAGGCGAAAAAATTGCCTCAACCTGACTTGCCCCATTTCTTGACGCCCAAGCCCCATATCCCCCTACGCCGGCGCTGCCTGGTGTACGTCGTTTTTTTTAACGCACACCAGACAGCGCTGGCGGCTAACGCCGGCTAACGTCATTCAATAAATACGGCACCCGCATGGCGCTTCAGAATGGCGTTAGCCGGCGCTAATTTTTTTGACGCAAAACTGCGTTGCCGCAGTTTTGCGTCAAAAAGTATAAATATGGGCCTATGGATTTTAAAACAAATCCTAATTTTGTTCATATTTTAAGAAATAGTCCATAACACTCAACTTCTTTACATCAGTATCTTACGAGAATAGTTTTAATTTTATGGAACACTATCGCTTAATACTGACACGTGCAGGAGCAGAGATTTTACTGATAAAATTCATAATTAAATATGTACTGATCTTGATTAACTAATGTGTGATTTTCTAATAAATACTAACAAAATGGGTTAATTTTGGAAATGGCCACCATAATCCATTTTGTTTTCTACTTAGGCCAACTTTAGATTGTAATGGAATTGTTTTTCATTATTCAATGCTTACTCAAAAAGAGTGTGTTTAATAGTTTATAGAATTGTAACTAGCTAACCCTAGTGGAATTTTATGTTATACTTTACAAGGTAAGATTTATTAGGTCATTGCTAGAATTTGACTGACTTATTGTTTAGAAGAATGTTACTAATGTGATTTTTCCCCTCGAGGGTGGAAGTAGATGCAACAGTGTTAGAATTTTTTTCCTAAGCATGAAATTTTGTCGTGAGGGAACAATGGATCCACAGATGAGACGGAAGAGAAAAAGACATCGTTATGAATTGTGTTTAGTTAATAATTTCTTCAATAAGATGTTAGCAAATCAAAACTTTGTGTACTATGAATGTGTAACTTTTAGTTAAATAACAGCAGTTTTATTGGTTGAATGTATAACACCCATATCCTGACCAGTCATGGGCTTTGAGGAAATTAATGTAATGCTTTGTCACTCATTCTTAGGGTTCAGATTTTGTCAGGCTTGCGGACTTGGGGGATTTATAGATTTTCCTTAATGTGATCTTTCCTACTGATGGTGTCCCTGCTGGAGAGATTCCTGTTGTTATCCATTGATCTTATGGGTATTGTATAGAGTTCAAATGTGTCTTTTGTTTTACAGGTATCAGCTGCAACTCGTTAACTAGTTGCTACATAATAATAATAATAATAAGAATATTATTTTTGATATAACTCGAGTTAGTATGTTTTCCAAATTTGTGTTTCTAAGACTTTTACATGAAGCCCAACATGTTAATGCTAGTTAGTGGGAAGAGAGGGAGTCTGTCTTCACATGCTCATGATTTGTGTAGACGTTCTTTGATCTATTGCTTTAATGTATATCATCTCATTGGCACGGATGTTGGTGCTATTAAGTTCTGTCATAACTCTTGAGTTAATTTGTTTACTTGCTTTGATTAAACTCAGATATATATAAGGTGTTTTAACCAGCCATTGATGATTCTTTATATGTATCATTTATGTTTGAGAATTATTATCTTGACTTTAGCATTGTTAATATGGGGAAATACATTTATAAATCTTCTTAATAAACTGGTGTGGACATTGCAGTATAATCAGATTGTCAATTTCTTGTTTATTATTTTTTATTTGTGATGTTTACAACGTATGCAATTGACATCCTCTCAAATCTATGTTGTGTTGGTCCATCGGCCTGAGGCGCGAAATCCACTATTTGGTCTGAGAAAATAGCTAGGATTTCTCCATGCTGAAGAACACCTTTTCCGGCAGATTTCAGGATTATCCGTGAGCTCTTCCTCCCAGGTTCATATGCATTTTTTAAAGCACATTTTCATGTTAACCTTACCAGTGGCTTGTGATATGAACCTTTCAGGCATTTGAAGAAGCTGGCACTGATAAAAATGTAACTTATTGAGAATGTTATCATGTCATCGTGTGAATTCCCTCGGTGACCTCAAATACCACACGTGAACCGTGCACCCCTTCCCATCACATCCGTTCATATAATAACTGTGTCCCAGGGATGCCTTTGAGTAGTTTCACTCTTTTCTGTCATAATGGGGACTTTTATGTCTTAATTGTATTTGTATGAGTGCATTGCAAGTGTCAGGTTTTGGACTGTTTCTACCTCAAGGTTTAATATTTATTAAAAATGTACTTGGTTCAGGGACTCTGCATTCATTGATTCATTCATTCCTATGCACAACTTCCCTTCTTATCCGGATGTAAGGAACCCCAGTAAGAATAGGCACATTGTCACTTTTCTGATGGTGGTGGTTTTAATGACTGCCAGTTGTCTAAATTGAATTCAGCCTAAAATTGAGGTCATCCTGTTAGGACCGATCATATGCTAAACTCTGTACACTGATAGTGACATGGAAAGCTAACTAGCAGAAACTACTGGTTCAGGGTGCCTTATTTCAAGAGATGCCTTTTTAGCTAAGTTGCTGACTTTGATACCTGTAAGGATGGGTTCTGAATCCTAATGTAAATGTTTATTACATATCATGAGTTTAGGAAATATCTCCTTCCCTGCAGATTCCTTACTTTGTGAATCTTCTAATGCAGCAGACTGGATTTGAAAACTTGCAGAAGCTCCTATGCACCAGCAATTGGTGCTATTGACCTCCGATGTGACTTTATACTACACCCCAACGTGACAGCATGGAACCACATATGGGGGATACCTTTGCATGCTAATGTACCTTCCTTCCTTTCTGCACACTTCTACGTGGTTCTGTAGTTCCGTTCTTACTGATTCAGTTCAAAATAATTTAGCTGGAAGCAGATGTAAATCACAGATCTGCACAGCATCTACCTGTGGTGAATCGGATGCAAATGTTATTCCATGCCCTGTGACAAATGCTCCTTTATTCACCCCAATCAGGGAGCATAAAGTCAAATTTAGTGTTACTAAAGGCATAAAACAGGGTTGTTCTGGATTCATATGTCAAGACTATTGCCTGTTCTGGGTGCCTTCAGGTAAGTCAAAGGAGAAGCTGAGGTAGAATTAAAAAAAGAAACAAAAAAAACATAGTTTTGAAAAATGGCCCTCTCTAAAGGGTCACCTCAAATGTTTTGCCTTCCTCCTCTTTTTCTGACCTCGTTTTTATTGGCTTTAGGACTCTGGGCACTTTACCCCAGCTAACCAGTGCTAAAATGCATGTGTTCTCTCCCTAAAACATAGTAACATTGGTTCATACCATTTGGCATATTTATTCTACTTATAAGTCCCTAGTAAAGTGTGGTATACGTGCCCAGGGCTTGTAAATTCAATGCTACCAGTGGGCCTGCAGCACTGATTGTGCCAAACACATAAGTAGTCACTTAACCATGTATCAGTCCTGCCATTGCAAGACTTGTGCTGGAAAGTGGGTTATTGGTAATGACAGGGATGTACCTACACTTAGCAATAGACCACAATACCCCAGTGGGCCCAGTCAAGGTCTCAATAAATTAATTCTTGCTCAACCCTTGGTAGCTTGGCCTATGACCACTTAGGCTTAACTTAGGAGAAATGTGTATAAAGAATTTAATATGAACAAAACAGTACAAAAGTGAAACACAACACACAATAAAAATCAAACATCAATTTCTAGAAATGGAAAATATATTGTTCTTATAAATGACACCAAAATGGCAATAATCAAATGTAGGGAACCAGAGATATGATTTTTTGAAGAATAAAAGTAAAACTAGCGCTCCAAAACAAACAGCGCTCAAAGGTGTACAAAAGGTCGCACTGGACAGGGACAAAGACCAGAGTTCAGGCCACCCACAATGCAATACTGTTACTCTTACTTTCAGAAGAGTTTCTTTCTTGATTCAGGAAAGTGGTCCACAGCACCAGCCAAAGGATCAGAGGCTCTGGTTTGCATCTTGGGATCTGGGACCACAACTCCCACAGTGCACCTCTTCAATGTATGGAGCTTTTTAAAACAGTTGCTCAAAATTTTTCCAAACTTCTGGATCTTCTTCCAGAGGTCCTTTTAGGGTCCTTGGTGTGTCCGCAAACGTGATCCAAAGTTTCAGAAGCTCTCAGATGCTCCTTGGGAGTTCGGACTACAATTTCCAGGATGCACCTGGTCAGAGACGTCAATAAGCCACTGTATACTAGTCAGCTGGGCTCCTCTTGCAGGACTTGATGCAGGGGACTCTGGTCAGCTCCTTTGTACCTGCAGCTTACAGGGAGTCCACTCCTGGAGTGGCAGAGGCAAGGCAAAGTCCTTTTCTTGGTGAAGCCTAAAGTGTGCAGCTGGTGCAGTCCTTGTGGGTGCAGTCCTTGAGGTCCATACCGGGAGTTCAGCAGGGCAGTCCTTCTTCTCCGGTACCTTCTTCCAGTAGGGATCTGAATTGCTGGGCAACTCTACCATACTTATCCTTGCTCTTAGGTTGGTAAGGAGGGGGTGCCACTGACCAATGGGGTGCCACTCTTTAGGGTGACCAGGTCCAGTGAAGTGTTGCAAAATCAATCCCAAAAAACAACATTCTTTAAAGATCTAACTTAGAGGAAATCTCTACTTGAAGATTACATCTGGCTGAACCCTCCCACTGGGGTGGTTAAGTTTTTCTAACACACCCCTTCCAGCCACTCCCTTAATCTAATTATTGGGGCTCCAATCCGGCAGGGGGAACAGGAAATGGGGGTGATCCGGTTTCTGTCCCAGTTGGCTTTCCTTCCTTTGAAAACCACTTTGGCCATTCTCCCCCATCCTTCTCTGCCATCTGCTGCAGCAGTTTTCCTCCCAGCAGATGCTTCCTTTGTTTCAGCCTAGGCCACTTCACATTTCATTAAGGCAGCTTGTCTCAGGCTGCCAGAGACTGAATAATCAGGAAAGGGCACTACAGGGCTGATTTTGGTGGCTTTCAGAAAGAGTTCTAAAACTATTTCTCTGTAATAGTTATAATAAATCTAACCTTGGCAAGGTGTTGAATTTATTCAAACTTTTAAGTTGATACCAAACTTGGCAGATTTAGCTCTTTTCTAGTGGAAACAAAACTTTATTATTTTGAAATAGAGTGTCCCAATGTTAGCCTATGGAACTAATACACTACAATGGGGGAAAACAACTTTGGCTGTTTTTCTCTCACCAGTGCTTATAAAACATCTTTTATAAAGTCCCTGCTTATATTTGCACTATACCCTACCCCTGTGGCACTTCAGGAAGACCCTAGGGGTGACTTATATGTAATAATCAGGTAGTTTAGGACATTGGAAGTAATTTGAATTCCAAAGTGGAATTTGGGGTTACCTTTAACCTAAAAGCAGGGAGAAAGGCAGGCCTGCCTGAAAATTACACTGGACACCAAAGCAGTGCACCTGTGGGTGCACTAACTAAACTAGGGTTCCTAAACACATACGCACTACCATATACTAGGGACTTATAGGTAGGTTGTGAGAGCCAACTATAACAAGGCCTAATTTGCATATACTGTTTTAAACAATGCACTGGGCTTTGGACTGGTTAGCAGTGCCCACGGCACAGTCAGAGTCAGAAAACATCAGTATCAGGTCAAAATGGGGGCAAAAAGTTTGGCGGCTTTTGCAGTCAACCAAGATTACTCACACTGTCCCTGCCAGACAACATGCCCAGGAAACTCAATCCAGCCCTGGGAGAGTCTTCCTGGTTTGTCAGGTGAGGAAGAGAGTGAAGAAAACTGGCTGTACTATTCAGGGTCTACTCTGCCTCACATCCTCCTGTCAAGGTCACTCCCTCTGGATAGTTGACCCATCCCAACAGTAACTGGACCTATTTTTAACATGAAACCTCACTCTAGGGGTGTTGTTTTCCTCTCCCTCTGCAAGTTTGGGTAGGGACGTGCCTTCTTACTCTAGCCCTAACTTTGCTAGGGCAACACTTAGCTTACCTATAGAGGTTACTCAGCATTTGAGTTACCCCACCATGACCAACAGGGTCAGTGGGCCTACCTTGCTTTTGGCTATGACGTCTGCCTCCTGTTCCAAGTGCAGTGCTGCCATGAAGGCCAGCGCCCAGCAGAGGCTACTGACAGCTGTCAGAATCCAGAACCACATCCTGAGGTCACCAATGACATGTGGGTAAGCTGCTTTAGGGGCAACTGTGGGATCCTGACATCTCTCTTGCTGTTCAGAGGGGGGGGGGTACGACAACTAGTGTCAGATACCCTTACACTACCCTCCCTTCTGTCAGTGCAAGGGTGACATCCTACAGCTGAATGTAGGAGGCTGGCCTGGCTTGTAGTGGGTACCAGAGGTACTTACACCTTGTGCCAGGTCCAGTTATCCCTTATTAGTGTAGAAGAAGTGTTTCTAGCAGCTTAGGCTGATAGAAGGTAGCTATGACAAAGCAGCTTAGGCTGAACTAGGAGACATGTAAAGCTCCTACTATACCACTGGTGTCATATGCACAGTATCATAAGAAAACACAATACACAGAGTTACTAAAAATAAAGGTACTTTATTTTTATGACAATATGCCAAAAGTATCTCAGTGAGTACCCTCAGTATGAGGATAAGTTATGTACACAAGATATATGTACACAAACAAAAATTATGTAAGTAATAGCAAGAAAAGTAATGTAAACAGTGTAGAATTACAATAGATTGCAAAAGGAGCACATAGGTATAGGGGCAACACAAACCATATACTCCAAAAGTGGAATGCGAACCACGAATGGACCCCAAACCTATGTGAGCTTGTAGAGGGTTGCTGGGACTTTAAGAAAACAGTGAGGGTTAAAAAAATAGCCCACCCTAAGACCCTGAAAAGTAGGTGTAAAGTGCACCTACTACCCCCAGAGAGCACAGAAGTCGTGATAGGGGGATTCTGCTGGAAGAACAAACACCAGCAATGCAACAACAGCGGATTTCTGGACCTGAGTACCAGTAAGACAAGGGGAACAAGTCCAATAGTTGCGACAGTGTCGAGAGTAGGCAGGAGCCCAGGAAATGCCAGCTGAGGGTGCAAGGAAGCTTCCACAATTTGGAAGAAGCTTGGAGTTCTGCAAGAAAGAAGAGGACTAGGAACTTCTCCTTTGGAGGATTGATATCCCACATCGCGATGAAGCTTGCAGAGGTATCCCATGCAGAAAGACCACAAACAAGCCTTGCTAGCTGCAAGGGTTGCGGTAGAGGTTTTTGGCTGCTGCTGTGGCCCAGGAGGGACCAGGATGTCGCCACTTGGAGGAGGAGACAGAGGGGGTACACAGCAACTCAGAGAGCCCTCACAGAAGCAGGCAGCACCCGTAGAAGTACCTGAACAGGCACTTGGAAGGAAAGTGAACCAGAGTCCATGCGAAGTCACAAAAGACAGTCCCACGATGCTGGAGGACAACTCAGAAGGTTGTGCACTGCAGAAAGGAGTGCCGGGGACCCAGGCTTGGGTGTGCATGAAGGAAATCCTGGAAGAGTGCACAGGAGCCGGAGCAGCTGCAAACCATGTGGTACACAGCAATGCAGTCTAGCATAGGGAGGCAAGGACTTACCTCCACCAAACTTGGACTGAAGAGTCACTGGACTGTGGGAGTCACTTGGACAGAGTTGCTGTGTTCCAGGGACCACGCTCGTCAGGATGAGAGGGGACCCAGAGGACCAGTGTTGCAGTCTTTTGGTGCCTGTGCTAGCAGGGGGAAGATTCCGTCGACCCACATGAGATTTCTTCTGAGCTTCTGGTTCAGGGTGAAGGCAGGCTACCCCCAGGAGCATGCACCACCTGGAAACAGTCGAGAAAGCCGGCAGGATTGGGCGCTACAATGTTGCTGGTAGTCTGGCTACTTTGTTGCAGTTTTGCAGGCGTCCTGAGCAGTCAGTGGTTGATCCTGGTAGAAGGTGAAGGGGGAGATGCAGAGGAACTCTGGTGAGTTCTTGCATTCGTTATCTAAAGAATTCCCCAAAGCAGAGACCCTAAATAGCCAGAAAAGGAGGTTTGGCTACCAGGTTAGGAGGATTGGCTACCAAGAGAGGTAAGAGCCTATCAGAAGGAGCCTCTGACGTCACCTGCTGGCACTGGCCACTCAGAGCAGTCCAGTGTGCCCCCAACACCTCTGTTTCCAAGATGGCAGCGGTCTGGGACACACTGGAGGAGCTTTGGGCACCTCCCCTGGGAGGTGCAGGTCAGGGGAGTGGCCACTCCCCTTTCCTTTGTCCAGTTTCATGCCAGAGGAGGGATGGGGGACTCCTGAACCGGTGTAGACTGGCTTATACACAGATGGGCACCATCTGTGCCCATCAAAGCATTTCCAGAGGCTGGGGGAGGCTGCTTCTCCCCAGCCCTTCACACCTATTTCCAAAGGGAGAGGGTGTAACACCCTCTCTCAGAGGAAATCCTTTGTTCTGCCTTCCTGGGCCAGGGCTGTCTAGACCCCAGGAGGGAAGAAACCTGTCTGAGGGGTTGGCAGCAGCTGCAGTGGAGACCCTGAAAAGGCAGTTTGGCAGTACCCAGGTACTGTGCTAGAGACCCGGGGATCATGGAATTGTTCCCCCAATACCAGAATGGTATTGGGTTGACAATTCCATGATCCTAGACATGTTACATGGCCATGTTCGGAGTTACCATTGTGACGCTATACATAGGTAGTGACCTATGTATAGTGCACCCGTGTAATGGTGTCCCCGCACTCACAAAGTCTGGGGAATTTGCCCTGAACGAAGTGGGGGCACCTTGGCTAGTGGCAGGGTGCCCACACACTAAGTAACTTGGCACCCAACCTCCACTAAGTGAATGTTGGACATAGAGGTGACTTATAGGTTACTTAAGTGCAGTGGTAAATGGCTGTGAAATATCGTGGACGTTATTTCACTCAGGCTGCACTGGCAGGCTTGTGTAAGAATTATCTGAGCTCCCTATGGGTGGCAAAAGAGATGCTGCAGCCCATAGGGATCTCCTGGAACCCCAATAACCTGGGTACCTCAGGACCATATACTAGGGAATTATATGGGTGTACCAGTATGCCAATGTGAATTGGTAAATTTAGTCACTAGCCTGCAGTGACAAATTTGGAAAGCAGAGGTGTTGGGGGCACACTGGACTGCACTGAGTGGCCAGTGCCAGCAGGTGATGTCAGAGACCCCCTCTGATAGGCACTTACCTCTCTTGATAGCCAATCCTCCTTTCTGGTAGCCAAACCTCCTTTTCTGGCTATTTAGGGTCTCTCCTCTTGGGAATGCTTCAGATAACGAATGCAAGAGCTCACCAGAGTGCCTCTGCACTTACCTCTTCGACTTCTACCAAGGATTGACCGCTGACTGCTCCAGGACGCCTGCAAAACCGCAACAAAGTAGCAAGACGACTACCATCAACATTGTAGCGCCTAATCCTGCTGGCTTTCTCAACTGTTTCCTGGTGGTGCATGCTCTGGGGGTCACCTGCCTTCACCGTGCACTGGAAGCCAAGAAGAAATCTCACGTGGGTCGACGGAATCTTCCCCCTGCTAACGCAGGCACCAAAAGAATGCATCACTGGTCCTCTGGGTCCCCTCTCATCCTGTCGAGCATGGTCCCTGGAACACAGGAACTCTATCCAAGTGACTCCCACAGTCCAGTGATCCTTCAGTCCAAGTTTGGTGGAGGTAAGTCCTTGCCTCCCCACGCTAGATTGCAAACCTGTGTACTGCGTGATTTGCAGCTGCTCCGGCTCCTGTGCACTCTTCCAGGATTTCCTTCGTGCACAGCCTAGCCTGGGTCCCCAGCACTCCGTCCTGCAGTGCTCAACCCTCTGAGTTGGCCTCTGGCATTGTGGGACCCTCCTTTGTGACTCTGAGCCAGCTCCAGTTCACAAATCTTCTAAGTGCCTGTTCGGGTATTTCTGCGGGTGCTGCCTGCTTCTGTGGGGGCTCTCTGAGTTGCTGAGCGTCCCCTCTGTATCCTCCTCCAAGGGGCAACATCCTGGTCCTTCCTGGTCCCCAGCAGCACCCAAAAACCTCTACCACGACCCTTGTAGCTAGCAAGGCTTGCTTGCGGAATTTCTGCGTGGGAACACTTCTGCAACCTTCATCACGAAGTGGGACATCTTCCATCCAAAAGAGAAGTTCCTAGCCCTCTTCGTTGTTGCAGAATCCTAAGCTTCTTCCATCTGGAGGCAGCTTCCTTGCACCTTCATCCGGGGTTTCCTGGGCTTCTGCCCCCCCGGACACTATCGCGACTCTTGGACTTTGTCCCCTTGCTTTGCAGGTCCTCAGGTCCAGGAATCCACCTTCAGTGCCTTGCTGGTGTTTGTTGTTCTTGCAGAATCCCCCTATCACGACTATTGTGTCCTTTTGGGGTATTAGGTGTACTTTACTCCTACTTTTCAGGGTCTTGGGGTGGGGTATCTTGGACACCCTGACTGTTTTCTTACAGTTCCAGCGACCCTCCAGAAGCTCCCATAGGTCTGGGGTCCATTCGTGATTCGCATTCCACTTTTGGAGCATATAGTTTGTGTTGCCCCTAGACCTATGTTTACCTATTGCAACCTATTGTAATTCAACACTGTTTGCATTACTTTTCTGACTCTTACTTACCTGTTTGTGGTTTGTGTACATATAACTTGTGTATATTACTTACCTTCTTACTGAGGGCAGTCCCTGAGATACTTGTGGCATATTGTCATAAAAATAAAATACCTTTATTTTTAGTAACTCTGTGTATTGTGTTTTCTTATGATATTGTGCATGTGATATAAGTGGTATAGTAGGAATTTTACATGTCTCCTAGTTCAGCCTAAGCTTCTTTGCCATAGCTACCTTCTATCAGCCTAAGCTGCTAGAAACACCTCTATTCTACTAACAAGGGATAACTGGACCTGGCACAGGGTGTAAGTACCTTTGGTACCCACTACAAGCCAGGCCAGCCTCCTACATTGGTGCTGCAGCGGTGGGATAAGTATTGCAACTGCTTTACCACTTTGTCATTTTGTACTTTTCATAAGAGAATCATATACAAAACAGTTCAGTGTATGTACACTTAACACAAAATGTTTACTTTTCTATCCTAAAACTTTTTACAAAGTTCTGAAAAGTTTCTTCAAACTTCTAAAAGTTTTCTAAAAGTTAGAAAAAGTTTTTTTTCTCTGTGTTTTCAAAAGTTCTAAAAAGTTTTTTCTTCTCTCACTGTCCTTAAACCTATACTATCATGTCTGTTGTAGATTCCACTCTCAAAACTGTCAATGCAACTTATGAGAGTTTGTACTATAAAAGTTTGAGGGGTCTCTGCCTGGATAGAGGTTTAAGTATAGGAAAGAACCCTACAAAAGAGTTTCTCTTTAATATGCTTATTGTAGATGACCAGAACCAGTCTGGACCATCAAATGAGAGATTAGAAAAGGGAGAAGATTCCCAGTCTGATTCAGAGGAGTCCCCTGAAGAAGACAAGGGTCTGCTCCCTGACAGGGCACCTAGTGATGCTGGTAGTGAGAAAGGTTCCCATCACAGTAGGGCATCCTTTTTCCCTAGAGGCCAGGTTACCAGGGTCCAGACAGTTAGGGACAGGTCCCCCTCTGTAACTTCCCAGATTTCCTCTGTGTCAAAGCATTCCCACTCCACCCTCCCTGAGGATAATTTGTTAGAAAGGGAACTCCAAAAGTTGAGGGTCGAAGAGACCAGACTGAAACTTAAACAGCAACAGCTGGCCTTAGATAGGGAATCCCTAGACATTGAGAGGGAAAGACAGAGGTTGGGGTTAGCTCCCCATGGTGGCAGCAGCAGTATTCCTGAAAATAATCCTGTTAGAGAGAAAGATTCCAGGAATCTGCACAAGATAGTCCCCCCTTATAAGGAGGGGGATGACATTAATAAGTGGGTTGCTGCACTTGAGAGGGCCTGCATGGTACAGTTGGTCCCTCAAAGGAAGTGGGCTGCTATTCTGTATCTATCTTTCACTGGAAAGGGTAGGGATAGGATCCTTACTGTTAGAGAAAGTGAAGCCAACAACTACACAGTATTGAAAGATGCACTCTTATATGGATTTGGCTTAACCACTGAGCAATACAGGATTAAGTTCAGAGACACCAGAAAAGAGTCTTCTCAAGACTTGACAGATTTTGTGCACTGTTCAGTGAAGGTCTTGGAAGGGTGGTTACATGGCAGTAAGATTTCTGACTATGAAAGCCTGTACAATCTTATTCTGAGAGAGCATATACTGAACAACTGTGTGTCTGACTTGTTGCACCAATACCTAGTGGACTCTGACCTGACCTCTCCCCAAGAATTGGGAAAGAAGGCAAACAAGTGGGTCAGAACAAGGGTGAACAGTAAAGTTCATACAGGGGGTGACAAGGATGGCAAGAAGAAGGATGGTAAGTATTCTGCAAAGGGTGAGGACAAAGGTAAACATTCTGAGTCTTCATCAGGCCCACAAAAATCCTCTGGGGGTGGTGAGTCCAAATACTCTTCCAATAATCAACCTAAAAAGCCTTGGTGTTATTTGTGTAAAGTCAAAGGCCATTGGGCAACTGATTCCAGATGTCCAAAGAAAAACACCAAACCTTCCACCACCACAACCCCTGCTGCAAATTCTAGTGCCCCTAGTAATAGCAGTGGTGGTGGGAAATCTACTACTAATAGCCAATCCAAGGGTGTAGCTGGGCTAACTACTGGCAATGTATGTGGGGTTGGTCTTGTTAGGGAGACCACAGAGACTGTTTTAGTCTCTGATGGTGGCATTGACTTTGCCACCTTGGTTGCTTGTCCCCTTCATATGGATAAGTACAAGCAAGTTCCCCTAATAAATGGTGTTGAGGTCCAGGCCTACAGGGACACAGGAGCCAGTGTAACTATGATGATAGAAAAACTGGTCCACCCTGAACAACACCTACTTGGTCAGCAGTACCAAGTGACAGACGCTCATAACAACACTCTTAGCCATCCCATGGCTGTTGTAAAACCCAACTGGGGGTGGAGGGGGGTTACTGGTCCAAAGAAAGTTGTGGTTGCCTCAGATTTACCTGTAGACTGTGTACTAGGGAATGATCTAGAGACATCAGCTTGGGCAGAAGGGGAGTTGGAGGTCCATGGGCATATTTTTGCTTTAACCAGGGCTCAGGCCAAAAAGCAAAAAGGACAGGGTAACTTGAATAATGGAACAATGGACCAAGTGCTCCCTAAAGCTAGGGGTAGCAAGAGTAAATCCCTACCCACTATCCCTCCCTCTACAGATGATTCCCCTTCTGAGGAAGAGGAATTTCCTCCTTGTGCAGAACCTACTCCAGAAGAGCTGGCAGCAGACACTGCAGAGCTTTTGGGTGGAGGGGGGCCTGCCAGGGAATAGCTGAGTGTGGCACAGCAAACCTGTCCCACATTAGAGGGTCTCAGACAGCAAGCTATCAAACAGCAAAATGGGGATGTCAGTGACAGGTATAGAGTATACTGGGAAAATAACCTCTTGTACACAGAGTCAAGGGACCCAAAACCTGGAGCAGCCAGGAGATTGGTCATTCCCCTGCAGTACAGAGAGTTTCTTCTCACTCTAGCATATGACATTCCATTGGCTGGGCATTTGGGCCGTATGAAAACTTGGGAAAGACTTGTTCCCTTGTTTCACTGGCCTCATATGTCAGAGGACACCAAAGATTTTTGCAAGTCTTGTGTGACCTGCCAAGCCAGTAGCAAGACTGGTGGCACTCCAAAGGCCCCTCTAATTCCACTACCAGTGGTTGGGGTACCCTTTGAAAGGGTAGAGTTTGCCATAGTTGGCCCCCTTGACCCTCCTACTGCTTCAGGCAATAGATTTATCTTGGTGGTAGTGGACCATGCCACAAGATACCCTGAAGCCATACCTTTAAGGACCATTACAGCTCCTGCAGTGGCAAAGGCCCTCCTGGGAATCTTTTCCAGGGTGGGTTTTCCTAAAGAAGTTGTATCAGACAGAGGTAGCAACTTCATGTCTGCATACTTGAAAGCAATGTGGAAGGAGTGTGGCGTTACCTACAAGTTCACCACCCCTTACCATCCACAGACAAATGGACTGGTTGAGAGGTTTAATAAAACTCTCAAAGGAATGATAATGGGACTCCCTGAAAAACTCAGGAGGAGATGGGATGTCCTGCTACCTTGCCTCCTTTTTGCTTACAGGGAGGTACCCCAGAAAGGAGTGGGCTTCAGCCCCTTTGAACTCCTCTTTGGGCACCCTGTAAGAGGTCAACTCACTCTTGTGAAGGAGGGTTGGGAACAACCTTTAAAAGCTCCTAAACAGGACATAGTGGATTATGTACTTGGCCTAAGATCCAGAATGGCTGAGTACATGAAAAAGGCCAGTTAAAACCTCCAGCCCAGCCAGGAGCTACAAAAGCAATGGCATGACCAGAAGGCTGTTCTGATCCAGTACCAACCAGGACAGAAGGTGTGGGTATTGTAGCCTGTGGCACCAAGAGCACTCCAAGACAAATGGAGTGGACCCCATCTAATTGTTGAGAAAAAGGGCGAGGTTACTCATTTGGTAGACCTGGGCACTGCCAGGAGTCCCCTAAGGGTGATTCATGTCAACCCGCCTAAAACCCTACTATGACAGGGCTGATCTCACCCTGCTCATGGCAACAGATGAGGGACAGGAAGAAGAGAGTGACCGTCTCCCTGATCTCTTCTCCACCACTGAAGCAGCTGCCTTAGTGGAGGGAGTAGTTTTAGCAGATTGTCTGACTGAAGAACAGAAAGACAACTGCATCAATCTCCTAAGCCAATTTTCAGACCTCTTTTCACTGATACCAGGTACAACATCCTGGTGTGAACACACAATTGACACTGGAGACAGTCTGCCTGTCAAAAGTAAAATTTATAGGCAGCCTGACCATGTCAGAGACTGCATTAAACAAGAGGTGCAGAAAATGTTGGATTTAGGGGTAATTGAACCTTCTGAAAGCCAATGGGGTAGCCCAGTGGTGTTTGTACCAAAACCTCACACCAAAGATGGAAAGAGGGAGATGAGGTTTTGTGTAGATTACAGAAGGCTCAATCAGGTAACACAAACTGATGCTCACCCTGTACCCAGGGCAGGTGAGCTCATTGATACACTGGCTTCTGCCAAGTATCTTAGCACTTTTGATCTGACTGCAGGGTATTGGCAAATCAGATTGGCAGAAGATGCTAAACCAAAGACTGCCTTTTCTACTATAGGAGGGCACTACCAATTCACAGTAATGCCCTTTGGGTTGAAAAATGCACCTGCCACTTTTTAGAGGTTGGTGAACCCAGTCCTGCAAGGGTTGGAAGCTTTCAGTGCAGCATATCTTGATGATATTGCTGTCTTTAGCTCAACCTGGGATGAGCACTTGGTTAACCTTTGGAAAGTTTTGAAGGCCCTGCAAAAGGCAGGCTCACTTTCAAGGCCTCAAAGTGCCAGACAGGGCAGGGAAAAGTGGTTTATCTGGGCCACCTGGTAGGTGGAGAACAGTTTGCACCACTACAGGGGAAAATCCAGACAATCATGGATTGGGTTCCCCCTACAACTCAGAACCAGGTGAGAGCCTTTTTAGGCCTCACAGGGTATTACAGGAGATTCATCAAGAATTATTGCTCCATAGCAGCCCCTCTTAATGATCTCACAAGCAAGAAAATGCCTAAAAAGGTGTTATGGACAGCTAGCTGTCAGAAAGCTTTTGAGGAGCTCAAGCAGGCCATGTGCTCTGCACCTGTCCTAAAAAGCCCATGTTACTCCAGGAAATTCATTGTTCAAACTGATGTATCTGAATTAGGGGTAGGGGCAGTCTTATCACAACTGAATTCTGAGGGCCAGGATCAACCAGTTGCTTTTATCAGCAGAAGGTTGACCCTAGAGAAAAGCGTTGGTCTGCCATAGAGAGGGAGGCCTTTGCTGTGGTCTGGGCACTGAAAAGGTTGAGGCCATACCTGTTTGGCACACACCTTATTGTTCAGACAGACCACAAACCTCTACTTTGGCTAAAGCAAATGAAAGGTGAAAACCCTAAATTGTTGAGATGGTCCATATCTCTACAGGGAATGGACTATACAGTGGAACATAGACCTGGGAGTACCCACTCCAATGCATATGGACTCTCCAGATATTTCCACTTAGACAATGAAGACTCATCAGGTCATGGCTAGTCTTATTGTCCTTCGTTTGGGGGGGGGTTGTGTAGGAAAGTGCCATCTTGCCTGGCATGTTACCCCCATATCTCACTGTATGTATGTTGTTTTATCCCTTGTGTTACTGGGATCCTGCCAGGCAGGACCCCAGTGCTCATGGTATGTGCCCTGTGTGTGTTCCCTGTGTGTGTTCCCTGTGTGGTGCCTAACTGTATCACTGAGGCTCTGCTAACCAGAACCTCAGTGCTTATGCTCTCTCTGCTTTCCAAATTTGTCACTGCAGGCTAGTGACTAAATTTATCACTTCTCATTGGCACACTGGTACACCCATATAATTCCCTTGTATATGGTACTGAGGTACCCAGGGTATTGGGGTTCCAGGAGATCCCTATGGGCTGCAGCACCTCTTTTGCCACCCATAGGGAGCTCAGCCAATTCTTAAACAGGCCTGCCACTGCAGCCTGAGTGAAATAACGTCCACGTTATTTCACAGCCATTTTTCACTGCACATAAGTAACTTATAAATCACCCATATGTCTAACCTTCACTTAGTGAAGGTTGGGTGCCAAGTTACTTAGTGTGTGGGCACCCTGGCACTAGCCAAGGTGCCCCCACATTGTTCAGGGCAAATTCCCCGGACTTTGTGAGTGCGGGGACACCATTACACGCATGCACTATACATAGGTCACTACCTATGTATAGCGTCACAATGGTAACTCCGAACATGGCCATGTAACATGTCTAAGATAATGGAACTGTCACCCTAATACCCTTCTGGTATCGGGGGGACAATTCCATGATCCCCCGGGTCTCTAGCACAGAACCCGGGTACTGCCAAACTGCCTTTCGGGGTTTCCGCTGCAGCTGCTGCCAACCCCTCAGACAGGATTCTGCCCTCCTGGGGTCCAGGGAGCCCTGGCCCATGAAGGCAGAACAAAGGATTTCCTCTGAGAGAGGGTGGTACACCCTCTCCCTTTGGAAATAGGTGTGAAGGGCTGGGGAGGAGTAGCCTCCCCCAGCCTCTGGAAATGCTTTGATGGGCACAGATGGTGCCCATCTCTGCATAAGCCAGTCTAAACCGGTTCAGGGATCCCCCAGCCCTGCTCTGGTGCGAAACTGGACAAAGGAAAGGGGAGTGGCCACTCCCCTGACCAGTACCTGCCAGGGGAGGTGCCCAGAGCTCCTCCAGTGTGTCCCAGACCTCTCCCATCTTGGAAACAGGTGTTGGGGGCACACTGGACTGCTCTGAGTGGCCAGTGCCAGCAGGTGACATCAGAGACCCCCTCTGATAGGCTCTTACCTCTCTTGGTAGCCAATCCTCCTTTCTTGGTAAGCAAACCTCCTTTTCTGGCTATTTAGGGTCTCTCCTCTGGGGAATTCTTCAGATAACGAATGCAAGATCTCACCAGAGTTCCTCTGCACTTCCCTCTGCGACTTCTGTCAAGGATCGACCACTGACTGCTCCAGGACACCTGCAAAACCGCAACAAAGTAGCAAGACGATTGCCAGCAACATTGTAGCGCTTAATCCTGCCGGCTTTCTCAACTTTTTCCTGGTGGTGCCTGCTCTGGGGGTCACCTGCCTTCACCCTGCACTGGAAGCCAAGAAGAAATCTCCCGTGGGTCGACTGACTCTTGCCCCTGCTAACGCAGGCACCAAAAGACTGCATCACCGGTCCTCTGTGTCCCCTCCCATCCTGACGAGCGTGGTCCCTGGAACTCTATCCAAGTGACTCCGGCAGTCCAGTGGTCCTTCAGTCCAAGTTTGGTGGAGGTAGGTCCTTGCCTCCCCACGCTAGACTGCAAACCTGTGAACTGCGTGACTTGCAGTTGCTCCGGCTCCGGCTCCTGTGCACTCTTCCACGATTTCCTTTGTGCACAGCCTAGCCTGGGTCCCCACCACTCCGACCTGCAGTGCTAAACCCACTGAGTTGACCTCTGGCATCTTGGGACCCTCCTTTATGACTCTGAGCCAGCTCAGGATCACAAATCTTCTAAGTGCCTGTTCGGGTACTTCTGTGTGTGCTGCCTGCTTCTGTGGGGGCTCTCTGAGTTGCTGAGTGCAACCTCTGTCTCCTCCTCCAAGGGGCAACATCCTGGTCCTTCCTGGTCCCCAGCAGCACCCAAAAACCTCTACTGTGACCCTTGCAGCTAGTAAGGCTTGTTTGCGGCATTTCTGCGTGGGAACACTTATGAAACCTTCATCACGATGTGGGACATCTTCCATCCAAAGGAGAAGTTCGTAGTCCTCTTCGTTGTTGCAGAATCCTAAGCTTCTTCCATCTGGAGGCAGCTTCCTTGCACCTTCATCCGGGGTTTCCTAGGCTCTTGCCCCCCCCCTGGACACTATCGCGACTCTTGGACTTGGTCCCATTGCTTTGCAGGTCCTCAGGTCCAGGAATCCACCTTCAGTGCCTTACTGGTATTTGTTGTTCTTGCAGAATCCCCCTATCATGACTATTGTGTCCTTTTGTGGTAGTAGGTGTACTTTACTCCTATTTTTCAGGGTCTTGGGTTGGGGTATCTTGGACACCCTGACTGTTTTCTTACAGTCGCAGTGACCCTCTACAATCTCCCATAGGTCTGGGGTCCATTCGTGATTCGCATTCCACTTTCGGAGTATATGGTTTGTGTTGCCCCTAGACCTATATTCACCTATTACAACCTATTGTAATTCTACACTGTTTGCATTACTTTTCTGACTCTTACTTACCTGTTTTGGGTTTGTGTACATATAACTTGTGTATATTACGTACCTTCTTACTGAGGGTACTCACTGAGATACTTGTGGCATATTGTCATAAAAATAAAGTACCTTTATTTTTAGTAACTCTGTATATTGTGTTTTCTTATGATATTGTGCATATGATATAAGTGGTATAGTGGGAGCTTTGCTTGTCTCTCTCAATACCCAGAGTTACTAAAAATAAAGGTACTTTATTTTAGTGACAATATGCCAAAAGTATCTCAGAGGATATACTCCCTTAGGATGTAAGTAATGTACAGAAAATATACACTCAAACCAAAATCAGGTAAGTAAACAGTTAGAAAAGTAGTGCAAACACTGTAGAACACAATAGAATGCAATAGGAGACAATAGTTCTAGGGGCAACACAAACCATACACTGAAAAAGTGGAATGCGAACCACAAATGGAACCCAGGCCTAGTGTAGGGGGTCACTGGTAGTGTAAGAACAAAATAAGGGTGTCCAAGATACCCCACCCCAAGACCCTGAAAAGTAGGAATAAAGTTACCCAATTACCCCAGAAAGACAGTAAAGTCGAGATAGGGGATTCTGCAAAGACCACAACTGACTGCAAAGCACTGAAGATGGATTCCTGTACCTGAGGACCTACAAAGGAAGGGGACCAAGAGTCTCGCAATTGTAGGAAGGTAGCCTGTTTCTAGCCTTGTTACCCCCACTTTTAGCCTGTTTGTTAGTATATGTCAGGGTGTTTTTACTGTTTCACTGGGATCCTGCTAGCCAGGGCCCAGTGCTCATAGTGAAAACCCTATGTTGTCAGTTTGTTAGATATGTGTCACTGGGATCCTGTTAGCCAGGACCCCAGTGCTCATAAGTTTGTGGTCTGTATGTGTTCCCTGTGTGGTGCCTAACTGTATCATTGAGGCTCTGCAAACCAGAACCTCAGTGTTTATGCTCTCTCTGCTTTTAAAATTGTTACTGCACGCTAAAGACTAATTTTACCAATTCTGATTGGCACACTGGAACACCCTTATAATTCCCTAGTATATGGTACCTAGGTACCCAGGGTATTGGGATTCCAGGAGATCCCTATGGGCTGCAGCATTTCTTTTGCCACCCATAGGGAGCTCAGACAATTCTTACACAGGACTGCCACTTCAGCCTGAGTGAAATAACGTCCACGTTATTTCACAGCCATTTTACACTGCACTTAAGTAACTTATAAGTCACCTATATTTCTAACCCTCACTTAATGAAGGTTAGGTGCAAAGTTACTTAGTGTGAGGGCACCCTGGCACTAGCCAAGGTGCCCCCACACTGTTCAGGGCAATTTCCCTAGACTTTGTGAGTGCGGGGACACCATTACACGCGTATACTACATATAGGTCAATACCTGCATGGTAACCCTGAGCTGCTAGAACACTAATACATTTCACTAATAAGGGATAACTGGACCTGGTATAAGGTGTAAGTACAAAAGGTACCCACAACAAACCAGGCCAGCCTCCTACATTGGTGGTGCAGAGGTGGGATAAGTACTAGAAATTGCTTTACCCTTTGTTACTAGTGCTTTTCACAAGAAAAGCTTGCTCCAATAATTAGAGCTGTACATAATTGTACCTAGAAGTAATTTCTAACTTTCTAAAAACTTCTTTAAACTTTGCAAAAGTTTTACAACGTTTCTGAAAAGTTTCTTCCTTTCTCTAAAAAGTTATGCCTGCTAGTATACTAACTTTTTACTCTTTTTCTGAAAGTCTTTTTCTTTCAACATGTCTACTGTAGAAGCTGCCCCTAGAGTTGTTAAAGCAACATATGAGAATCTTAACTTTAAACGTTTGAGGGGTCTCTCCATTAAAAGGAGTTTAGGGTTTGGGAAGAACCCCATTAAGGAATTCCTTTTAAATCTTCTCCTGAGGGATGATCAAGGACTTAGCACTGGTCAGGAACAGCCAGATGGTGAAGTTGAGGAAGATTCCATCCAGGCAGGCTGAAAGGAGCATTCTGATAATCCTGGGGAGGGTTCTTCCACTGATCTTTCTGTCAACAAACCCCTTAGTACAACTATGAGTGGGAAGGGTTCCACACTAGTAGGGCTCCCTTCTCACCTAGAGGCCAGGTCACTAGGGTGGTTCTAGTTTGGGAAGGATCAGCCTCTGCTAATTCCAATGTTACTTCTGTTTCAGAAGTATCCCACACTTCTAACCCTGAGGACCAGTCCCTAGATAGGGAACTCAGGAAGCTGAGGTTAGAAGAGTCCAAACTGAGGCTATAGCAGCAACAGTTGGCCTTAGACAGGACATCCCTGGCTGTCGAAAGGGAAAGGTAGGGGTTGGGATTAGTTCCCCATGGTGGCAGCAGCAGTTTCAGGAATTTCGATGTTAGGGAACCTCCACTTGATTCAATACATCTGCACAAAGTTGTCCCTCCTTACAAGGATGGAGATGACATCTACAAGTGGTTTGCTGCACTTGAGAGGGCCTGTAAAGTTCAAAGGGTCCATCAAGCATAGTGGGCTGCTATCCTGTAGCTATATTTCACTGGCATGGAGAGAGACAGACTCCTTATTGTCAGGGAGGATGACTCAGACAACTATCACATTCTCAAAAGTGCACTCTTGGATGGGGTGGGCTTAACCATGGAACAATACAGGATAAAGTTCAGAGAGACCTGAAAGGAGTCATCACAGGATTTGACAGATTTTGTAGACTGTTCAGTAAAGGCCCTAGGCGGTTGGTTAAATGGCAGTAAGGTGACTGACTACGAAAGCCTATATAACTTGATTCTGAGAGAGCATATATTGAATAATTGTGTGTCTGATTTGTTGCATCAGTATCTTGTGGACTCAGATCGGACCTCTCCCCAAGAATTGGGAAAGAAGGCAAACAAAAAGGTCAGAACAAGAGTGAGCAATAAGGCTCATACAGGGGGTGACAAAGACAGCAAATAGAAAGATGGTGAAAACCCTCAGGACAAGCATTGGGATAAAGGGAAGCACAAAGATCCTTCTTCAGGTCCAAAACACTCCTCTGGAGGTGGGGATAAAACTTCTTCATCTTCTTCTCACTCTTCACACAATCAGAAAAAGCCTTGGCGCTATGTGTGCGGAGGTAAAGGCCCTTGGCCAGGGAATAAGTCCAGCCCAGGTAAAGCCCCCGAGCATACCACCACTAATACATCACAATCTAGTGCCCTAGCAGTAGTGGTAATAGTGGTGGGACTACTGGCAATAGTCAAAATAAGGGTGTAGTTGGGTTCACTTTTGAGTCAATAATAGAAACTGGGGTAGGCAGACCCAAGACAGTTTCTGTCACACCTGGTGGCATTGGCCTTGCCACCTTGGCTGGTTGTCCCCTTAACATGGATAAGTACACCCAGTCAGTCTTAATAAATAGTGTTGAGGCCCAGGCCTACAGGGACAGACGTGCCAGTATCACTTTGCTGACTGAAAACTTGGTCCCATAGTTATACTTTTTTACGTAAACCAGCGCCGGCGCTGGTTTGCGTCAAAACATTTACCACCGGATAACGCCAATCCTATGCACCATGCAGGTGCCTTATTTAAGGATTGACGTTAGCCAGCGATGCAGGTTGGTCAGAGTAAAAAAAAAATGACTCAAACCAGGCAGCGCCGGTGTAGGGGAAAATGGGGGTTGTGAGTCAAGAAATGGTGCAAGTCAGGTTAGAGTAAACAATCATGGCTCTAACCAGACTTGTGCCATTTTTTGACGCACAAATTCCATTGAAATGACTCCTGTCTTAGCAAAGGCAGGAGTCATGCCCCCTTGCGCAATGGCCAGGCCCAGGGGACTTCTGTTCTCTGGGCCTGGCCATTGGGCACAGTGGCATGTAGGGGGGCCCAAATTAGGCCCCCCCTATGCCCCTTTAAAAAAATAACAAAATAATTCTTACCTCAACTTACCTGTACTTACCTGGGATGGTTCCCCCCCATCCATGGCTGTCCTCCAGGGGTGGGTGAGGTTGGCAGGGGGCGTCCCTTGGGGCAATGAAGGGCACCTCTGGACTGATTCCATGGTCAGAGACCATGGAAGTGAGCCCACAGGTCCCTTAACGCCTGCCCTCACCCAGGTGTTAAAAAATAGCACACATCAGGCTGGGCGCCGTTTTTTAAGTCCCTCCCCCTCTTGTGCGTCAAAATGACGCTGGAGTATAAATAAGGCGCACAGGCCTTAAAGTCATTTTTTGGACGGGAACGCCTACCTTGCATGTCATTAACGCAAGGTGGTTTCCCGCATCCAAAAAATGGCGCACACGGAGGAATTTTGACATCCGCGGAGTCGGGCATCATAGTATAAATATGGTGCACAGGTTAAGCCGAATGTGCGTCAAAATTTCTGACGCACATTCGGCGCAAACAGAGTATAAATATGCCCCTTGGTGTCACCTGCACAACACCTCCTTGGACAGAAGTACCAAGTTACTGATGTCAATAACTCCACTCAGTCTCTCCCCTTAGCTGTAGTTCAACTTCATTGGGGTGGAGTTACTGTGCCTAAGCAGGTGGTGGTACTACCTAGCTTACCTGTAGATTGTCTCTTAGGGAATAACCTAGAGGCCTCAGGTTGGGCTGAGGTAGAGTTTAGTACCCATGCATCCATGCTGGGTATCCCTGAGGAATTGCTGCCTTTCATTTCTGGTGAAATGAAAACGGAAAGGAGAGAAAAAGGCCTGAAATCTCAGGATCCCTCTCCACCAAAAGGTAAAAAGGGTATCAAAGTATCCCTTCCTCACCCTGCCACTGAGGATACTATTCCTGTGGTGGGAGAAACCTCTCCTGGGTTGGAACCTGTACTAAGGGAGTCCTCAGCTACCACACGTGGACTCCCAGAGGTAAAAGTACCTCTCTGTGGGACTACTAATCCAAATGTGGAAAATTGCACCATTTTAGTAAATATGGAGCAACCCTCCAGCCCTCCCAGAGAAACTTTAGTGCAGCAGCCCTGCACTGCCTCTGAACACTTAGGAAAGCAGCCCTGCCCTAGTGTGGAGGTTATAGGACAACAACCCTGCGCTGCTCCAAATCAAGAGAAACAGAAACCCTGTTCTCTCTTACAGCCATATGGACAAACTTTTTGCCCAGCTATGGCTTTGTTGAGACAGCATCCCTGTCTGGCAGTTTTTGCATTTGACATAGGCTCAGTGGATTAATCCCACTGCACAACTTTAAAACATACTAATAGGAACTCAGAGAATTTACACTCACAATGTTAGTTAGGTAAAAATCTCCAAACAGGGTGGTTAACATCCCCACAGGGAAGTAACCATACAGTGGATGATAAAGGGAGTAACCACTCTATTGCAGATCTACTCTCCACTTACCACCACTTATACAATAAAGTCTCAACTGGCCAAGGTTGGCCTTATTGTCCTTCATTTGGGGGGGAGTTATCTGAAAAAGTAAACTCTTTCTAGCATGGTTACCCCCAAGTTTGGCCTGTTTGTTAGTGTGTGTCAGTGTGTTTTTACTGTGTCACTGTGATCCTGCTACTAAGGACCCCAGAGCTCATAGTGAAAACCCTATATATCAGTGTGTTTTGCCTCTCTCACTGGAACTTTGCTAGCCATGACCCCAGTGCTCATAGTGTCTGGCCTAATGTGTGTGTTGTCAGTAGTGGTTAACTGTGCCACTGAGGCTCTTCTAACTAGAACCTCAGTGCTCATGCTCTCTCTGCTTTTAAATTTGTCACTATTGGCTAGTGACTTCATTTACCAATTTCAATTGGCACACTGGACCCCCCTTATAGGTCCCTAGTATATGGTACCTAGGTCACCAGGGCATTGGGGTTCCAGGAGATCCTTATGGGCTGCAGCATTTCTTTTGCCACCCATAAGGAGCTCAGACAAACCTTTTCACAGGACTGCCACTGAAGCCTGCATGAAATAGTGCACACACTATTTCACAGCCATTTTCACAGCACTTAAGTTACTTATAAGTCACCTATATGCCTAACCTTCATTTATTGAAGGCTAGGTGCAAAGTTACTAAGTGTGAGGGCACCCTTGCACTAGCAAAGGTGCCCCCACGCAGTCCAATGCCAATTCCCTGGACTTTGTGATTGCGGGGACGCCATTACATGCGCACACTACATATTGCTCAATACCTATAGTTAGCTTCACAATGGTAACCAAGAATATGGTCATGTAAGGTGTCTAAGATCATGGAATTGTCCCCCATTCCAAATCTGGTATTGTGGAGTCAATTCCATGCATCCTGGGGGCTCCACCATGGACCCCTAGTCCTACCAATTCAGCTCTCTGAGGCTTGCACTGCAGCTATAGCTGCTGCCACCTCACAGACAGGATTCTGCCCTCCTGGGGTCTGAGCGGCTCAGTCCCAGGAAGGCAGAACAAAGCATTTCCTTTGGGAGGAGGGTGTTACACCCTCTCCCTTTGGAAATAGGTGTAACAGGTTGGGGAGGGATAGCCTCCCCCAGTCTCTAGAAATGCTTGGAAGGGCACAGATGGTGCCCTGCTTGCATAATCCAGTCTACACCGGTTCAGGGACCCCCAGTCTCTGCTCTGGCACGAAACTGGACAAAGGAAAGGGGAGTGACCCCTCCCCTGTCCACCACCAGCCCAGGGATGGTGCCCAGAGCTCCTCCAGAGTGTCCCAGACTTCAGCCACCTTGTTTTCCAAGGTGTGGGGACACTCTGGAGGCCTCTGAGTGGCCAGTGCCAGCAGGTGAGGTCAGATACCCCTCCTGATAGGTCCATACCTGAAAAGGTAGCCAATCCCCCTCTCAGGGCTATTTAGGGTCTCTACTGTGGGTTTCTCTTCAGATTCTACTTGCAAGTTTCCTACAGGAATCCAATGCAACTACTACTTCTTCCTCGGATCGAACGCAGACTGCTCCTAGAACCGCTGTACAAGCAACAAAGAATCCAGAAGGGCTACTTTTCCTCTGCAACTTCAGCTCCAGCCAGCAACTGCAACAGTTTACACAGTATGCACACTATGGGGACTCCCTGTCTTCACCCTGCACCAGAAGGACCACAAAAATCTCCGTGGAGTGATGAAGTCAGTTACCTGCTCTTACTGGCACCTTCTAAGTCGACAACCAGTTGTCTTGGACTCCTGTCCTGGCGACAAGCTTGCTCCTTGCAACACAGGTGGTAGACCCCTTTGACACAGACTGTCCTAAGGTCCTGCTGTCCAAATTTGGAGGAGGTAAGATCTTGCTTTCCCCATTGGTGATAGTACCCCTGTGCAGTACGTTATCTGCACCTCTTGAGGCCTCTGTGCACTATTTGCAAGAATCCATCATACACATCCTGGCCCAGGTCCCCAGCACCCTATCCTGTGACACTCAACTCACTGAGTTATCCTCCGGCGGCGTGGGACCTTCTCTTGTAGTGCTACAACAACTGCAATTTGCACCTTCTTTGTACCAGTGTCCTGGGACCTCCATGGGTGCTGCCTGGTCATCTCTGGGTTCCCTCCAGTATTGGGAGCCCCCTCTGCCTCCTCAGTCTGAGTTGAGACCCCCAGGTCCCTCCTGAGTCCAGGCAGAGCCACTTGACGCAAAAAGCAACTTTGCTTGAACCAAGGCTTGTTTGATGAATCCAGCCCCAAAACTCCCTTGCTTCCAACATCCCTTCGTGGGACATCCAGTACATTATGTAGGAACCTGCAAACATCTTCCTTTGGTGCATTTCTGCAATCTTTGTCCAACCAGGGACTATTCTTTTGCACCTTCTTCTAGGTTGGAAGGGGCTCCTGTCCTTCCTGGAACTTCTTCAGACTTATGGACTTGGTCTTCTCTCTTTGCAGGTCTTCAGGTCCAGGAATCCACCAGTTGTTGGTTGCAGTCTTGCTTGTTTCTTGCAATAACTCTAATCATGACCTGTATTGTGTCCTAAGGAAACTTGCAGTACTTTACTCCTCCTTTCCTTGGCTCTGGGGGGGGGGGGGGGGTATTTTACTCACCTTTGTGGTTTTCTTACTCCCGCAGCGATTCTCACAATACACTTGTCTGGGGGGAATTTGTGATTCTCATTCCACTTTCTTAGTATATGGTTTGTGTTGCATCTAGACCTATTTTCTTCCATTGCATTCTATAGCATTTCCTATTGTTTGCACTATCCTATGTCTAATTACTTACCTTATTTTGGTCTATAGTTTATATATTGTGTATAATGCTTACCTCCAGAAGGAGTATTGCCTCTAAGATATTTTTGGGCTTGTGTCATCCAAATAAATTACCTTTATTTTTGGGGACACTGAGTATTGTCTTTACTTGTGTATAAGTACTGTGTAACTATAAGTGGTATTGCAGGAGCTTTTCATGTCTCCTAGCTCAGCCGAAGCTGCTCTGCTATAGCTACCTCTATCAGCCTAAGCTTCTAGAACTCTACTACATTCCACTAATAAGTGATAAATGGACCTGTTATAAGGTGTAAGTACCCAAGGTACCCACTACAAAACAGGCCAGCCTCCTACAACTTGATGCAGGGGATTCTGGTCAGCTTCTTTGTACCTGTAGCTCACAGGGAGTCCACTCCTGGAGTTACAGAAGCAAGGTAGTACTTCCTGTCCAGTATCTTCTTCTGCAGGGATCTGAATTGATGGGCAGCTCTGTCATATTTATACTTACTCCTGGGTTGGTAAGGAAGGGCCGCCACTGACCAATGGGGTGCAGGGTGCCACCCTCTGGGATGACCACTTGCTGTGAAGCGTGGCAGAAAGCAATCCCAGAAGGCAACATTGTTTAAAAATCCCCCATCGAGAAAATCTCTCCCTGAAGGTAACATCTGGCTGAGCCCACTCACTGGAGTGGTCAAGTTTCCCTTACACACCCCTCCAGCCCCCCACCTAATCTTGTTACTGGGTTACGATCTGGCTGAGAGAACAGGAAATGGGGAACGTACATTTTCTGTCCCAAGTGGCTTTTCCTCCTTTGAAAACCACTTTGGCCACTCTCCAAGATCCTGCTCTGCCATCTGTTGCAGCAGTTCCCCTCACACCAGATGCTTCCTTTGTTTCAGCCCAGTCCACTTCACAACCCATTAGTTGCAGCTTCGCTCAGGCTGCCACAGACGGACTAAACAGATAAGGGCATTACAGGGCTGATTTCAGTAACTTTGAAACATCTTTTACAAAGTCCCTGTTTATATTTACACTGCACCCAACCTCTGGGGCACTTAGGGCAGACTTTAATGTTGATTTATATGTAATAAGATAGTTTAGGACTTTGGAAGTATTTTTAATTCCAGAATCTTTAACATTAACTTTAAATTAAAAGTATTCTGAGAGGCAGGTCTGCCTTTAAGATGACACTGGATACCAGAGCAGTGAACCTATAGGTGCACTAACTATACTGGAATCCCTTAACCCACATGCAATTCCACATACTATACATTTGTAGGTAGGTTGTTGGGGTCAATTATTATTAGGTCTAATTTGCATATACCATTTTAAACAGAGAACTGTCCCTGGGAGTGGTTGGCAGTGCCCAGGACACAGTCAGAGCCAGAAAACACAAGTATTAGCTACAAATGGAGCCAAAAGGTGAGTGGGCTTCTGCAATCAGCCCAGTTTTCTTACACTGTGTGTACAGTTTCACTGCCACTTTGACTTTTTAAAACTACTTTTATTACATGTAAGTCACCCCTATGATAGGCCGTAGGTAGCCCAAAGAGAAGGGTGCTTTGTAGTAAAAGGTAGGACAGGTACTTGTACGTTCTACTTGTCCTGGCAGTGAAAAAAACCAAAGTCACTTTTCACTATTGTGAAGCCTCCTCCAGCCCTTATATATTCCTGTATATACTTTTAAGTGGCAATGTCATGTTTGGTATGGTAGTGAAAAATCCTGCTTACTGATGAAGTTGAATTAACATTACTATTTCAAAAATGCCACTTTTAGAAAGTAGGCAGGTCTCTGCACTTACTGCTCTCTGTAACTTATACCCTGTTTCCAAGTGTGGTTTGTGCAGCCTGACAGCTCCCCTTGTTCATTCCACTGACACAATGATAAACACAAGAAACAAAGCTGCATCTGCATTTATCTGTATACAGGTGGGACTTCCTGGGCAGGGAGAGTGGAGGGGCTCTCACAATTCAAATGTTAGTGGCCTGACCTTAGACAAAGGACTGATAACCCCCCATAGAAAGCCTGGCAGATGGGACTGGGTTGAAAGGGGAATTGGAGCACTTCAAAACCACTCTTTGAAGTCTCCTCAACTGCAAAGGAACATTTGGGTAAATATTCTGGGACTGTGACCCTGTAAATTCAGACACTTCTGGACTCACCACTGGACTCTGTCAGAAGGACAGCAGTGCTGCCCAAAGGACTCATCTGGACTGCTTTTCTTGAATATCTGCTCTCCTGCTTGTTGCCCTGCTGCCTGCTGCTCCCTGAATCTGCTAGAATGACTTTGCCTTCTCCCCACAAGTGATCTCCAAGGGCTTGTCAGCTGTCCTCCTCTTAAGAAGTCTCAGGATCATCAAATACTTTACCTAAGGGAGAAAATCCACTGCACCAGAAAAATCAATGCAGCGCCTGTCTCGCGGCTCAAAAACTGTTGCAGCGCCTTCAGAACTGATAAAGCACCTATTTCATTATCACAGTGCATTTGGATTTTACACGCATCGTACCTTCAATTTGTCATCAAATTCCACACCGCAGTAAGAAACTAAGGCTGCGTTCCTGGAAATCAACACATCACCTTTTCTGCGAGGATAAGAAATAATGCATGACCCCCACCGTGCTGGAAAATCTGATGCATTGCTTTACTGTCTGATGTCTCACCTCCTCTGTCTCCTCCATCATTGTTATTTTTGATGCATCTCAGGTAGTTTGTACTAAAGAGATACATACATTAATTCCTATGGATTAAGAATTACTTTAACCTATAGAAAGTGGTATCTGTGCATATTGGATTTTGTTGTTTTGGTCTTGTTTTATTCAAATAAATAAGAGCAATTTCCTAAACTTGTGTGGAAAACTTTCTGTGGTGTTTTCACTGTCTTACTGTATGAGTACGAGTACTTGGACATGTACCTAATACATTGCCTTCTAAGTTAAGACTGCCTGCTCTGTGCCAAGCTACCGAAGGGTAAGCACAGGATAATCTAGGTTGTGTTGTGACTTACCCTGGCTAGGAATATGGTCACAACTTGGACAGGGTGCATACTTTTGCCATCTAGAGACCCAATTTCTAACACATTGGATAAGTAATCATGTCTCTTCAATGTCCTGCTCTCTGGATATGTCACTCAGGTTGTGGTCTAGGGACACCTTCCTGCAAAAAAAACAACAAATGGTGTTTTCCTCTTTCTATGTATGCTGCATAGAAAGAGGAAAAATGGGGAGAAATAAAGATATTTCTCCCTGTTGAATCATTCGTATGCCACCCATGAGGTGGCGTAGCAATCTGATGCATTCCAGACTTGAAAATCTGGGAATGTGTCAGATTCATTCAGGTTCCATGGGTGTTGCGTGGGAACACCCCAAGCAACACCCATGGAATGCCCCTTACACGCAGTGTTATGCGTGAAAGGGGTCCATATTTACAAGGCAATGAAAACTCACACTAGGCGTCTATGCTGGCCTTGTATATATGGACTGGCACACTGCACCACTGGAGCGTAAAAAAAAATGATGCCCCCTGTAGGAGGCTGGCCTGGTTTTTAGTGGGTACCTAAGGTACTTACACCTTATACCGGATCCAGTTATCCCTTATTAGTGAAATGTAGACAATGTCTAGAAATCAGGCTCTCTAGGGGTAGTGTAGATGAGCAGCCAAGGCCTAACTAGGAGATATGCAAAGCTCATGCAGTACCACTGTAGTCACACAGTACTCTCACACATGAAAGAAAAAGCTCAATGTTACGAAAATAAAGGTACTTTAGTTTTGTGACACAAATTCCAAAAATACCAGAGAGACTATACTCCTTTAGGAGGAAAGTCCCCCTCCATGTTATCAGCATATTCCTATCATCCTGAAGGAGAAGGCTCAATAGAAATTTTTTATTGGGGTTCTTCCCTACATCTAGGCTTCCGTTTGAGACCAGTTACTTCAATTCCTTGAAGGTCATGCCCACATAGGGAGTACTCATGACCTCAGAGTTAGGCCCAGCAGTAGATATGATGTAAATGTGTATTAGTGTAGTGTAGGAGAACCTAACCTATCTAACCTCTAGTCTCTTGGAAAGGAAAGTAAGAGACTAGAGCTGTGTATTAGGTATATGTGTATAGCTCTAGGAATACAGTATTCTTTCCTGTGGAAAGCACCAGTGACAGAGTGATAAGGCAATTGCAAGTACTAATCCCACCGCTGCACCACCAATGTAGGAGGCTGGCCCAGTTTGTAGTGGGTACATAAGGTACTTACACGTTATACCAGGTCCAGTTATCCCTTATTAGTGAAATGTAGACAGTGTCTAGAAGCCAGGCTCTCTAGGGGTAATGTGGATAAGCAGCCAAGGCCTAAGTAGGAGACATGCAAAGCGCATGCAATACTACTGTAGTCACACAGTGCTCACACACATGAAAGAAAATACTCAGTGTCACATAAATCAAGGTACTTTATTTTGGTGACACACATGCCAAAAATACCATAGAGACTATACTCCCTTAGGAGGTACGTAATGTACAAATCATATACACTAGTATGCAGAAATAGCTGTAAAACAGTTAGAAAACAGTGCAAATAGTGAAAATCACATTAGTTAGAAAATGGCCTAGGAGGAACACAAACCATATACTAAGAAAGTGGAATGTGAATGTCGGTTTCCCTAGGCAAGTGAAGTATGTAGAGGGGTGCTGGGAGTATTAGAAAACACCAGATGTAAGTAATAGAACCCACCCCAGAGCCCAGGAAAGCAGGAGTAAATCACAGTAACTTGCCTAGAACACGAGAAAGGAGATAATGCAAGAACCAGAAGAGACTGCAAATCACCAAGGATGGATTCCTGGACCTGACGACATGTGGAAGGAGAGGACCAAGTCCAAGAAGTACTGAAGTGTCCGGGGAGAACAGGAGTCCCTGCTAATCCGAATGAAGCTGCAAAAGAAGAACCACCAGTGAAGAACAACAGTCAGTCCTGCACCCAAGAAGACAAATGCAGGTTCCTGGCTGGTGCAGGGGATGTCCCACCCAACCCAGGATGGGTGATTGTAGTCTGGTTTGCATTGCTGGATTCTGCCAACAAGCATTGGCACAAGCAAAGCTCACGGTTAGCGGAAAATGGTGCTGCCCGGGACCAGGAGGGACCTGGTGGACTCTCCCTAGGAAGGGGAGTCAGAGGCAGCTCTCAGCAGCTCAGAGAAACCTCAGAAGACCAGGCAGCATGCACAGGAGTCCCACAGCACAGGGACAAAGAAGGTGCAAAAGGAGGCCCACGCAGCACTACAACAAAAGGTGCCAGAGAACCACACAGCAAGCTGTGCGTCACAGGAAGGACTGCTGGGGGCCGGAGCTGCATGGTTCACAAAAGAGTTTGTGGAAGGATGTCAACAAGCCTTGGCAACTGCAAATCACACGGTGCATGGGGGTACTGTCTTGCATGGGGAGGCAAGCTCTTACCTCTAACAAAGTTGGACAGTAGGACAGTCTGGACCACTTCAATCTACCACCCATGATGCTGGATCCATGCACTTCATCAGGAGAGGGGAGCCACACCATCAGTTGTCACTGCAGAGGGGTGCCTGTTGAAGCCAGGGAGTGACTCCTTCTCTCCAAGGGAGAATCCTTCATTCTTCTGGTGCAGGCTGAAGACAGACTGTCCTCTGAGGAGACATGACCAGGAAACTGTTGCAGTTGTTGGCAGGAGCTGAAGATACACTGTTGCAGAAGTCATCTTTGCTTCTTTGTTGCAGTTGTAAATTTCCTGGAGGGTCCCGATGCAGTTTCTGTGGTAAGAAGGTAAAGTGATACCAAACATGCCTATGTTCGGAATTACCATTACGTAGCTGGACAGAGATAGTGACCTATGTCCAGTACATGCAGAAAATGGAGTCCCCGCACTCACAAAGTCTGGGAAAATGGTCCTGGAGGTCATGAGGGCATCCCTGTTAGTGCAAGGGTACCCTCACGCACAGGTACTCTGCACCCTGCCTCAGGGCTGAAGGGCCTGCTATAGGGGTGACTTATGAGTGACCTGGTACAGTGTAAATTGCAGTGAAAGCGTGCATGCACCTTTTCACACGGGCTGCAATGGCAGTCCTGTAGAAGCCTTTCCATGGGCTCCCTATGGGTGGCAAAAGAAATGCTGAAGCCCATAGGGATCCCCTGGAAACCCAATGCCTTGGGTACCTAGGTTCCATATACTAGGGACTTATAAGGGGCACCAGTATGTCAATTTTGGGTGAAATACTGGGTTACCAGTGAGAACATTTAGAGGAGAGAGAGCATATACACTGGTGTCCTGGTTAGCAGGATCCCAGTGAACACAGCCAAACACACTGACATCGGGCAGAAAATGGGGGTAACCATGGCAAAAAGAGGCTAATTTCCTACAGCTCTGGTGGCACAGTGCGCTGCTGGGGCCTTCGTAAATGAGGCCCCATATACATTAATGTCTCTGCCATTTATTGTGTGGAATGCCAGCACTGGGACAGCAGGGTATTGATGCTTTGCCTGAGGCTTCTACAGAGCCAGGCATTGTGGTGGCTCTGCTGCTGGAAATGGGGAATGGCAGCTGAGAAACACAATGCCTAAATTGAAGGGTTTTTCTTTTCGGGAATGGATATTTTTCCACCTGACTGGGCTGTGCCTCTCTAATTTACACTGCCTTGTGAGCCCCTGCATTCTGCAGCTCAGTGGTTTCCTGTTTCCAAATGTTGGACTTAAAGGGTCACCTAAAGGTGTTTCCAATTGTGCCAATGCATCCCATCAGTTTTGGGAAAGAGATCTAGGCCAGGGAACCACGTTAGCAGGGTCCCTGGGCACTAATAACTTCTCACACTACCTCACCCCCAAACAAAAATGGATGAGACTACCCTCTCCATGGCAAGTCTTCATCATCTAAGTGGAAGAACCTGGAAAGGCCTTCTGTATTGGAATGGGCAGTCCCAGGTGTGTCTTCCACTTGAAGGTCCATTCCTTGTAGGGATATGGGCCACCTAAGTCACTTGGTGTTTTCACCTTTCATTTGCTGGAAACATCTTAGAGTCCTGTGGTCTGCTTGAACAATGAACATTGAACAATGCAGTGAGAGCCAAACAGGTATGGCCTCCGCTTCTTCAAGGCCCAGGCCACAGGAAAGGCTTCCCTCTCTATGACACACCATTTTTGTTCCCTAAGGAGTAGTCTTCTGCTTATAAAAGCAAAAGGCTGATCATGTACCTCATTATTTTTTAGGGCTAGGACCACTCTGAACGGCAGTTCTGAGGCATCCATTTGAACAATAAACAGCCTGGAGTACTCTGGAGCTTGTAGGACTGGAGCAGAGCACATAGGGCCAGATGTATAAAGAAAGCCCTCTGCGAATCGCAAATAGCGGTTTTTAAGAAATCACTATTTCTGAGTCGCAATATGCTATGTAACATATTTGCGAATCGGAATTAGCGATTCAGTAATTGTAAATCGCAAATTGCAAGAAAGCACACCTGGCAGAGCCTGATGACATCACAAGCAGGAAGTGAGTCATCCCAGGCAGTTTGCAGGTGCCACACCCAAAGGAGCAGTGAGAGAGACACAGCCCAGCCACAGGGAGCAAGTCTGTGAACAAGGCAGGACTGCACATCACCATGGACAACTCTGCAAATGGGAAGGAGAAGGGAGAGAGGAAAAGAAAACTCAAGTTTAGTGAGCAGGAACTGGAGGTGCTCACTGAGGAGGTGGTGAGGAGCCATGACCGGCTGTTCGGGAAGAGCTCACTCCAGGTCCCTGACAGTGAAAAGCGCAAACTCTGGGCAGACATTCAAACAAAGTAGGTGCTGTGCAGCGCTCAGTGGAGGAGATCAAAAAGAGGAGGTACGACCTGCATTCGCGTACCATGGAGAGGGTGGCAAGAAGACTACAGGAGGCAAGGAGCACGGGAGGCGGACCATCCACCGAGACACCCTCCACCCCGATGGAAGACCTGGTTGAGTCAACACTCCTCCCAGAAGATGTCAGTGGGGTCACTTGACATAGAAACATCCGGCACACCAAGCACCAGTAAAGGTAAGTGCCATATTGAAATGTAACCCCATATGTGTCTGTACAAATGCTCATTAGGAATTAGCAAGTAGTGCAAAGCATTGTAAGAAGTAGTCCATTCCACTTTTTAGAAGCGGAACAACAATGCCTTATGGGAGTGGTAGTCCCCAACCCAGAGCTGAAAGTAGCACATATACTGTAATCAGGCAGAGCGACAACCAGAAGAACACAACACCCACTACATAGTGATATGATGTAACTGTACATTTATTACCATTGTGTAACCTTTGGTGATACATACATAAATGACATGCTGCACATTGTCGTTGCAGATGGCCAAGGCCCAGCAGCATCAGCATGTGCCGGTGAGGGGGATGCTGAAACCCACCCTCCATCAGACTCCAACACCAGTGAGTCACTGAATATTGCGCCTCTCAGACGCAGGGCAAGGGCTGTGCCGCTCCCCGAATTGAGCCATGACTCAGACGACATGGGGGATGATGGCCACACTCCTTCGCCAGACGGCAGATCCACTGTTATGCAGGAGTCCCAGCCCCAATGTAACTCAACACCCAGCAGGAGGCCTCAGTATGCAGGCGCACAGCACATGGAAGCAGGAGAGGGCCCATCAGTCTTCGGTGGCCTGGAGTCCGCTATGCTGAAACTGCAGCGCCTGCAAAACAGGAAGATAACAGCAATGCATAGGTAGATGCAGGCACACAATGCCAACATGGGGGGCTGCATCAGCAGTTGGAGTGCCTTAATTCTAGCAAAGCTGCATGAGGGACAGATCACAGCTTCCAAGAACACCAGGGAGCTGACAATTGCAGTGAGGGAACTCTGCACAGAGCTAAGGCACGACAGAGTCAGCCACCGCAGGCAGGAGAGTCTTTTTATGGGCATGTTTGGTGGATTCTGTCGATGGGTCAATCGCCTTGCAACATCAACTTCCCTCATATTGCGGTGTGCTGTGGCCACACAGGTGGAGGCAGCGCACAGCAGTAGGGATGTGGCACAGGGACTGGTCCAGATAACTAATGTGCTGGATAAAATGCTGGGTAACCGCTCTGCTACACCCAGTGAACTTGGACTAGGGGAGACTGAGGACTCATCTAGCCTCAGCAGCGTAGCAGTGCTCACCACTGATCCTAGGCATCGCAGTGCCAGGCACAGCACTGAGGCTGATACCAGAGGTGCCAGTGAGGCCACTGCGTACTCGAGTGGCTTGCGTGGCCGTAGAAAGTGACTGTAATGGCCACAGAGTACTATCTGCTTCTTTTGTGATACAGTAAACTATGAATTAATAGTGAGACACTGTTATCTGCTTATTTTATGACACATATTATTATTATTTTTGCTAGTGAAACTTATGTTACTTGACGTTAAGGTAATAAAGGTTCTAACTACCAGTACACGTCAGTGAAGTTGTTTTGTTATTACTTACATCTGAAATGGTTGTGCGTGACGTCTGCACGCCTTTGCCTGCCCTCTGCTATACTGGTCCTGTCTGCTGGCTGTAGGGGGGGTATGGGATGATCATCCTAATCTGAGTCGGAATCAGATATTTCCACAGGTATGCCCCTGGTGGCAGCTATATTGTGCAGCATTGCACATGTGGCCACTATTCTACAGGTCGTGTCCGGGCTGTACTGTAGTGCCCCTCCAGTTTTGTGGATGCACCGGAAGCGACTCTTCAGTAGCCCAAAGGTGCGCCCCACCACATTGCGGGTTGCCCTGTGTGCTGAATTGTATCTCCGTTCTGCTGGTTTTGTAGGATTGAGGTAGGGTGTCATCATGTAGGTGCGCACTGCGTAGGCACTGTCTCCTGGAAGGTACAGATGGTATAATGAGCAAGTAAGCCATCTGACGTCACAACGCCATCAATGCACCAGTGTACAGAGGGACAATACCTAGTAGATATCCTTCACCAAACTCCCCAGCTAGCAGTCTTGTGTGAATGCCGCTGTGATGAAAGATGTATGAATCATGGGTGCTCCCTGGGTACCTGGCCACAAGATCAGTTATGATGTAGGAGGCATTGCATATCACCTGTATATTCAATGAATGTTGGCATTTACGGTTGCGGTACACATGCTCTGTGGCCGATGGTGGAAATATTGCAACATGTGTCCCATCTATGGCACCTAGGACGTGGGGGAACTGTGCTATATGGTAGAAATCTATTTTTGTCTGCTGTATTTCCTGTGGGGTGTGGGGGAATCTGATGTACTGGTGTATCCTACTCAGCATGGCGTTGATAAATGCATTGAAAAATCTAGAGAGGGCACTCTGTGATACTCCTCCAGCTGCTGCTATGACCCCTTGATAGCTCCCTGAGGCAAGTAGGTGGAGGGAGCATAATACCTGCACGTGGGTGGGTATGCTATGTGGCCTATGTGTTGTGCACTGCAGTATGGGTTGTAGATCAGGTATCAGGTCAAGTATCATGGCTAAGTTCAACCTATACTTATAAAAAATGTCCTCCTCTGTCTGGTCAAAAGGGGTAATGCGCACTCTGAAAATGCGATCCTGTCTCGATCCTGTCTCCTCCTCCCTCTCCTCAAACCTGCCAAGATCCTCATTGTCCTCGCCATGACATAGTGTGCAGCCACTGTGGAAAAGAGTCTGAGGCATTCTGGGCCTCTTTATATAGGTTGCACCTGATTACCACCTGGTTTCACCAAGTGGTAATTTGCATGTGCAAAAGGCCATTCTGCGAAAATTTGCAATTTGCAAATTTTTGATGCATCGAATTGCGACATGGTTTTGCGTGCCGCATTTTGTGTCTCGCAATTTCTGACTTGAAATACTGAATCGCTAATTGCGATTCGGTATTTCATGTCGCAAATTGCGAGACGCAAAATGCGACACGCAAAACCATGTCGCAACGCAAAAAATTGCTATTTTTGCGATTCCATATTTTTGGTCTGCGAATTCCTTTCATGCATTGCAGACCACGTTTTTGCATTTGCAAACGGGCAAATTTTGCGATTTGCACCTTTTGCGAATGCAAAATCGTTTGATACATCGTAGCATTCTTCAGAGTGTCAAAGGTCTTTTAACAACTCACTATCCAGTTAACGTTTTGGGCCATTTTCTGAAGGTCAGTTCTGTGAGGGGGTCACTATGATGCCAACATCCTTCACACATCTCCTATAATACCCAGTCAAGCAAAAGAATGCCCTGACCTGAGTTGTGGGAGCTTCCCACTCCAGAATGGTCTGAATCTTGGGTTGGAGGGGTTGGACTTGGCCTCCACCTACCAGGTGCATGTAAACAACTTTACTATGCCATATCTGGCACTTACTGGCCTTGATAGTGAGGCCTGCCTTTTGCAGGGCCTCAAGGACCTTTCCTTGGTGGATCAAGTGATCCTGCCAGGTGGAGCTGGAGAAGGCTATATTATTCAAATAAACTGCTCTAAAGAATTCCAGCCCAGCAAGGACTTAGCTCACCAACCTTTGGAAGGTTGTTACTGCAGGAGCAGTAATGGTCCTAAGGGGTATAGCCTCAGGATATCTAGTGGCATGATCCACTACAACTAGGGTATATCTCTTTGCCGGTGCTGTCTGACGGACAAAGGGGCTAACAATGTCAACCCCAACCCTCTCAAAGCATATCTCAACCACAGGTAGTGGAATTAAGGGGGGATTTAAGTGGCCATTGCTTTGCCACTGGCTTGGCAGGAAACACAGGACTGGCAAAAGTCATTAACTTTCTGGGACATTCCAGGCCAGTAAAAGTGATTCACTAGTCAGCTGCAAGTTTTATTTTGGGCCAAATTCCCAGGTAGGGAAATGTCATGGGCTAGAATGAGGAGAAACTCTCTGTACTGCTGAGGTAATACCAACCTCCTGGTTTCTCCAGACTTGAGGCCTTAGTTCTCAGTAAACAGGAGTCCATCCTCCAAATAAACCCTATTGGTACTACTGACATTACCCTGTTCTTCCTGTGCAGCTTGCTGCCTCAGGCCTTCAAGAGTAGGACAGGTTCTTTGTCCCTGTGCAGATCCTCCCCGGAGGATCACCTTAGCCCTGAGAGTTCTGGGTGGTAAAGCCCCTTCTAGGATCCCAAGCATGGCTGCATAGGTCTTCAGTTCTAGTTCAGGCTAGGGGGAACGCTCCAGGTAATTTCTAAGCAGACAATTTACTGGGATGGATGTGGACAAAACAACTACTTTTTGACCTACTACACCCCCCAATCAAATGCTACCATAGCCATGGGATGGAACTCTGTCTCATTATTAGCCTTGGTGACAGGATAAGATGTCCCTGCTAGGAACTGATTGAAGTAGACCAAGTGCTGGGTCACCACAGTGACACTTGCTACTGTGTCCCTCAGTGCTTCAACTTTTACCCATTTGCCAAAGAGTGCTGCCTCTATTTTTGTATATTGCTACGCCAGGCAGCACAGAATAATCCTAACCCTCCCTCTGTGACCAGTGATGCCTGTGTGTGTTCGCTAACATGGTCAGGCCACAACTGTGATCCTATCTGGAGATTAGAAACTGCAGTTAGTGCAGGTTGATTAGAGGCATTTGTCTTGTTTTTACAGCTAGAGTCGTCAGTTTGGGGCCCTCTATTCCTGCAACCATAGCGTCAAACCTTTTGGGATCAAAGTTCTTTCCTTTGCACGCACCCCTAGACTGTGAGGAGTCTCGAAGCCCACCCTCCTGTACAGGTTTCTGGGGGCCTAGAGAAGACCCTTTATTTTTGTTTTGGCTCCAGTCTTTCCAGGGGGGGGGGCGTCTTGGCCTCTTTCTTTTGCTCTCCCCGCCAGTGGTAGTTTTGGTCTCCCTTGTCTTGACCCAGTGGTCTGCTTTCTTCCCCAACTCTAGAGGAGAAAGTGAACGTAGGTCTACTGGGTACTGATGTAGCTTCCATTGTAAAAATTACTTAGCATGTGCTATTTCATGAATAGGTTATACAACCCATTGTGATTGTGTGCATTGTTACCAGGTAACCAAACACACAGCATTTTAACTGACTAGTCCACAAACTCTACCCAAGTTTGGATCTGGGTTGTTCAAGCCTCCCTGAGCTTTTTGCAGTACTCTTCAGTAGTAAATCCAGAGCCCTCAATCAGGGCAGCATTCATAAGGTCATAGAATTTAGAATCTGCCTCATTCAGTGTCAGGAGCCTATCCCTGCACTTTCCTGAGAGAAACACCCACAACAGTGTGCCCCAATGTTTGTTTTCAATTTCCCACCCAATACAGGCTCTTCCAAAGGCAGTAAAACATTTTACTATGTCATCCCTGTCTGAGAAGGGAGTGACAACTCGTTTGAGGAGTTTTAGGTTGAAAGTTTTCTCTCAACACTTGGATGCTGACATCAGAGATGGGTTCTAGGCCCAACACTTTTATTTGTACTTCAATTTCCAAAAGCTGGATCTCCAAGGCCAGTTTTTTGGTCAGCCTGGCTAAGGCCACATCTTCCTCTGTGATTGCACTAATGCTAAGGGAAAAGGAGCTACCCTCATTTCCATTGTCCACAGTGTCTTCCTCTCCAGCAGAGGTTTCACCATCTACTTCCTCTGTGGAGTGGGCTTTCTTCATGCTGAGCTACCATGAATGTACGCTGGTCAACTTTAGCATGTTTTTCACTAGGAATTTTGTACAATGTGCAGAGTTTCCTTAACAGGGCATAGCGATACACCATGTAAGGGGCCAGGTTGAGCTCCTGGCTCTGGTTCTCTGAATCTGACATGATTGCTTTACTAAAGTTGAAACCTTTTTCAAAATTTGGAACCCCTTTTGGATAAGGCCAACTAAAGTAATGAATTTTTCAAACTCTAACTTTTGTTGTTGGAACCTAACCAGGGCCCTAGCAGTTAGTTTAAAAATGTGTGAAAATTGTTGCCAATTGAAAAAATGTAATTAAGCTAAACACAATTTGGAGAGTTATTCATGTGCTCAAAAATTGACAAAGTGGTGTCAGCAAATGCAAAGTCATTATCCCACTGCTGCCACCAAATGTAGGACGTTGTCTCGCTAGGTAATGTGAAAAACCAGGCACACTGTGCAGAGAGTCAGGGCAACCACACATTGGTTTACAGAGGTAAAAACTATACCTACCTTTTAATGGTAGCTTGGTCAAGCAGTTAGGCCAATCTTGAAGAAGTGCAAAGCATTTGTTTTACTCACAGTATCAGTAAATGAAGACACACTCTCAACTGAATAACCTCGAGACCAGTTTACAAATATTCTTCAGATTTCTATAAAACCTTTAAGACCAAGATCATTAAAATTGGGTAAGTACTTTTTAAGTTATGAATTTTCAACCTTTAGCAAAAATAGTTTTTTTGTGCGTAAATACGAATCAATGGAAGAAAACTTTTAAAAAACCTATAAAATTTACAAGTGTGTCCTTTTCTTTATAGGTTAAGGTCATCCAGAAGTCCCGTGGACGAGCTGGAGGAGTTCAGGCGGTTTCTGATTTTGGCGGAAGGGCTGCTGAAAAGTCTTTGGAGTTGGTACAGGACCAATGCAGGGGACCACTTGGAAAAGAAGTGGACAGGTGGAGTTCAAGGTAATTCCAGTGAGTCCCCTTAGAGTGTAGAGGTCGCATGGGGTGGGGGACCCTTAGAGCACAGCTGGTTCTCCAATGCAGGGCCCAGGGAGACTGGGTGCATAGCAGATAGGTGAGCCAGGAGCTGTGTGCAAAGATGCCCTTGAAAGGAGGAGGCAGGTTACTTTGAGGGTGAATTGCAGGTCAGCAGGGCTGCTCTGGGGGGTGGATCTTGTGTGTCCATTGACTGGGGTTTGTTGCTGGTCCTTTTTTGAGTCCAGAGTGGAATCTTCTTCTTGGTGTCTGATGTTGAGTGGCCAGTACCCTGGGCTATTACACAGTTCAGCCATTGGAGGTCACAGTGCTACCAAACGTGGCACACTTTCAGAATTTGTCCTCTATGTCTGTTGGTTGAAATCTGGTGGTCCAGCATCAGTTCTGGAGCCTTGGGTCTTCTCTGTTTCAGGCCTTCTTGTGTCCTTGGAATCTGATATGCAGGTCTGGGGGCACCCACTAAATACTGTATTTAGTGAGTGTTTAGGGGAGTACCTAGTAGTAACCAATGGGTCATCTGCCTTACAGTGACTACACCAACTAAGTTACTACTTCCTCTAGGCAGAGCTCACTTCCCTATCTCCGATAGGCTATTTTCCTACCATGCAAGGTGGAGGAAAATGAGATGGAGATGTCACTTTGCATGTAACACCTTAGGGGTGAGGCAAGCTGGGGGTGGCCAGTCCTCCTGTCCTTTGTGCATTCTCCCACAATTTTTCCCACCAAACGTGGAGGTTTCTAATGGGCGCAGCTATCTGCTGCTTGCAGCAGGGCTGGGGGTCGAGTTTCAAGAGCGGTAAGCCCTTTGAAGATCATTGGCAGGGCTGCACACATTCCCGGGGGGAGGTATAACACCTCTGGCCAGGAAGAGCTTTGTTCTCTGGACCCAGGGTTCCAGAATCCTGCCTGGTGGTGACAGACTGGTTGTGACTAGCCAGCAACCATGCCAGGGTAGTTAGCTTTTGTAGGGCACAATTCTAAGGTGGCCCCTGTGTGCATTTTGCAATAAATCCAATACCAGTACCAGTTTGGATATATCTTTATGAGTTGCTTGATATAATAAATAAAAACAGGGTACATAGTGGCTACCATGTAGCTGTGAAACTCATACTGACCAGTGTCCAACACATGCATGTAAAATGGCTGCTCTGTTCACTTACTATGTCCCAAGTTAGGCAAGGACACAGTAGGGACATATTGGGCATGCATCTATGCCCATATGAAGTATAAGCATCCTGCTTTAGGGCTGGAGAGCCTGCCCGAGGGGTGACTTTCCTATATTGCATGCAGTGTTTAGTGGACAGGACACACAGGCTATGTGCCATGTCAGTTTTGCATTTTCGGATTGCACAAGGACACTCAGCCTGCAATGGCACTGCTGGATGTATTTGGATGCATGGCCCCTGAGGGTGGCAGAATCTGTGCTGCTGCCCTCAGGAGCCTACCTTAGTACCTCATGCTCTGGATACCTTACTACCATTTACTAGCGACGTATAGGGTCACTTAGAGGTGTTTCCAATTGTGCCAATGCATCGCAACAGTTTTGAGAAAGCGATCTGGCTCAGGGAACCTGATTAGTAGTGGACCTGAGCACTAACAACTTTGAAGCCACATCAAATACCAGGCAAAAAGTGGGGGCTAACCTTGCTGTCACATACTTGCTTTCAGTTCCCTATTTCATTTTATTCTTTTGAAAGCTTTTTGTTTATTTATCAGTGAATGTGATAGATCTGGACAACATGGTAATTTGTTGTCTCCTTATCTGGCTATTGTGTCAACGATGAAAGTGAATGTCAGATCATCTTGAAAATTCCTTTTTAATTGTTTGACTTGGTCTAATAGTTGATTTGTAGATAAGGGAAGGGATGGTTTGAGCATGCTTTCTTATGCAGTGGCAGGTAATGTTAGCAGGGAGGGGGCAGAAGGGACAAAATGCTACATATAAACACTGACTTATACCCATGCATTCAAGGTCACGCACACACATACACAAATCCATTCACAACACTCAGTCCCAAATATGCATGCATGCAAACATTAAGAAAATCACATTTTCTGGCACCTCTTAGTCGGATGTCTAGGATGGTTGGGGCTGCTGCCTCGAGCAGCAGTTCCTACTTGTCGCAGACCAAAGACTTGTCAAAGAATGGGATGGGGTCGGTCAGAGTTGGTGACCCCACCCCACTCTGTGACAATATGTCAGTGATTGACATTGAATTCTGGACACTTCAGGGTTTAGAACTGAAGCTCCCAGCTCTTAGAAAACCAGTGACACTCCACCTCATCGCAAGGGGAGGGCCTTGAGTTTCTTTGCAAAGCTGAAGAGGTCATGCCCGGAGGAGCTGTCACATCTTCAGACCATCAAAGTTCTGCTCAGTCAGCCAGGAGCCTGCACATTTAGCACATGTCTAGTACCTGGCTGGCTGACTTGAAAATAAAGAGTATCTGTCAGGTTGACCTTTGCTCAGCCTGACAGACACTCTTCTTTTTGGGCAAAAGGTGAGTGCAGTAGACCACAGCTGCTCTCACATTGTGTTTTGATCCAGAGTCTAGCAGCAAGGAAGTTATCTTACACTGAGAAACTAGTGAAAAAACTTGCATCTTTAGATTACATAATGCTTTCTTGGCACCAAAACAAAAGCAAAATACAACATACATAACTAACTTTTAATGGCACTTTTATATTTCTAGTGGCTATTTCAAAAGGTGGGTTTTGAAGGAGAGAATGTTGCACAGATCCCCACACATAAGTGAAACAAATCTGTTGCCTCAAACCTCTTCCTGTTTGATTTATTTAATTTATGATGTATGGTGCTTGCATGCCATTTAATTCAACTTCATAATTTCTTTATAAGAACTCCCACATTAATGCAAGGTGAATAAGTTTGTGAAGCTGCTAATCCTGCCAGAATCAACATGCTCTTTTTAAGATATTGGTAATTATTTAAAAAGAAAATCCATCTGTGCAGGAGATCCTCTCTAGCTCAGTTTTTACAAACCACATCCTTCAGCTCTTCCTTTGGTCAGCTATTGTTCTCTATAAAATGTCCTTTCTTCTAACCATATCTTAACTGCAATTCATTAGAGTCCTCATGGATATTGCATTAGACACCTAAAAGGGATGTAGACTCTACTTTATACCCTACTCCAATTTTAGGGTCAATGTGCCAGTTTGAGATGTATGCCCGTGGCACGTTGCACTCCAGTGGTTCTCTTGGCAAGGTTCCAATGGGGAGATTTTCATTTGCACCTCTTCTGCAACTGTATCAAGAGGCAAAAACACAACTGAAGGGTACGAAAAAGTTCAGGCCCTCCTTCCCGGTCTGCCCAAGTGGGTGATGAGGTAACACCTTTTCACTTAGAGTTAAATTTAGAGCTCTCAAATGCAGGTCGCCGTCACTTCCAACTAACCAGGGCCTGGATGTAGGCCATCCCAAGCAGGGACGGCTCTAGAGCGGTGTGACCGGTGCCACTATTTCCACCGCAACTTGTGTTGACATCGTTTAAGGGTGCTGTGTTCGCAAGTATATAAAAGACTTAAAGGCACCTGCTGCTGCGTTCCTTCCCTCCAGCAATTTTCAACAATTGTCAAGATAACTCCGGTGAATAATGGACCTTGTGAGAGTGATCGAGTTTTTCCTAGTGGAAATTTTACTCCATCATAAGGTTGCACAGAGGGTTAATATGCCTGCTGCAATGAACGGGTACCATGCAGATCACAAAGTGCACATAATGTAATTAGGTCAGTGAATTACTGCTTTTGTCGGAGATGTAATTTAGTTATTTGCAGTTTATAAGATAAAAACCTAAGATAGAGCATTGAACTAAAAACTGCAATGTACATACATATTTAGGTTAGAACATTTAGATTTTTCCCTAGCCTTTCATTATCCTCATGTTCCAAAAAGGTTATTTTGTGTATAATTCAATTCTTATTAGAAAAACAACCCCCCTCTATGGTGGTACTTTTGAAATTCTGAGTTTGTGCTTCTCCATATAAAGCACTCAAACTATACTGCCTACCAGTATGGATCACTGGACTTCTACACCTTGTAGTCATCTGGCTTATTTAACATGTCCTATACACTTACACACACAATTGATTTGCCTCTGTCGTAGAAACTAGATGGGAATTGTTAAAGGGTTGTATTGAGGGAAGCTATGTCGAAGATGGCTGTGTAGAGCCACTTGGGCTCCCCCCTACACTGTTGCCATTTGGGGTCAGAAGGCTGAGCCTAGACCTGAGGTTTTAAATAAAGGAGCATTCGAACCCACAGGGTCTTTGCCGCTCAAATGTTATTAAAGTGTGGTGTGCAGTTATTCTCCGAATTGCGAGTCAGGCGTTGTGGCACTGCAACATTGATGATGAGGGCTGAGTGTTCCGTAACTTCGTTAGCCTTCTTAGTGGAGGGAGTACCTACCCGCTCTGCCATGGCAACCCGATGCGGCTCTGCGGTTATCCCGCAACCACTGCAGATGCGCTACTGGCAGTGTGGTGCGCTCTCCCCGCTGGCCCTGTCACGAAGGGCTTGACACTGCGTTGGAGATCAGAGGCGGAGGAGACAGCTCAGCTGCCCTCCACCGAAAGAGGTACTGCAGCCTAGCTCTCACCTGCTGGGTGCCTCACCGTTCACCCATGCTGCTGCCCTCCCACGCCGGTCTCACTGTGGCAGAGCAGGAGCCCGCCCGGTGTGCCTTGCTTCGCCATCCAACATGGCACCGTCTTCCCCGTCTAGCTAGACCTTCCTGCCACTGGCATGCTGGGTGTGCACTCTGGGGCCTGTTCCCTGCTCTGAGGCCCGAGAGCCACCTTCTGCTGCCCGCAAGGACTACCGCTCCAGAGAGTCTGCCGGCCCAGTGGCCACTGGGGCTGCTATATGTTGATGGATGGAAGACAGGTGCGAAGCAGGTGCCTCTAAGCAAGGAACAGTCAACCAGAGAGGACTTGTGGTTTTCATTGTCAAATACTACAAAGACACACAAGGTAACAAGGACTACACAAAATTAGTACTCTATAAAGACACTCAATCGTAACTCTATTGGGGGAGTTGCAGTAAAAGGGGAAGGTGGCGCAATGAGCTCCTAAAACAACAGCAACAAGACCAACAATTCACAACACCCAGCGCTGGGGCATACTTGTCGATTACAGCACTGCCCCCATTCAGTGAACTGGCTGACCCGGTCACACCGGCGCCGTGATGGCGTCATTGCCTCACCGCCTGCGGCATTACTTTCGTGCCACAAGAGAGATGGATGGTGTTGTTCAAAGGCCCCTAATGATGCACATGGGAGGTGATGAACTCTATGAGCTGTTTGAGACGCTGCCCAACACAGGGGGTGATGACGATTTTGATGCTGCAGTGACAGCCCTTAACCAATACATTGAACCTGAGCTCCATCCAGACTATGAGCGTTTTAAGCTTCGTCAAGCCCAGCAGAAAGTCACAGAGTTAGTTAGTAACTTTAACACAAAGATTTTTCTTTGTAACTTGCTGTTCACAACTTGTTGTCCTTCTAATATAGCAAAGGGAGCTATGAAGGACATTTGACTCTTACTCCTTTTAACCCTTACTATATTATGTTACAAATCCTGGATATTGATTTCCACACGTCATTTCTTGTCTATGTATATTGTTTACGTATGATGTAAAGTGCTCTGACACCCTGTATTGGGATGAGTAGTGCCAAGGCAGGACTGGCTGTACAGAGTATCAGGTATTTTCCTGGGAGGCTGGAAAGGCGGGCTGCTTTTGCTATAAAACAAATGAACTACATGTGAGAGTGAAGCACTGTTAGAAGGCAATGGTGAAGGAATCATTGAAGAGCTCCAATAAAGATTGCTGTATTCTGATGCGCTGTAAGGTCATCATTTACTATGCTGTAAAGACTAATGCAATTTAATATATAATGTAAAATGTGTTGTAGAATGAACCTTTTTTGCCATTTTTCCCAAAATTACTTTTGGAGGGGGACCACCCAAACCCCATTGTAGTGCTCAAACTCGCTCGCTATGCACTCTTGGAAGGCTGGTGTGACACAATTTGCCAGAGCTACTTTGGGTTCCCAGTCCAGCCCGAGTAGTGCTATAAACTAAATAAAGCAAAATAGTGGTATTGAATTTGTTATTTGTGCAAATACTCAGACAGACCATCCCACAGACATTCTTACAGTGCATGCATATCCCTTATACTGGGACTGAAGAAAATCATGTGTCTCTTAAGTGCCTGTGAAGAGATAACAAGCTGTGTGCCTTTGTTTCCTTCATTGCAGCTAGGTGTGAGGTTCCAGCCAGCTTCCAGCCAAGATAATCAAACAAAAGGAGGCCTGATGGCCCCTTAATGTCAGCCTGTGTCTTAAGTTAGCAGGAATTTAAACTAAGAAAGCCATCACCTCACGCTGCACATTGCTTCTCAAAATGAACAAAAGCATGCAGGGTGCAGTCGGTGCTGAAAGTGTCCTACTAAAAAGGGATGAATACACAATATTTTACTGGGGCCCAACTTCTTGGCAGGATGGGCAATGTTCACCCTGTCAAAATAGTCAGCGGACGCATTTCACCCGCTGGAACCCCGACATGTGCCCTGTGTGTCAGAGAGTTCAACACTTTGTACCTCCTGAAAAACCTTAGGTGTTCATGTCAATCAAAATATTCTTATTGATATGAGACTACACATTCTAAACTAATCAGCACCCCTCTTCACCTGGATGCTCCAAAAATATATTTGCTTAAGATAAAATACACACTAAATTCCACCAGGTTCTTTTACAGCATCTTCATTCTTATTCACAACACATTACATAGTCCTGTGTTTTTTCAAATGTTTTCTATCTTATGGAAGCAGACTGTCTTTCTCAAGGTCTTCTCCATCAGATCTAATGCCGGTTCAGTCATGCTACCAAGACTTCTGGCTTTTTATGTTATCTGAATGTTTCCCAATGTTTCAGCTACACAAGCATGACTCTCTTGACTCACTTCCAAGACAGATGCAAAGTGTTCCCCAGAATACGTTTGCTTGACACTCATGAGTGGTCACTGCTGGTATCTTACCATTCACTTTGTAATTTTCCCACACATTGGACTAGAGAGGGTATGTTTAACAAGTAACAAAATAGTTCACCATAGTACTAACTTTAGTAAGGAGTGCTAAGAGTGCTAAGATGTCCAACTTCTGTAAAAGCAAACCCATCTTTTAGGACGTATTGCTATATAGAGATACTCTCCTACTGTTGATATAAATAGTAGAACTATGATTTGAGGCATGCAGAGAGAAAACTTTGTTTGGGGTAGACTTTGGAGTACCTGTATACTTCATCATTGATGAAATACTTTTTCTATTTAATACTCCTTTCAGATTTAACGGCATATTTATACTCTCTTTGCACCGGATTTGCGTCATTTTCTTTGCACAAATCCGGCGCAAACTTCATTCCTTATTTATGTTTTGGCGCTAGACATGTTTAGCGCCGAAATATTGGAGTTAAAGTCAGTTTTTGCCTGCGGAAAACTACCTTGCCTCAATGAGATGCAAGGTAGGCATTCCCGGACAAAAATTACTCTAAGGCCCTAGCGCCTTATTTATCCTCGCATGCAAAAATCACTCAAGGGGGGAGGGGTCAACAAATGGTGCTAAGCTTGCTTTGCACCATTTTTTAACACCTGGGTTAGGGCAGGTGTTAGGGGATCTGTGAGCCTATTTCCATAGTGGAACACCATGGAATAAGCCCACAGGTGCCCTCCCCATGCCCCAGGGACCCCCCCACCCACACCAGAAGGACAGCGGAGGATGGGAGACCCTATCCCAGGTAAGTACAGGTAAGTATTTGTTTTTTAAAGTGCCTTTGGGGGCCCTGAAATGGGCCCCCCTACATAGTACTGGGTGCAATAGCCATGCCCAGGGAACACTGGTCCCCTGTGCTGGCCACTGGGGTGGTGGGCATGACTCCTGTCTTTTCTAAACAGGAGTGATGTGGTATGGATGGTTTTGCATCAGAAAATTACTCTAGACAGGTTAGAGTTATTTTTTTTACTCTAACCGGCCTAAAGTCTTTTTTTGGTGCAAAACCTCCTTCTTCCATAAAGCCAGCACACCCGGCTAACGTCATTTATTTTGACGCTAGCCTACCCTTTACACTGGTCTGCACCATTCCATAAATATGGTGCCCGGCTGATGCTCAGAAATGTTGCTAGCCAGTGCTAAACATTTTTGGAGTAAAACAGTGTGTGTGCAGTTTTGCAACAGAAAGTATAAATCAGGGCCTTACTTCTTTACTGACACAGTCACTCAATAGTACATAACATTTATGCCTGCTGATTGACTAGAATACTAATGACTTTTCAGTCTCATTTTGGATTTCTGCCATACTAGTTTCTTGACTTCACTTTTTGAAGGCAGTACAAAATCTGGTTTATCTTAGTGAAACTGCAAGGAATGTTGCATAAGGCACACTCAATGTGAGACAGTTTGTTTATAAAAGATTTACTAAAGAAAGCCTTATTGAACTACAGGAAAGATTCATTGAGATGCTGATGGGGATGGTCGATTGATATGGGTAGATTTAAAAAATGTGGTGTGCCTTATGCATTGAACAACACAATATTTTGAGAGTCGTTGGAGAGATTCAATTCTGACCATTACTATTTTCAGAACAGAGAGGATAGTGCATGGAACAATATAGATGATTCTGGGTCATAGTATGAAAATAGGGGATCCTACTTGGAACATTGAGTTTACTAATTGCTGATGCCATTTCCTGGAGCAAATGAGAAGTAGTGGAGTGAATGATGTCACAGTTGACACTGAAAATTGAGCTTGGAAGCTTAAATCCACTAATAGTCTCAAGTAGACGTTCAAAAGCTAAGATAACCAGGTTGATCTCTGGAGTGTTATTAGGCTACGGGATAAGACATTAAAATGTGCTGGGTCTCTCACGGTAATTTAAAGATAATCTGATTGAAAATAACCTAGACTGTGAGGTGTTAAGGTTGCAATTCAAGCAGTATTGCCTGGAAGGATTTTAGTGTCTACTGTATTAAAGACTATTTAGACATACATCATGGTGGTTTTGATTCTTCCAGGTCGGAGAAATTTGAAATAAAAGACATATATGCATTTTATTTCTAAAAACATAGCACACACCATGAAATAGAAAGAAAATATTTTTTGCAGGTCATATTTGTAGTAGCAAAGAAGGACTTTGGTGTAGCAACTTCTGCTTTAAGAGGAGAAGGTTTAACTTATGCACCACTCCTGATTTAGGTAATGTTTTCAACAAGAGCTTTGTGCCTTTAAGTTGCAAGGATGTTTTAAAGTACACAAATGCTGACATCTAAGCTATTGGCGGTATGAGTGACTCCATTTGTGTGATATTGTTTTTCTGTTAGTAGTATAGTCTTATTATAGGGTCAGGCAAAAGTAATTATTGCAGTTTGTCCGCTGTTTCCTTCCAGCTGAAACATAATTGTTTAGGATTCCGAGAACAGGCGTGAACAATTGATAGTCTTGTCTTTTTTTTAGGAATTTGCTTTGTACCAGCTTACTAAGAGAACCAATATCAAGAGCTGTTCTAACGATGGTATGTTGGTTAAAACTTTAAAAGGACGTATGCTAATATTATTGAGGTGGCAGACCTAGAGAGAGCACGAGTGTAAATGGGAGCGAGAGCAAGAGTGTTTAGTTTGAATGGTCACACGATTGGTAATGTCTGCAAAGCAGGAGTGGTTAGTTTGAATGGTCACTCTATTGGTGATGTTTGCAGTTTTCAATATTACAGTAGAGCACTCAAACAAAAATTCCTCTTGTGAAGAATGGTCAAGACTGTATATGTTGATGGCCATCTTAAGACGAACCCATGCCATAAATGCCAATATCAGAATTGCTGCAGTATATGCATTCAGGTGTGCAGACAATAGCCGGGTAAAATGAAATGTTAGCATAGAACTTGAAGTTGTAAATGCAAATAAAGATCCTGAGGAAAAGCTATAAAACCTGCAGATTATATTTTGGTAGAAGATTGTCTACGTGTCTCTCACAAGTCATTGCTGACCTCATTTATGGAGAGAAGGACATAATTTATCCAAGATGAAAAAAGTAGCCCATTGAGAAGTAGGTTTCACTTAGCTAGATAAAATATGGGAGTTATATATTTGGCATACTTCAACATGTGAGTGGGTTTTCATTACTTAATTCAACATTATTGAGTGAAAGGCTGGGTTTAGAGAAATTGAATTTCAGATGCCCATTGAGGGACATGCATCTTGCGGGGAGAGTGGGCTTAGTAATACCTGTATCCAAATTTTACTGGAAGCATGAGGTCCAGTCTAAACTACAGTGGAATGAAATGGCTTGCTAACCAAAACGAGTAGAGGAAGAAGTCAACAAATTCCATGTAAAGATAGAACAACTGTAGGTATGCCATGATAGACATCATCTGATAAGGTCAGCTTACAAAAAAGTATAAATATGATGTCTACGCCGTTAACATGTCTTTATTGAAATTTCAGTCTCATGAAAAAAATGAGCTTGTCTGGAAATGTTCGGAACTTTTTTCAACGATTGCAAGGAGTTAGACAATTATCTATTAGTATATTTGTAACGGGGTAGGAAATATCAACCTGCCCAATATAGAATTGCTATATAGTAAAGATTAACCATGATTTGAACTGCGCCTATTTCAATGCAAACAGTTCTAAATATGTGGAAATTAAGGTAAATGAGAGCTACAACATCTAATTTCCTGAATAGGTTTTGAAAAGAAACATCCTCAAAGGAGCAAGGATAGTAGTAATATGTTATTCATTTTATCAAGTGGAGGGGATTTATCCCTCAGAATATGGGCAAAACTCTTATGCGCTCTGAGGTGGGCCCCTCCCCTAACACTGTACTCATGACCCCCCACACACACCACACACCAGGGGAGAGAAGGCGGGAGGGCAGCAGCTCCATTTGGTGTCATTTGGTGTTAAATAATCCCCCAGCCTGTGGGGCTGGCTGCTCTAATTCGTGTGGGAACTCACCTTTGTTCTTTCTTTTTGACTCACCTGATCCCGCTGCAGTGGAACGTAGTCAGGATAGTTTTTGGGTGCTCATTGCTCATGTTTCATTTTTAAAGCTCTTCAAGCTCCCACCATGGCAGCTACCACTGCCGACACTCTTGCTCCTACTTTTGCCTTTCTGTACCGTCACTGTGCACAGCTTGCTTGTGGAGGTAGATAGGCACAGGTGTATGGCAGGGTGGAAGGGGGTGGAGCTACAAGCAGAGTGTTGGTTGTGGTGTGCCATTGTGTGCTGGGGCAGCTTGTGTGCTCTGAGTACCTGCTATGCCCTCTATGTTCTCTGAGTTGTTTTGTCAACCGCGAAACATTTGGGGCTTGTGCTATGTGACTTGTCGACAAATAGGACTCTCAAACCCTGGGCTCAGCTAAGCAATTAGGTGAGGTAAGTGAGATATCAGCAGTTTTAATGCATGTGCATTAGCATTGTGCCACTGTGGTTAGAGTCCTCCTCACAGATTCTACAGCCCATAAAGCCTCTGTCATCATCTGCCATTCTTCTCAGCTTTGGTATGGGTGGAGGTGGCGGCTTCAGTAAGACCAGCAGAGGAGGTAAGTGAACAACTGCTGCCATATTGCTGCACTGCTATATTGTCAAAGTATATTGCTGGCCCTGCCGCCATTGGTTCTGGCTCTTGACCTTACTCCTGTCTAATCCTGCTTGTACCTTTAAGTTAGCAAATACTATTCTGTGCTGTCTGGTGTCAAGGGGCTGAACTTTCACTGAATTTTGCGGGGGAGTCACATGGGAGAGTGCGCTATTGGGGGAATCTAAACAGTCTGCTCATATTTGTGGTGCCCTCTTAGCAAGGTCCTTATGGGCAAGTGTAAGGGTTCTGGGGGGACCCAGGTAAAGCTATTTCTCAGAAAACAACTTCAATAGATCTGATGCGTCAGAGGTCGGTTAGGATTGTAGCTCTTGAAATCAAGTTGACAGAGAGAAGCCTCTCTAGGTTTCCAGGAGAGCTTGTGCAATCACTGCCTGGCCCATGCAAGGTTGTCCCAAATGGGTGTGCTCCTGAGGGTGGACCCAGTGTGCTGAATAAGGCTCTTGATTACTTGTCTGATATTAAGCAATGGGTACCACTCCCTGAGATCCTGCATGAGGTGCACAAGGAGCACCAACAAGCTGCTAAAAAAGTGAGTATGATTGCTCGTAATAAACAGCTGAAGCATAACACTCCTGTTGACTCTCCATTCACCTCTCATGCATCTGCCAATCTCTCCTGTGCTATGAGTGGAGCAGATTGCAATACAAAACCAAGTTGGGTGGCTGATTTGTTGGATGATCTAGCTGATAGGGTTAAAGAGATTTTAAAAATGGAGCTTTCACCCATTTTGGCACGATTGTTAGCAACTGAGCAGATGCTCAAAGACATCACCCAACTCCTGCCGCTACCCCACCAGCCCATTGACAGAGGAGATTTTGTACCAACTACCCTAATTGTGCAAACTGGGCATGAGAAGATAAGCAATACCAAAAGGATCGCAAATGCTAAATGGACAACAACCAATGCAATGACGACTACAGGGGAGCAGCACTGAGTGCAATGGGGCCACTGCTCTGTCTCAAGTTTAGGAATCTCCCTGTTATCAACTTACCCTCAGTGGCTTGCCTATTGTGGTATATCTGACTGGAGTCCCAGGACTGGGTGAAGAGCAGAAAGTGCCATTATGATTTTCAAAGAATCCTTCCTGGGTTCAAAAACTGCTATCTGATGTTGTGTGCAAACAAGTGGTCCAAACTAATATTGGTTTACCTACTTTTGGGTATTTCTAAAAGCCATCATCTTGCATAGACTAGGCCATCCATACCTCTCTCCTGCCACAACCCCACACTCACCCAAGAGTACCTCCCCAATGACCCTTATTGGTCTGCTGGGGCAGATAGGCCCTCATTATGACATTGGCGGTAAATGCCGCTTACCGCCGAGCTGAAGGCCGCCAACCTACTGCCACGCTGGCAAATATCCGTTCACCATATTATGACACACCCATCTGACAGAATACAGCAGACATACACAAATCCGCCAGACCAAAGGTCAGTGATAAACTGGGGGTCCCAAAACCCACACTGTTACGCCAACAGAACAACGCCCATCACATTATGACCCACAAATCACATGGCAGACATTCAACGAAAGTGAAACATTGGAGATACATACTGCTGCGCTCACAATGGACACCCATATACAAAATAACACTACATGGCCAATTCAAACAACACACACCTGACACCCATACACACACCACACCCACACCACTATAAAATACACACCCTCATTACCCACAACCCTTTACCAGCAACTATTGCCACCACGAGACTGAGAAGAAGAGCACAGAGACACACACATCACTCACACCCATACATCGATGACACATTCCACATCACACACCCCACCACATTACCCAACACACCCTCACCAACACACATCACACAACACCCATGGCATCACAAAGGCACCCCTGTTTCACTGAAGAGGAGTTAAGGGTCATGGTGGAGGAAATCGTCAGTGTAGAGACACAGTTCTTTGGAGCACAGGTGCAGCAGATATCAATAGCAAGGAAGATGGAGCTATGGCAGAGAATCGTGGACAGGGTCAGCACCGTGGGACAGCATCCAAGAACAAGGGACGACATTAGGAAGAGGTGGAACAACCTACGGGGGAAGGTATGTTCGACTGCAGCAAGACACCAGCTCACCATACAGAGGACTGGCGGTGGAATCCCACCTCCTCCCCCACAACTCAGAGCATGGAAGGAGCAAGTCTTGGCATTACCGCGTCGTGAGGGACTCACAGGAGTAGGAGGAGGACTGGTCACTGGTAAGTCTACTTTTCACAAATATCACCCCCATACCTGCATGCCATCACACACCCTCACCCCTACTCCCATCACTCCACCACATCCCACACACTCCACCATCACATCTCACTAATCCCAATACCAAGCCCTGCATGCTGTACCAATGCATGGACATCCCTCCCAGCCCTGCATGGACACTCATCACCAAAGCATGCACAGCATAGGGTAACTAACAACAATACACCAACATACACAAGCAAAAACTGGCAGGGGAACAACAACCATAGAAGGGAAGCTACGGAAGTACAAATGTTAGACACCTGAAGCATAATACATCATTTACATCCCCATAGGTACCGCAGCCAAAGTCCCTGGAGAGGAGGTGCCACCACTATCCAGTCCCCCAACAGAAGAGGCCCACGGTGATGACAGTAACTCTGGACTTCGGGATCTGGACGCTCTACCTGGCCCATCATTGACCACTGGACAGCCTGTCACCCAAGCCCGCTCACAGACCACCACATAGCCTCCCCCACCAGGATCCACCACCACAGCATCCACCCAGTGTACCCACACCCCTGTCCCCACGTCAATCAGCAGTGTGCCCACCTGATAGAGGGACCCCAGGCCACACCTTGCACACAAGACAATCAAGGACTTGGAGTCAGTGGCAGTGGGACAGAGGCACAGGCCAACCGGGACACTGGGAGGACTGTTGTGCACCAGGGGGAGGACAGGAGCAGGAAACCCACTGTCTCCGAGATCCTGGGAGCCTATCAACATTCCCAGGACACGATGGGCCAGATCCTAGACAACATGCAGGAAAACAGGCGGCTGCAGGAGGGACAGTATCAGGGGATCAGAGAGGACCTGCAGGTCATTATCAACACGCTGATCTCCATAGCAGGAGTGCTGCAGACATGGTCAACATCATGAGGGAGGCAACAGCACACCAGCAGGCCCCTGCCCCTAGCCAGTCATCTTAACAGCCCTCCACTTCTGCTGCCGCTAGTGGGCAGGAGGGCCCGCCACAAGACCAACAGGCTACCAGTACCCCTCCCCCTGCAGAAGTTAACCACCCCGCAAATGTTCCCTGCAAACCAGACAGAAGCCGAAGACACTTGTCAAGACCATGGCCAGAAAAAGAGACTCTCCTGATTGTCCCCCTTGTGTCCGACTCGGTCACCTTGTCTACCTTGAACTGCCATTGCTCTCCTTCCTATGTCCCCATGGACAATGCACCTGTGCTACAAACAGACTGGAACAATACCCTGGACTTTCCCCCATCATCACCCCATTCCATTGCACTTTCCCCTCGATATATTAGCACAACAATAAACACCCTGGGATAAAATTTGATTACTAGTATTTCATGTATTGCAAATTTATATTGATTGAAACAGCTACAATTATTGCAAATGGACTGTAAGTAGTATGAGCATAGAATTAATGACCTGAAGCTGGCTGTTGTGAACACACCAGGAGAATGTTGTCATATAACCAACATCTGCAAAATGAATATCCATAGATAACTGTACGTAGGGCAAAGAAGTGGGTAATTCCAGTATGCTAATGCCACACAGAATACACCAAAACACATAGAAATGTGAAGTTGCACCGTCTCACCTGTGTATTATTGGAAGTACAAATGTATCACTGATGTTCTGTTGTCCACATCCTCATCCTCTGCCTCCTCAACCTCCCTGTCCTCAGGGTCCACTGCTGCCACAGGGGCATCTCCAGTCTCCGTCACCTGCAGAAAAGGGGTGTCTAAGGGCCAGGTTGTGCAACATTCAGAAGTCACTACTATCTGGCAGACCTTCTTGGGTGAGTAGCACAGGGATAAACCTGTCAGATGGAGGCACCTGAACCTAGCCTTCAGTAGACCAAAGGTCCTTTCAATGATCCTTCTGGTTCGCACATGTTCCTCATTATAACAGTCTTCAGCCCTTGTCCTGGCATACCTCACAGGGGTCAACAGCCATGATAGGTTTGGGTAACCAGAGTCACCTGCAAATATTGAGGGACAACATTTAGCCACACACTCTCCTATATGGCCAACACCATAGGCATACAGCAACATATACTATGTGGGAACCGGCGGTCATGTGTTAGCCACACCCTGTGCCTCTATAGTTGGGACATTACATTTGGGATGCTGCTAGTCCTCAGGACAAAGGCATCATGCACCAACCCAGGATACTTAGCATTGACATGGGAGATTTACTGATCTACCAAGCACACCATCTGCACATACATGGAGTGGAAACTCTTACGATTCCTGAACACCTGTTTATTCTGGTGGGGGGGGGGTAGAAATGCAATGTGTGTTCCATCAACCGCCCAATTATATTTGGGATATGTCCCATTGCATAAAATACGGCACCGGCGACAGAGTGAGCTGCATCCCACAGGACCCAGGAGGCAGACTCCACCGACGCCGAGCGAACCAGTGGGATGGAAGGAGAGGGGAGCACCACGGAGGAGACAGGAGGTGACAACACAGACTCTGATACCTCCTCCTATGGAAGCTCCCTGGTGGTGGCGGACACCTCTGTGACCTCCCCAGCTGCAGGTACAGCCGCCACCCCCGTACCAGCAGCGCCCTCCCAATAGCCCCTCAGCGAGTTGCCTGTGCCTGCTCACCAAGAATGGTGGGCATCTCCTTCACCCCAGGCACCTCAGGCCCTGCCCCAGTGAGCCTTGCTGCCCAGAGTGAGGAGGCTATTGACCTCCTGAGATTCATCTCTGCAGGGCAATCAACCATTGTGAATGCCATCCAGGGGCTGGCATCCCAGATGCAGCAATGCAATGTATTCCTGGAGGGCATTCATGGTGGATTGGCGGCCCGACAGAGATCGATACAGGCTCTGGCCTCCTCACTGATGGCAGCCATTGTCCCTGTTTCAGCCATCCCCCCACCAACTTCCACCTCCTAGTCCCATTCTCCTCAGCCCCAATCCATCCCAAGCACATATACAGACGAGCATGCACACACGACAACACCCAAGAGAGGCACAGGCAAACACAAGCACCACACTTCATCCCACAGGCACTCACACAAGCACTATCCAGTTGCAGACACGACAACATCCACTGTCTCCACTGTCTCCCCCTCCTCCTCCATCTCCCACCCAGTCGTGTCTACACTCACATGTGCATGCACTACTTCAATATCCACTACCAGCTTCATCACCACACCAAGCAAAGCACACACCTCACTGGGAGACACCTCCACAACATCCATGCACGTGTCCCCTGTGTCCTCTCTCACTGTGTCTGTCCCCCCTCCTAAAGGACACAAACGCCAGCACTCAGACACCCAACAGCCATCCACCTCACAACAGCATACAGCCCATGCACCTGCACCCAAATCCAGCAGACATACACCTCCGACGACCACTCCCTCAACCTACACTCCCATTACTCCTCCCTCTCTTGCCCCAACGTACCTAAAAACTTTTCCTTTCCACGACTGACCTCTTCCATACCCCCCATCCAGCACGTATGGGCAGGGTAGCAAGAACCCAGTCCAGCACCTCAGCCAAACAGTCCACGGGGACAGTGGTAGCACCACCTGCTTGTGGTGGTAGGGATACCAGACCAAGAATACTGAAGGGGAAGGAGGCAGCACAACCTGGGATGAAAGGGAAGAGTCCAGCGCCAGCTATGAAAAATGGGAAGGAGCCTGAACCAGCTGCGAAGAATGGGAAGAAGCCTGCACCATCTGGAAAGAAGGGGATGGAGCCTGCACCGGCTGGAAAGAAGAGGAAGGGGCCTTCACCGCCAGTGGACGCCATGTAGTCCAACCCTCTAGGGGCTGCTGTGCGTGCTGCCCCCTCCAGAACCAGTGGGCAAGTCAACCACTTGAGAGACTGTGGCCTTGCACTCCCCATGACCAAGCAATGGACATGTTGCCCCCTCCAGAACCAGTGGGCAAGACACCCACTTGACAGACTGTGGCCTTGCACTCCCCAGAAAAAAGCACAGGGCATGTTGCCCCCTCAAGAACCAGTGGGCAAGACACCCACTTGAGAGACTGTTGCCTTGCACTCCCCAGGACAAAGCATAGGGCATGTTGCCCCCTCCACAACCAGTGGGAAAGACACCCACTTGAGAGACTGTGGCCTTGCACTCCCCAGGACAATGCACAGGGCATGTTGCCCTTTCCAGAACCAGAACCAGTGGGCTTGTTCCCACATCAGGCTGAGGTGCCCCCCTCCCCTTGAGGTCCCTGCCTATTTGGCAACTGATGCCCCTGCAGTGTTCTATCCGGATTGTTGCAGGATTCAGGTTGGGCTTTGGACTGTGCCCTTTGGTCACGTGGGCCCTTTGAACTATGGACGGTGCAGTTTCCCTTTTTTATACAAATCTGTTTAATGGCCAAATCAGATCATTGATTTTTTTGTTGAACTGATTACAATCACTTTCATCAATTCCTTTTGTCCTTGCATTATTCTGCAAATTTCCGGCATCTAATTGTTTTTGTGATGCAGCTGGTTGTGTGTATGGTGTGTGTGTGTGGGGGGGTATGTGTTGTGCGTGTGTGTGTCACTCTTGTTTTCCTCCCATCCTCCCTTGTGTGCTAGGCGGCTGTACTCACCGTCGTCGTCTTCCCCGGCATTGGTGTTCCAGGTGTAGCATGATGTAGAAGATCATCGGGAAGACTTGAAGTTCAGGTTCAATGACGGTGTGGTTCTTCCCTGCCTCTCTAATGGTGAGTCCTTTGACTTTGTGCTCTGTTTCGCCAGGCTTTTGATGGCGTTGGTACTGCCCCGGAAAAGATGGTGGTTTCCTGTGTCAAAATAAGGTGGGAGGTACTTTGTCTTCTGCCGGGCTGTAGGCGGCTACCGCAGTGATGACTGTTGTTTCTGCCCTGGCGGTCGGTGTGATACATTGGCTGTCTATGCGAGATATCACCACCATGGCCATAATTTGACGGTGATTACTGCCAGCCAGTTGGCGGTATTACCCCCACTGTATCACCCACCACCAGGGTCATAATGAGGGCCATAGTGACCCATGTTCAACCAGTTTGATGTTCTCAACAAAGTTGACTGACTAAACAACAAGGATCCCTAACAGCACTTAATCAGCACAGAGAATGTGATTGATGGCTGTCCTAAGAGTGGATAATCAAAAATGGGGATTGAGAGTTTGGCAGTCACCCTTCCCAAACTAATAGAGACAAACCCTGCACACCTCAGGGTAGCCGCTTTGCTTGTCCCCCAGTTGACACTTTGCCTGATTGTCCACCCATTCCACATTCGGTAATCAAAGACAATGAACTAGGTCATTGAGGAGAGTGGTATGGTCATCACAACAGGACTTATATCCTCTCTGGCCAATATGGGAAGAGACAAATCCATTGTATCATGTAGAACTGGAGGACACTGTATCAGGGCCCCCTCTCCAGTACCTGCAACTGCTGACCCTAGGGAACTGGTTGACTGAGTAGGTGTCACAAAGGCTCAAGAAGATGCAGCTCCCAAATTCACCTTAAGGGTCTTGAAATGGAAAGTTTTGGGCATAAGAACTAAATTAGAAAGCACAGATTGTTTTTTTTTATCCACTAGTTTGATGTTTGTCTCTTCCAAGAAACCGGGCTAACCCCAAAAGTACAGCAAGCATAGAAACTATAGCAGGAGGCAGGGAGTTTGCTGACATGCGTGGGAACCTGTTGGAAATGGCCTCTCTGCAGGGTCACCCCCAAACTTTTTGCCTTCCTCCTTCCACTTTTCTGACACTGTTTTTGCTGGTTTTAGGACTCTGCACACTTTACCACTGCTAAACAGTGCTAACGTGCAAATGCTCTCCCCCTTAAAACATGGTAACATTGGTTCATACCCAATTGGCAAATTTGATCTACTTGTAAATCCCTAGTAAAGTGTACTACATGTGTCCAGGGCCTTTAAATTGAATGCTAATGGTGGGCCTGCAGCACTGGTTGTGCCACCCACATAGGTAGCCCCATAACCATGTCTCATGTCTGCTATTGCAAGGCGTGTATGTGCAGTTTCACTGCCACTTCGACTTGGCATTTAAAAGTACTTGCTAAGCCTTAAACTCCCCCTTTCCTACGTATAGGTCACCCCTAAGGTAGGCCCTACGTAATCCAGTGGGCAGGGTGCTGTGTAGGTAAAAGGCAGGACATATATCTGTGTGTTTTATATGTCCTGTTAGTGGAAAACGCCTAAATTTGTTTTCCACTGCTGTGAGGCCTGCTTCTTTCATATGGTAACATTAGGTCTACCCTCATAAACTCTTTGAGTGGTTGATTCTGATTAGAAAGGGGTAAAAAAGTCATATTTAGAATTGCCAGAATGGTAATACAAAATCCTGCTGACTGGCGAGGTTGGATTTAATATTACTATTTTAGAAATGCTACTTTTGGAAAGTGAGCATCTGTCTGCACTTAAATCCTTCCGTGCCTTACAGCCTGTCTCCAGTTCACATCTCGGCTGGGCTGGTTGACAGCTCCCCTGTGCATTTCACCCTGACAACCACAAACACAGGATGGTCAGTCACACCTGCAGACATCTGCATACTGAATGAGTCTTCCTGGACTGGAAGGGTGGAGGACCTGACACTTAAATTTCAAAGGAGAGTGGCCTGCCCTCACACAAAGGACTGCCAGACCCCCTACTGGGACCCTGGCAGACAGGGGTGTACTGAAAGGGTACCTTGTGCACTTCAAAACCATTCTTTGAAGTCTCCCCACTTCAAGGGCACTTTTGGGTATTTAAACTGTGTCCCTGACCCTACTAAATCAGACACTTCTTGGAACAGACGCTCTGCACCAGAACCTGCAACCTACCAAGAGAAGCTGCCTGGCTGCCCAAAGGACTCACCTGGATTTCTTTGCTGGAAAGGACTGATGCCTTGCTGTTACCCTGTTGCCTTGCTGGCCTGTGGCTCTGCTTCAAGGGCTTGGATTAAGCTTGCCCATATTTATTGAAGTCTCAGGGTCAAAAAGACTTCATCTTTGCAAAGAAACTCCTTGTGCAGTGAAAATCAATGCATAGCTTGCTGGAATCGATGTACAGCCTGTCCAGAGGTGAGAAAATCACTGCTTGTCTGAACCAGAGTGACGCAGCCCAGCTCCCTGAGTGGAGATCGACACAGCACCAACATTGTGACCGGAACTTTGACTCACAGCCCAACAGATTGACGCATCCCCAAGCCGGAATGACACAGCCCGACTTCCTTCGAGATGAATCAACGCAGCACCAACCATGCGCAGAAATTCCACGCATCACCCACCGGATTGATGCAACAGCTGTGACTTCCACCCGCACGACCAGGATTTCCACGCGTCGTCCCTGAGCATCAAAAGGACCCACATCGCAAAGAGAATCCAAGCCTGCGTGCTGGAATTCAATGCAAACCCCTTGCCACGTGGAAAACAATTGACGCATCGTCTGTGTGCACCTGGAAATCCAACACACACCTACCTTTTTCCACGCATCTCCTCTGCAGTTCTCGTGCATGTAATTTTGACACAAATGAGGTACTTGGTGCCTTCAAGGGACAATTGTTGCTTTTAAGAGCTTAAGACTCTTCTTATCATTACTTAAGTGATATTTCAACTTGTGTGTGACTTACCCTGACTAGGATTGTGGTCCCTACTTGGACAGGGGTGTCTACCTCTGCCAACTAGAGAACCCATTTCTAACATAACCCATTTGGGTTGTAAAGTTGAAGAGGTTGAGGAAATATCAGGCAATATTTTGTGTGACACTCTCTCTTTTCTCTTAGGCCAAGCAGACTGTGTCTAAAACATTTAATCCATACCCACAAGCAACAGACAGGAATCTCCAACAGTTGACCAGCTTTCCACCCCTTTGGCAGGCCTCCGATAGGACTCTCAAAAACAGTAGGTGGTGATTTTAACTGCGAGTTTGAGCCCCTGGACATCCCCAGTTCTGAGCTTATGGTGGAGGAGGATAAAGTCTGGTCCATCCCAAATCTAGCAAAATATCCCATAAAGAAATAGTCACTGCTGGTTCTCCAACCTAATGCCCTAACCTTGAACCAGAGTGTGCACACCTGCAATGGGAGAGTTCACTCAGATAGGGAAGGGAGGCACACTTTTAACCGACTGCCAAGTACCAGCTTGATAGACTATATACTAGTCAATGTCAGACTATGACCATTTGTCACTGATATGACAGTCATCACAAGGCACGACAGCAACCACAATGTGCTTGCACTAGACTTGGACCTCCCCTTCGCTAGGCTCACAGCTACACAATTGCAACCCTTTGATGGTGAACATCAACTAGCAGCAAACAGGCACAGGATAAACTGGTGTGTAGTAGCAGATTCGCAGGACTCAGTAAAGTCTATTTGTAAGCTAATGACAAAGAGTCTTAAAGACCTGTGTAACCTAGATTCAACCTAGGGCGAAGACACTCACTTAGCGAAGATTGGGGAATTGCACAACCAAATCTTTTGAAGACCTAAAAAAATGCTTTTATGTTGAAGCTAGCTTGTGGGAGTGAGGAGGAACCCGCCCTTGTGGTTCACCAGCAACTACAGGTCCGCCAAACTCATGCTGAGTACTGCAATTAGGTCTATGGATAGATGCATAATTCAAGTCATGAGAGCAGCGTATAAAAGGGTTGTTAAGAATGCTAAGAGGAAATGGGAACGGGGGAGATGGGAGACACTCCTGGATGCCTTCAAGGACAAAGATCCAGTTTTTTTTTTTTAAATATAGTATCCACTGGAAATACTGAGGGGATCATTAACATTGAAAGTAATATCACCGCTGATGACTGGATTACACACTTTACATATCTGTACTCTCCAATTCTAGCCGAGTGCACCTCTAGTCCCTGCATAGAGGCCCAAACTGTTAGCTATGGAGGGACCCTTTGCTAATGACGATTATTGGATTATCACTTGCAAGGAAGTGGTCCTGGCCATTAGGAAGGTTGTTTTGAACAAAGCCCCTGGTTTAACCAAAATCCCAGGTGACCTGCTTCTAGGAGAGACTGATGTCTGGGTTCCTTATCTCACGGTAGTCTTTAATGCCAGCAATGAGTTGGTTACCAATCCCCTAATACTGGACAGTGGGAGAAATTCTTCCTATATACAAAAAGGGCTCCAATTTGGTGTCAAAACATTGCAGGCCTATCAGCCTTATCAACACCACACAGAAACCTTTTTAGTAAAGTCATTCTATCAAGACTACAAGAATGGCTAGATGCTAATAACAGTTTGAGCCCAGTGGAAGCAGGATTCCACAACTGTACATCAGCATTAAACCAAGCTTCAGCTAATATATTGGAAATCCATTGTTCTCAAAAGCGGCAGACTTTACATGGTACTTGTAGATTAAAGCTCTGCATTTGATTTGGTGCCCAGAAGTGTGCATTGGCATGTGTTGGATGAGATGGGTGTTCCGATATATTTATGCGGAATCATTGAAAGGCTGCACAAACAGAACTTTGCCCAGGTCCGCTGTGGTTTGCTAGAAGTGACAGAACCCTTTCCTGTTAATAGGGGCGTTAAGCAGGGCTGTCTTCTTGCTCCAACACTTTGACCCTATTTGTTAACAATTTGGTCACCCTCCTGAATATCTGTGATAATGATGTCTCTAGGTTAGGCAAAAGGAGGGTTCTGTTGTTAATGTTTGTGGACTACACATTACTTCTAGCTAAATCACTCATGGGCAAACAGAAAATTCTGGATGAATTCAGTAGTTTCTGTCTGTTCTTGGTTCTTAATGAATGTCGTACAACACATGCCAAACCCACTCTGGATGGGTCCTCCTTAGAGCTAGAACTTAGACTGGGTACCACATGTTTTGAAACAAAGGCCTAAATTGGAGCAGCATGTCAGCGAGTTGATGAAGGTCCATCTGGGCTCCTTTTTTAAACCGGTCTCTCAGTAGTACAGATTTACACTCATCAAGCGCTGGGCATGACTCATTATGATGCTGAGCTCTGGGGCCACAAGGCCACAAAACCCCTAGAATTAGTTAAGAATAGGTTCCTGAGGCAAGTGTTGAGCCTTCTGGCCAGCACTCCCCTGGTCGCGTTATTGTTAGATCTGGGGCTCAGGCCAATCTCAGAAAGAAATAACAGAAGTATGCCCAGTAATGTAATGGAGAAAACTTTGGTCTACCCCTGATTTGCTCTGCCAGGGTCTGGAAGAGATACTTATTGCCTGATTATGAGTTAGGCGGTTGAACTGACTCTGATATGGTTGTGGTGAGGCGGCTGTCAAGCCCGTGGCCTCACCACTGTCGTATTATAAAGTTTTCAGAGGGCTGACTGGTGGAAATGTCATATTGCGATATTTCCGCTGGTCAGCCCGGTGGAAACAGTGTGGCAACATTGGCCTAGGCCGTCACACACAGCACCTTTGGAATGTGCACTGCCTGCCATAGCAGACAATGTGCATTCCGAGGGTGCTGACAATATGATCGTGGGCAGTGCAGGGGCCTTCCTACCAGTCTTTGCATGGCAAGGACCCCGCCATGCAAAGGCTGGCGGAAAGGAAAGTTGTGATCAGCACGCCGGTTCAGGACTCTGCACTGCCGTGGCTAACCAAGACTTTGACCACCATCAACCCATCTGGATCCTTGATCGGGTGAGGATCTCCTGGTGGTCTGACCATCAGGATCCTAATCTGGCATTCAAACTATTAGGATTGCAGCCGTCCAACTGCCACCACTAGTTTGGCGGTCCGAGGACCACCAAACTCATAATGAGGCCTTTGGGACTTAGGGGGTCATTCCGACCCTGGCGGTACAAAACCGCCAGGGTCGCGGATGACGGAAGCACCGCCAACAGGCTGGCGGTGCTTCCTGGGTCATTCTGACCGCGGTGGTAAAGCCGCGGTCAGAAAACCGGGTCCGGCGGTTTCCCGCCGGATTTCCCCCAGTTGCCCAAACCTGCCATGGCGGCGCTGCAAGCAGCGCCGCCATGGGGATTCTGACCCCCTTCCCGCCACCCTGTTTCTGGCGGTTTTTACCGCCAGGAACAGGATGGCGGGAACAGGTGTCCTGGGGCCCCTGGGGGCCCCTGCACTACCCATGCCAATGGCATGGGCAGTGCAGAGCCCCCCTAACAGGGCCCCAGCCTCCTTTTCACTGTCTGCCTAGCAGACAGTGAAAAGCGCGACGGGTGCTATTGCAGCCGTCGCACACCTGCAACACCGCCGGCTCCATTCGGAGCCGGCTTCAGTGTTGCAGGCCCCTTTCCCGCTGGGCCGGCGGGCGCTAACTTGGCTAGCGCCCGCCGGCCCAGCAGGAAAGTTGAAACGGCCACAGCGGTCTTTTGACCGCGGAGCGGCCATATGGCGGTTACCGCATGGCGGGCGGCGGTTAGAATGAGGGCCTTAGTCTCCCAGGGGCTGGCACCCTTGCCTGAATCAAATATGTTAGATACACACTGCTTAGCATGGGGTTAATTAAATTCTGCGACCAGTATATCTGAGCTCGAGAGGTGTTTCAGGAACCTTAAATTTGGCATGCTTATGTGAAGGCTCACCCCGGGTGTGAGAAAGTAGCATCTTTCGAAGTATGGTTACCCCCATGTTTGGCCTGTTTGTGAGTATGTGTCAGTGTGTTTTTACGTGTCACTGGGATACTGCTGGCCAGGACCCCAGTGCTCATAGTGAAAACTTTATTTGTCAGTGTGTTTTGCCTCTCTCACTGGGATCCTGCTAGCCAGGATCTAAGTGCTCATAGTTTGTAGCCTATGTGTGGGTTGTCAGTATTGCTTAACTGTGTCACTGAAGTTCTGCTTACCTGAACTTCACTGCTTATGCTCTCTCTGTTTCCAAATTAGTCACTATAGTTTAGTGACTTAATTTACCAATTCCAATTGGCACACTGGACCTCCCTTATAAGTCCCTAGTATATGGTACCTAGGTACCCAGGACATTGGGGTTCCACAAGATCCTTATGGGCTGCAGCATTGCTTTTGCCAGCCATAAGGAGCTCAGACAAACTCTTTCACAGGACTGCCACTGCAGCCTGTGTGAAATAGTGCACACACTATTTCACAGCCATTTTCACTGCACTTAAGTTACTTATAGGTCACCTATATGTCTAACCTTCATTTACTGAAGGCAAGGTGCAAAGTTACTAAGTGTGAGGGCACCCTTGCACTAGCATAGGTTTCCCCATGCAGTCCAGGGCCAAATCCCCGGACTTTATGAGTGCGGGGATGTAGGAGGCTGGCCTGGCTTATAGTGGGTACCAATGGTACTTACACCTTGTGCCAAGTCCAGTTATCCCTTATTAGTAGAGTGCAGTAGTGTTCTAGCAGCTTAGGCTGATAGAGGTAGCTATAGCAGAGCAGCCAAGGCTGAACTAGGAGACATTCAAAGCTCATCCACTACCACTTATATCATACAGGTACTATATCATAAGAAAGACAATACTCATAGTTACTAAAAATAAAGGTCCTTTATTTTAGTGACAATGTGACAAACATATCTCAGAGAATATACTCCCTTAAATGTAAGTAACATACACAAAATATAAACAACAAACCAAATCAGGTAAGTAAAACAGTCAGAAAGTAATGCAAACACAGTATAATAGGATGCAATAGGCCTAGGGGAAACCCAAACCATATACTAAGAAAGTGGAATGCGAACCACGAAGGGACCCCTAGGGTTGTGTAGTGTGTAGAGGGTCGGTGGGAGTGTAAGAAAACACTAAGGGTGTAAAAGATACCCCACCCCAAAACCCTGGAAAGTAGGAGTAAAGTACTACTATTTCCCCAGAAACACACCAAAGTCGTGATAAGGGATTTTGCAAGGACCACAACAGACTGAAAAGCACTGAAGATGGATTCCTGGACCTGAAGACCTGCAAAGGAAGGGGACCAAGTCCAAGAGTCGCTAAAGTGTCCAGGGGGGGCAGGACACCCCTAAACCCCGCATGAAGGTGCAAAATGGCTGCCTCCGGTTGGAAGAAGCTGCAGGTTTTTCAACAACAGAAGGAGGTAGGAAGTTCTACTTTGTGCAGAAGATGTCCCACGGCGTGCTGTAGGACGCAGAGTTCTTTCCTTGGTAAAATACCACAAACTAGCCTTGCTAGCTGGAAGAGTCACAGTTTAACAAAAAGGGTGCTGCCTGGGCCCAGGAACAACCAGGATATCGCCACTTGGGAGAGGAGACAGAAGGGGCCCTCACCAACATAGGGGGCCCTCAGTCAGGAAGGAAGCACCTGCAGAAGTCCTTGAACATGGGTTCAAGAAGTCTGAACACGGCGGTCATCTCAACACTGCAAAGAGAGGTCCCGGAGATCAACTCAAGAAGCTGAGCATCGCAGGACAGAGTGCTGGGGACCTAGGCTCAGCTGGGCATGCAGGATTTCTTGGAAATGTGCACAAAAGCCCTTGTAGCTGCAGTTCACTTGGTGCACAGGATTACTGTCCGGAAAGGGGAGGCAAGGACTTACCTCCTCCAAATTTGGACAGTTGGACCACTGGGCAGTCTGGGTCAGTTGGGCCCCCCACCTATGTTCCAGGGGTCAGGCTCGTCTGGATGAGAGGGGACCCAGTGTACTGGTGAAGCTGAAGTTTGGTGTCTGCTGAAGCAGGGGGAGGATTCCGTTGACCCACAGGAGATTTCTTCTTGGCTTCCAGTGCAGGATGAAGACAGGCAGCCCCCAGAGCATGCACCACCAGGAAACAGTCAAGAAAGCCAGCAGGATTAGGTGCTACAATGTCGCTGGTAGTCTTCTGGCTACTTTAATGCATTTTTTCAGGCATCCTGGAGCAGTCAGCGGTCGATCCTCGGCAGAAGTCAAACAGAAAAGTGCAGAGGAGTCCTGCTATTCCTGCTCGATTCTTGCAAGTTGTTATCTGAGGAAAATCCCACTGAAGAGACCCTAAACAGCCCTCAGAGGAGGACTGGCCACCTAGTCAGGTAAGCACCTATCAGGAGGGGTCTCTGACGTCACCTGCTGCCACTGGCCACTCAGAGGCCTCCAGAGTGCCCTCACACCTCTGGAAACAAGATGGCAGGGGTCTGGGGCACACTGGAGGAGCTCTGGGCACCATTCCTGGGGTGGTGATGGACAGGGGAGTGGTCACTGCCCTTTCCTTTGTCCAGTATCGTGGCAGAGCAGGGACTGGGGGTTCCCTAAACCGGTGTAGACTGGCTTATGCAAAGAGGGCACCATCTGTGCCCTTCAAAGCATTTCCAGAGGCTGGGAGAAGATACCCCTCCCCAGCCTTTAACATCTATTTCCAAAGAGGGAGGGTGTAACACTCTGCTCTCAAGGGAAATGCTTTGTTTTGCCTTCCTAGGACTGGGCTGCCCAGACCCCGGGAGGGCAGAACCCTGTCTGTGGGGTGGCAGCAGGGGTAGCTGCAGAGAAAACCCCAGAGAGCTGGTTTGGCAGTGCCAGGGGTGCATAGTGGAGCCCCCAGGATGCATGGAATTGGCTCCCCAATACCAAATGTGGCATAAAGGGACAATTCCATGATCTTTGACATGTTACATGGCTATATTCGGAGTTAGCAGTGTGAAGCTACATATATGTATTGACTTATATGTAGTGCACCCGTGTAACGGTGTCCCCGCACTCACAAAGTCCAGGGAAATGACCCTGAACTATGTGGGGGCACCTTTGCTAGTGCAAGGGTGCCCTCATACTTAGTAACTTTGCACCTAACATTCAGCAAGTGAAGGTTAGACACATAGGTGACTCATAAGTTACTTAAGTGCAGTGAAAATGGCTGTGAAAAAAAGTGTGCGTTATTTCACTCAGGCTGCAATGGCAGTCCTGTGTAAAGATTTGTCTGACCTTCCTATGGGTGGCAAAATAAATGCTGCAGCCCATAGGGATCTCTTGGAACCCCAATACCCTGGGTAACTAGTTACCGTATACTAGGGAATTGTAAGGGTGTTCCAGTATGCCAATTGAAATTGGTAAAAGTTGTCACTAGCCTATAGTGACAAATTTAAAGGCAGAGAGAGCATGAGCACTGAGGTTTCGATTAGCAGAGCCTCAGTGACACAGTTAGGCACTACACAGGTATACACATTCAGGCCACAAACTATGAACACTGGGGTCCTGGCTAGCAGGATCCTAGTGAGACAGGCAAAAACATACTGGCATACATGTAAGAATGAGGGTAACATGCCATGAAAGATGGTACTTTGCTACAGGGGACACCATTACACGTGTGCACTACGTATATGTCAATACCTATATGTAGCTTCACAAAGGTAACTCTGAATATGGCCATGTAAGGTATCTAAGATCATGGAATTGTCCCCCCACTCCAAATCTGGTATTGGGGAGCCAATTCCATGCATCCTGGGTGCTCCACCATGGACCCCCGGTACTGCCAAACCAGCTCTCTGAGGCTTGCACTGCAGCTCCAGCTGCTGCCACCTCACAGACAGGGTTCTGCCCTCATGGTGTCAAATTGGACAGTTTTTAGATTAAGTCAAACCAAATCTGGCCAGAAAATTGTATGTTCTATTTAGGCATGGGTCATTACTAATTCAAATAAATATGTTTAGATATGTGAGCTCAGATAGACTGAATGACATGACTTGCACATTGTGCACTCACAGACAAAAAAACAATGGCTCATGTCTTTTTTATTTGCCCAGATTATAGGAGGGCCAAGTACAAATTATTAATCCCAATTTTCTGGTCTTTGAAAATCATTGTTTTCCATTTAACTTACATAGTCACTTCTTTTATTTATATGATGATGGATAATGTTTTACTGATTGCTTTTAACTAATTTTAATGTATTTATATGCCAATTGTAGGCTTTTATTGTTATACAGTTACATTGACTTTGTATTTATAATGTTTTTATTTGTATGGTTCTTTTGTGGCACATGGCCGAAATAAAATGTATTGACTTATGGTCATGGGTCTGTAATTTGAATCAAACCCTCAGCATTTGGATGCAGATAACATTTTTGAGCTCAAGAATGTTAACTGTATTCAAAAGCTGAGGGTTTGATTCAAATTACAGACCCATGAAAACAAGTAAATACTCTTTATTTATTTATGTTACTTGACCAGCCATGTAGCACTCCACAGTTACCCTTCTTTATTTGGAGTTCAAAGGGAGACATTGCTACTGGGTTTTTGGTCTAACTAGCATATAAAATCTTACCCACTGCCTGGCTGTTTAACACTATTGCAGTTTAGCCTTTGTATCCTGATTTGATGGACTACAGTATAGAAAGCAGGCTAAAGTTATTTTACCAAAGGAGTCTGTATGCTCACTGTGGTTGTGTTGTGTTCATAAATCCACATGGCACAGGAGCAAACATGGAAGCTTTTTGAAGTTATCCCTTTTACACAAAAAACATGGCGAGTGATCAGATCTTTTGTCTAAGAAGGTCATCTCATCTTCCCCAGAATAACTTAAATCTACAAACCATAGGACGTCCCTGAAGTGATTGAGTCCCACGAAGAAGATTGAATGAAACAATCCTTTATTTAAAAGGTTAAGCCTTCAACATATACAGTAATAAAAAGGGGCACAGAGGGAAGACAAGATGTGCTCCTCAGTCCGTCGATGCCATGTGTAATGCCATGACCTCAACAAGCTATGTCAGAGAATTCCACATGACCCAACAGCATTCCAAGCCACATCACCACATCTCCCCTCTTTCTTTAATTTAACATTGTTCTCAATAAATGAGTGCACTAAAACAACACTATTAATATAAACAAAAGTAACCTACTAAAATTGAAACAAAAGTAACTTAAGAACAACACCTAATAAACTGTACATCCTCTAAGCCAGTGGTCTTCAAACTTTTTAATTCCGCGCCTCCCCAGTTGAAAAATAAAAATCATTGGGCCCCCCTTCAGAATTTTTCACAATTATTTTAGAAAGATGGCAATGTTTAAATAGGTCTAAACCTATTTAAACATTGCAGTTAAGTACTGTTACCTTTTTAAAACTGCAATAACATGCTTCTGCTTAAAACAAAGGCATGTTATCTGTATAATATTTATTTTGGCCAGAGTTTGGCGCCCCCCCTGGGATCACTTAAGGCCCCCCAAGGTGGGCCCACCCCCAGTTTGAAGACTTCTGCTCTAAGCACAAAATAACAGCCTACTGAATAACGAATAGACATATATTACTTCCACTACAAAATATAATCATGAAACTTAACAGGTCTGCGGCTTTCCCGCTTCTTCTTTTCCTCAATAGTTTTGTGTACATTCTTTCTCATACTTTCAGAGGAATGGCAAGAATCAACTACATCTCCATTGAATTGGTTATACAACTTGTGATTACTTCCAAATTCATTTCTAGAATGAACACCGGGATCTAAAGCCAAACGTGTGACACCCCACCAATTGCCATCAGCCAGCCTAGCAGCATTTTTACGTACCTCTAAAATTTGTTGGGGTTCTCTAAATTTTGACAAGCCTTTTCTGACTAACAGGGGATCTCTAACCCTTACCCAATCTCCAACCCGGAGATCATGATCTTTGATTTTTTTTTTTAACGGTATTGCCTCCAGCCTTTTCTTTCCCATTACATCAGAATTGTCTTTTGCTACTTGCCACCCCTTCTTAAGATCACACCCCTCATGAAATAAATCAATTATCCAAGAAGGACATAATTCTGTAGTTGCAATTCTCCCCCTCATTAACTCAAAAGGAGTCTTACCAGTATCAACATGAGGTGTAGTGCGATGAGACCAGATCAATTCTTTAATAGCTTGTCCAACAGGCATATTGTTCCTAAGGGTTGCTTGTATACACTCCACAAGTACACGATTGAAACGTTCAACAACACCATTACTCTGGGGATTATAGAGAGGAGTTCTGATGTGTTTAATGCCACATCTGTGCAGGAATTGATACATTTCTGCAGATACAAACTGTACCCCATTATCGGTCATTATTTGTTCAGGCAAACCTTCCCGGCTAAAAACTTCTTTCAGACATTTAATAACACTCTGAGTGGTGGGGACCCTGATAGGCAAAACCTCAACCCACCTGGAAAGATGATCCACTATAACCATGAAATACCTCATGTCTGGCGGCAATACATAATATGGTCCAAGAAAATCTAAACCAATTTTCTGCCATGCACGAGCTGGCGATGGAACAAAGAAATCAGTCATTCCCTGGGTAACAAGGACCTTATCAATAACACAACACCTAGGACAATTTTTAACCAACTCCTCAATTTCCTTGTCCATACTGGGCCACCAGAAATTTGATCTTAATTTCCTTTTGGTAATAGTGGCACCAAGATGTCCTACATGTGCTTTAAGAATCAAATCCTTCCTGCGACACTCTGGAGGAATACGTTTGTCACATCTAATGAGCATATCACCTTCAACAGATAATTCTTCCGATACTTTCCAATAAGGTTGTAATTCAGGCGGAAGAGTTCTCTCTCTTGGCCACCCAGCCTTAACATATTGCATAACTTCACACAACCACTTGTCATTTTACAATGACTTGATCCAAACATTTTCATCCAAAGTTTCAGTGATACACGCTATTAAGCACTCCTCTACTTCAGTCTCCCAATCTTGTTCTTCTTCATCTAATATGGGAAGACGGGATAAACAATCTGCTCTACTGTTTTTCCCTCCGGGAATATACTCGACAGAAAAGTTGAACTCTAATAATTTAGCAGACAAACGAGCAATTCGAGCAGTGGAACGTTTAATTTTCTTACCAGATAAGATTTCCACCAGGGGACAGTGATCGGTTTTTAAAATAAAGTGTCTACCCCAAAGGTACTGTTTAAATTTCTCAGCACTCCATGCACAAGCAAGAAGTTCTTTTTCAATAACAGAATACTTCCGTTCAACCTCCCGCAAGGTGCTAGAAGCAAACCCAACGGTGCTTTCCTTGCCTCCGTCAGAAACTTGTGTCAAAACAGCACCTAATCCATACTCACATGCATCCACTGTTATAATAGTTTTTCTTTCATCAGAAAAAGGTTGTAACACAGGAGAATTGACAATTTGTTGCTTAACCAGCTCAAAAGCGTCATTACACTCTTTAGACCAATGAAACACTTGTTTCTTTTTAAGAATGGCTCGAAAACACTCAGTGGTCTTGGCAAAGTCTTTTAAAAACTTCGCATAAAATTCACATAAACCTAAGAAAGAAAGAAGTTGCTCCTTGGTTTTAGGCGCAGGGGCTTCTAGAATGCTTTTCACTAACTTGGGCCTTGGTTTAACCCCCTGTTCCGATAAAACATGACCAAAGTACTCAATCTCCTGTGTCTTGAAAAGACATTTGTCTCCTCTCAAAGTGACTCCTCTATCTTCCAAAGTTTTCAAGACTTCTTCAACAACCCTGTCATGTTCCATTTCTGTGTCCGCAAAAATCAAGATATCATCCTGAAATATGACAACATTGGAATTATTAGGAAACATGTCAGTCATTAATCTTTGAAAGACAGCAGCAGCTGACGCCAACCCAAAAGGTAATCTACAAAATTGGAAAGTACCATCAGGTGTCACAAAAGCAGTGAGATAGCGTGAGTCAACATCAAGTTCAACCTGATGGTACGCCGATTTAAGATCTAACTTCGTAAACCAACTGGCTGAACCCGCTTTAGCTATGAGATCGTCTATTCTGGCCAACGGGAAACTATCAACCCAAATTGCTTCATTCAGGCTTCTTAAGTCCACACACATCCTAAGGTCTCCAGAGCTTTTCTTCGCTAAGACAATGGGAGATAACCATAGAGTTGCCTCAATCTCCTCTATAATTCCCTGTTCGCACATGTCCCTTAATAGATTGGACAATTCTGCCCTCACACTAAAAGGAACATTCCTCAATTTATGCTTGACCGGGGTTACTCCTTGTTTCAACCTAATCGTGTGTGTGTAGTTTGTAATTTTACCTAACTTGTCCTGGAACAGACGTTTGAATTTATGTTGCCAAAAATGTTTTGAATCATGTAAAGTGTTAATACAATTGGTGTTGCTACGATCAATCGAGACAGGTTTCTCCCTTCCCGGTTTAATAACTAATTTAAAGTCTGCTTGATGGATTAAACCCAAAACATTAATGCCTTTCCTTGCTACATATACCTTGCCATGGAGCGTCTCACCAAAAACAGACAAGGAGGTCCAAAAATACCCAACTAAATCAATTTTGCTCCCCTCAAAGGCTAATGTGGTGACATCAGGAGGAATAAGAGTCTTATCGCTCTAAAACTCATTGAACTTTTCTAATGAGACAATGGTAATGCGTGCACCAGTATCCACTAATAATATGACAGCCACACCACCCACCAGTACTTCAATATCAGGATCTATTATTGTTTTACTAATATAGGAATTACTGTCTTTGACAACTAACACAAACTCTTTATCATCCTGTTGTACACTTTCCTTATCTCCATCCAGTACACAACGAATATTACTCCTTTTTCCACCTCTACATACACGTGAGAAATGACCCAGTTTATTGCAGTTCCTGAATTGTTGATAAGCTGCCGGACAATTCCTGAAGGATGAAACATGATTCAAAGAACCACATCTATAACACATAGTTTTATGGCTGGCTTTAAAAGACAGAGTATTCCTTGAAGGTGGTGTGCAATCTTGTTTTTTCTCAGTCCGGAGCAGTTTCTTGTGATCAAGATTTTGCGTATTCATCACCGCACCTGAAATGGAAACATTAGACATAGACAACTCCAACTGTTTAGCATCTTCCAACGAACATTCAATACTTTTTGCTACATCAATAGCTTTGTCTAACGACGGGTCTTTACACGTTAATAACTTTTCTTGAATCCTTTTAGAAAAACACCTTACTACCAGTTGGTCAAGTATAAGTTGCGAGGTAAAATTTTCAAATTCACACTTGGCAGCCAGTACTTTTAACGCTGTAATGAAAGAATCCACACTCCCATTTGGATTTTGTGCCCTTGTAAAAAATTTGTACCTATGTACAACCACATTCTTAGTCTTAGTGAAATGCCTGTCAAGTTGCGCAACCGCCAACTCGAACTCATCTAACTCCTCTTCCTCACGTAATTCATATACTGGAAGATGATCAAAAATGTTCTGTCCTTCCACTCCTAAATAATAGTACATTAAACTTTTTTTCCTTTCTGGCCTGAACTTATGACCGTCTAAAGCTCCTAAAAACGCCTTGAATGAACGTAACCATAATTTCCATTCTAAAGGAGGATCACCTGGATCTTGCAAAAAAGGTGATGGTGGTAACACATTCTGCATCCTCCCTAACCAGTTTTTCAGAACAACAAGAAAAAAAACAAAGAGAAAAAAAAAACTTGTGTATATATATATATATAAATGTATGAAAGTCCAGTCAAAGATGGCTGATTATTAGTACTTCCAAGGAAACCATCTTCAATGTTGATGAAAAAAAACAACAAAAGTAGTCCATCTTCTGTGTCAATAACAGGCAAAAAAAATAAAAATGATAATAGTCCTTCTTTTATATCCGGTGGACGGCAAACCCAGAAAAACAAAGCTGGAGAAGGTCAGCATAGATATCGCAGTGGCAGCGATCAGAAAGGCAGACAAAAAACAGTTACCGAGCTTGATGAAATTGAAACTATCAGGTGAGAGCCGACACAGTAATGCACACGCGCGCTAAGGTGCTCGCGTCTTTAACGCGAAAACGCGAGCTGACACACTGGTGCCTCACGCAGTATGCACACGCGCCTTCGCTCGCGCTGTGCCTCGCGCAGTGTACACGCGTCTTCGCTCATGCTGGAAATACCGTTAAACTAACGGTAATTTCCTTAGTGTCCTCTGTGCCCCCAAATACCTTCAGGATAAAATAGAAAACGAAGAACGATCCCGGGAGCCCTGTAAAATCTGTTTCTTCCGAAAACGGTCACTGAAGAGAGTATCCTGGGAACACTGTAGAGTCTGACCATAAAATGCACAACTGGAAACGGGCTCGTCTGAAACTCGTCGCCAATCTTGAAGTGATTGAGTCCCACGAAGAAGATTGAATGAAACAATCCTTTATTTAAAAGGTTAAGCCTTCAACATATACAGTAATAAAAAGGGGCACAGAGGGAAGACAAGACGTGCTCCTCAGTCCGTCGATGCCATGTGGAATGCCATGACCTCAACAAGCTATGTCAAAGAATTCCACATGACCCAACAGCATTCCAAGCCACATCACCACAGTCCCCCAGAGTGCACTTTTCCAAACCTATTACAAAAAAACAGAAAGGAAAAAATCAATAAGTAGGACACTCACATATGTATTTCTAACTGTGAGTGCGATCTCAATATAGAGTATGAAGGATACATCAAAATGCTAACTCCAAAACTGGGTTGAGCCCTCCCGGTATTTATTTTTGTACCAACTGTGGACTCAACGAAGAAGCAAGCCTGTTAAACCTGATAGCCTTAAGGTGGAGAAGAAGCAGCTTGTCTTTGAGTTCACTGCATGGGACTGAGGTAGGCTGCACTCGCTAACCCCCGAACTCTTTCACAAGCAGTTGTGCTCCTGCGGTTAATGGAGGTTCCTCAGAGCTCTTCGTTGCAGGTGAGTCTTTTTGGTCTCTCCCAAGAAGGGGTTGAAAATGATGATAACTTCCTGGCACTGATCCCTCATCCAGGGATAAATGTATGGTGGTTCCCACAGCGGCCTCACACCTCTAACAGTGCTCTGGGATAGGACAAACTAGTTCTGGTGACACCCCTGGCATACAGGGGCACAGCATCCCTATTGCACATGGGCTCCAGCCTGATCAGCACAACGTCCACCAAAGTTCACCTGCGGCAGCCCCTCCTGACATATGGGGTTTCCAAATCTGAACTGCACATGGGTTCTGACCTGATAGGCACAGCTCAGCAAAGTTCACATTGCAGCAGCCACGGCTCACTTCACAGCTGCTCTCCCTAGCATTCAGGGGTCACCAACTTTTTTCTGCAAACCCCTAGCATATAGGGGACACCAACTCTTTCCTGCACATGGGTAACAACCCTATCAGTGCTGCAGCTGTTTTCTCACACCTGACAGCAGGAGTCAACCCTGCAGGATTCCCCATTGGACCTTGCTCCCTCCAGTGCACTCTCCTCTTCCTCACAGGGCACACTGGTCTTGGCACACAGACAGATGTTGGTGCTCCAGGGTCCAGGGCAGGTGGTCTTGGATTCCCTGGGGGATGTCACCTCATGCAGCAGGGAGAGTAGCACGCCTTGGCCCCCAAGTCCTGGTCACAGGCAGATGTTTTGCAGAAACTTGCCCTCCTCACATAGCCTGTCTGAATGCTTGGCAGATGACAATTTTTGAGGACTCAAACTCCACTTCATTTAGTCCATTTCCAGACACCAAATGTGACTTAGAGTCTGAGTCTTTGAAGTTTCTGTTGGGGGTCTGCTTCTTTTGAAGTGCCCACTCCTCTGCCCTTGAAAGCGACTCGAAAGCTGATAGCCACTCAACATGGGCCACGGGAATTACTATTGGTCACACTTGGGTGATAGCTACAGTGATATTTGTATCAAAAGTTTAGACCAGGGCCACAGCCCTACTCTTTATGATTCTCTTATCAGCCTCATCTCTTTTCTGAAATGTGACCAGGCCCCTTCCTTGTGACCTATCACTGAATCAAAGAGCACCCTTTGAAGAGTACAGGGGGATCTTGATTCGACCCCCCCCCTCCAGTGTGTGTCCCATCCAGCTTACAGGAATACAGCAATACACAAATCTGTCTTGGGGATTTCTCTATCTCCTCTAATCATGTTTGGCCATGCAGGCCTAGGTCTCCCAAAATGGAATTCAGCCCCCCTGCCTTGTATTGCACCATTCACAGGCACATACATACTCTGTGCAAGTATACAGCATGCAAATTCTGCTCAGCACTGAATCTTTCCTGTACTGTACCACTCATATCAGCATTATCCCTATATTGTTCCCAGTGGCGGCTGGTAAAATATTAAAGTGGTAGGACTTAAAAATTGATGAAGCAATGAGCTCACAAAATGTATTTACTTTTCCTGCAGCTTGAACATTATAATTTGAGAGGGAGTTTTGAAACACTGGTCCACCTTTTCTCTTTGTCCTCTGTCTTCTTGGGTAGCGCAGTTCGTGTCGCCTGTGTGAAGGTGGCAAAAAGATGTGGCAAGTTTCATTAGAAACATAGTCAATATGTAGCTGTAAAATAAATAAATAAAGCTGCACAGTGACAGGTCATGTTTTTAGTTACTTCTCAGCCACAACTCTGGTAGTCACGGACCGTGGGGGCTTGCTTCTGTCATAGAGCCCTCCTCAGTCAATCACAAAGTTGCACTTATGCTCTGATTTTCAACACAAAGCTTGAAACCAGCATTGAGTTTGGCTGGGCAGGCCAACTCAGTACTCCCTCAGAATACAGGGGGACTGGGTCTCTGTCCCCATAGAGTTCAGATTCAGAGGGCAAATGTGTGCATCTCAGGCTAGCCACATTGAAGCTAATGGTCAATCTGACATGCACACTTCACTGCAGTAGGCAGTCATTAGGATGAATGATGTCACATGGTGACCTGTGACCGGGCCACGCATCCTCCCCCTACAATACTACACGCCCAGAACTGTGGCCTGTTCTGCTCCACACTGCACTCATTGTGGTTCGTATAATACCTACAGTGTGTGATGGTTCACACTGGGGGAGGGGCACTTCTCTAACACTCCTTAAGAGGAACAGACCCTTTTTCTACCTTTTTCAGGAACACATACACTCAGCACAGATAAACCACTTATGTGCTTTGCAGCACTACACACCAAACTGATATAGGCCAAGGGTGAGTTAAGCACACAGTAATGGAACTTTAACTGAGTGAGCAAGCAGGCCTCATTCCAGTAACACAGGTTAAGAAGGACCTGATCAATACTACTGATCACTTCACAGTATGCTACCTCCACCATACTTGTGCTGCTTAACTCCTGGTGAAGGCAGTAGCCTTCCACCACTATGAGGGTAGTGCTTTAGGCAGCCTTCTTGGTCCAACAAGACTACAATTGGTGAAACTGGTCTATGTCAAGTCAAACATGCATGATCCTTGTTTACCTGTGACAACAAAAATCAGTATTAGGGACAAACGCTTCAGTACAGTTGGGCACTCAGGGCATGGTTGCACGTCCATTACCATATGGAGAACTTTTCCATCCCAGCACACTGCATGGAATGGCCTGCTTGAGTGCATAAGACTAATCTGAATAAAGAGCGGTAACCAATCACTTGGGTTCCGGAGCAGCGTGCTGCCCAATGTAAAGCATTTCAACACTTTATCAGGGGTAGTAAGCACTATGTAAATAAAATTACAATTACAAAATACAGACTTTCTGAAGTAGTTATGATGACAATTTTCATCTGCATATTATATTGCCATTAAATATTTTCTGCACCTGGAAATGCCACTTGCCAATTTTACCCACATGGCCACAAAAAGGAGGAATGCGTCACATTTTTAAACCCAATGTGCAAACATACTCTGATCTTGTTTCACACTATATATTCAGAGTATATGAATACCTATACATTTGAGGGTGAAGCCTACATTCCGAATTGTCACAACTACGGCAACTTCCAGATATGTCATATGTTCCCATCACTAAGCTTTTACTTAAGAGCGGCGAGGTTAGTCGTATTAATACATTTCTAACAGTTGTGTCAATAAACATAGAATCACAGTATTATTCAATTCCCGAATTTAGTCCATAAATCTATTTTTTCAGTCAAGAAAACCATCGTTAAGTTTACAACGGCAAAATGTTTTGTGAATTTTGCAGTTATTTTACTTGTATGTTTGATCTCTACACGCTTAGACGAGTTTTAATAGTTACGAGGTGATACCATTTTGCTCCAATCCCAAACAAGCAAACTAAACACTGATTTTTTTTTTTTTTTTTTTTTTTACATGAAACTACGAAAATAATTATTACGGCAACACAATGTGTCATATGGCGGTCAGAGTTAGAGCATAAAAGTAAGCATATAACACAACCCGTGAGTTAAACAGCGGCGCGTATCACGTTGCATGTTAGGTTATTATGGCACAAAGCACTCAAAGCTTGGGAGCCTTGTGCTCATTTCTGCTAAGGGGAGATATTTGTAGTACATGTATGTACATTCAGAAGTGCGTTCGAGAGAGGGCAGCGTGGTTTAATAGGGAGAGGGAAAATTACGAAATTTGAGTTTAATTGTGTCGCTGTGTTACGTTAGTGTCTTTGTCAGGCCAATGTTTATTTCAGTCACTTCAATAATTCCGAGATCTACCGCCTTTCTCTTTGGTGCAGTGCAGTTCTAAAATGTTCAAATTTAAAAGTGATGGTTAGGTCATGCACGCTGGCATCTGTTCCTTTCAAGTGTTCACCCACCTGCGTTTCTCCGCGTACAGCTGTGATGTCTGCCGATATTGTGCATTATATCTGCTATTAGGATGCCAGAGGACTGAGCCCTCCCTTTATCGACAATGAAACACTGTGGAGATGAACACGGGAGGAAGTGCAGAATCGCAGTGGTGGGGATGCTTTTTAGAGCCGATAACCGCGTGAATGACCTAGCAATCATGAGCCGACGGAGAGTTTCAGAACACCTAGAACAAAAGTTATCTTGGAACTCAAAGAATGACGCGGTTTCAAATGGATAGTTAGGCTGAGGCATATTTTTCTGTTTTTACAAATACAATGAATAAATGTGACCATTTTAACATTTTTAAAAAGCGTAAGGAATCATAGATCAAATTCAACATAACAACATTGAAAAATCATTTTTATTTAAATGTTATGTCAAAAATTATAGACATAGTGCAAATAGAAAGGAACAGTTGCTTGCTGGGGTATTAGTAGGGAAGTAGAATATATCAGTGTATATTTTGGAGTAGAAGCATTAAGCAACACATCAAACTAGTCTGTTAGTATCAATATGACATACTTTATGTCTGATGTGTTGGAGGAAAGAGAGAATTGCTATGAGGGTAAGGTACATCAAAGATCAGTTAAAGTACTCCATGGTAGTATCGAGGGGTGAAGAGGAAGAGAGAAGACGAAGTGAGAGGATATATAAGAGGAGGAAGCCAGCAAGGAAGCAGGGAGGAGATAGATGAAGTTGTGGGGGGTGTATGTGGGGTGAAGGGATTGAAGAGGAGATAGGGACGGAGGTGAGGTGGTATGTGCGTTGGGAAGGTGAGAGGGTGGGAAGTGGCATCTAATGTGGAAACATGTTGGTGGTGAAGGCATCCAGTTTAGAAAATATTTTTTTGTTTTTTCTTTGATGGAGTTTTTAGGTAAGCGTTTAGAGAGTAATCTGCTCCACTATTAAATTGAACCCATTCCCACCAGGTGTGGGACAAAAGTTTAGAGGGGTCTTTTCGTTTAAATAAAATGGCTTTAAGGCTGGTTGAAACAAGGATATCCCATAAAAACCAATGTTATTTGCCCAGCCCAGAGTTTGTATCAGGGGAGAGGACCATTGGAGGCCAGATTAGGCGTCCAGTTTATTTGTAGAATTTGTGAGATGGTTTTGCCAAGTTCTGACCATAATTTCTTAGAGAAGGCACAATTGAGTATCATGTATTGTAGGTCACCTGATTCTTTCCCGCAGGTCCAGCAAGTGTCAGAGTCATGGAGACCTAGTTTAAAAGTTAAGAAGGGGTCCAGTGGGCCATGTAAGCAGTACAGAATCTATGTTGTGTTAGTGAGAATGTAATCTTGTTGCAAGTGACGCTGGCCCGATGGCAAACAAATTCAGTAACTTAATGTTGATATTGTTTGTATTGTCTAGAAGTGACTCCCATTGGTTTGTTGCAATTTAGTTAGAGAGGAAGTTGTGGGAGTGAGGAGAGAGTATATTTTGGAGGCTATGTGTCACACTTTAAATAAGATCCTCATAATGTTGGGCAATTCAGAAGGTCCCAGGGATTTCTGTTCTGGAAATTGTGGCTTTCATTTACAGAAAGTGGTAAAAGTCTATGTCTCTCAGTCTAAATTCAGATTTCAGGTGAAATAAGGGTATCAGTTTGGAGGGAGATCCCATGTCGCCTACTAACAGGATATCAGGATGCCCATTTCTCTAGAAAAAGTGCCTTTCCTCTCTAATGTCAGATAGTCATTATGACACAACGAGGCTAGGAAGGAAAAACGCATTTTGTTCGGGAGTTTGTTTTAAATTTTTCGAAGGGCCTGTGCTGTGTTGAGGAGAACGACTGAAGATTGTTCTGTTTTGTTTTCTTAGTGGTAATAAGTGAAACAAGGGAGAGTGGTCTAGGAAGGTGATTTACAATGGCATGACAGGAGGGAAGATTGGCATTAGGTAGGGAGAGCCAGAAACATCCTTGTCTTGCTAAGAACACATTTTAGCATCTCCTATAGTCTGTGAGGTTTCTTTGGGAGCCCTAAATTCTTTAGAGCAATTCTTATGTTTTTTGTTAATTCCATAGAACCTCGAAAAGTGTTATATCTGCTTTGGCAAAGAAAGTGTCTGAGAGATAGATTAGAGACTTGCTAACCAAAAAGATAATAAGGGCTAATAATCATTTTCATGGTTTCCATGCAATCCCAGCAGCTGATGAAACTGGAGGACCATTTAACTAGGGCATCTTAAATTTTGTTTAACATTGCTTTATTGTTGTAATCACTGGATCCTCTGATGTTTGGGCTGAACCAGATTCCCAAGTATTTTATTTTGCCAGGGGCCAATTCAAGATAATAATCATTGATGATTGAACTATTGCAGTGGACGTTCAGAGGTATGACCTCCGTTTTGTCTCTGTTAAGTCAGTAGCCTGATAGTTGGGCATAGTCATTGATGGTAGACATGATGTCAGGATGTCGTCTGCATAAGCTACAACCTTTGTGTGCATGCTGTAAAGGGGATCCGCAGAATAGAGGGTTCTCTCTATTTGTTATAAGAAGTGGTACCACGGTTAATAGAAATAGCAGGGGGAAGGGAGCAGTCTAGTCTGGTTTATTTTTGAAGGTGTTAGATAAAGTTCGGTTAATGTTTATTAGGACATCAATCGAATGCTGAGCGCTCTATTGAGAGCTCCATTGAAAAGCTCTATTGGAGCAGCAGCAGCCTATATGAACTGGTATAGGCCTGCTGCTCTCAACATTTCAATGGCCTAATACACAACCATTGCCTTTTTCTTTCCCCTGCCCGATGTGTGCATCATCACACTGGGGTCCAGCACACCCAGCAGCAGTTGATGCACCAATAGGCAGACATACTGGACCACAAGTAGGACCTGCTAAACCTCCTGGGTGCTGGGGTGTCAGGGCTCAGAGAGTAAATAGTTATTTATTTGTTGTGTGTGTTCCACAATGCTTTTTTTCTAATATTAGTGCTGACTCAGAGCTAAATTAAGTTTATGTTATGACAAATATGTGATCCAGTTTGAGCTAGCCAGGTGGTCAGTCAGCACTACCTAACTCGTTGGTGCATGTTTGGGCAGATTATTTAAGAAGCTATGCAGACTGAGACTCCTCTGTCCAGTCAACAAGAATGAGATAGTGGTATTAGTTGTAGTAAGTAATATCAGTGAGTTAGCATTCTCTTCACTGTGCCTTTCTTCAAATAGCTTATGCAGTCCTAATTGCAATCCCCCAGTGATGTGCAGTATGCATCTATGCATTGAAAAAAAGGGAGACTGAGTTGGGCCATCAAAGGTGGTTGAGAAGCAAAGATCATTTGTTGCAATATAAATGCATTAGTAGTTGTACATAGTTGCATACGTAGTTTACGTTTAGAAAAATGTGGAGTAGAGCATAGGTGTAGGAAGTTAGTAGGTCAACTCCACTCAATAATAATACTATAGGTTGTCTCATTTAGAAAAAGTACAATGTTACTTTGTTTGCCTTTGCCTGTCAAAATATTTTTTGGGAGATTAACTGTACAACTGATCTATTTCTGTCTTTATTTCTTACCTCTTTACTCAAGGAGAAGAAGAGGGCAAAATCTAAGGAGGGTCCAGTAGGCGAGTGTGCCAGTGCCACCACCAGTGCGGCAGCTGGTGGATCTGCTGCTCCCAGTAAGTCTTCCTTTTATATTATTGTTATTTCCCTAACTTTCACCTCTCCTCATTTAGAATAAATGTTCTCTTTTTTGACGGTGCCTGTCTACCCTTTTTCACACTTTTTCATTCCATCTAAGCTTTATTAAATTCTTATCACTGCATTTTTCTATTTTTCATGTATCTGTACCTGAGTCCCTCCTGTCTGTACTAGTAGTATGTATTTTTCTTCTGCTTTGTTACTAAGCTTAGCTGTCCCTTATATATCTTGTGGACTGGTACTGTAAGACTAAAAGAACAGATTTTTAGGACAGAAACTCACTGAGAATATTGCATGCCCAAGTCAGCTTTTCTACACATGTTTGAGAAGGTTTTCTTTTCCTTGCTCAGGCTCAAATAGCAAAACAAATTAATGGCCATGGTGGCACCCATGTTGTGTGTATGTATTATTAATGCATACAGTAGTACAGCATACCAGCACTTTCAATGATAGTGCAGCAATGCTGGAAGTGTAAAGTAGTACGAGGATGGTCCTATTGCATTTGTCAACCAAGACTCCACCATAAGTCCTCCTGGATTGACCAAATATTCCACTTCTTCATTGTACTTCAGTAATTTAGCTCTGCCACTCCATTACGAAACATTTCCTGTTGATTTTACTACCTGGCTTTTCTGCCGTAGTTAACAAACAAAATTACTAAAGTGAATGATAGAATAAGATAGAACTGTAGTCGTCTATTGTGGTTGTGGTTTGTTGAATTAGTTCTTAAAAAAATAACAAGGGGAGGCATATCTGGCGTCTAACATGCGTAATGTGTTTTCCAGCCATACCCACTACCAGTGCAGGGGTCAATTGCCGCACCAGTGCACCAGAAGTGGCAGCAGTTAGAGGGGAGAACCAGCAGCAGCAGGGATAGGCATCAGTAAGTCATATTACTTGGTTATTGACAATTACTAGTGTTCTCACTGCAAGGGCATTGCTTGTGAACCCCCAACTTTAGCAGCTACAGAGGGGGTTGAGTGCTTAATGGCGTCTTCAATCCACAACTTAAACGACAAAAGCTCATGATGAGCAGATGCTACAAATGATGGGTTTATAGAAAAGGGAACGAAGGATGGATGGTTAAAAGAAAGGATGGGTGAAATGGTATATGAGTGAAAGGATGTGTGGGTGGATGAAAGGATATGTGGGTTGGTGAGCATGGGTGGATGAAAGGGCATATGAGTAAAATGCCTCGGTGGGTGAAGGGTGGTTGGGTAAAAGGATGCTCAGGTGGATTAAAGGATAGGTGGATGATAACAATCACTGCATGCGTAAATGGATCGATGGGTGAAAAGATGGTTGAAAGGGTAGGTGCTGGATTGGTCAGTGTATGGATGGATGGGTGGATATGTGGATGGATGGATTAGACTAGTGAAAGACTGGAGGAGAGACAATGTAAAGTTTGAATGGTGGGTATCAAAGGGTGAACAGAACAATGAAAAGATGAATGGATAATTGCTTGGATTAAGAAATAAAAGAGCTCTTCTGGAGAGTGACATGTCTGTGCAACTATGTCAGTTGGTTTGATTGGTAATCAAAGCTTTAGTTCAAATTGGGGGGTATTTTGATTTTCTCTATACTTAACTCACTGTAGTTGTTAAGCAAGGCAGATATGTATCCACCCACCTATCATTATTCATTACCTCCCTTTCCCATGGCATTTTGTCACCCATACTACTATGTCATAAATGCAGCGTAGTTCAATTCAGCAGTAAAATAGTGTTGCCTGTGCATTGTGCATCTGCTTCAGTTAATGCAGCATTTACAAAGTTGTCAATTCATTGCAAACTTTAAACAAGGTGTGATTCCCTTCCATCACAGTGCCCACTCTGTCACCCGCTAGTTCTTCAGTCTTATATTTTTTCCTAAATTCTGTCCCAGCCACCTAAATAATTGAAAAATCCCTTTTCGGCATGTGCCACATTTATGTACAAGTGATTTATATTTCATATCGTCAATAATGAATTCATGCCAATTAAAATGTTACCTTTTTGAAATTTGTCAACTACGGTGAGGCATTTAGGGGTAAAAAAATTGACATGTGACTTGTAATCAGCCACATCACATTCCAATGGCCCTAGAGGTCCAGCAATGTACTACTATGGTGCCACTCTATGAGGCAGATTTAAGAGCCCCTAGTGCCACCTTAGTCCCACCATAGAGTCATTTCTTTTAAGCTAAGGCAGCACTATGGTGGCATTTTCCAGTGCTTTATTTACAAATGGATGCAATGCATGCTTTGCACCACTTTGTAAACTCTTGCACCATATTTTGGCACTATTTAGAGCAGGCGTTAAAGGGAGGGCTTCCATTATTCATAATGGGCCCCTATGTACTCTGTAAGAGTAGTGCCAACATTTTGTCTCAATCCCTGCAGAGTACATCAGCAGCATCAAAAAAATGACTCTATTGCCCCCTACCCAACACCATGGTGCACCATATTTCAAATACAGCGCATGTATGGTGGCGGTAGGGGTGCGCTAAGGGCCACAAGGAAAGGTGCGCTGCAATAGGTGCAGTGTGACTTTTTTTAAATCTGCCCCAATGATTTTAAACAATTGTTTGCACAGAGTGCTGTTTCCAATTTGTCATTTTCCTTGATCCTTCTTTCTATAGCTACTCCTACATGCCAAGAGATAGCAGCCCGGCTGCAGCGCCAGTGGCTTGAGGCCATCGAAACACAGTACCAGCTACTGGTAGCTCTGGAGGAAGAGGAGGACGAAGCTCAAGCAGCTGCCAAAATGCCTGTGCATCTGATTTCCTCCAACAATCTGCCCGCGCCTCCAGCCTCCCAGTGGCAACAACACTGTCAGCGATGCTGCGAGCTGGAAGCAGCCCATCTTCGTCCCACCATTGTTGCCCCCCATGCTTGGACTGCATATTCTAGTGCCACATCTTACAACACCTCTCGTTGTCAATGTTTTTCCAGACCCACATTGAGAATTCCCTTATTTAACCTTTTTATTTTGGTGGGAAGGGCACTTGTTGTGGGTGGAGAGGGTGGGAACGGGAGTTGGGACCGGATTCTTTCACTTTGCACTTTTCCTTTGGACTTTTGCTGGACTTTAGACTTTGGTTGGGGGCCGGCAATTTGTTTGGGGAGAAAGGTGGGCCGGTAGTGGGTTTTATAATTGTAAGTATTGAAGGGGGAATCATTTAATTTACTTTCTTCCTTAAATCTTTATTTGCATGTTTTAGTTTGCACTACTGTCTTATAGCGTAGCCTGTTTTTATATTATGCTTAAAAAAGAGTATGTCAATTAGTTATACCCTTTCTCTACTACCCTCTGTAACTACATTGACCACTATAGGGTGATTTCCATTGCCTAATTTACGTACAAGAACCTAGATACACACTGTAGGAGGCTGCCCTGGCTTATAGTGGGTACCTGATGGTACTTACACCTTGTGCCAGGTCCAGTTATCCCTCATTATTAGATTAGTAGTGTTCTATCAGTTTAGGCTGATAGAGGTAGCTATTGCAGAGCAGCTTAGGCTGAACTAGGAGACATGCAAAGCTCCTACTATACCACTTATATCATATAGGTACTTTATCATAAGAATCACAATACTCAGAGTTACTAAAAATAAAGGGACTTTATTTTAGTGAAAATGTGCCAAAAATATCTCAGACGATATACTCCTTTAGGAGTTAAGTAAAATACACAAAATATAAACACAAACCAAAATTAGGTAAGTAAACAGTTAGAAAAGTAGTGCAAACACTGTAAAATACAATAGGTTGCAATAGGCCTAGGGGCAACACAAACCATATACTCTGAAAGTGGAATGCGAACCACAAAGGGACCCCTAGGCTAGTTTAGTGTGTAGAGGGTCGCTAGGAGTGTAAGAAAACACTAAGGGTGTCCAAGATACCCCACCCCAAGATCTTGAAAAGTAGGAGTAAAGTGATACTACTTCCCCAGAAACACACTAAACTCGTGATAGAGGATTCTACAAAGACAACAACAGACTACAAAGCGCTGAAGATGGATTCCTGGACCTGAGGACCTGTGAAGGAAGGGGACCAAGTCCAAGAGTCGTGAAAGTGTCCAGGGGGGGCAGGAGCCCACTAAACCCCCAATGAAGATGCAAAATGGCTGCTTCTGGATGGAAGAAGCTGAAGATTCTGCAACAACGAAAGGTGCTAGGAACTTCTACTTTGCACAGAAGATGTCCCACGGCGTGCTGGAGGATGCAGAGATGTTTTTGCACAGAAAGACTGCGAACAAGCCTTGCGAGCTGCAAGAGTTACGGTTGAAGATACTGGGTGCTACCCCGGCCCAGGAAGAACCAGGAGATCGCCCCTTTTAGGAGGAGACAGAGGGGGCACTCAGCAACACAGAGAGCCCATGCAGCAGCAGGCAGCACCTGCAGAAGTACTTGAGCAGGCATTCAAGAAATCTGAGCATGGTGGTTGTCTCAACACAGCAAAAGAGGGTCCCACGAAGACGGTGGTCAACTCAGCGAGTTGAGCAATGCAGGACGGAGTGCTAAGGACCTAGGCTATGCTGTGCTCAAAGGATTCCTTGCAAAAGTGCACAGAAGCCCCAGCATCTGCAGTTCAAGCAGTACACAGGATTATTGTCTGGTGTTGGAGGCAAGGACTTACCTCCACCAAATTTGGACAGATGGACCACTGGACTGTCGGGGTCACTTGGATCCAGCTCCTGTGTTCCAGGGACCATGCTCGTCAAGATGAAAGGGGACCCAGAGGACCGGTGATGCAGAAGTTTGGTGCTTGCATTAGCAGGGGGAAGATTCTGTCGACCCACAGGAGCTTTCTTCTTGGCTTCCAGTGCAGGGTGAAGGACAGACAGCCCTCAGAGCATGCACCACCAGGAAACAGTCGAGAAAGCCGGCAGGATTAGAAGCTACAATGTTGCTAGCAGTCGTCTTGCTACTTTGTTGCGGTTTTCAGGCATCCTGGAGCAGTCAGCTGTCGATCCTTGGCAGAAGTCGAAGAGGGAGATGGACAGGGACTCTGGTGAGCTCTTGCATTTGTTATCTGACGAGAAACCCACAGAAGAGACCTTAAATAGCCCTCAGAGGAGGATTGGCCACCCAACCAGATAAGCACCTATCAGGAGGGGTCTCTGACATCACCTGCTGGCACTGGCCACTCAGAGGCTTCCAATGTGCCCTCACACCTCTGCATTCAAGATGGCAGGGGTCTGGGACACGCTGGAGGAGCTCTGGGCACAACCCATGGTGTGGTGATGGACAGGGGAGTGGTCACTCCCCTTTCCTTTGTCCAGTTTCGCACCAGAACAGGGGCTGGGGGATCCCTGAACCATTGTAGACTGGCTTATGCAAGGAGGGCACCATCTGTGCCCTTCAAAGCATTTCCAGAGGCTGGGGGAGGCTACTCCTCCCCAGCCCTTATCATTTATTTCCAAAGGGAGAGGGTGTAACACCCTCTCTCAGAGGAAATCCTTTGTTCTGCCCTCCCGGAACTGGGCTGCCCAGACCCCAGGAGGGCAGAAACCTGTCTGAGGGTTGGCAGTAGCGGTAGCTGCAGGGAAAACCCCAGAGAGCTAGTTTGTCAGTACCCGGGGTCCATGCTGGAGCCCCGGCGATGCATGGGATTGGCACTACAATACCAGATTTGGCATGGGGGACAATTCCATGTTCTTAGATATGTTACATGGCCCTATTTGGAGTTACCATTGTGAAGCTTCTTCATGCGTGTAATGGTGTCCCCACACTCACAAAGTCTGGGGAAATTGCCCTGAACAATGTGGGGGCACCTTGGCTAGTGCCAGGGTACCCTCACACTTAGTAACTTTGCACCTAACCTTCACTAAGTGACGGTTAGACATATAGGTGACTTATAAGTTACTGAAGTGCAGTGTAAAATGGCTGTGAAATACCGTGGACATTATTTCACTCAGGCTGCAGTGGCAGTCCTGTGTAAGAATTGTCTGAGCTCCCTTTGGGTGGCAAAAGAAATGTTGCAGCCCATAGGGATCTCCTGGAACTCCAATACCCTGGGTACCTAGGTGCCATATACAAGGGAATTATAAGGGTGTTCCAGTGTGCCAATTAATATTGGTGAAAATGGTCACTAGCCTATAGTCATAATTTTAAAGGCAGAGAGAGCATAAGCACTGAGGTTCTGGTTATCAGAGCCTCAATGACACAGTTCGTCACTACACAGATACACACATTCAGGCCACAACTATGAGCACTGGGGCCTTGGCTAGCAGGATCCCAGTGAGACAGGCAAAAAAAAACTTACATACATGTGAAAAATGGGGGTAACATGCCAGGCAAGATGGTACTTTCCCACACACACAAGCAACATTTGTGGTAGAAGTTAATTACGAACTAGACAAAATCACTTCACCCCATAGTTATCTTACCTGAATAGATGAAGCAAGGGCTCCTACCTCAGATTTCCTACTGCACGCTATTCTCAAAGTGTCATCTTATGGTGGAGGTGGTAGTAGTAGCAGGCTAGCATACTGACAGGGAAGACATCACAAGCAAAGTGCCACTCCTACAGGTTCGATTAATTAAAAGGTTATCCAGCAATGTCATATAGATTGAAAGAAAACAGAGAATTAGTGGGTTATAACATATCACAACTTTTGAAAGACTGAGACCAGACAACCGTGATGCAGTATGGCACACAACATAGAAGACCTCATATGATCTTAAAAACTAGTAATGTCAACTTCTTCTGAGCAGTGAGGAGCTAGTACTTAATGAGAACTAAACTTAGGAAATGAAAAGCCTGAGTCAAGAGAAGTGGGGTCGAGTCAGGAGTCATGTAGACAAGGTTAGTCATTTACACAACACACAATATAAGGAGTGAATGATGATGTTGACAAATGATACATGGGTGGGTAAAATGGACCAGTGTGGGATATTGCTCATGTAATAGAAGATCATACAGTCAGTGGATGTCACTTTCCCCGCATTCACCCCACAATGTGTGATATCCATTTATGATATAAAATGAAGTCACACCTCATTAAAAACACACAGCCTGGGGACAGAGGGCTAGGGGTTTGATGAATTTATTGGAAAGGGGATTTGGGGAAAAGTGTGACAAAGACAAACACAAAACAAACAAGAATATACATTGGGGCGCTGAGCAGAACATGATCTTCAATCTGTTGTGGAAGGAAATTAAGGAATGATTATGACACAGTTCAGTTAAATGCATTGCAAACCGTACTTCACCCTCAGAGAGACCCAAGAAAGCATATCTCTAAATGTTCTGTCTACTAGGTTTGAAAAATACAGATTATGGAGGAGTGAAGTTAACCAACCCAGTTCTAAAAATTATGATTGTAAAGAAAAATGATACTGTATTGCAAAAGTGAGCGCTGTATCTGCATTCTTCTTGGAATGTCTGCCACTCTTGGGTGCCTGGCTGTACCTGTCTGGAAGGTAAACTGGAGTGTTGCACTTTCACAAGTTTGGTTCATGCAGGAGAGGAGAAGGCCTGCCTACTGTAAAAAAATAAGCTGTATTGTAGAGTCAAGGATAAGGAAAAAGAGGTAGCATAGTAAGCTTCAGGAGGACTAAGGACTGTACCAAGAACGCTCAGAGGCAGAGCAAGAACATAGAAGGAGCTTCACATTTGAGCCAACAATGCAGTAAACACACACTCTGCAGCATTTCCCAAAAAACACACCTCTCTCCAGTCCACTGAGCAGAGTGAGTACTAGGCCTCAGACTCTTCATCATCATCATGATTTTTCTTTAAAGTTGATAACAATATTCTTCTATCTGTTGAGGTAGTCCTAACCTGAGCCCTTCCATCCTCCTCCTCCTCCTAATTCTGATTAACTCTGTCCCATTCCCAACCCGAGTGAGGTAGACCTGTGATGCACGGCTGAAGAGCCAGGAAAAAGCAGTGGACTCTGCAAGTACATTTTCCTACGTTTGGAAGGACAATCACCTTCAGGACAAATGATCACCAATCACCCCGCAAACAATGGAAATCATCCAAGTCAAGTTCACAAACTTGTTGGACACCCTCCCTCACTGTCTCCCTACACATACATCATCAATAATCACTCATAATCGCTCAGTAATATGGCATCACTCACTGGTTCACTAGTTAGTTACCTCTTCCAATCCAAGCATGCTAGTAGATACAAACCTGTATCTCCTCTTTGAAGCTAGTAACACATTGGAATTTTGGCATTGGCACTGGTAGTCTTTTAATTAATGATCTTCTGGGGAAGCCAACATAAACATAATGTTCCATTAGCTACTTATTTTTTGTTTGCAAAGAAAGTAGGTCTACCAGAAAGAAAAAAAATTTACAAAGTTCTATGGTGGCACTGACATACTCAGTCCAGGAAGCAGAGCTCTTCCTCAGACTCATGTGGTTCACCCAGAAGATGGTCTGCTAACTCATTTGATTCTGACCACTCATTCTCCTCCTTCTCCTCTTGTGCTACTTCAGGAATGGTGTAATCAGGTGGTACGAAATGTTGGTTCAGTTTGATCATGGTCAATCTTTCTATTTTTTGTGTAGAGAGACTAATAAGGAGACTGTAACAACTGCACCAGCCGCACTGAACTTACACTCAGCAGACACACTGATTGCCTGACAAGCCAGATACTTTACTCACAGCCTATTGCGCTCTGGCCATTGGTAGAACTTCCCTTATCAATTCACCAATGGGTTTTGATCCACATACATCTCTTTTGGAGTATCCATATACTCCTGGAATATCCTGTCAATGGTCATGGTGCTGCCACTTGCTCGATCTCTTTTGCGTTTGCCTCTGCACTGGACATACGACCTGCCACTTCAAACCAAGCCAATGCAGAGGTTAGGTCCAATTCTTCTGTTTTTGTTGTTGCCGGTGTTCTTATTGCTGGTGTTGGCTGCTGTGATGAGACAAAGACTTCCCTCTCTGGAAGTTGAAGATGGCGTTCTAGAACAGTGGAGTGGAACTCTAAGTTCCAGCTGTTCTTCTTCCATGTGACTGTTTGCTTAACAATCCGTCTCTGGTATTTTCAAACATCCTCTTCAGAAAAAGGAATGAAAGTGGGCAGAATGTTTTGTAGCGTGGATCAAGTAGGGTGGCACAGATGTACTCTTTGGATGAGGTTATGTCATTTTGCAGCCTTGCGTTGCAAGCCAAGCAAAATATAAAGCTCTCAACCAAGGCATGTGCATCTGGATTTTCATTCACACCTGTGAGTGTGAACCTTTCTGATATCTTCTTTAGCTGGTCCTTTAGCAAATGCAACAATGAGATAGCTTGGCGCATTGTACTGTCCTCCTTGCTAACTTCCTGTGTTAAAACTTCGAAAGGGATTAACATCTGTGTCAGGCATTTGACTAGGCCCTATTTGTCTGCATCCATGGTCATAGTTTTGACAGTTGAGCACTTCCTCTATGAATGGCATAGTTATTGATCTGTCTGTACTTCTCAAAAAGATGTTGCAGCATGTAATAGGTTGAGTTCCAACATGTAAGCACCTTCAGGCCCATATTTATACTTTTTTAGCGCCGCGTTTGCACCGCTTTTTGACGCAAAAACGGCGCAAACTTGCAAAATACAATTGGATTTTGCAAGTTTGCGCCGTTTTTGCATCAAAAAGCGGCGCAAATGCGGCGCTAAAAAACTATAAATATGGGCCTCAGTATCAGGGATTTTACTGGTACTCTGTTAGCACGCTGAATAACCTGCAACTGCCTCTGAGGTTTAAAAGAATGGCTGAAACTAGTGCAGATTCATCTGCAGGTGGTCAGTTTGTTGCTATATCAACTTTCGTGAGAAGGTCTTGCACAACCACGTTGATGCAGTACGCCAAACACAGGACCCTGAAATAGCCACCGTCTACCATAGCCTTGACTATGTTACTGCCATTGTCAGCGGCAACAAATCCAATTCTGAGACCTCTGAGTTGCAGCTATTCAGACACCTTGCTCTTGAATTTGTCCAAGATGTTTGCAGCTGTGTGAGATTTCTCCATGGTGAGCATGGCTTCTGTTCCATGCCGCCGAAAGCTCTTTCTTCAGGGGCAAGAACCGTAGATAGTTTTTGCTTTACTCCAGCAAAAAATAGCCAGTGTGCAGTGATGAACATGTAATTGCCTGACAACTGGTCCACATCTGTTATCAGGTGAATAGTGTGGCCAACACTTTGTTGCAAATATTGTTCATTCGATTGCAGCCCATCATAATGCAGGGCTAGAACAGCAACTCTGGCAAAATAGGTCAGAATTGGAACCTTCCATTTCAGGCAGATGACTGCTGCAAATTCTAAGAATCCCACTCCTTCTGCAAAAGAAAATGGGAGGAGGTCTGTAGGAGGCTGGCCTGGCTTATAGTGGGTACCTTGTGGTACCTACACCCTGTGCCAGGTCCAGTTATCCCTTATTAGTATAATAGAGGTGTTTCTAGCATCTTAGGCTAATAGAAAGTAGCTATGGCAAAGCAGCTTAGGCTGAACTAGGAGACAAGCAAAGCTCCTACTATACCACTTAGATCATATTGTACAATATTGTAAGAAAAAACAATACTCAGAGTTACTAAAAATAAAGGTACTTTATTTTTATGACCATATGCCACAAGTATCTCAGTGACTACCCTCAGTTAGAAGGTAAGTAATACACACAAGTTATATGTACACAAACCCAACACAGGTAAGTAACAGTAAGAAAAGTAGTGCAAACAATGTAGAATCACAATAGGATGCAATAGGTGAACATAGGTCTAGGGGCAACACAAACAATATACTCCAAAAGTGGAATGCAAATCACAAATGGACCCCAGAACCATGGGAGCTTGTAGAGGGTCACTGGGACTGTAAGAAAACAGTCAGGGTGTCCAAGATACCTCAACCAGAGACCCTGAAAAATAGGAGTAAAGTTCCCCTACTACCCCAAAAGGACACAATAGTTGTGATAGGGGGATTCTGCAAGAGCCACAAACCCCAGCAAAGCACTGAAGACTGATTCCTGGACCTGAGGACCTGCAAGGCAAGGGGACCAAGTCCAAGAGTCGCAAAAGTGTCTAGGGGGAGCAGGAGCCCAGAAAACCCTGGATGAAGGTGCAAAAGGGCGGCCTCCAGGTGGAAGAAACCTAAAATTCTGCAACAACGAAAAGGGCTAGGAACTTCTCCTTTGGATGGAATATGTACCACGGCGTGCTGGAGGTTGCAGAAGTGTTTCCACACGGAAATACCGCAAACAAGCCCTGCTAGCTGCAAGGGTCACGGTAGAGGTTTTTGGGTGCTGCTGGGGACCAGGAAGGGCCAGGATATTGTCCCTTGGGTCCCTTGGAGGAGGAGACAGAGTGGGCGCTCAGCAACTCAGAGAGCCCCCGCAGAAGCAGGCAGCACCCACAGAAGTACCGGAGCAGGCACTTCTCCAACTCAGAGGGTTGAGCACTGCAGGACGGAGTGCTGGGGACCCAGGCTAGGCTGCGCACAAAGGAATCCTTGGAGAAGTGCACAGAAGTTGGAGCAGATGCAAATCACGCAGTACACAGATTTGCAGTCTAGCGTGGGAAGGCAAGGACTTTCCTCCACCAAACGTGGTCTGAAGGATCACTGCACTATGGGTTTCACTCGGATCTAGCTCCTGTGTTCCAGGGACCACGGTCGTCTGGATGAGAGGGTACCCAGATGACCGGTGATGAGGTCTTTTGGTGCCGGGGAGGATTCCATCAACCCACAGGAGATTTCTTCTTGGCTTCCAGTGCAGGGTGAAGGCAGACACCCCTCAGAGCATGCACCACCAGGAAACAGTCGAGTAAGCAGGCAGGATGACGTGCTACAGTGTTGTTGGTAGTCGTCTTGCTACTTTGTTGCGGTTTTGCAGGCGTCCTGGAGCAGTCAGCAGTCGATCCTTGGCAGAAGTCGAAAAGGGAAGTGCAGAGGAACTCTGCTGAGCTCTTGCATTCGTTATCTAAAGAATACCCCAGAGGAGAGACCCTAAATAGCAAGAAAAGGAGGTTTGGCTACCAAGAAAGGAGGATTGGCTACCAAGGGAGGTAAGAGCCTATCAGAGGGGGTCTATGACGTCACCTCTTGGCACTGGCCACTCAGAGCAGTCCAGTGTGCCCCCAACACCTCTGAATCCAAGTTGGCAGAGGTCTGGGACACACTGGAGGAGCTCTGGGCACCTCCACCGGGAGGTACTGGTCAGGGGAGTGGTCACTCCCCTTTCCTTTGTCCAGTTTTGCACCAGAGCAGGGCTGGGGGATCCCTGAACCTGTGTAGACTGGCTTATGCAGAGATGGGCTCCATCTGTGCCCATCAAAGCATTTCCAGAAGCTGGGGAGGCTACTCCTCCCCAGCCCTTCACACCTATTTCCAAAGGGCGAGGGTGTAACACCCTCTCTCAGAGGAAATCCTTTGTTCTGCCTTCCTGGCCAGGGCTGCCCAAACCCCAGGAGGGCAGAATCCTGTCTGAGGGGTTGGCAGCAGCTGCAGTGGAAGCCCCGGAAAGGCAGCTTGGCAGTACCTGGGTTCTGTGCTAGAGACCCAGGGGATCATGGAATTGTCCCCCCAATACCAGAATGGTATTGGGGTGACAATTCCATGATCTTAGACATGTTACATGGCCATGTTCGGAGTTACCATGGTGATGCTACACATAGGTAGTGACCTATGTGCAGTGCACACGTGTAATGGTGTACCCGCACTCACAAAGTTCGGGGAAATTGCCCTGAACAATGTGGGGGCACCTCGGCTAGTGCCAGGTGGGCACACACTAAGGTGGTCATTCTGACCCTGGCGGTCTTTAACCGCCAGGGCGGAGGACCGCGGGAGCACCGCCGACAGGCCGGCGGTGCTCCAATGGGGATTCCGACCGCGGCGGTAAAGCCGCGGTCGGACCGGCACCACTGGCGGGGTCCCGCCAGTGTACCGCGGCCCCATTGAATCCTCCGCGGCGGCGCAGCTTGCTGCACCGCCGCGGGGATTCCGACCCCCCCTACCGCCATCCAGATCCCGGCGGTCGGACCGCCGACATCCGGATGGCGGTAGGGGGGGTCGCGGGGCCCCTGGGGGCCCCTGCAGTGCCCATGCCACTGGCATGGGCATTGCAGGGGCCCCCGTAAGAGGGCCCCTACATGTATTTCACTGTCTGCTGCGCAGACAGTGAAATACGCGACGGGTGCAACTGCACCCGTCGCACAGCTTCCACTCCGCCGGCTCGATTCCGAGCCGGCTTCATCGTGGAAGCCTCTTTCCCGCTGGGCTGGCTGGCGGTCTGAAGGCGACCGCCCGCCAGCCCTGCGGGAAAGTCAGAATTACCGCCGCGGTCTTTCGACCGCGGAACGGTAACCTGACGGCGGGACTTTGGCGGGCGGCCTCCGCCGCCCGCCAAGGTCAGAATGAGGGCCTAAGTAACTTGGCACCCAACCTTCACTAAGTGAGGGTTAGACATATAGGTGACTTATAAGTTACTTATGTGCAGTGAAAAATGGCTGTGAAATAACATGGATGTTATTTCACTCAGGCTGCAGTGGCAGGCCTGTGTAAGAATTGTCTGAGCTCCCTATGGGTGACAAAAGAAATGCTGCAGCCCATAGCGATCTCCTGGAACCCCAATACCCTGGGTACCTAAGTACCATATACAAGTGAATTATATTGGTGTACCAGTGTGCCAATGAGAATTGGTACATTTAGTTACTAGCCTGCAGTGACAAATTTAGAAAGCAGAGAGAGCATAAACATTGAGGTTCTGGTTAGCAGATCCTCAGTGATACAGTTAGGCACCACACAGGGAACACATACAGGGCATACACTATGAGCACTGGGGTCCTGCCTAGCAGGATCCCAGTGACACAAGGGCAAAAACAAACATACATACAGTGAAAATGGGGGTAACATGCCAGGCAAGATGGTACAAGGTCTAGCACTATTTTTTTTTTACCACCTTCCCATTGTACAAACCTGTGGTTGGGTTGTTGGACTCAAGGGCCTCTTCTGCCTAAGCATGCCCATAATAGTAGACTGGATTTTCTTCTTTTCTTGGGCCACTAACACAGTCACTGTATCCCATGGCATCTTCATCGGACTCTTCTTGCGCCATTGTGAGGTCGCTGAGGTGGGTCATTCTAGTTCACTGCTGGAGACAGGGCTGCTTTGCATGATAGTGTCATCCTCTTCTTCCTCACCTCGTACCATGATTGGATTTGTAGGTGAGGCTCTACTCACCTTCACCACCATGACCACATCCAGCAATTTGTTCAAGTTGCTCCTCCCACCAGATTGTGTGAAGTGTTTTCATATGGGTCATTTGGCCTCTAGTACCATAATGTAAACCCGGCTTACCTTGATGAACACTTGTGTGGCAAACAGAGCATGTTGCATTTTTTTCCTCCTGTTTGCTAATAGTAAAAAAGTCCCAAAATGGGGAGAAGTACTTTCTAAGTGGGCCACTGTTAATGCCTGAAGAAGAACTGGAGGTAGGTGGGTGTGTCATTGATTGACTCTCTGCAGTGCATACACCTATTGAGATAGGCTTGGTGCAGGCCTCTGCTGGGATTTACATATATGGGAGCTGGCAGTGCTACCTGTGCCACATCTCCCACAGCAGGTTGAACAATAATGCCAGATTCCTCTGTGCCAGCTCCCACAATGACTGGCTCATTGTAATTCTCCTCATCATCCCCTTTCATAATTCTAAGGGTTGCTGGATCTTTTCTTTTCCTTTGCCTCACCTGGCATCTCCTGGACTTGGCCGGAATTCACTCCATGTCCCCAACATCATCATCAGTAGATGGTGGAGTAGTACCCTTCCTTTTCCTTGCTGGAGATCTTGGAGCAAAAGATTCTAAAAGAGGAGGTTCTTGCTTGGCAGGAAGCTCAACCTACTGTTCTGCTCCAACTTTAGGAAGAATTATTGTTGGCTGTGGCTGCTGTCCAATTTGTTCTGTTTCCTTAAACAATCAGGCATTACTTTTCGAAAGGGACAAATCCAATTCAAAGTCACTACTTTTTGCCATCGCCATGATTGCAGTGGCTGCCTCACTGACAGATATAGCCTTGGACTTAGGTTGGGGTGGAGCTGTTGATGTGGGAGTGCTGCTCACAGGTTCCTCCCTTGAGGCTGGTGCAACAGGCCTACGTCTCCCAAAAAAGGTTGTGGTTGGTACACCACTGTTGGAAAACTGCTTCTTCTCATTGACCACTTTTTTGAGAGTAACTTTCTTTGGGGCCATCTTAAGCTCTCAGTTTGCAGTGGCACTCAGGCGTACAAGTGGAAGCGATTAGAGGAATGATGTCCGTGTATAGACCTTCTGTTTGTCAGTACTGCAGGTGATGTCTCTTCTTCTCTTGACCACCTAACAGCAAACAAGCAAGAAAAACATTTAGTGAAACATTACATTTTGCTGTTTGAATTAGTACATACAAAGGCAAAATTAGTGTGGTTAGTTACTTAGGTATTAATAAATCAACCACTTTAAAGTCAAACCATACCACTATACCAGAAAATTCAATTTCAAATCAGGATAATACAACACTCAGATATAGCTCCTTCCTTTATGTCCATCTATTCCAAAGGAGACACCTGTGACAGTCAGGGAAGTAAATGGGTAAATGGAATAATAATAAAAAAAATATATAGGTTAGTGTTCGCCCACTGCAGGCAATATGGTCTGGGGGAAATTGAAGAAATGATCATTTAAAATGAATGATGCGGATGTGTCCGCCGTGCACTGGAGCCAGGGTGTCCAGAAGGAAATAGAATAATACCTAAAATAACAGAATGCTATTGCATGGCTGAGTCCCTATGGTGGATTGATGGGTCAAGGCAAAATGTAAAAAATAAATAAATATAATGTAAAAAGTAAAACATCTAAACCTAAAATAAAAATATTCAAATAAAAATTAAAATAAAGTTAAAAACAAAAGATCTAAATAAAAAATGATAAATTATTACTGATGTTTGTATGAGAAGATGAGGAGAAACCTATTGTGAGGCAAGGAGGCGCAAAATGAAAAATGCAAAAAAAGCATGCAATATATAAGCAATGTTCATCATATTATTAATAATATACATATACTACAGTAATCTTCAAGAATATTATTAAACTGATATCACATATATCGATGCAAGCCTATGTCAAAGGCACACTGGCTGGATGCACAAAATGGCTAACAGCCACATAGCCAAACAACAACTGCAGGCAATGAGGCATGGGGAACAAAGAACACATACAAGCTTATGGCAAAAAGACACTGGCTGGATGCACAAAATGGCCACCAGCCACATGGTCAAACAACAACAGTGATCAAGGAAGGAAGAAAGAACACATTCAAACCTATGGCTACAACACACTCAATGGAAACACATAATGGCCTCCAGCCACATGGTCAAACAAACAACAACAACAAGCAAGGAGGCACGAGGAACAAAGAGTGCATGCAAACCTATGGCAGAGGCCCACTGGTTGGAAGCACAAAATGCCCACCAGCCACATGGTCAAACAATAATAGTGAGCAAGGAGAACAAAGAAGACATGGAAGCCTATGGCTAAGACACACCAGCTGCATGCACAAAATGCCCCCCAGCCACATGGTCAAACAACAACACCAAGCAAGGGTGCATGGGGAACAAAGAACAACTGAAAGCCTATGGCAAAAACACACTGGCTGGATGCACAAAATGGCAGCCAACCAAATAGCCAAACAAACAACAACAGCAAACAAGGAGGCATGGGAAACAAAATACTCATGCACACCTTTGGCAAAGGCACAATGGCTGGATGCACAAAATGGCATCCACCCACATGGTCAAACAACAATAGTGAGCAAGGAGGCATGGGGAACAAAGCACGCATGCCAGCCTATGGTAAAAACACATTGGCTGAATGCACAAAATGGCCATCAGCCACATGGCCAAACAAAACACATCAGCAAGCAAGGAGGCATGTGGAAGACAGAACATATTCAAACCTATTGCAAAAACACACTGGCTGCAGGCACAAAATGAACGCCAGCCACATGCCAAAGAATCACAAACAGTGATAAAGAAGGCATGAGGAGAAAAGAGCACATGCACGTCTATGGCAAAGGCACACTGGCTGGATGCACTAAATGGCTGCCAGCCACATGGTCAAGTGAGCAATGGGGGTCAGTGAGCAAGGGGAAATGAACAGGGGAACAAAGGACACATGCAAACCTCTAGCAAGGGCACACTAGCTAGATGCACAAAATAGCCAACAGCCACATGGTCAAACAACAGCTGTGCCAAGGAGGCATGAGGAACAAAGAATATATGCAAGCCCATGGCAGGGGAAAGCAAAAGGCAGAGGCTTGCAGGAGGACACATACATCCCTCACAATTCCCTCCTCCTGTAGCTCAGTACCACTGGGGCTTCAGAATGAGGAAGGGGTGAATGCTGCTCCATTCCTGGGTCTTCCTGGCTTGGTTGAACTATAAAAAGCAGTTCAGCCAAGCTGAGTACCAAGGTCTATCTTCAGCCCCCTTTCACAGTTCTTGCAGTAAATGTTCAACAGTTGAGAGTCATGGCTCTGCACATGTTGTTAACTGTAGCACATTCACAGCAAGAGCAGTGAACAAAGGCTTTGGAGCATGAGGAGGAGTTTAACCCCCTCAGGCTATGAGAGGCCTTAGTGTTTTATAATTAGTAAATTCTGCCCTCATGGGGCGGAATGTATTAATAGCTTTATAGGCTACCTTAACTGGGCTACTCTGGCCAATAAAGGCCTGCTTCCTTGTTAAAGGCCCTTGCCATGCTAGAGTGGGCCTTAGTGGCTGGTATAGCCCAGTGGGCCTTTAGTGGCTGGTATAGCCCACTACAGTGGGCTATAAAGCTATGTTCTACACCTGGGTTCCTTTTAGAGGGCAAGGATCGTTTTAGACAAGCTCAAGCCAAGATTGAATGTGGTGAGAGTGGCATGTAGGAAAAACCACAAGACCTCATCAAAGGCCTTTTCTGCCATAATGTGTGCAGGTTGGGTGGTGAACTTTCTCGATAACGTGGTTGAAGAGTCCAATTTTGTCTGCGCTGAATCTGCCTTTGATGAAGCCAGACTGTGCTAGGCTAATAATTGTTTTGAGTATGAGTTCCAACCTGAACGTGAGGATTTTAGCCTAGATTTTGCAATCAATGTTTATTAGGGAAATTGGGTGGTAGTTTTTGAGGTTGGAAGAGTCTTTACCTTCTTTGGGATGATAATTATGTTGGCTTCTGCCGCGTGTTGTTGATAATACGAGTGGAGGGGAAATGGGAAAACAGCTCTTCTAGAGAATGATAAGGCAAAGTTCCCAAGTTTGGTGAGAGGAGGCGGGGAAAATATCAGGGCCGGGTGCCTTCCTTTTTTTGAGTTGCTTAAACATGTTAGTAATTTCATATCACCTGATGGGTTTTTCGAGTAAGGATTTGGTTTTCTTGTCTGCTTTGATGATAGGAAGCTTGTTGAGGCACTCTAGGCTTGTGCACAGTGTTACTGCTTTTTAAGTAAATGTTGCAATAGAAGCTTTGATTGGTGGCGCGTGTATCCTTCTCTTTGGTGGAGTGGGTGCTGTGTTCATTGATGATAGAGGTCATCCTGGGTCTACAGTAAGTTTGTTTTAAGTAAAAGACTAGTATTCTCCCAGCTTTATTCCGACAACAGAGAGTGATACCTTTGTGCCTTTGAACAATTTTGTTTGCTTCTTTACTTAGGGCCATATTTATACTTTTTGACGCAAAACTGCGCTAACGCAGTTTTGCGTCAAAAAAAATAGCGCCGGCTAATGCCATTCTGAAGCGCCATGCGGGCGCCGTATTTATTCAATGACGTTAGCCGGCGTTAGCCGCCGGCGCTGCCTGGTGTGCGTGAAAAAAAACGACGTAAACCAGGCAGCGCCGGCGTAGGGGGATATGGAGCTTGGACGCCAAAAAATGGGGCAAGTCAGGCTGAGGCAAATTTTTCGCCTTAACCCGATTTGCGTCATTTTTTTTTACTCCCAACCCCCATTGAAATGACTCCTGTCTTAGCAAAGACAGGAGTCATGCCCCCTTGCCCAATGGCCATGCCCAGGGGACTTATGTCCCCTGGGCATGGTCATTGGGCATAGTGGCATGTAGGGGGGCACAAATCAGGCCCCCCTATGCCACAATTTTTTTTTTTTTTTTAAACTTACCTGAACTTACCTTAATGTCCCTGGGATGGGTCCCTCCAGCCTTGGGTGTCCTTCTGAGGTGGGCAAGGGTGGCAGGGGGTGTCCCTGGGGGCTTGGGAGGGCACCTCTGGGCTCCTTCCGAGCCCACAGGTCCCTTAACGCCTACCCTGACCAGGCACTAAAAAACAGCGCAAAAGCGGCCGTACGTCTTTTTTTTTGACCCGCCCACTCCCGGGCGTGAATTTTGCCCGGGAGTGTAAATACGGCGCACATGCCTCAGAGTCAATTTTTTAGATGGGAACGCCTACCTTGCATATCATTAATGCAAAGTAGGTGTCCACACTAAAAAATGACGCAAACTCCATGGACTTTGGCGCTAGACGCGTCTAACGCCAAAGTATAAATATGGAGTTAGTTTTGCGTCAGAATTGCGTAAAAAAAAACGACGCAATTCTGGCGCAAACAGAGTATAAATATGCCCCTTAGTATTTTATTGCATTAATATTTTAATTTTGTTTAGTGGTTTGAATCTGATTTGTCTTTGGATTGTTTAATGTATTTTTCTAAAGTTGTTATTTGTTGTTCTATGTTGTCTACAGTGAAGTTATCTTGGTTGTTTTTCCATGACATTAGTTTCATCATTTGACCCTGGGTGGTGGATTTGAAGGCATCCCACACAATGTGAGGTTTAGGACCGGAGTTTCTATTAAGTTCTAGGAATTGAGCAATTTCCTTTTAAATTTTATCTCTAAATGAGGGTGTTCTCTTAGAGGAGGGCATTCATTCTCAATTACTTAGATTTAGGAGTGGAGTGTGAAATAGCATATAGAAAAGATATGCAAACATGGTCTGACACTAGAATTGGTTCAATGTTGGTGTTAGAGGTGATTGGAATATGAGTCTCATCAACTAGGATATGGTCTATGTGAGAAAAGGAGTTGTGAGGGTGTAGGAGGCTGGCCTGGTTTGTAGTGGGTACAAGGTCCAGTTATGCCTTATTAATGAAATGTAGTAGTGTTCTAGCAGCTTAAGCTGATAGAGATAGCTATAGCAAAGCAGCTTAGGCTGAACTAGGAGACATGCAAAGCTCCTGCAATACCACTTATAGTTCCACAGTACTTATACACAAGTAAAGACAATACTCAGTGTTACCAAAAATAAAGGTAGTATATTTGGGTGACACAGTACCAAAAATATCTTAGAGGCAATACTCCTTCTGGAGGTAAGTATTATACACAATATATACACAAGACATCAAAATAAGGTAAGTCATTAGACATAGGATAGTGCAAATAATAGGAAATGCAATAGAATGTAATGAGAGAAAATAGGTCTAGGGGCAACACAAACCATATACTAAGAAGGTGGAATGCGAATCACAAATTCCCCCCTGGACAAGTGTAGTGTGTGCAGAATCACTGGGAAAATAAGAATACAGTAAAGGTAAGTAAATTACCCCACCCCAAATCCCAGACAAGCAGGAGTAAGTACTACAAGTTTCCTTAGGACACACTACACCTCGTGATTGGGATTATTGCAAGAACCAACCAAGTCTGCAAACAACAAACAGTGGATTCCTGGACCTGAAGACATGCAAAAGAAGGAGACCAAGTCCAGAAGTCGAAAGAAGCTCCCGGAAGGACAGGAGCCCCTGCCAATCCAGAAGAGGGTGCAAAAGAAGAGTCCCCAGTTGTACGAAGGTTGTAGAAATGCACCCCAGGAAGACGCCAGCGTGTTCCTGCATGAAGATGCAGGTGAGTTTTGGTGCTGGATTCCTCCAACAAGTCTTGGTTCTGGCAAAGTCGTGATTTGAATCAACTAGGTGCTATCTGGAACCAGAAGGGACCTGGCGGCCTCAACTCTGTGTGAGGAGGACGAAGGGGGTCTCAACACTTCAGAGAACACTGAGAGCACCAGATAGCACCCACAGAAGTCCCAGGACACAGAGACAAAGGAGGTGTGAAATGCAGTGGTGCAGCACTTTACAGGAAGGTCCCACGCTGCTGGAGAACAACTCAGCAAGTTGAGCATCGCAGGATAGAATGCTGGGGACCTAAGCCAGGCTATGCACGAAGGAATTTTGCAAATAGTGCACAGAGGCCTCAGGAGGTGAAGAAGACGTGGTGCACAGGTTTGCTGTCATTCTGGGGGAAGGCAAGGTCTTACCTCTTCCAAATTGTGACAGCAGAACCTCAGGACAGTCTGTGTTCATGGGGTCCACCCTCTGTGTTCCAAGGAGCAGGCTCGTTGCTATAAGAGGAGTCCAACAGAACAGGTTATTGACTTAGAACATGCCTACGTGAGCAGGGGAGTGACTCTGTCACCCCACAGGAGATTTCTTCAGTCCTTCTGGTGCAGGGTGAAGACAGGGAGTCCTCAGAGTGTGCACACCGTGGAAACTGTTGTAGTTGCTGGATGGAGCTGAAGTTGCAAAAGAAATGTCTCCCTTGTGGATACTCTATTGCTGTTACAGCGGTTCCTGGAGCAGGCTGCAGTTGATCTGAGGTCAGAGGATGAAGTAGTAGTTACAGAGGATTCCTGCTGGAAACTTGCAGAAGAATGTGAAGAGAACCCACAGGATAGACCCTAAATAGCCCTGAGGGGGGGATTGCCTACCTTATCAGGTAAGGACCTATTAGGAGGGGTCTCTGACATCACCTGCTTTCACTGGCCACTCAGAGCCCTCCAGAGTGCCCCCACACCTTGCAAAGCAAGATGGCTGAAGTCTGAGACACACTGGAGGAGCTCTGGGCACCACCTCTGGGGTGGTGATGGATAGGGGAGTGGTCACTCCCCTTTCCTTTGTCCAGTTACGTGCCAGAGCAGGGGACAAGGGGTCCCTGAACCGGTGTAGACTGGTTTATGCAAGGAGGGCACCCTCTGTGCCCTTCAAAGCATTTCCAGAGGCGGGGAGGACTACCCCTTCCCAGACCGTAACACTTATTTCCAAAGTGAGAGGTTGTAACACCCTACTCCCAAATGAAATGCTTTGTTCTGCTTCCTGGGACTGAGCTGCTCAGACCCCAGGAGGGCAGAACCCTGTCTGTGAGGTGGCAGCAGCTGGAGTTGCAGTGCAAGCCTCAGAGAGCTTGTTTGGCAGTACTGGGGGTCCATAGTGGAGGCCCCAGGATGCATGGAATTGGCTCCCCAATACCAGATTTGGAATGGGCTGACAATTCCATGATCTTAGACCCCGCACATGGCCATATTCAGAGTTACCATTGTGAAGCTACATATAGGTATTGACCTATATGTAGTGCACATGTGTAATGGCATCCCCACAATCACAAAGTCCCAGGAAATGGCTCTGAACTATGTGGGGGTAACTTGGCTAGTGCACGGGTGCCCTCACACGTAGTATCTTTGCACCTGGTGTTAAGGGCTGGGGAGGGGTAGCCTCTCCCATCCTCTGGAAATGCTTTCAAGGGCACAGATGGTGCCCTCCTTGCATAAGCCAGTCTACACCAGTTTAGGGAACCCCCAGTCCCTGCTCTGGCTTGAAACTGGACAAAGGAAGGGGGAGTGACCGCTCCCCTGTGTAGGAAAGTACCATCTTGCCTGGCATGTTACCCCCATTTTCACTGTATGTATGTTTGTTTTTCCCATTTGTCACTGGGATCCTGCCAGGCTGGACCCCAGTGCTCATAATGTATGCCCTGTTTGTGTTCCCTGTGTGGTGCCTAACTGTATCACTGAGGATCTGCTAACCAGAACCTCAGTGTTTATGCTCTCTCTGCTTTTAAAATTGTCACTGCAGGCTAGTGACTATTTTTACTAATTCTCAGTACACAGGGTATTGGGGTTCCAGGAGATCCCTATGGGCTGCAGCATTTCTTTTGCCATCCATAGGGAGCTCAGACAATTCTTACACAGGACTGCCACTGCAGCCTGAGTGAAATAATGTCCACGTTAGTTCACAGCCATTTTCACTGCACATAAGTAACTTATAAGTCACCTTTATGTCTAACCCTCACTTGGTGAAGGTTAGGTGCCAAGTTACTTACTGTGTGGGCACCCTGGCACTAGCCAAGGTGCTCCCACATTGTTCAGGGCAAGTTCCCTGAACTTTGTGGGTGCGGGGACACCATTACACACGTGCACTACATGGAGGTCAATACCTATATGTAGCATCACCATGGTAACTCCAAACATGGCCATGTAACATGTCTATGATCATGGAATTGTCACCCCAATACCATTCAGGTGTTGGGGGAGAATTCCATACATCCCCGGGTCTCTAGCACAGAACCGCGGTACTGCCAAACTTGCTTTCCGGGGTCTCCACTGCAGCTGCTGTGATCCCCTCAGACAGGTTTCTGCCCCCTGGGGCCTGGGCAGCCTGGTCCCAGGAAGGCAGAACAAAGAATTTCCTCTGAGAGAGGGCATTACACCCTCTCCCTTTGGAAATAGGTGTGAAGGGCTGGGGAGGAGTAGCCTCCCCCAGCCTCTGGAAATGCATTGATGGGCACAGATGATGCCCTCTCTGCATGAGCCAGTCTACACCGCTTCAGGGTTCCCCCAGCCCTGCTCTGGCGCGAACCTGGACAAAGGACTCCCCTGACCAGTACCTCCCAGGGGAGGTGCCCAGAGCTCCTCCAGTGTGTCCCAGACGTCTGCCATCTTGGATGCAGAGGTGTGAGGGCATAATGGACAGCTCTGAGTGGCCAGTGCCCGCAGGTGACGTCACAGACCCCTCCTGATAGGTGCTTACCTTTTTCTGTAGCCAATCCTCCTCTGAGGGTTATTTAGGGTCTCTCCTTCGGGTATCTCACCAGATAACAAATGCAAGAGCTCACCAGAGTTCCTCTGCACTTCCCTCTTCGACTTCTGCCAAGGATCGACCGCTGACTGCTCCAGGCTGCCTGCAAAACTGCAACAAAGTAGCAAGAAGACTATCAGCAACATTGTAGCTACTCATCCTGCCTGCTTTCTTGACTGTTTCCTGGTGGTGCATGCTCTGAGAGCTGTCAGTCTTCACCCTGTACTGGAAGCCAAGAAGGAATCTCCCATGGGTCAATAAAATCTTCCCCCTGCCCACTCAGGCTCCAAACTTCTGCATCACTGGTCCCCTGGGTCCCCTCTCATCTTGACGAGCTGGGTCCCTAGAATACAGGAGCTGGATCCAAGTGTCCCCGACAGTCTAGCGTCCCTCCTGTCCAAATTTGATGGAGGTAAGTCCTTGCCTCCCCATGCCAGACAGTAATCCTGTGTACTGTGTGAACTGCAGTACTAGGGTTTCTGTGCACTTTTGCAAGACTTCCTTTGTGCACAGCCTAGCCCAGGTCCCCAGCACTCCGTCCTGCATTGCCCAGCTCGCTGAGTTTGACTCCGACTTCGTGGGACCCTCTTTTGTTGTGCTGAGTCGACTGTCGTGCTCAGATCTTCTGGATGCCTCTTCAGGTGCTTCTGCGAGTGCTGCCTGCTTCTGCATGGGCTCTCCCTGTTGCTGAGCGCCCCCTCTGTCACCTTCTCCAAGGGGCGATCTCCTGGTCCTTCCTGGGCCCTGGCAGTGCCCAAAATCCTCAACCGCGACTCTTGTAGCTAGCAAGGCTTGTTTGCGCTCTTTCAGCATGGAAACAACTCTGCATCCTCCAGCACGCCGTGGGACATCTTTTGACCAAAGGAGAAGTTCCTGGCACCTTCCGTTGTAGCAGAATCTTTGGCTTCTTCACTCGGAGCCAGCCCTTTTGCACCTTCATCCGGGGTTTAGTGGGTTCCTGCCCGCCCTGGAAACTTGCGTGACTCTTGGACTTGGTCTCCTTCCTTTACAGGTCCTCAGGTCCAGGAATCTGTGTTCAGTGCTTTGCAGTCAGTTGTTGTCTTTGCAGAATCCCCTATCTCGACTTTACTGTCTTTCATGGGGTAATAGGGTAACTTTACTCCTACTTTTCAGGGTCTTGGGTTGGAGCTTCTTGGACACCATTAGTGTTTTCTTACACTCCCAGTGACCCTTCAACACACTACACTAGGCCTGGGGTACATTCGTGGTTTGCATTCTACTTTTGGAGTATATGGTTTGTGTTGCCCCTAGTACTATTGTCTCCTATTGCATTCTATTGTGTTCTACAGGGTTTGAACTACTTTTCTAACAGTTTACTTACCTGATTTTGGCTTGTATGTATATTTTGTTTATTTTACTTACCTCCTAAGGAAGTGTATCCTTTGAGATACTTTTGGCATATTGTCTCTACAATAAAGTACCTTTATTTTTAGTAACTCTGAGTATTGTGTTTCTTATGATGTAGTGCTAAGTGATATAAGTGGTATAGTAGCAACTTTGCATGTCTCCTAGTTCAGCCGAAGCTGCTCTGCTATAGCTACCTCTATCAGCCTAAGCTGCTAGAACACTTCTAATCTACTAATAAGGGATAACTGGACCTGGCACAAGGTTTAAGTACCACAAGGTACCCACTATAAGCCAGGCCAGCCTCCTACACTTACCATCCTTCTTCTTGCTGTACTTGCTAGTCACCCCCTGTATGAGCTTTCCTGCTCACCCTTGTTCTGACCCATTTGTCTGCCTTCTTTCACAATTCTTGGGGAGAGGTCAGATCTGAGTCCACAAGATACTGATGCAACAATTCAGACACACAGTTATTTAAAATATGCTCTTTCATAATCAAGATGTATAGGCTTTCATAGTCAGTCACCTTACTGCCATTTGAACAACCTTCTATGGCCTTCAAAGAACAGTCTACAAAGTCTGTCGGGTCCTGTGATGACTGCTTTCTGTTATTTCTGAACTTTATCCTGTATTGATCAGTGGTTAAGCCCAGACCATCCAAGAGTGCACTTTAAGAATTTGGTAATTATCTGCATCATCCTCTCTGACAATAAGGAGTCTGTGTCTCCCCTTACCAGACAAGGATAGCCAAAGGATAGCATCCCACTGTACATGAGAGACCCTCTGAACTTTACAGGCACTCTCAAATGAAGCAAACCACTTGTAGATGTCATCACCATCCTTGTAAGGAGGGACAACTTTGTGCAGATTCCTAGAGTCAAATGAAGGTTCCCTAACATTTGAATTTTTGAAACTGCTGCTGCCACCATGGGGAACTAACCCCAAACCCTGCCTTTCCTTTTCCACAGCCAGGGATTCCCTGTCTAAGGCCAACTGTTGCTGCATTAGCCTCAGTCTGGCCTCCTCTAACCTCAGCTTTCTTAGTTCCCTATCTAGGGACTGTTCCTCAGGGTTAGATGTGTGGCATGCCTCTGAAACAGAGGTAGCATTGGAAGGGGCAGAGGCAGATCTATCTCTAACAGGGGCCAACCTAGTGACCTGGACCCTAGGGGTGAAGGGAGCCTTACTAGTGTGAGAACCCTTCCCATTCCCAGTTGTACTAAGAAGCTTGTTAACAGATGAATCTGTGGAAGTACCCTCCCCAGGATTGTCAGTGTGCTCCTTTGAGCCTTCCTGGTTGGAGTTATCCTCTACCTCTTCCCCTGTCTGATCTGGACCAGTGCTGAGTCCCTGTTCATCTTGGAGGAGAAGATTTAGGAGGAACTCCTTAACGGGGTTCTTCCCTATCCCTAAACTTCTTTCAATACAGAGACCCCTCTAACATTTAAAGTTAAGATTCTCATCTGTTGTTTTCTCAACTCTAGGGGTAGCTTCTACAGAAGACATATTGAAAGGGAAAAAGTTTAGGAAAGTGAGTAAAAAGTTAGTAGAATAACAGAGCTAACGTTTTAGAGAAAAGAAGGAAAACTTTTCTGAACTTTGTAAAAACATTTGAAAAGTTTAAAGAACCTTTTAGAAAGTTAGAAAATTACTTCTAGGTATGTATTATATATGCTGTAAGTATTGGAGCAAGCTTTTCTTGTGAAAAGCACCATTAACAATGTGGTAAAGCAACTACAAGTACTTATCCCACCGCTGCGTATAGGAAAGTACCATCTTGCTTGGCATGTTACCCCCATTTTCACTGTATGTATGTTTGTTTTTGCCCTTGTGTCACTGGGATCCTGCTAGGCAGGACCCCAGTGCTCATAGTGTACCACTGAGGCTCTGCTAACCAGAACCTCAGTGTTTATGCTCTCTCTGCTTTCTAAAATTGTCACTGCAGGCATGTGACTAATTTTACCAATTTTCATTGGCACACTGGTACACCCATATAATTCCCTTGTATATGGTACCTAGGTACCATGGGTATTGGGGTTCCAGGAGATCCCTATGGGCAGCAGCATTTATTTTGCCACCCATAGGGAGCTCAGACAGTTCAAATACAGGACTGCCAGTGCAGCCTGAGTGAAATAACTTCCATGTTATTTCACAGCCATTTTTCAGTGCACATCAGTAACTTATAAGTCACCTATATGTCTAATCCTCACTTGGTGAAGGTTAGGTGCCAATTTACTTAGTGTGTGGGCACCCTGGCACAAGCCAAGGTGCCCCCACTTCGTACAGGGCAAATTCCCCGAACTTTGTAAGTGCGGGACACCATTACATGCGTGCACTGCACATAGGTCACTACCTATGTGTAGCGTCACAATGGTAACTTTGAACATGGCCATGTAACATGTCTAAGATCATGGAATTGTCCCCCCAAAACCATTCTGGTATTGGGGGGACAATTCCATGATCCCCGGGTCTCTAGCACAGAAGCCGGGTACTGCCAAACTGCCTTTCCGGGGTGTCCACTGCATCTGCTGCTGCTGCCAACCCCTCAGACAGGTTTCTGCACTCCTGGGGTCTGGGCAGCCCAGTCCCAGGAAGGCAGAACAAATTATTTCCTCTGAGAAAGGGTGTTACACCCTCTCCCTTTGGAAATAGGTGTGAAGGGTTGGGGAGGAGTGGCCTCCCCCAGCCTCTGGAAATGCTTTGATGGGCACAGATGGTGCCCATCTCTTCATAAGACAGTCTACACCGGTTCAGGGACCCACCAGCCCTGCTCTGGTGTGAAACTGGACAAAGGAAAGGAGAGTGACCACTCCCCTGACCTGCACCTCCCAGGGGAGGTGCCCAGAGCTCCTCCAGTGTGACCCAGACCTCTGCCATCTTGGATTCAGAGGTGTTGGGGGCACACTGGACTGCTCTGAGTGGCCAGTGCCCGGAGGTGATGTCAGAGACCCCTCCTGATAGGTTCTCACCTCTCTTGGTAGCCAAACCTCCTTTCTTGGTATCCAAAGCTCCTTTTCTGGCTATTTAGGGCCTCTTCTCTGGGCTATTCCTCGGATAACAAAAGCAAGAGCCCGCCAGAGTTCCTTTGTACTTCCCTCTTTGACTTCTACCAAGGATCGACTGCTGACTGCTCCAGGACGCCTGCAAAACTGCAACAAAGTAGCAAGACGACTACCAGCAACATTGTAGCGCCTCATCCTGCCGGCTTTCTACACTGTTTCCTGGTGGTGCATGCTCTGAGGGCTGTCTGCCTTCACCCTGCACTGGAAGCCAAGGAGAAATCTCCTGTGGGTCAACTGCATCTTCCACCTGCTAAAGTAGGCACCAAAAGACTGCATCACCGGTCCTCTGGGTCCCCTCTCATCCTGACGAGCGTGGTCCCTGAAACACAGGAGCCGGGTCCAAGTGTCTCCCACAGTCCAGTGGCCCTTCTGTCCAAATTTGGTGGAGGTAAGTCCTTGCCTCCCCACGCCAGACAGCAAACCTGTGGACTGAGTGATTTGCAGCTGCTCTGGCTTCTGTGTACTTCTCCAAGGATTCCTCTGTGCACAGCCTAGCCTGGGTCCCCAGCACTCCGTCCTGCAGTGCTCAACCCTCTGAGTTGGACTCCGACGTGGTGGGACCCTCCTTTTGTGACTCCATGTACCTGCTCCAGTACTTCTGCGGGTGCTGCCTGCTTCTGCGGGGGCTCTCTGAGCTGCTGAGCTCCCTCCCTGTCTCCTGCTCCAAGGGGCGACATCCTGGTCCTTCCTGGTCCCCAGCAGCACCCAAAAACCTCTACCATGACCCTTGCAGCTAGCAAGGCTTGTTTGCGGTATTTTTGTGTGGAAACACTGCTACAACATCCAGCAGGCCATGGGACATCTTCCGTCCAAAGGAGAAGTTCCTAGTCCTTTTCATTGTTGCAGAATCTTTGGCTTCTTCCACCCGGAGGCAGCCCTTTTGCACCTTCATCCAGGGTTTCCTGGGCTCCTGTCCCCTTCGGACACTATCGCAACTCTTATCCCCTTCCCTTTCAGGTCCTCAGGTCCAAGAATCCATCTTCAGTGTTTTGCTGGTGCTTGTGGTTCTTGCAGATCCCCCTATCACGACTATTGTGTCTTTCTGGGGTAGTAGGGTAACTTTACTCCTACTTTCTAGGGTCTTGGGGTGGGGTATTTTGGACACCCTTACTGTTTTCTCACAGTCCCAGCGACCCTCTACAATCTCCCATAGGTCTGGGGTCCATTCGTGATTCGCATCCCACTTTTGGAGTATATGGTTTGTGTTGCCCCTAGACCTATGTTTGCCTATTGCATCCTATTGTGATTCTAAATTGTTTGCACTACTTTTCTTACTATTATTTACCTGTTTTGGGTTTGTGTATATATAACTTGTGTACATTACTTACCTCCTAAGTGAGGGTATTCTCTGAGATACATTTTGGCATATTGTCACTAAAATAAAGTACCTTTATTTTTAGTAACTCTGAGTATTGTGTTTTCTTATGATACTGTGCTATATGATATAAGTGGTATAGTAGGAGCTTTGCATGTCTCCTAGTTGAGCCTAAGCTGCTTTGCCATAGCTACCTTCTATCAGCCTAAGCTGCTAGACACACCTCTATTCTACTAATAAGGGATAACTGGACCTGGCACAGGGTGTAAGTACCACAAGGTACCCACTATAAGCCAGGCCAGCCTCCTACACTGCACCACCAATGTAGGATGCTGGCCTGGTTTGTAGTGGGTACCTTGGATACTTATACCTTATACCAGGTCATGTTATCCCTCATTAGTGAAGTAGTAGTGTTCTAGCAGCTAAGGCTCATTTAGGTAGCTATAGCAGAGCAGATTAGGCTGAACTAGGAGACATGCAAAGCTCATGCAATACCACTTATAGTTACACAGTACTTATACACAAGTAAAGACAATACTCAGTGTTGCCAAAAATATAGGTATTTATTTGGGTGACACAGTAACAAAAATATATTTGAGACAATACTCCTTCTGGAGGCCAGTATTATTCACACTATATACACTAGACACCAAAATAAGGCAAGTAAATAGACATAGGATAGTGCAAACAATGGGAAATGCTATAGAATGCAATGGGAGAAAATAGGAATAGCGGCAACACAATCCACATACTAAGAAAGTGGAATATGAATCACGAATTCCCCCCTATGCCAGTGTAGTGTGTGCAGAATCGCTGGGAGAGTAAGAGTACAGTAAAGGTAAGTGAATTACCCCACCCAAGAGCCCAGAAAAGCAGAAGTAAAGTACTGCAAGTTTCCTTAGAACACACCTCGTGATTGGAATTATTGCAATAACCAACCAAGTCTGAAAACAACAACTGCTGGAATCCTGGACCTGAAGATCTGCAAAAGAAGGGGACCAAGTCCAGAAGTCGAACGAAGTTCCAGGAAGGACAGGAGCCCCTGCCAACCCAGAAAAGGGTGCAAAAGAAGAATCCCTGGTTGGACGAAGACTGCAAAAATGCACCCTATGAAGATGCCAGTGGGTTCCTGCATGATGCAATGGATGTTCCACAACGTGAAGATGGATGCAGACGTGATTTTGTGTTGGAAGTCTACAACAAGCCTTAGATACGACAAAGTTGTGTTTAGTGTCATAATGGAGCTGGCTGGACCCAGGAGGGAGCCAGGGGCCTCAACTCTGTGTGAGGAGGAAGAGGGGGCTCTCAGCACTTTAGCGAGTCCTCAGAACACCAGACAGCACCCATGGGAGTCCCAGGACATGGGGACAAAGGAGGTGCAAAACGTGGTTGGTGCAGCACTGCAAAGAAGGGTCCCATGCCGCCGGAGGTCAACTCAGCAAGTTGAGCATGTAGGATGGAGTACTGGGGACCTGGGCCAGGCTGTGCATGAAGGAATTTTGCAAATAGTGCACAGAGGCCTTAGGAGGTGAAGAAGACAGAGTGCACAATGGTACTGTCACTCTCAGGGAAGGCAAGGTGTTACCTCCTCCAAATTGCGTCAGCAGGACATCAAGACAGTCTGTGTCGATGAAGTCCACCCTCTCTGTTTCAAGGAGGATGCTCGTTGCTGTGAGATGAGTCCAAGAGAACCAGTTGTCGACTTAGAAGGTGCTTGCGTGAGAAGGGTCCTTCACCCCACGGGAGGTTTCTTCGGTCCTTCTGGTGCAGGATGAAGACAGGGAGTCCTCAGCGTGTGCACACCATCGAAACTGTTGCAGTTGCTGTCCAGAGCTGAAGTTGCAGAAAAAAGTATCCCTTGTGGATACTTTGTTGCTGTTACAGCGGTTCTTGGAGCAGGCTGTGGTTGATCCGAGGATGAAGTAGTAGTTGCAGAGGATTCCTTCTGGAAAGTTGCAAGCAGAATCTGAAGAGAACTCACAGGAGAGACCATAAGTTGCCCTGAGAGGGGTATTGGCTACCTTATCAGGTAAGGACCTATCAGGAGGGGTCTCTGACATCACCTGCTGGCACTGGCCAGTCAGAGCCCTCCAGAGTGTACCCAAAACTTGCACAGCAAGATGACTGAAGTCTGGGACACACTGACTGGATATGCTCTGGGCACCACCCCTAGGGTGGTGATGGACAGGGGTGTGGTCACTCCCCTTTCCTTTGTCCATTTTTGCTCCAGAGCAGGGGACAAGGGGTCCCTGAACCGGTGTAGACTGGCTTATGCAAGGAAGGCACCATCTGTGCCCTTCAAGACAATTCCAGAGGCTGGGGGAGCCTACCCCTCCCCACCCTGTAACACATATTTCCAAAGGGAGAGGGTGTAACACCCTGCTCCCAAAGGAAATGCTTTGTTCTGCCTTCCTGGGACTGAGTCTCACAGATCCCAGGAGGGTAGAACCCTGTCTGTGAGGTGGCAGCAGCTGTAGCTGCAGTGCAAGCCTCAGTGAGCTGGTTTGGCAGTACTGGGGCCCTTGGTGGAGCCCCCAGGATGCATGGAATTGGCTCCCCAATACCAGATTTGGAATGGGGGACAATTCCATGGTCTGAGACACTTTACATGGCCGTATTCAAAGTTACCATTGTGAAGCTGCATATAGGTATTGACCTATGTGGAGTGCACACGTGTAATGGCGTCCCCGCACTCACAAAGTCCCGGGAAATGACCCTGAACTATGTGGGGACACCTTTGCTAGTGCAAGGGTGCCCTCACACTTAGTAACTTTGCACCTAACCTTCAGAAAGCGAAAGTTAGACATATAGGTGACGTATAAGTTAATTAAGTGCAGTGAAATTGGTAAATGAAGTCACTAGCCTACAGTGACAACTTTAAAAGCAGAGAGAGCGTAAGCACTGAGGTTCTGGTTAGCAGAGCCTCAGACAGGCAAAACAATACTGACATACAGGTAAAAATGGGGGTAGCATGCCAAGAAAGATGGTACTTTCCTACAGTGTGCAGGAACGGACACCTTCCTACACTTAAACAATCAAACCTTTCAATGCAGACATCCTTGCATGATAGTGCAAGGATGCCTGCGTTGGCACTAGGCAACTCTACATAGTGCCAGTGCAGGGGACAACACAAGGGTGCACTGTATGCAAATGAATACAGTGCATCCCAGCATGGTGCAATTGACACAGCGGGGTGCTGCCACTCCTAGTGCAGTGTTGCGCTCCATCATAGTCCATTACAAGTAAACTTGACCCATGTGTGATGCACAATGCTACATACAACCACAACTTTTGGTCAGTGACATGTCAGTGAGCCTACAGTGGCAAATAAATGATGTACAGTGTCAACAGACAATGCAATCCAATATTGATTTTACACTATCTCATTGAAGAGGATGATGGTTTACCTTGTGCCCACCTGCCTGTCCTGGATTTGACCATCTGCCAAACCTCAATGAACAGACCCTCCAGGATGTCCTAGGAGAACTCCATGTGCCACCTCCAGTTGCAGGGAGGACTCACAGCATTGCGGTCTCCACAGGAACCACCCAGCCACCAACACACGCCTTCAGCCTGTACTCATGCATGCTTGGACTCCGAGGACTCAGAGGTCAGCTTTCAGAGGACAGTGGGACAGCTGGAGCAGGCGAAGCAGGATCGGTGGGGATGGATACCATGGCAGGCAGCCTAGAGGGAGTGCGGACGTACCTCAGTCCAAATAATGACAACTCAGCTGCTATCAGAGGCACCCACTTCCTGCTATGTCTCTGGCAGACATAGCTGCTGTCATAAAGGAGAGGTGACAAATGCCCTCCCAAAATGCCAGCAGCATGCAGAACACCCTGGACTCCATACAGTGGGAAATGCCCTCTCTCAGGGAGAACATGGCTGTCTACCACTGTGATGTTGTTGCGGTCTTGAAACATCAGCAGTTTCTCCTTCCAACAGTGATGCCTTATGTGTTGCTATAAATGGCAGCTGCTGGGTCCTTTAACTCCACATCTCTATCCCCTCAAGTGTGTTTGCCCCCCTCTACCTCTAATACTGCATCAGCTGTGGCACAGGAGGCACCACGCACATCAGAGGATTACGATGTGAAAAATAACGTTCAGTAGGAAAACCACCCGGTAAAACCAGCCTGTGCCACATGGACAGTTTCTCTTAATTCTGGGCGTAAGATCATGCCAGTGTTGTGACAGTATGAAATGTGCCCTCTTCACCTAACCACTGTAAAAATGTCTGTTATGTGTTATCATTGTCTCTACCATATCAAATGGCAATGTTATGCACTTCTAGCTAATGCACACTACTCCTAACCATGCCTAATGACATGTTTCTCAACCCTAGTCTCCAGTTGTGCTACATATGGAAAACGTTCACTCATGGATCTATGAAATGGATATTGTATATAAATTACATTAACAATTGCACATGTAAATAAAGCATCTTGTACACATGTAGCACTTCTACTGTGATCCATCTACACAGCTAAAAGTTTGCATTATGTCAATCCATGTCAATGTGTACAGAATATCAGTATATGAGTGCATGACTGTCAGACACTAAGCCACACACTAGGATCTAAACAAGAGGAAGCTAAATGATGGTGTTGTGGGTAACAACCAATTAACAGTGTTTACTAAATGCTTTGGAACCCACATCCTTTAAAGTAGACATACAGCATGTATGACTCATTACCCAATCAATCATAATTAACCCAGATGGGAGTACCAGTACAAGTGATTTGTGTGGAACAAGAAAAGCTAATCTAATCAGTGATGGCCACCTGTCAGTGTTGCAGAATACAGTTCCAAAATTGGGAGTTGTCAGGTGTACCACACTTACCAACATTGAATTAGCAGGACCTAACAAATTACAGGTAAAGTACCATGTTTGCCTATCCAAGATAAATATTACACCCATGTTGTGAATGACTGGAACACAGGATGGCAAAAGAATGCACTAGTAGACACTATGTAGCTACCATTCTGGCAGCTCCTTGGTCATGGGGATGTGTTAGACCTGACAGCCTTAGGGTGGTCACCCCTAACTTTTTGTCTGTCTCCCTCCACTTTTTGGACACTGTTTTTGCTGGCTTTTAGACTCTGTGCACTTTACCACTACTAACCAGTGCTAAAGTGCATATGCTCTCTCCCTTAAAACATGGTAACCTTGAATCATACCTGATTGGACTATTAATTTACTTATAAGTCCCTAGTAATGTGCACTCTATGTGCATAGGGCCGGTAGATTAAATGCTACTAGTGGGCCTGCAGCACTGGTTGTGCCACCCACTTAAGTAGCCCCTTTCCCTTGTCTCAGGCCTGCCATTGCAAGGCCTGTGTGTGCAGTTTCACTGTCACCTCGACTTGGCATTTAAAAGTACTTGCCAAGCCTAAACCTCCCCTTTCTCCACATATAAGTCACCTCTAATGTGTGCCCTAGGTAACCCCTAGAGCAGGGTGCTGTGTGGGTGAAAGGCAGGACATGTACCTGTGTAGTTTACATATCCTGGTAGGGTAAAACTCCTAAATTCGTTTTTGCACTACTGTGAGGCCTGCTCCCTTCATAGGCTAACATTGGGGCTGCCCTCATACAGTATTGAAGTGGTAGCTGCTGATCTGAAAGGAGTAGGAAGGTAATATTTAGTATGGCCAGAATGGTAATATAAAGTCCTGCTGACTGGTGAAGTTGGATTTAATATTACTATTCTAGAAATGCCACTTTTTGAAAGTGAGCATTTCTTTGCACTTAAATCTTTCTGTGCCTTACAATCCACGTCTGGCTGGGCTTAGTTGACAGCTCCTTGTGCATTCACTCAGACACACCCCAAACACAGGGTACTCAGCCTCACTTGCATACATCAGCATTTTGAATGGGTCTTCCTGGGCTGGGAGGGTGGAGGGCCTGCTCTCACACAAAGGACTGCCACACCCCCTACTGGGACCTTGGCAGACAGGATTGAACTGAAAGGGGACCTGGTGCACTTCTTAGCCACTCTTTGAAGTCTCCCCCACGTCAAAGGCACATTTGGGTATAAAACAGGGCCTCTGCCCTACCTCATCAGACACTTGCTGGAGAAGAAACCTGAACCAGAACCTGCATCCTGCCAAGAAGAACTGCCTGGCTGCCTAAAGGACTCACCTGACTGAGTTCTACAAAGGACTGCTGCCTTGCTGTTGCCCTGCTGCCTTGCTGAACTCTTGTCTGGGTGTAAAAGTGCTCTCCAAGGGCTTGGATAGAGCTTGCCTCCTGTTCCCCGAAGTCTCAGGACCAAAAAGACTTCTCTTTTTCACTTGGACACTTCGTGCGCCAAAATTTTCGACGCACAGCTTGTGCTGCAGCGAGAAAAACGCTGCACACCGACGCTGATCAACGCAACGCCCTCGGGACGACCGGAACTTCGACGCACGGCCTCGCAAGGACAATGCCGCCCGACCTCCAGAGGAGAAATCGACGCGACGCCTGCCGTGAGAGCGAAACTTCGACGCACAGCCCCGTAGAACGACGCGCAGCCGGTAAACAAGCAGGAGAATCGGCGCACAGACCCGGGACATCTGGTAATCCCCGCGATCCACAGAAAGAGACTGCCGGCGCGTCAGAAAACGACGCACGACTTCCCCGCGTGAAAAATAACGACACAAGTCCGTGTGTGCTGGGGGGAAATCGACGCACACACCCTTTTTCCACGTATCTCTTCTTCTGTGGCCCTCTGAGGAGATTTTCCACTCCAAACCAGGTACTTTGTGCTTGAAAGAGACTTTGTTTGCTTTTTAAAGACTTAAGACACTTTATATCACTTTTCAGTGATATCTCTACAAATTCACATTGCAACTTTATTCGTTTTGACCTACAATTATCCTGATAAATATTATATATTTTTCTAAACACTGTGTGGTGTATTTTTGTGGTGCTATATGGTGGTATTGTATAATTTATTGCACAAATACTTTACACATTGCCTTCTAAGTTAAGCCTGACGGCTCGTGCCATGCTACCAGAGGGTGGGCACAGGATAATCTTGGATTGTGTGTGACTTACCCTGACTAGAGTGAGGGCTTTTGCTTGGACAGAGGGTTACCTGACTGCCAATCAAAAACCCAATTTCTAACAGGATGCATATGGGAAACATGGAAAATTGAGACCGTAAGCATACTCTAGGCCATTCCACCAACTTGGCCAGTGCATTCATGACAAGGCCCGGACCCAATCGAATGCAAAACTAATTAGGCTAAGATGAACAGTATTTAATTTCAGAACCATCAAGCAAATGAAAACCTAAAACTTACCCTAATCTGCACTAACCTATTTTAACTATCCTTATATTAGAACTATACCTATCTAACCTATTCTAAACTTATCTTACACATGTAACACCACACTCTAAACATTGGCCCCCCACCCCTCTTTAGAGACGTGATACAAGTAGGAAAACATAAACTATGACTACATATGTACTAACCTAACCTATGGCCTTAATAAATTTATATTTTGGGGGTATTATTTACTGTTATTTTTTTTAAATACACAAATACCCCATCATAACCCACCACACCCCCAACAATGAAAAAAGTAAAAGAAACCCACCACCACTATACTTAACCTAATCTATGCCTACCCTACACTAACCTAACAATACACATGGAAAACCTCTTATAAAACTGCAAAAAACAGTAAAAGGGAGGGGAATGAAGTGGGATGTTCTACAACACTTTAATAGTTTACGTCCTGCTTTAAAAAAAAAAAATCTTGATGTATAGCAATACCTTGCGGTCCTCTACAGCATCCTCCTCCAATTTGGTCAGCCTGGCCAAAATCTAGCCAATGTTACTCCTCATGTCCTGCTCAAATTGACTAGGGGCTACTGCTGCAGGTGGCTGTTGTGGTGGCTGCCTGATCACTGGTGGAGCTGATGTTGATGGCTATAGTCCAGCTGTGGCCCCCAGCACCCCTGATACCTAGTCTCTAGTGTCCTTTTGTTGCTGTCTTGGAGGATCCCCATAGGGAAAGGCACGCCATTCCTGTGATGTTTTTTCCCCTTCAGAACTAGGCATCATCAACCTCCATTATGTGGCAGTATCGTTTGGCCCTCTTAAGGAAGTCTCACCTTTGTGCTTCAGTCATGTTGGCAGCTGAAACATGAGGAGAAGCAAGCATCAGTATTAGCATTGGGTGGAAGTTGTACAGACATATAGGGGGTCATTCTGACCCTGGCGGTCTCCGACCGCCAGGGCCACGAACGACTGAAGCACCGCCAACAGGCTGGCGGTGCTATATTGCCCATTCCGACCGCGGCTGTAAAGCTGCGGTTGGAAAACCGGGTCCGGCGGTTTCCCGCCAGATTAGCCCCGGCTGGGCGAATCCTCCATGGCGGTGCTGCAAGCAGCGCCGCCATGGGGATTCCGACCCCCTTACCGCCAGCCTGTTTCTGGTGGTTTTCACCGCCAGAAACAGGATGGCAAAAACAGGTGTCCTGGGGCCCCTGGGGGCCCCTGCACTGCCCATGCCACTGGCATGGGCAGTGCAGGGGCCCCCTAACAGGGCCCCAGTATGCTTTTCACTGTCTGCTTAGCAGACAGTGAAAAGCGCGACAGGGGCAACTGCACCCGTCGCACACCTGCAACACCGCCGGCTCCATTCGGAGCCGGCTTCAGTGTTGCAGGCCCTTTCCCGCTGGGCCGGCGGGCGCTCCCTTGGCGGGCGCCCACCGGCCCAGCGGGAAAGTCAGAATGGCCCCCGCGGTCTTCTGACCGCGGAGGGGCCAATTGGCGGTTCCCGCTCGGCGGGCGGAATGACCCCCATAATGTACATGAAGCTGCAGATAACACATACAGTCCAACATACATTCCTCAGAAATGGCATACTCCTCATCTATGACTATTTCCTACCAGCCATCATCAGTATCATGTACATGTCACAGGGATGACAGCAATCTACTTGAAACACCAGGGCCGAGAGCTGAGTGGACAAAATTGTCCATGATCAACATTAATGTCTTCTAACTTGTGAGGATCACGTGCCCCAATAAGTCTGGATTTCCTGTGTCCATGTGCATAAGGGGGGCTTTGCATTCAATCCATCACCTCGACACACCTGGTGAAACATCAAGGTTTGCCCAGTCATCATGGAGGCAAGGTGTGGGCCATATGATAAAGGGTCAGGTAACTTTCTACCTGTCATTCTAAGGTTTGGGTAATCAACATTGAGGTGTCCTGTTGTAATACCTGACCTGAGCATACCTAACGAGGGGACATGCCACTGCCCATGATGTGCCCACATGTACAACTGATTGTAACTTCCCAGAAAGTCCGTCTTTTAGCTTGAGCTGCACATCAGAGTTGTCAACACATTCAAGAACTGAAGCCCCCTACCCTGTGCTATGTAGGGCTATGGGGGTCATTACAACATTGGCGGTAAAAGCCGCTTACCGCCGTGCTGAAGACTGTCAACACACCGCTGCGGCCGCGGAATTCCACCATGGTCATTATGACCCACAGCTCGGAATCTGCCAAAATCCAGACACCCACACAAGTCCGCCACACCAAAGGTCAGTGATAAACTGGCGAGAACAAAACCTCCACCGTCACGCCAACAGGAATACGCCCACACTATGACGACCCACGGATCCACACAGCGGTCTTCCAACCACGGTATTCCATTGGCAGTACACACCGCCGCGCTCAAAATACACACACATTTACAAAACCCAACCACATTGGACAAATCGAAATACACACACCTGATACACATACACACACCACTCCCACACATCCAGTACAATATAAAACACACACCCACATCACCCACAAACCCTTACGTCAACAATTGCGACCGAAGGCCAGAGAGAGACACCACCATCTACAAACTAGCATCCACAGGCACCCTACACCATCACTCACACAACATCCAAGCACCTCACACAACACACCTCTAAATATCACCACACACATCACAACACACCCCACCCCACATATCACCCACACCACCCCATGGCCCCGCAAAGACACCCCAGGTTCTCTGAGGAGGAGCTCAGGGTCTTGGTGGAGGAAATCATCCGGGTAGAGCCACAACTATTCGGATCACAGGCGCAGCACACCACCATAGCTAGGAAGATGGAGCTATGGCGAAAAATCGTGGGAAGGGTCAACACAGTGGGACAGAACCCAAGAACTAGGGATAACATCAGGAAGAGGTGGAACGACCTACGGGGGAAGGTGCGTTCTGTGGTCTCAAGACACCACCTTGCGGTTCAGAGGACTGGCAGCGGACCCCCACCTCCTCCCCACAACTAACAACATGGGAGGAGTAGGTCTTGGCTATACTGCATCCTGAAGGCCTCGCAGGAGTAGCTGGAGGAATGGACTCTGGTAAGGCAAACCTTTAACTACTTCATCCCCCACCCACCTGCATGCTATCAAATACCCCCACCCTCGCCCTCACCCCCATCACTCCAACTCCTCATGTATGTCCCAATATCACAAACCACACATCACAAACCCAAGCCCTGCATGTAACACCAAAGCATGGACACCCATCACCAAAGAATGTCCGCTGCACATACCCATACACCCCCCCTAACCCATTATCACACAAGGTCCTACACAGGAATGCAAGCACTGGGGTACACGGTCACCCACCCATTGCACACCATTGCACACACAGATGCAATAATCATGCCTTTACACCCTTGCAGGACCCCTACCCAACGTCACCGGACAGGAGGGTCTAGATATGTCCACTCCACCCACAGAAGAGGCCCACACTGATGACAGCAGCTCTGTCCAACTGGATCAAGATGACCAGCCCGGCCCATCTGGCACCTCAGGACAGTCGGTTCCCCTCACACTGGCACAGGCCACTACAGAACTTCCCCTCTCTGGAAACACCAGCACCGCACCCACCCAGCAGGCCCATACCTCTGTCCCCAGGACACGTCAATCAGCAGTGTGTCCACCACTACAGGGAACCCAGGCTAACCCACCACCCCAACAACACCAGGGACCTGGGGCAGTGGCAGTGGGCACACGGTTCAGGGGACAGAGGCCCAGGAACACAGGGGAACTGGGAGGGCTGCTGTGAGAGAGGGGGAGGACAGGCCCAGAGAACCCGCTCTCCACGAGGCCCTCTCCTACATCATGGGAGCCTACCACCATTCCCAGGAGACGATGGCAACGGTACTGGCCAAGTTTCAGAAGACCCAGCGGCTGCAGGAGGAACAGTATTTGGGGTTCAGGGAGAAACTCAAATCCATCAATTCCACCCTGGACACCATTGTAGGGGTGCTGAAGGAACTCGTCAACACCAGGAGGGACACTGTGGCACAACAAGAGGCCCCTGATACTAGACTGGATGATAAACTGCCCACCACCTCTGCCGGCGCTAGTGGAGAGAAGGCGCCACCACAGGACCACGACACCAGTACCCCACCCCCTGCATATGGAGAACCACCCCGCAAGCAGTCCCTGAGATCCAGGACCAAGACAGAGAACAATGCCAAGACCCCCACCAAGAAATGAGACCACCCTGATTGTCATCCTTCTGTCCCACGTTGTCACCCTGCCCATCCTTAAACTGCCCCAGCTCCACTTCCTATGCCCCTTTGGACAATGCACCTGCGAGACTAATGTACTGGACTCTGCCATGGACATTCCTCCACCATCACCCCTGACCATTTTACAACACCCTCCACTATATAGCACTTAAATAAACACCCTTAAATCACAAAAGAATCAGGAGTCTGTCTGTGCTTTCGAAAATGTGTATTAGCAGTAACAGTGGCAAAATGCTATATCAAATGTAATGTCAACATACCTATATCACACAGCTCTAGTCCATGAGGAAACAAAGCAGATGTCACACAGTGGGAACCACATCTGTGAAATCATAAGGGAAAGTGACAACTCAGTGACCATACACTGGGTGAAAATGACAGACAGATGAGAGGTAGTAGAATTAAATCAGATGTAGCAGGCAGTGTTGTCTACTTACCTGTGTCTCACTGGAAGTATTGCTGGATCACTGTGTTCCTGTTGTCTATGTCCTCTTCTTCTGCTTCCTCGTCTTCACTGTCCACAGGCTCCACAGCTGCCACAACACCTCCATCTGGACCATCCTCCTGCAGAAAAGGCACCTGTCGTCGCAAAGCCAAGTTGTGAAGCATACAGCAGGCCACGATGATCTGGCATACCTTCTTTGGTGGTTAGAACAGGGATCCACCTGTCATATGAAGGCACCTGAACCTGGCCTTCAGGAGGCTGAAGGTCCGCTCTATAATCCTCCTAGTTCGGCCATGGGCCTCATTGTAGCGTTCCTCTGCCCTTGCCCTGGGATTCCTCACAGAGGTCAGCAGCCATGACAGGTTGGGGTAACCAGAGTCACCTGCAAATGGCGAGGGACAACTGTTAGACACACACTAACTCATAGGGACATCCCCAGACCCAGAAACCTAGTCATACTGTATTGGGTCCATGTCCTCACCTAATAGCCACACACGGTGCCTCTGGGGTTTCCCCATCACATAAGGGATGCTGCTATTCCATAGAATATAAGTGTCATTCCCTGAACCAGGAAATTTGGCATTCACATGGGAGATGTACTGGTCGGCCAAACACACCATGTGCACATTCATAGAATGGTAACTCTTCCGGTTTCTGTACAACTGTTCACTCTTGCGGGGGGGACCAAGGCCACATGTGTCCCATCAATGGCACCTTTGATGTTGGGGATATGTCCCAAAGGATAGAAGTCACCTTTCACTGTAGGCAAATCCTCCACCTGAGGGAAAATGTTGTAGTTCCACATGTGTTTCAGCAGTGCAGACAACACTTTGGACAACACGTTGGAAAACATAGGCTGGGACATCCCTGATGCTATGGCCACTGAAGTTTGAAAAGACCCATTTGCTAGTAAATGGAGTACTGACAGCACCTGCACTTGAGGGGGATTCCTGTGGGATGGCGGATAGCTGACATCAGGTCTGGCTTCAACTGGGCACACAGTTCCAGGATTTTGGTACGATCAAGTCTGTAGGTGATGATCACATCTCGCTCCTCCATTGTCGGCAGGTTCACCAGCGGTCTGTACACCGGAGGAGGCCGCCATCTCCTCACCTGCCCCAGCGGACGGTGCCTATGGAGGAGAACAGCGAGCAGAGAGTCAACCAACTCCTAGGTACGTAAACACAGCATAATCGGAAAATATTTGCAAATCGACATATGGCTGTATTAGTGTTTAAGCAAGGCCTAGATATGTGTGACGCAGTCCAAAATGATGCCATGTGGGCCCCTGAAATGGCAGCTGCCTGACTTGTAAAGTGGGAGAAGGGGAGATGAGGTAACTGCGCTGGCGTTGTACACCGTCGAGGTAGGCAGTCAAAGACCGCGGACTATCCTGCATTGGTTAACATTGGACCCTATGGGTCCCAGGAGCCAATGACGATGTACGCCGGCGGTGACGGTACGCCACGGACGTGACCACCATTTTCTCTCTTTTCAATCACTTGATACCTGATTTTCGACAGGTGAGGACCTACACTGCAAGTGCTAGTGTGACCTCAGTCTGGAAGAGACAATGGCTCGTGTGTCTGGGGAAAGGGCCCCTGCCTTCAGCACGGAGAAGTTGGAGAAACTAGTGGATGGGGTCCTCCCCCAGTACACACTACTCTACGGTCCTCCAGACAAACAGGTGAGTACACTGTGAGCATGCTGCATGGGCAATGCCTATTTGGAGTGGTGTGGATGAAAGATGGGGGGGAGAATGAGGCGTGCATGAAACGACGGTGAGTGAATGTGCGTCATGGCAAGGGTAGGAATGCGGGCCAATGACTGTGATGGCGCGGACGGTTATATCTTCTCCTTTTCCCCTGTACTATTCCTGTAGGTCAGCGCCCACCAGAAGAAGGACATTTGGCGTGCTATCGCCAAGGAAGTCGGACCCTGGGGGTCTACCACAGACGGAGAACCCACTGCCGGAAAGGATGGGAGGACATTCGCCGATGGAGCAAGAAGATGGCGGAGGCCCAGCTGGGGATGGCCTCCTAAAGTAGGAGGGGTGCCCGTCGCACCATGACCCCCCTGAGGTTCAGGATCCTGGCGTTGGCGTACCTGGAGTTAGATGGGCGCTTGAGGGCATCACAGCAGCCACAAGGGGGTGAATACACTCTCATTCTGCTGATTCAGCACGCATTGTAGGTGTCTGGGTGGGGGAGGTGGGCTGTCGGTTCCCGTAGGCCAGGGCGAGTTAAGTAGGTAAGGTCCCTTCTTAAGGCAGGCCCTGTGGCCCCCCCACCCCACCTGTGTACAGAGCCAACTACACCTAGTCAGGCTCCTGTGACATCCATGTGTGCAGCAATCGGGCATAGCCTTGTAACCCATGTCCCTGTGATTGATTAGGGAACTCCAAGTGCATGGCGTGGTGCAGGGGGCTTCTGTGTCTGTAATTCTGTAATGTCCACCAACGGTAGCGGTATTGCATGCACTCAACAGGTCTTTCTTCTGTCTTACCCCCCCCCTTTTTGTGGTCTCCCTGTTTTTATGTGCATTAGCGTCATCAGGCGGAGGAGCAGTGGCACTGGAGCAGGAGGGAGCTGCATCCCACATGGCCCTGGAGGGCGACACAACGGAGTCTGAATTCACCAGTGGGACGAAGGGCGAGGGGAGCTCCACGGCGGGGACAGGAGCTGAGACCAGCGATACAGACTCCTCCTCTGATGGGAGCTCCCTTGCGGTGGCGGGCCCATCTGTGCCCCCCGCATCTACAGGTACAGCTGCCACCCCCCCCACCAGCATCGCCCTCCCAGCAGCCCCTCAGCGTTTGCCCGTGGCCGCTCACCAAGGAGGGTGGGCATCTCCTTCTCCCCAGGAACCTCAGCCCCTGCCCCTGTCGCCCCTGCTGCCCTCAGTGAGGAGGCCATTGACCTTCTCAGGTCCCTCTCTGTTGGGCAGTCTACCATTTTGAATGCCATCCAGGGTGTAGAGAGGCAGATGCAACAAACCAATGCATACCTGGAGGGCATTCATTCTGGTCAGGCAGTCGAACAGCGAGCTTTTCAGACTCTGGCCTAAGCACTGATGGCAGCCATTGTCCCTGTCTCTAGCCTCCCCCCTCCAACTTCCTCCACCCAGTCCCAAACCCCTGTGCCTCAGCCTATCCCAATCACACCATCAGACCAGCATGCACACACCTCAACACACAAGGGAAGCTCTGGAAAACATAAGCACCACACATCCCACAGGCACTCACGCAAGCATCATACACATGCAGACACACCAACATCCACTGCCTCCAATGTATCCCCCTCCTCCTCATCTCCCTCCTCACTCCCTGTCACGTCTCCACTCACACCTGCATGCACTACATCCTCAGCCAATACGTCCATCACCAGCACACCCACCACCACACCCCACTCACGTGCACTCACCACCCCAACTACCATTCACACATCCCCTGTGTCCCCTACCAGTGTGTCTGTGAGCCCACCTCCCAAGGTACACAAAAGCACCCACACACCCACCCAACAGCCATCCACCTCACAACAGCCTCCAGCCCATGCACCGTCACCCAAAGTCACCAAACGTACACCTCCTACAACCACTACCTCTTCCTTCCCTCCCAAACCCCCTCCATCTACCCGTCCCAGTGTTCCCCAAAAACTTTTCTTATCCAACCTTGACCTCTTTCCCTCACCTCCCCCACCCCTTCAGTTTCCTAGGGCCCGCCTCTCAAGGTCCCAACCCAGCACCTCAGCCACAACATCTGCGGGACCAGTGGTGCCAGTAGTAACCGGCTTCTGGAGTGCGCCAGGCACCCGGGCAGCCAGTGTGGCAAGGAGCCAGAGCATGGACAGTCCCCCACCTGTAAAGCACAAAAAGTTGGCCAGTACCCGGCGGGAGAGAGGAAAGAAATCAGCCACCAAAGCCGCTCCCAGGAGTACAGTTAGGAGTGTGGAGACAGCTGCGCCACCATCCAAGGTGGGGAAGGGGCACAGTAAAACCGGCAAGTCTGGGAAAATCTGCACAGCGGACAAGACCGCCACCTGCACCGCTGCCCAGGACACCGCCGCCACCAGCACCACTGCCCAGGACACCGCCGCCACCAGCACCGCTGCCCAGGACACTGCTGCCACCAGCACCCCTGCACAGGACACCGCAGCCACTAGCACCGCTGCCCAGGACACCGCCGCCACCAGCACCGCTGAACAGGGCACCGCCGCAACAAGCACTGCAGGCCAGTGAGCGCCAAAGATTCTGGTGCTACTGAGGCCGCCACGAGCAGGATGAAGCACTCTGGACTCCAAGCCCCCTCCAGAACCAGTGGAGAATCACATCCACTCACAGAGTCCTTGGCAGGATGAAGCACTCTGGGCACCAAGCCCCCTCAAGAACCAGTGGAGAGATACATCCACTCACACAGTCCTTGGCAGGATGAAGCTCTCTGGCCACTAAGCCCCCTCCAGAACCAGTGGAGAATCACATCCACTCACACAGTCCTTGGCAGGATGAAGCACTCTGGGCACCAAGCCCCCTCCAGAACCAGTGGAGAATCACATCCACTCACACAGTCCTTAGCAGGATGAAGCACTCTGGGCACCAAGCCCCCTCCAGAACCAGTGGAGAGATATATCCACTCACACAGTCCTTGGCAGGATGAAGCACTCTGGGCACAACGCCCCCACCAGAACCAGTGGAGACTGTTATCCACTTGAGAGACTGTGGCTTTGCACTCCCCAGGATTGCACAGTGGGCAAGCCACCCACTGTAGAGACTTGAGAGACTGTGGCTTTGCACTCACCAGGATTGAACAGTGGGCAAACCACCCACTGTAGAGACTTGAGAGACTGTGGCTTTGCACTCCCCAGTATTGGACAGTGGGCATGGAGCCCCCTCGTGGATCTGGCATTGTGCACTCATCTGGCTGAGTTGCCCCCCTTCCCATCTGATGCCCAGCAGTGTTATCTCTGTCTTGTTTGGGCATTTTGGGCCCAATGGTCCGCAGACTATGATGGCGGAGTCCCTTGGACTTTTATTATTGGTGTATATATTTGTTTATAGTGTGATTATCTTTGTCTTTGTATGTATTTTTGATTCATGTCTTTGAATATATTACAATCATTCGACTCATTTCCTTTTGTCCTTGCATTCTTCCAGTGGGGGGTGTAACTGTAATGTATCATGATGTATTAGTATGTGTATTGTCTTGGGTGAGGGTGGTGTTGGGGATTTTGCGTGTTGTGTGTGTGTGTGTCACTGTTTTTTCCCTCCCCCCTCCCCTGTGTCATAGGTGCAGTACTCACCGTGGTCTTGGCCGCCGGCGTTCGTGCTCCTGGTAGAGGAGCAGGAAGATAAAGGCTGGAAGAATCTGGAGCTCGGTTATCATGGGATCCTGGTTCCTCGTGTGATGTGTAGAGGTGAGCGCTTTCCCTTCCAAGTCATGTTTCCGCCATGTTTTTGTTCGCGGTGAATCCGCCCCGGAAAAGGTGGTGGATTGGACTGTTGTAATTCTGTGGGCAGTACATTGTCCTCCGCTTGTCTGTTGGTGGTTACCGCCGCAGTGTTTGTTTATACCGCCTTGGCGGTCGGAGTGTTAAAGTGGCTGTCTATGTTGGCGGCTTCCGCCATGGTTGCGATTCCATTTTTGTTCCGCTGGTCTGTTGGCGGTTTTAATGACCACCATATTAAACAGCACACACATGTTGGCTGGATTGGTGCCCTTAGGCCCACTGTGAGTTTGGCACTGAAGTGGGTACTGCAACAGTATCCAGAAACATTATACATCATTTTCACATGCATGTCAGACATCAAAGTATCAGGTACACTCACAGCATTCACATCATATGCATATGTGATGTGACCTACATCACTCACAAATATCATGGTGGCAGGACCATGTTGTGAGAACTGCTTGATATCTGGTGTGGGAAGAATCATAGAGTTTTCAAACAACCATCTAGAGGTTAGTTGTCTACTAAATGTGTACACTACTGATTGTTGTACAGCACAATATGCCTCTTTATGCCTCTTTGCAGTAGTCAGACTCATAATATCTGAAGGGTTGGGAGGCACCTGTGGTGTATGTATCTCCTGCATAAGCCCCCTAGAGACCTCTGCAGATGTCACCCACATATGTGCCATCGTGTCAGTAAGTGTATGCTATATGTGGTACACTGTGCTGACAATGGTGATGTGGCAAAGTGGTTTTAAACAGGCATTCTATGTACATAGATCGCTGCCCTGCGACCTCTCATACTAGACACCAATGATTAAATGGCCAGCCATAACAAATCCCATTTCATACAATTCCATGCCAGCATATCTTGCCCCTTGAACTACATGCAAGCCATTCTTCTTGCACAACATTCCAACATACATGATGTCATCATCCATTCTCCAATGATATCACATCATTGGTCAGGCAAAACCATCTTTCATAGCATCCCACACTTCAGACTGACTCACACCAAACCCTGGATTAGCACCCATGACACACAAGATGACACTTACTGGATACGTCAGTCTCTTCGAATCACGCAACTTCTCCCATGGCATAGGGTGCTAGTCACATGCAAGATATGGATGGAAAATATTGGTTAGTGGAATTCGTACATTGTAGTAAATAGACAACATTGGGCACTGTTAACTTAGGCTGAGTGAGGACGTAATCCTAGCGGTAGAACAGACCAACTAACAAGCATATGTGATCAGTCAATCACACAAAGTCTCAGAAAATGTAGACCCACACACCTATAAACCATCACTTTTCCGGACACTCCTGTGGTGCTTCTTACTGCACCATCAATACATGGCATTGTTCTGCAGGTGTCTGTTAGCTCTACACTTCCATGACCATATGGGACCGCTTGACACTGTATATTGCTTCTGAGGAGCATGCAATGATTGTTGCAGTGGCTGTACCATTGTGACCCCTATAGCGTTTGGGGCTCCACCAGATGTTATAGACATCTACCTCATTGTCACAGCAAACTGACAAGCCACTGCCCAGGTGTTGTGTGGGTATTTCAAGTTGTTGAGGAATGACGTGATACATCCTTCAATGAAGTAAATAATGTGTGTGTGCCATCACAAGGCACACATATGAGCAATAATGCTATGGGAGGATAGTTATGTGAAGATAGTTGTACCTACCTGCACATTGACTGACTAAAATCATGGATGTCTTGCCAATAGTGTGTGGCCAGGCATTATTGCCATGGTATGCCATTATTTTTCCTTGTAGGGATAAGGACATGGGCATAGAAAATACCTCAACACAGAAACACTAGCTCTGTGGTATAAGGATGCATTTGTTGGTGCATGTTACTGGGTGATGTGTCAGTGAATGAGCAAATGCAGGGCAGCCCCATACTGTCAGTGAGAAGCGGCAGGCCTGTAGCACAGACTATGCACATGTGTGTGGTAATAGACATAGTAGAGGGTGTGTGTGATACACAAGGAACTGGAACAGGGAAGTGCTAGTAGTCTGCACCCAGTGCATGGTCAAGCTTCCTTACATGGCCCTGGCCAATGACACAAAGGCGCCAATAGAACAACAGGAGTGCAACACCAATTGCATTAACACAGACCTTGTGGCACTCAGTGCACCCCTTACCACGCCATGTGTGAGCTTAATGAGAATCAAGTCACAGCATGATGCAGGAAGGGTCCAAATGGATCTATTTCTGTGAACTCTCATATACCGACCTCCAGGACCAAGAGCCCCCTTCAGTGACACCATTTCCGACATCGCAAGCACCCACGCCCTCGCCTCAACGGACTACATCCTCCTTGGAGCCCTCAACTTCCACCTGGAGAACAACAACGACGCCAACACCGCATCACTGGCCTCCAACCTCTCCAACCTCGAACTCAGACAAACTGGTCAACACACCCACCCACATCGCCGGCCACACTCTAGACCCACTCTTCACTACAAGCAACCACATCTCCTTCAGCCACACCACCGAACTCCACTGGACCGACCACCACTGCATCCACTTCACATTCAAGAAACACACTGAACACCACCGCACCCCACTACCGCTGCACCGCCGCTGGGGCAAAGTTACCGAGGACCAACTAACCACCACCCTCACTAAGAACCCGCAGACCGACCCTACCGACCCGGACTCCGCCGCCATCAACCTCCAACAGTGGATACTCAACTGCGCCAACACCCTCGCACCACTCAAGAGGCCCATCGTCAACCAAGAAAAGAAAAAAGCAGCCTGGTTCACAGACGAACTGATCACCTCCAAACGCACCTGCCAGAAACTTAAGAACAAATGGCTTCTCGAGCACACACCAGACAGCCTGGCAACCCACAAGGAAGCCACCCTCAAACACCACCAACTTATCCGACTCGCCAAACGCTCCCACTTCACAGAACGCCTAAACAACAACGCACACGACAGCAAGGAGCTCTTCTGCATCGTGAAGGAGCTCTCCAACCCCAGCGCCAACGTCAACGACATCCCACCATCCCAGAAACTCTGCGACGCACTCTCCACCTTCTTTTACCAGAAAATCGCCGCCATCCACGACAGCCTCAACACCACACCTCCGCCAGACCCCACCCCCGACAACTCCTCCTACGCCGACCGCCTCACCACCTGGACCCACGTAGATGATGCTGAAACCCGAAAGACCATGAACTCCATCCACTCAGTATCCCCCTCAGACCCCTGCCCACACCACGTCTACAACAAAGCCGACTCCACCATCACCCCCCAACTTCGTAAGATCATCAACCTATCCTTCGATACTGCGACCTTCCCGGACAGCTGGAAGCACGCCGATATCCAAGCCCTCCTCAAGAAACTCAAGGCAGACCTCAACGACCTCAAAAACATCCGCCCGATCTCCCTCCTCCCCTTCCCAGCGAAGGTCATCGAGAAGATCGTCAACGCTCAGTTCACCCACTACCTCGAGGACAACTCCATCCTAGACCCCTCCCAATCCGGATTCAGACGCAATCACAGCACCGAGACTGCGCTCCTCGCCGCCACAGATGACATCAGACAGCAAATGGACAACGGCAAAACCTCAGCCCTCATCCTCCTAGACCTCTCCGCTGCCTTCGATACGGTCTGCCACCGCACCCTACTAACTCGTCTCCACGAAGCCGGAATACAAGACAAAGCCCTCAACTGGATCGCCTCATTCCTCTCCGGCAGAACCCAGAGAGTCCGACTCTCACCCTTCCGCTCTGAAGCCACCAACCTCATCTGCGGCGTCCCCCAAGGCTCCTCGCTAAGCCCGACGCTGTTCAACGTCTACATTGTACCCCTCACACAACTGGCCCGTCAGCACAACCTCAGCATCCTCTCCTACGCCGACGACACCCAGCTTATCCTCTCCCTCACCAATGACCCACACACCACCAAAGCCAACCTCCATGAGGGATTGAAATCCATCGCCGAGTGGATGAGAAACAGCCGCCTGAAATTAAACTCCGACAAGACAGAAGTCCTCATCCTCGGACGCACCCCCTCGGCCTGGGACGACTCCTGGTGGCCCACCGTGCTGGGACCCCCCCCTACTCCAGCCAACCACGCACGCAACCTCGGCTTCATCCTCGACTCCGCCCTCACCATGTCCAAACAGGTCAACGCAGTCTCCTCCTCCTGCTTCAACACCCTTCGCATGCTCCGTAGAATCTACAAGTGGATCCTGACGGAAACCAGAAAAACGGTGACCCAGGCCCTCGTCAGTAGCAGACTTGACTACGGCAACGCACTCTAGACAGGCATCCCAGCAAAAGACATCCAACGACTCCAACGCATCCAGAACGTATCCGCCCGACTGATCCTCGACATACCCCACCGATGCCACATCTCCCACCACCTGAAGGACCTCAACTGGCTCCCTGTGGACAAGAGGATCACCTTTAAACTCCTCACCCACATGCACAAAGCACTACACAACGCCGAACCCGCCTACCTGAACAACAGACTCAACTTCTACGTCCCCTCCCGCCAACTCCACTCTGCAAACCTCTCCCTCGCCATCGTTCCCCGATTCCAACGCAAGAACTCCGGCGGCAGATCCTTCTCCTACCTCGCCACCAAGACCTGGAACTCCCTCCCGACCCCCCTGCGCCAGACCCAGGACCTCCTCACCTTCAGGAGACTCCTCAAGACCTGGCTCTTCGACCAATATCAGCTGCCCCCCCCCAGCGCCTTGAAACCCTTACGGGTACATAGCGCGCTTTATAAATTTTATGATTGATTGATTGATTAGGTGAATGATGTACCTAGCAGGAGTTGCAACAGATCCTCACAACTTCTGCTGAGTACATTGAGGCCCATCTCATACATTTTCATACCCCCATATCACACCTGCTCTCAGCAGCCATTCAGAGTGGCGGTATAATTGTACTGAGGGATTTCTCTACTTACTCAGTGGTTTATACATATGTCACCTATACATGTTTTGGGACCCCCTTCCATACATGGTAAATGTGTGACAAGCGTGGAACATCATTGCTTACTGTGTCCTTCAGTAAATGTCCAGGGATTGTAACCACTGTCCGATGCTGAGCCTGCACAGTGTATTCTTGGGATTGTATTTTGGCACTGCCATTGGGTACTACACTGGCACATGGTGGACTGTACCTCAAATATGGCAAACACACACTGGGTAAATCATCAGGTATGGGTGCAGAATCACTATCCAAACACATTACCCATAGTCATGAGCCATGGATTTATCGGGACAATGCACCACCAAATTTTTATCTGGGTCGAATGTTGGCAGAGGGTCTAATAATAATTATGTACATGAGGTGAACACTTGTCACACAAATCTGCTGTCTTGACACATGCCTAGAGCAAATCCAGGCAAACATGTGACAGGCAACAATTCTTCACTTGTCAGCATGTATACCTAGTATGCTGTGAATAACTACAGCACAAAGCAATACACACCACTCATTGTCACTCACATGACAGAACAAGTGCATAATAGCAATAGTAACAAATTGTCCCATACATCTTGTGGCCTCCACATTGCAATCAGTTGTGGGATGTGCTACTATGTTCAGCATTGTTGAAAAATGTCTTAGACACAACACCAATCTGAGTGTGAGTAGACTTAGCCATATATGTAACAATTGGCAAATGAACTGCAAAGTGCTAGATGATTTCACACCTCAATATCACTCAGTCATGTTAAGAGGTACCTAGGTTGTGGCATACTGGAAGAAATGCAGACCCTTGTTCAATAGAGGTTGTGGACGGACAGCTGGGAGACACCCACAGATACGTGCATATGCAACCCAGGAGGTGAAATGGAGACAACAAAAGTGCTGGTGCAGGAGTAATGTCATGTGTGTGTGGAACTCATGACATCTCAACAATACTGTCAATGGAACCAATACAATCAAGTAGCCAGTAGAAGGAGATGTGTACATCTTCCAATTACACAAGTCACATGTTGCCTCATGCCCATGTATGACCAGACAATGTTGCAATAGACGTTGTGTACAAAGTGCTAGCAGCCTAAAAAATAGAAGCAATGTAGGTGACATTACATGCCTTACCAGTAGTGCAGGAATACACGGAGAAGGGACAAACATAGACCAACAGTGACTGTACAACACATCCATGTCTACACTGCAACATTTCACAAATGTACAGAGAGGGAGGGCAGGTCAGTACATAGCCCAGTAATGTTAGGCAGCAGCATACTATGGTATTTGCCTATCACATGCCACCATGACAGGAGGCTGTGACAGACAAGACCATCTGCACCCTGGCACTTTTCCAATATTGAAGTCACAACAGATATACAAGCCCAACAAGCTGCCAAAGAAAACAGCTAAGGATATCAAATAATGTCACATGTCCCACATGTGCAAGCACCCGAGCACTGTACATGAGAGGGGAAAGCTGCCATCAAGTACAACAGAGGAAATTGTGATATCCTGGTCAGTATGAACACAATTGTGCATGTGTTTCTCTGCTGGGGAGTGTGCATACTTCTGTTGAGTAGCAATCAAGAATAGGTTAGGTACCTGCTCAATAAAGCCCACACCACTGCTCTCGCTACATTAACTAATTACTTTGTCAGGGACCTGATGCATGTGCACAGGGGGCTGAGTAAACTGGAGCTCCATCAATTTGCCCTTTCACATGCAACAATGGGTTTGTATTCCCATGCAAACTCACACAGTTGTGATGATAAGTAAGCTGTCAACTATGCCAGACTGCAACACTGTTACACAGTGGTATGCTATTGTTTGTGACAGTCATAACAAACATGATGTGGACACATGTGAGTGCCTAGCTGATGACATGCACACATATGCCACATATCACAGCACACATGTACCACTGTAATGGCTCAGGCATGGTAATGTGTATGGATTCTGAACAAAAGGCAAGCTAGACCAATAATAATGGCATAGTTATCACAAGATCAGTGACCACATCCCATAAAAACACCATTGTCATCATACGTTTCATATATTACAAAACACATCAGTACACACACACAGCATCTACCAAACTTCACCAATACATGTGTACATAACATCTCCAGCAACTAAGATGCATGGGAGGATGAAATGGCACACGTGTAGCAGAGCAACATGAAGTAAAATCCAACAACACACCACAGAGTAGACACACCTGCATATCCAAATTTGCAGGGTTTACGTGATGTCAATGTTGTCCAAGTCCACTGAATACTGTGAGTAGAAAGTGTCATATTTATCACATGCTTTACCATGTGTTGAATATAGGCCACCAAATATATTGTGTTGTAGGTATGTGTACATTGGTATCTCAGACATAGCAATGTAGCCAACCCACAAATTATACATAAAAGTATACATACACATGTGTACACACATAGCACACATGCGTCAACATTTATGTGGACACAGTGTAGCTATACATGCACATATGCACAAGGTATGAGTAGTCACATTCAGCAGGCTCATTAACAAACCTATAGGTTCAACATATCATTGTCACCGTAATGACAATACTGAACATCCATGCACATGTAGCCATACCACATATACTACATTGCTGCACAGCCCATGTAACATGTTAAATTAACCAGGGTGCACTCAGGACCCACAATGCAAAAATCCACACAATTTCATCATGCATCAAAAATTTATGACAGAAATGCATGAACTACACATTGCAACGTTTGTAAAATAAGACCTGGGCCCTGAGCAGCAATTACACGTACACACGTCTCTGAAGGCATTATGGTGTATAATCCATGCATAAATGTCATGCGTCAAACATTTTCACACAAACGCATATACCCTACAATACCCCTAAGCTAATAGACGCCTGGCCCCAGTGTGTCTATCGCATGCCCACAGGCATTTTCACGCTAATGGTGAGAAAAATGAGGCAAGACTCGAAATGTGACGCATACGTCCAGGAAGTGATGGAACAGAACATCCTGCCTCCAAACACGGTACAGTGAGTGACTGAGTGAGGGTGTGTGGAGCTGGTGCTGTAGGTGGATTGTTGTATTTTGTAGTCATTGTAGTGTTTGTGTGCTGTGTCTTGTAGGTGTTGTCCTTAGTTGTCTTAAAACTTGTCTTTTGTAGTGTCATTGCACTGTTTTTGTCTCTGTATTGTAGGGTGTTTGTCTTGGGTTGAATAGTTTTTGGTGTGGTTGGGTTAGGGGTTAGGTTTACTTTAATTTCTTTGTTTAGGCTGCATTTGCAGCATGTCTGGGAAGGGGAGGATGCCATGGATGTCTGCCGATGAGCTGGGGGTTCATCTGGCTGTACAGCATTACCTCCTTTGTTGCTGCAACTGGGTGGCCATGTAATCTAGGCTGTCCCACAGAGGCACAGCAGCTGCGGTGGGGCAAGTTGCTCCACCACCTCACGAGGATCTTCGGCAGTGGAAAGAACAAACTCCAACTGAAACATTGATGGGCAGATATGGTGACAAGGGAGCAGGATCTGCTGGCTCACCTGGGAATTGAGATTGGTGGAGCAGTTGGTAAGTCTCATATTTCAATACAAAGTCCTTACTTTTGCATGTGCATGACAGTTGCAGCTACAGTTGAGTGCTGCATGTAATGCTTGTGGATGTGGACATGCCATATGCTACCAATATAACGAGTCCCAGCACCACCAAGTCAGATGTACAATGATGAAGCCGATGCTGGGCAGATGTACCATTTTCACTGCACAATCATTACACAGTGTTGTGATGCATGCATAGGGCAACTCCGTAATGAGCAGCACCAAATGAGGCCTGCGCCATGCATGTGTATGTGTTTGGGACATGCAATGCATGCAGTGTAGTGTGGCATGTTGCATACATGTTGTTGTTGTGATGGAGTAACTAGTTCCAAGCAAACTAAAGAATGTGACCAAGAACTGAAGAAGTACAAACCTCTACAAGAAAGTGGAATCTAGTTCCCAAAACAAAAAAGGGGAAATCCATAGCCAAGTATAAAACTAGGTTCAAAGCACTCAAGCCTAATCTCGAAGGAAGTCAGGAGTCTAGGAAAACTATTTTGACTGAGGAGAGCCTCACTCATGCAATAGCCTAAATCCTTGTCAGGGTAAACCACAAAAAGTCACTAAATTAACCCATGCTTAACCCACTGGTAGCTTGGCACAATGCGGTCAGGCTTAACTTAGAGGCAAAGTGTAAAGTATTTATGCAGCACACAATCAGTAATAAAGTGAGAACACAACACAAAAAATATCTGATGAAATTTAGGAAAATAGAGTAAATAGAAATAAATACAATGATGCCAGAACAACAAAACTCTCATCAGGAGAAGCAGAGATATGCAATTTCAAACTTTTAGATAGATATATCTCTTAAAAGTGCAAAGCCCAATTGCAGGCATCTGGTCATGCTACACAAAGGAAGAGTCACTAGTTCAAGCCAACCACCATGGAGCATGGGAGAGATACATGAGCCAGCTTATTCCCCCTAAAAAAGTTACCTTTTCAAACTCTGATGCAGAGAATTCCATTAGTTTGGAGGAGGCTGCAAGAAGCAGGGAGAGTTTTGTGGACCGTCATTGCTATAGCATGGAGATCAGACCGGCCATCACTGTAGCACAAAGATCCAGTTAGGGGTGGCAGACAGTCATTGCTGGAGCTTTGCATTGGTGGTCAGTGCGGGCTATTGTTTCTGTGGCGTGAAGTGCAGATCTTGCATTGTTAGTCATCACTGGCGAACCCTGTATCATGAAGAGTTGGGTTCACCGGACCTTCACGTTGGTGGTCCTCATGGGCGATAGAGTATCAGCGCTAATAGGCCCATTCATGGTTATGAAGCACCCAAAACTTCAGGATTTCACATTTCTTCACCGGAGCTCAACGGATGCCAGCCAAGGGTACATGACATGTGATAACTTCTCTTGGAGATCAGAATCTCACTCCAGCAGAGGCCAGCAGCTCTCAGGCATGTCCAGTTACAAGTCTAGGGAAACCCAGTGGAGCAGGTCAGCTAAGCAGTTGCGGGCAGGCCTCTGGAGGTTGTTGTGTCCGTGTAGCAGAAAGGAAGGCAGCCAGCCACATAAAGTCACTCACGTTAGCCTGGGATGAAGGGAGCAGGTCCAGGCTTCCTTCTCAGACGGCAGGGCCATCCTAATCAGCAGAGCAGCATCTGGGGGTCAAGGCAGTCCTCCAGCAGGAGGACAGTCCTCTGGGGAGCATGGCAGGCCTCAAGCAGCAGGATATTCATTTTTTATTTTTTTGCTCAAATCAGCGTCAGAAGTCCCCTGGGAATGGTCATTGGGCAGGCGGGCATGACTCCTGTCTTTCCTACGACAGGAGTCATTTCAATGGGGTTTGTGCGTCAAAAAATGGCGCAAGTCCGGTTAGAGCCATAATTGTTTACTCTAACCTGACTTGCACCATTTTTTGATGCACAACTCCCATTCTTCCCTACGCCCAGATGTGGGTCCCATGCTTGCTATGCCACCAGATTCAAGCTAGTCTGGCTGATGAAGGGTGATACCCTGGAACCTGTCCCAGGATGCCTGTTTCTGGTCCAGTGAGGACCTGGCCTGGCAGTTCGGGCTGGACTGTTCCCATGGGGAACAGGGTCAAGACTGATTTGCATATGGCTGGGTCCAAACTGGAATGGCATGGCAAACAAAAAAACGGATGGATTCAACCCAGATCTGTAACTGGGGGTGAATATTTGATTTGCTCTGCATTCCGTCCAACATCTGTTGTTTTTGCATAGGGTCTCTGCCATAGACCCGCTTTTTGAGCTTTGCTCTTGTAATGAATCTGGACCTTCATGTCGGCCCTTACATTAGAGTGGTAGCATTCATAATACATCTATCATATCTATATCAACTCCCAATAAATATTACTCTTTCCTGTCAGAAGTTCTCTATGTTTTTTTAATTGTGAATTTCCACATTAATATCAATCTCCTTTAGTTAGCTAATTTTATTAGTCATTGTGGCAAACCGATCAATCAAATTACTTACACTTTTTGTTAAGGTTTTGCTGATGGCGCTCATTGCATCCAAAATGGGACGTGTTTCAAGGTTGGGTTTTTGCATGTGTCTTTTAGTTTGATTTTGATGCTGAATAAATGACACCTGTTGACTGAAATTCTTTGTGTTTGGCAGTGACTGTATATGTAGGTCAGCTGACCTGACCTCCTTTGGTTTCCCACTTGTTGGTTAGATCCAGCTCAAAAGTGCTACCAATAATATTGTTGGCGTTCGATGCTATGATGGGTGTGCAGTTACCTTCCTGAAGTTTAATGAGTCTTCATCTGACTCATCATCAACACATAGCTTTATTCGGTTACTTTCAACCATAAAAGCAAAACAACCAACAATTGAATGAAAAAGGAAATAGAAATTAGGTTGAACAGGATAAGAATAAGATAAAAACATTTATTTCAGCCTTAAAACACATAAAATTATTTTCCTTAGAAAAATCACCTAACCCCCTAATACCTAACATTTAAATTAAACATGGGGTTTTATTTCAGTCTACATGTGTAGTTAAAATTTAGCAACTAAAACACTTTTTTTTTTTAAACATTTGGTCCTCATCATCATTATTTCCCCAAAAATGTAGTACGTATATGCCAAGCAGCTACAATATACTTGCTAACCGCACAAGATAGAGGGAGAGAAGTTTCCCTCATCGTGATCCTTAAGGCAACAATACAATGTCTTACCCCCATATTACTGCACACAGGTCGTAACCACTTCCATCGCGCAATCAAATAAGCAGGGCATATAAACATAAAATGTACAATAGATTCTGAAATTTGATTGCAACTCGGACAAGTATCAGGACTTGGGGTCGCACTCCGCGTACTGCCATAGGATTTAAGAGGCAGACAACCATATCTGAACTGAATATATAGACTCTTACTTAATGGATCAAGAATTGTATCCATAAATGGTTCCAGATATGGATACCATTTAAAATCAAAGAATTGTGACGTCAATCTACCGTGTGTTGAGCACAGCAGGTAGTTTTCCCTGACATGTATCCAGTAAACAGTTTTCAGATGATTCTTCTGATCCTTCCTTATACTTTCTGGATGACTCCAAAACTCACTAAGACCCAATCTATGAAACCATTTTGAGATGTGGTTAAACCAGGAAATGGTAAGTACATTTGGTCTATCTAGAATGTCTTGAATAGACTCCTTGTATGTGGATAGCTCAGGGGTGGTCCATACACGGACCTAGAAAAGCAATGGTCGTAGGGCAATTACATCTGAGATGCGTGGTAGGCCAAGGTCCCAGAACATTGGCAGCAGTGGGGTACTGCGAGGACAGGCCAAGGTTGACCTTACAAAGTTGTTTTCCCCCACTGCTAGCTTGCCAGTGTTCGAGGACCCCCAAATTTCTGCCCCATAGACCGCAGCGCTCTGTGCCTTTGCTCGGTAAATTTTAATAGTTGGAGTAATCACTCTCTCAGATGTAGACTTGTGGAAGCGTAAAATGGCCCCCGATCTCTGTGCCAGAAGAGCTAAGCTTTTATCGATTTGGGGCCCCCAATGCAGGTTGTTGCTAATTCTCACCCCCAAATAATCTATGGAGCTTACCATACCTAGGGGGTTCCATTATAGAAAATTGAGTATCTCTTAGTGGGGCCACAGCCCAGGGTCATAAGTTTAGTTTTGCTATGGTTGAGTTCAAGTCCATAGTCAACACAAAACGAACTAAACTTATCCACAAGTACCTGGAGACCCATAGGAGTTCTGGAGATCAGGAGGGAATCATCCGCAAATAGCAAAATTGGAATTTTGTGGTTATTCAAGGATGGAGCATCATTTTGGCAGTTGGTAACGACTTGCACCACCTCATTGATAAACAATGTAAATAGCGTTGGGGCAAGAACACAGCCCTGACGCACTCCTCTCCTAATATCTATTTTGTCGGTGAGTTCCCCCTGATTACCCCATCTGACTTGTGCAAATGTTTTTTCATGTAATCTTTGAATTAAATGCACTAAGTTTCCTGGGATACCGATTTTGATTAATACTCCCCATAGTTTCTCTCTTGGGACAAGATCGAATGCAGATCTCAGATCTACAAAGGCAACATAAAGTTTTTGCTTGGATAGGGTAACATACTTCCAAAATAGTAATGACAGTCTGAAGACTTGGTCCATGGTATTAGTTTTAGGCCGAAAACCGGCCTGTAAGGGGGATAAAATTTGGTTGTCTTGGATCCAATCGGTAAGCCTATCTAAGACTTGCTTAGCAAACGTCTTCTGAAGGATATCAATAAGGCTGATTGGTCGATAGTTGACAGGTGAACCTACATCACCCTTTTTATAAATCGGTATTATTTCTGCGCCACGCCAAGAATCTGGAATAGGGCTACCAGCTGCTATGGCATTAGACAATAAATTGATGTGCCATGCCCATATCTTTGGTTCTGATTTAAACAGGTCCCCTGGGATCTTATCTGGACCAGGGGCTTTAGCTGGCCTCAAAGAATTGATTGCAGCTGTTGTTTCGGCTAAGGTAAAAACAATGCTCTCAGTTGAAGTCATGTTAACAGCCCAACACTCATCGTATCCAGGATCCTCCGGAGCTTGCGGTGCAGGCAGAGCGTATATTCCAGAAAAATAGGACACCCATCTTTCGGGCTGTATGTACATACCAATGTCATCATTGCCCCTTTTGGAACTAGAGGTCAACAGCCGCCAAAAGGAACTATCATCTTTGTATTTGACTGCTGCAAGCAGCTTCTGCCATATCTCATTATCCCAGTCTTTTTGTGCTTGTTTCAGGGCATTAGCATACCTACGTCGGGCCTCTTTAATAGCCACTTGGGTAGAGTTTTTTACAGCCTCGTTTAAATTAGATCTTGCTCGCACACAATCCTGATTATACCAATCCCTACGGGGGTATCAGCAGGTCTCGGTTTGGAAGGGATTTCCCTATAGAAGATACCCTGTAGGGAATCCACCAATTTAATGTGGATAGCCATAATGGGAATGTCAGAGGCTTCTTGTTCCTCATAATCTACGAAGAGTTTGAAAAATGATGAATATATTTCCTTAATCAAGTACGGATTGGATTCAACCTTTGGCCAACAGACCCGAGAACGTCTATGGTTCAGGTAAGGGAGTGGGACATTAGTGATCGTTGTGTGCTGGACTCTTAAAAATGCATGGTTGGTCAGTACAAGGCACAGAGGATTATGATCGCTATCCAAGCGAGGTAAAATTTCCATGTCCAGTGAACTTGACCATAGCCTAATGTCCACGAGAATATAATCAATAGTACTAAAGGAAAGCCCTCGCTTGAAAGTGATGGCTCGCTCTGAATCAGATTTAGTGCGGCCGTTACATTCTCTCAGTCCACATTTCAGGCAAAGGGAAGACAACTGAGATGCAACACAGGAAACGGGAGAAAACGCCATTTCCTTAGATTGGGGAATACCCCAATGTTCGTCCTCTTCAGCAGTCAGATTGCTGATGGTGTTGTCCAACACAAAGGAACAATTAAAATCGCCTGCTATGATCAGAAGATCTGAAGGGTCCAGAAGCTCTATGTAGTCTGTCAGCTGGGTGAGAACAATTAATTCTGACCCACGGGGAGCGGATCTTGCATAGGTATTCAGAACTATCAACCTGAATCCAGGTCGGAATGTGAGTTGCACACCCAGCAGATCATAGGAATTAAACTTTATCATAGAGTGGTCACATTCTAGCTTGTTGTTCAATAAAATCATTAACCCTCCTATCTGTCTTCCAAAGCCACCGGAGGCAGGTTGGGCAGCAGAAAAATAGGTTGTAAAGCCTTGTATGGATAACTGTTCTGCAGTCCAGGTTTCTTGAAAAAGACAGATATCTTGTTTATTAACAAGGCTTACCCATTCCGTGTCATCCAACTTTGACTTGATTCCTGCTACATTCCAAGATATAATATTGATTTTAGGAGGCGTAGTTATTAATTTGGATCTCATTAGAGAGGCGGGAGATGGAGTCCCTATAAGGTGACACTCATCATTTGCTATTTTAGGAAGTACTATTCAGGGGGTAATCAGTCAGTCTGATTCAGAAAGTAAGGGGTAAGGGTTCTCAGATTTAGATGTTGCAGAATTATCTGAAGAGGAAATAACCCCGGCTACAATAGTTCCAGATGTACAACATCCTCTACATAGCGGGGCCCCAGGCGGCTGACTACTAAGTCTAAGATTCGATTCCCTACCTATACATAATGCACCTGTCCGTGTATCAAAGGCCAGGAGATCATTAACTAGACTACTATCATTAAAAAGAATCGAGATATAATCAAATTCCGACCCTAACTGATTATATCTGTGTGCCTCACGTATATCAGACCGGATAACAGAGAGACAGTTCCTCTGGGAGCGTATCCAATGAATGACTTTGTTAGTTAGAGAGTCACTCGACTCTCTATTGCCCTGAGGTAGCTTTGGCACCCTAGTCAAATACTGTATATGGTGGCATCTTCCCTCCTCCTTCTTAACCTTCCCTTGATGTCACAGGTCTGCGAGAGTGACAAATGATCAGGGTGAGTGGCAGAACGGGAACTAACACAACAACTTGCTGCAGAGGGCAATCCTCCTAGGTTTAACTGAGAAGTTTTTGGGCGAGGAGTACCTTTGTCCCCCCGTCCAGAGATGGATCCACACTTGTTTACACCTAATTTTGGAACTCGCTCATGGGTGGAAGACATGGTCTGACAAGCAGACCTACCATGCGTTGGGGAGCTACCATTTCTTCCCCTAGCGATGTTATGTGTAGAAGAAGATGTCAATTTATCACCTACGGTAGGAGGACTAGGTTTTTTAGTTTCCATCAATAAATCAGAGGAAGGAACAGACTCATGTGCACAATGCAATTACAACAAGACTTTTGATCATAGAGTCCAGCAATTTTGTTCATCAAAGATACCAACAAACACTTAACGTCATCTATTTTCTGAGAAATGATAGTCAATTGAGAAGCTTCGTTGTTGCCCATCTTTCCATCCAGAGAGTCTTTGTCAGTTCCTTCTACAAGTAAGGTTTGTGAATGTCCAGGACTTACAGAATCAGAGGACAAAACCTATTTGAACAAGGAATGATAATAGGAGGTGGGGACGTGCACCTCAAATAAGGTGCACCTTCTACAGATAAACATCCATTAGTTTCCACCAAGGATGGTGAAATCTCCAAGAGTGAAGGAATTACACCCTGGGAGTGGGGAGGGGGATGTAAATCAGCCTTGACCTCTATTCTATGCATCTGAGTTTTTTTCTTAAAGAGGTCAGGAATCTTTTTGGGAGGAATGGTATCCGGTATGGAAAGACCCGCAACAGAAGGACTCCTCAGTATAGCCTCAACCTCTTCAAACAATGAGTCGATTGTTTTAAATTGCTGTAGATTTGTAGTAGGACATCCCTCCACTTTCCCAACAGAACGTTTCTTGGGTTTTTTAACCCGAGACTGGGGTACTGATACATCATCGGCCTTCCTCTTCCCCATATCGTCTATCCAATGGCCCAGCTGAAAAAATGTCAAACACGTCTGAAAGAAAAAGATGGCCCAGCCCTGGTTCCTAGTATCAAGTACAAGTGGTATCAGGAAGAAAAGAAGCCCCTAGAAGCGAGAGGAAATAGTAGCTTGCTCCACTGGCCCCTTTGGTCTTCATCTGACTCTATTAGACGCAGGGACTGAGTGGCAGAAGGAGCCTTTATTTGTGCAGTAACAGTTATCAAGTTACTCAACTGCATGGGCTTTAACCCAGTAGTGAAATGCGGGGAACAGATAGCAGTTAAAGCAGATATATACTGGGAAAGAGTATCAAAGCGAAAAGTCATTGTTCAATGTGTTGTTTTATTTTCCCCTTGACTGGGTTTGGTCCTACATCAACTGCCCATTTTTGCCCTCTAGTCTTCATACTATAAGGCACCCTTTGGTCTTCTACTTATAAGGATAAATAGAAGTCTATGTATTTTCAGTCTCGTCCATAGTGAATGTGGAACTTGTAGTCCCTCAGACCTATATATCCATATTCTTTTGTATATTTTAACTTGCCCTGGAATTTATCAAGAGCTTGGGAACAATAGTGTAAATAACAAGGGCGTCATGAACTCCCCTCCTCCCTTTTGCAACTACAGCGGGGCTGGAGATACTTATCTGCAGCTTTGTAGACAAATGCTCATAATTAACGCCAAAGAAAGCTGTGTTGATAAAAAAGGGAAAGATGGATAGAAGGATAATGGGAAGTATGAGTGTAGGAGGCTGGCCTGGCTGATAGTGGGTACCAGATGGTACTTACACCTGTCCAGTAATCCCTTATTAGTAGATTAGTAGTGTTCTAGCAGCTTAGGCTGATAGAGGTAGCTATAGCAGAGCAGCTTAGGCAGAACTAGGAGACATGCACAGCCACTACAGCCACTACTGTACCAATTATATCATATAGCACTAAATCATAAGAAACACAATACTCAGAGTAACTAAAAATAAAGGTACTTTATTTTAGTGACAATATGCCAAAAGTATCTCAGAGAATATACTCCTTTAGGGGGTAAGTAAAATACACAAAATATACACAAAAACCAAAATAAGGTAAGTAAAACACTTAGAAAAGTAGTGCAAACACTGTAGAACACAATAGAATGCAACAGGAGACAATGGGCCCAGGGGCAACACAAACCATATACTCCAAAAGTGGAATGCGACCCACAAATGGACCCCAGGCCTAGTGTAGTGTGTATAGGATCTCTGGGAGTGTAGGAAAACACTAAGGGTGTCCAAGATACCCCACCCAAAGACCCTGAAAAGTAGGAGTAAAGTTACCCTATGTAGGAGGGCTGACCTGCCTTGTAGTGGGTACCAAAAGTACTTACATACTGTGCCAGGTCCAGTTATCCATTATTAGTAGAATAGAGGTGTTTCTAGCAGCTTAGGCTGATAGAAGGTAGCTATGGCAAAGCAGCTTAGGCTGAACTTGGAGACATGCAAAGCTCCTACTATACCACTTATATCATATGCACAATATCATAAGAAAACACAATACTCAGAGTTACTAAAAATAAAGGTATTTTATTTTTATGACAATATGCCACAAGTATCTCAGTGAGTACCCTCAGTAAGAAGGTAAGTAATATACACAAGTTATATGTACACAAACCCAAACAGGTAAGTAAGAGTCAGAAAAGTAATGCAAACAGTGTAGAATTACAATAGGTTGCAATAGGCAAACATAGGTCTAGGGGCAACACAAACCATATACTCCAAAAGTTGAATGCGAATCACGAATGGACCCCAGACCTATGGGAGCTTGTAGAGAGTTGCTGGGACTGTAAGAAAACAGTCAGGGTGTCCAAGATACCCCACCCCAAGACCCTGAAAAGTAGGAGTAAAGTACACCTACTACCCCAAAAGAGCACAATAGTCGTGATAGGGGGATTCTGCAAGATCAACAAACACCAGCAAGGCACTGAAGGTGGATTCCTGGACCTGAGGACCTGAAAGGCAATAGTACCAAGTCCAAGAGTCGCAATAGTGTCCAGGGGGGGCAGGAGCCCAGGAAACCCCGGATAAAGGTGCAAGGAAGCTGCCTCCAGATGAAAGAAGCTTGGAATTTTGCAAGAACGAAGAGGACTAGGAACTTCTCCTTTGGAAGGAAGATGCCCCACGTCCACGCAGCAATACTGCAAACAAGCCTTGCTAGCTGCAAGAGTCGCTGTAGAGGTTTTTGGGTGCTGCTGGGGACCAGGAAAGACCAGGATGTCGCCCCTTGGAGGAGGAGAGAGGGGAGGGGTGCTCAGCAACTCAGAGAGCCCCCACAGAAGTAGGCAGCACCCGCAGAAGTACCCAAACAGGCACTTGGAAGATTTGTGAACTGGAGCTGGCTCAGAGTCACAAAGGAGGGTCCCACGACGCCAGAGGGCAACCCAGAGGGTTGAGCACTGCAGGCCGGAGTGCTGGGGACCCAGGCTAGGCTGTGCATGGAGGAAATCCTGAAAGAGTGCACAGGAGCCGGAGCAGCTGCAAATCACGTAGTACACAGGTTTGCAGTCTAGCGTGGGGAGGCAAGGACTTAACTCCACCAAACTTGGACTGAAGGATCACTGACCTGTGGGAATCACTTGGATAGAGTTCCTGTGTTCCAGGGACCGTGCTCGTCAGGATGAGAGGGAACCCATAGGACCGGTGATGCAGTCTTTTGGTGCCTGCGTAGGCTAGGGGAAGATTCTGTTGACCCACAGGAGATTTCTTCTTGGCTTCCAGTGCAGGGTGAAGGCAGGTGACCCCCAAAGCATGCACCACCAGGAAACAGTCGAGAAAGCCGGCTGGATGAGGCGCTACAATGTTGCTGGTAGTCGTCTTGCTACTTTGTTGCGGTTTTGCACGCGTCCTGGAGCAGTCAGTGGTCGATCCTTGGTAGAAGTCAAAGAGGGAGATGCAGAGGAACTCTGGTGAGCTCTTGCATTCGTTATCTGAAGAATTCCCCAGAGGAGAGACCCTAAATAGCCAGAAAAGGAGGTTTGGCTACCAAGAAAGGAGGATTGGCTACCAAGAGAGGTAAGAGCCTATCAGAGGGGTTCTCTGACGTCACCTGCTGGCATTGGCCACGCAGAGCAGTCCAGTGTGTCCCCAGCACCTCTGTTTCCAAGATGGCAGAGGTCTGGGACATACTGGAGGAGCTCTGGGCACCTCCCCTGGGAGGTACTGGTCAGGGGAGTGGTCACTCCTTTTTACTTTGTCCAGTTTCGCACCAGGGCAGGGCTGGTGGATCCCTGAACTGGTGTAGACTGGCTTATGCAGAGATGGGCACCATCTGTGCCCATCAAAGCATTTCCAGAAGCTGCGGGAGGCTACTCCTCCCCAGCCCTTCACAACTATTTCCAAAGGGAGAGGGTGTAACACCCTTTCTCAGAGGACATCCTTTGTTCTGCCTTCCTGGGCCAGGGCTGCCTGGACCCCGGGAGGGCAGAATCCTGTCTGAGGGGTTGGCAACAGCAGCAGCTGCAGTGGAGACCCTGGAAAGGCAGTTTGGCAGTACCCGGGTTCTGTGCTAGAGACCCAGGGGATCATGGAATTGTTCCCCTATACCGGAATGGTATTGGGGTGACAATTCGATGATATTAGACATGTTACATGCCCATGTTTGGAGTTACCATTGTGACGCTATACATAGGTGGTGATCTATGTATAGTGCACGTGTGTAATGGTGTCCCCGCACTCACAAAGTCAGGGAATTTGCCCTGAACGATGTGGGGGCACCTTGGCTAGTGGCAGGGTACCCACACACTAAGTAACTTGGCACCCAACCTTCACTAAGGGAAGGATAGTCATATAGGTGAGTTATAACTTACTTATGTGCAGTGAAAAATGGCTGTGAAATAACGTGGACGTTATTTCACTCAGTCTGCAGTGGCAGGCCTGTGTAAGAACTGTCTGAGCTCCCTATGGGTGGCAAAAGAAATGCTGCAGCCCATAGGGATCTCCTGGAACCCCAATACCATGGGTACCTCAGTACCATAGACAGGGAATTATATGGGTGTACCAGTGTGCCAATGAGAATTGGTAAATTTAGTCACTAGCCTGCAGTGTCAAATTTAGAAAGCAGAGAAAGCATACACACTGAGGTTCTGTTTAGCAGAGCCTCAGTGATACATTTAGGCACCACACAGGGAACACATATACGGCACATACTATACGCACTGGGGTCCTGCCTAGCAGGATCCCAGTGACACAAGGGCTAAAACAACATACATACAGTGAAATATGGGGGTAACATGCCAGGCAAGATGGTACTTTCCTACACAACCCCCCCCCAAACGAAGGACAATAAGACTAGCCATGACCAGATGAGTCTTCATGCTCTAAGTGGAAATATCTGGAGAGTCCATCTGCATTGAAGTGGGTACTCCCAAGTCTATGTTCCACTGTATAGTCCATTCCCTGTAGAGATATGGATCACCTCAACAATTTAGGGTTTTCACCTTTCATTTGTTTTAGCCAAAGTAGACGTTTGTGGTCTGTCTGAACAATAAAGTGAGTGCCAAACAGGTATGGCCTCAACTTTTTCAGTGCCCAGACCACAGCAAAGGCCTCCCTCTCTATGGGAGACCAACGCTTTTCTCTAGGGGTCAACCTTCTGCTGATAAAAGCAACTGGTTGATCCTGGCCCTCAGAATTCAATTGTGATAAGACTGCCACTACCCCTAATTCAGATGCATCAGTTTGAACAATGAATTTCTTGGAGTAACATGGGCGTTTTAGGACCGGTGCAGAGCACATGGCCTGTTTGAGCTCCTCAAAAGCTTTCTGACAGCTAGCTGTCCATAACACCTTCTTAGGCATTTTCTTGCTTGTGAGATCATTAAGAGGGGCCGCTATGGAACTATAATTCTTGATGAATCTCATGTAATACCCTGTGAGGCCTAAAAAGGCTCTCACCTGGCTTTGAGTTGTAGGGGGAACCCAATCCATGATTGTCTGGATTTACCCCTGTAGTGGTACAATCTGTTCTCCACCTACCAGGTGGCCCAGATAAACAACTTTTCCCTGCCCTATCTGGCACTTTGAGGCCTTGATAGTGAGGCCTGCCTTTTGCAGGGCCTCCAAAACTTTCCAAAGGTGGACCAGGTGCTCATCTCAGGTTGAGCTAAAGACAGCAATATCATCTAGATATGCTGCACTGAAAGCTTCCAGCCCTTGCAGGACTGTGTTCACCAACCTCTGATAAGTGGCAGGTGCATTTTTGAACCCAAAGGGCATTGCTGTGAATTGGTAGTGCCCTCCGATAGTAGAAAATGCAGTCTTTGGTTTAGCATCTTCTGCCAATCTGATCTGCCAATACCCTGCAGTCAGATCAAAAGTGGTAAGATACTTGGCAGAAGCCAGTGTATCAATGAGCTCATCTGCCCTGGGTATAGGGTGAGCATCAGTTTTTGTTACCTGATTGTGCCCTCTGTAATCTACACAAAACTTAATCTCTCTCATTCCATCTTTGGTGTGAGGTTTTGGTACAAGCACTACTGGGCTAGCCCATGGGCTTTCAGAAGGTTCAATCACCCCTAAATCCAACATTTTCTACACCTCTTGTTTAATGCAATCTCTGACATGGCCAGGCTGCCTATAAATTTTACTTTTGACAAGCAGGCTGTCTCCACTGTCAATTGTGTGTTCACACAAGTATGTTGTACCTGGTATCAGTGAAAAGAGGTCTGAAAATTGGCGTAGGAGATTGATGCAATTGTCTTTTTGTTCTGCAGTCAGACAATCTGCTAAAACTACTCCCTCCACTAAGGCATCTGCTTCAGTGGTGGAGAAGAGATCAGGGAGAGGGTCACTCTCTTCTTCCTGTCCCTCATCTGTTGCCATGAGCAGGGTGAGATCAGCCCTGTCATAGTAGGGTTTTAGGCGGTTGACATGAATCACCCTGAGGGGACTCCTGGCAGTGCCAAGGTCTACCAAATAGGTAACCTCACCCTTCTTCTCAACAATTAGATGGGGTTCACTCCATTTGTCTTAGAGTGCTCTTGGGGCCACAGGCTCCAATACCCACACCTTCTGTCCTGGTTGGTACTGGATCAGAACAGCCTTCTGGTCATGCCATTGCTTTTGCAGCTCCTGGCTGGCCTGAAGGTTTTTACTGGCCTTTTTCATGTACACAGCCATTCTGGATCTTAGGACAAGTACATAATCCACTATGTCCTGTTTAGGAGCCTTTAAAGGTTGTTCCCAACCCTCCATCACAAGAGTGAGTGGACCTCTTACAGGGTGCCCAAAGAGGAGTTCAAAGGGGCTGAAGCCCACTCCTTTCTGGGGTACCTCCCTGTAAGCAAAAAGGAGGCAAGGTAACAGGACATCCCATTTCCTCCTGAGTTTTTCAGGGAGTCCCATTATCATTCCTTTGAGAGTTTTATTAAACCTCTCAACCAATCCATTTGTCTGTGCTTGGTAAGGGGTGGTGAACTTGTAGGTAACACCACACTCCTCCAACATTGCTTTTAGGTATGTAGACATGAAGTTGCTACCTCTGTCTGACACCACCTCTTTTGGAAAACCCACTCTGGAAAAGATTCCCAGGAGTGCTTTTGCTACAGCAGGGGCTGTAGTAGTCCTTAGAAGTATGGCTTCAGAGTATCTTGTGGCATGGTCTACTACCAGCAAGATAAATCTATTGCCTGGAGCAGTAGGAGGGTCAAGGGGGACAACTATGTCAACCCCTACCCTTTCAAAGGAGGGCACCGCAACCACTGGTAGTGGAATTAGAGGGGCCTTTGGAGTGCCACCAGTCTTGCCACTGACTTAGTAGGTCACACAAGACTTGCACAAATCTTTGGTGTCCTCTGACATATGAGGCCAGTGAAACAAGGGGACAAGTCTTTCCCAAGTTTTCATCAGGCCCAAATGCCCAGCTAAACGAATGTCATGTGCTAGAATGAGAATAAACTATCTGTACTGCAGGGGAATGACCAATCTCCTGGCTGCTCCAGGTTTTGGGTCCCTTGACTCTGTGTACAAGAGATTATCTTCCCAGTATACTCTATGACTGTCACTGACATCCCCATTTTGCTGCTTGACAGCTTGCTGTCCTAGACCCTCTAATGTGGGACAGGTTTGCTGTGCCACAATCAGCTCTTCCCTGGCAGGCCCCCTTCCAACCAAAAGCTCAGCAGTGTCTGCTGTCAGCTCCTCTGGTGTAGGTTCTGCACAAGGAGGACATTCCTCTTCCTCAGAAGGGGAATCATCTGTAGAGGGAGGGATAGTGGGTAGGGATTTACCCTTGTTTTCCCTAGCTTTAGGGATCACTTGGTCCATTGTTCCAGGATCCAAGTTACCCTGTCCTTTTTGCTTTTTGGCCTGAGCCCTGGTTAAAGCAAAAATATGCATAGGAATGCCCAGCATTGCTGCATGAGCCTCCAACTCCACTTCTGCCCAAGATGATGTCTCTAAATCATTCCCTAGTAGACAGTCAACAGGTAAATCTGAGGCAAACACAACTTTCTTTGGACCAGCAAACCCCCCCCAACCCCCCCCAGTTGAGATTCACAACAGCCATGGGGTGGCTAAGAGTGTTGTTATGAGCATCTGTCACTTGGTACTGCTGACCACGTAGGTGTTGCTCAGGGTGGACCAGTTTTTCTATCACCATAGTTACACTGGCTCCTGTGTCCCTGTAGGCTTGAACCTCAACACCATTTATTAGGGGAAGTTGTTTGTACTTATCCATATTAAGGGGACAAGCAACCAAGGTGGCAAAATCAATGCCACCATCAGAGACTAAAACAGCCTCTGTAGTCTCCCTAACAAGACCAACCCAACTACATTGCCAATAGTGAGCCCAGCTACACCCTTGGATTGGCTATTAGTAGTAGATTTCCCATCACCACTGCTATTACTAGGGCCACTAGAATTTGCAGCATGGTTTGTGGTGGCAGGAGGTTTGGTGTTTTTCTTTGGGCAGCTGGAAATAGTTGCCCAATGGCCTTTGACTTTACACAAATAACACCAAGTCTTTGTAGGTTGATTATTAGAAGAGGATTTGGACCCACCACCCGAGAGGATTTTTGAGGGCCTGATGAAGACTCAAAATGCTTACTTTTGTCCCCTCCGTTCTCAGAAGACTTACCATCCTTCTTCTTGCCATCCTTGTCACCCCCTGTATGAACTTTTCTGTTCACCCTTTGTAAGGAAATGCCTCCTTGGCATGGTTGCCCCCTGACTTTTTGCCTTTGCTGATGCTATGTTTACAATTGAAAGTGTGCTGAGGCCTGCTAACCAGGCCCCAGCACCAGTGTTCTTTCCCTAACCTGTACTTTTGTATCCACAATTGGCAGACCCTGGCATCCAGATAAGTCCCTTGTAACTGGTACTTCTAGTACCAAGGGCCCTGATGCCAAGGAAGGTCTCTAAGGGCTGCAGCATGTCTTATGCCACCCTGGAGACCTCTCACTCAGCACAGACACACTGCTTGCCAGCTTGTGTGTGCTAGTGAGGACAAAACGAGTAAGTCGACATGGCACTCCCCTCAGGGTGCCATGCCAGCCTCTCACTGCCTATGCAGTATAGGTAAGACACCCCTCTAGCAGGCCTTACAGCCCTAAGGCAGGGTGCACTATACCATAGGTGAGGGTACCAGTGCATGAGCATGGTACCCCTACAGTGTCTAAACAAAACCTTAGACATTGTAAGTGCAGGGTAGCCATAAGAGTATATGGTCTGGGAGTTTGTCAAACACGAACTCCACAGCACCATAATGGCTACACTGAAAACTGGGAAGTTTGGTATCAAACTTCTCAGCACAATAAATGCACACTGATGCCAGTGTACATTTTATTGCAAAATACACCCCAGAGGGCACCTTAGAGGTGCCCCCTGAAACTTAACCGACTGTCTGTGTAGGCTGACTAGTTCCAGCAGCCTGCCACACCAGAGACATGTTGCTGGCCCCATGGGGAGAGTGCCTTTGTCACTCTGAGGCCAGTAACAAAGCCTGCACTGGGTGGAGATGCTAACACCTCCCCCAGGCAGGAGCTGTAACACCTGGCGGTGAGCCTCAAAGGCTCACCCCTTTGTCACAGCCCAGCAGGGCACTCCAGCTTAGTGGAGTTGCCCGCCCCCTCCGGCCACGGCCCCCACTTTTGGTGGCAAGGCTGGAGGGAACAAAGAAAGCAACAAGGAGGAGTCACTGGCCAGTCAGGACAGCCCCTAAGGTGTCCTGAGCTGAAGTGACTCTAACTTTTAGAAATCCTCCATCTTGCAGATGGAGGATTCCCCCAATAGGGTTAGGATTGTGACCCCCTCCCCTTGGGAGGAGGCACAAAGAGGGTGTACCCACCCTGAGGGCTAGTAGCCATTGGCTACTAACCCCCCAGACCTAAACACGCCCTTAAATTTAGTATTTAAGGGCTACCCTGAACCCTAGAAAATTAGATTCCTGCGACAACAAGAAGAAGGACTGCCCAGCTGAGAACCCCTGCAGAGGAAGACCAGAAGACAACAACTGCCTTGGCTCCAGAAACTCACCGGCCTGTCTCCTGCCTTCCAAAGAACTCTGCTCCAGCGACGCCTTCCAAAGGGACCAGCGACCTCTGAATCCTCTGAGGACTGCCCTGCTTCGATGACGACCAGAAACTCCCGAGGACAGCGGACCTGCTCCAAAAAGACTGCAACTTTGTTTCAAGGAGCAGCTTTAAAGACCCCTGCAACTCCCCGCAAGAAGCGTGAGACTTGCAACACTGCACCCGGCGACCCCGACTCGGCTGGTGGAGAACCAACACCTCAGGGAGGACCCCCGGACTACTCTCCGACTGTGAGTACCAAAACCTGTCCCCCCTGAGCCCCCACAGCGCCGCCTGCAGAGGGAATCCCGAGGCTTCCCCTGACCGCGACTCTCTGAAACCTAAGTCCCGACGCCTGGAAAAGACCCTGCACCCGCAGCCCCCAGGACCTGAAGGACCGGACTTTCACTGGAGAAGTGACCCCCAGGAGTCCCTCTCCCTTGCCCAAGTGGAGGTTTCCCTGAGGAAGCCCCCCCTTGCCTGCCTGCAGCGCTGAAGAGATCCGTTGATCTCTCATTGACTAACATTGCGAACCCGACGCTTGTTTCTACACTGCACCCGGCCGCCCCCGCGCTGCTGAGGGTGAAATTTCTGTGTGGGCTTGTGTCCCACCCGGTGCCCTACAAAACCCCCCTGGTCTGCCCTCCGAAGACGCGGGTACTTACCTGCAAGCAGACCGGAACCGGGGCACCCCCTTCTCTCCATTCTAGCCTATGCGTTTTGGGCACCACTTTGAACTCTGCACCTGACCGGCCCTGAGCTGCTGGTGTGGTGACTTTGGGGTTGCTCTGAACCCCCAACGGTGGGCTACCTTGGACCAAGAACTGAACCCTGTAAGTGTCTTACTTACCTGGTAAAACTAACAAAAACTTACCTCCCCCAGGAACTGTGAAAATTGCACTGTGTCCACTTTTAAAGTAGCTATTTGTCAATAACTTGAAAAGTATACATGCAATTGAAATGATTCAAAGTTCCTAATGTACTTACCTGCAATACCTTTCAAACAAGATATTACATGTTAAATTTGAACCTGTGGTTCTTAAAATAAACTAAGAAAAGATATTTTTCTATACAAAACCTATTGGCTGGATTTGTCTCTGAGTGTGTGTACCTCATTAATTGTCTATGTGTATGTACAACAAATGCTTAACACTACTCCTTGGATAAGCCTACTGCTCGACCACACTACCACGAAATAGAGCATTAGTATTATCTCTTTTTACCACTATTTTACCTCTAAGGGGAACCCTTGGACTCTGTGCATGCTATTCCTTACTTTGAAATAGCACATACAGAGCCAACTTCCTACACCCTTGTTCTGACCCACTTGTCTGCCTTCTTTCCCAATTCTTGGGGAGAGGTCAGATCCGAGTCCACTAGGTATTGGTGCAACAAGTCAGACAAAGCAAAAACAACAAGTGATGGACGGAATGCTGAACATTGTCAAACACTCACCCCCAGTCATAGATCTGGTTTAATCCATCGTTCTTTTGCTCACCATGCCACCCCAGTTTGGACCCAGCCATATGCAAATCAGTCTTGACCCTGTTCCTCATGGGAACAGTCCAGACCGAACTGCCAAGCCAGGTCCTCACTGGACCGGAAACAAGCATCCTGGGACCGGTTTCGGGGTTTCACCCCTCATCAGCCAGGCTAGCTTGAATCCAGTGGCATGGGAAGCACGGGACCCACGTCTGGGCATACCCTTCCCACTTAGGGCGACAAAGCAAAAACAACAAGTGATGGACGGAATGCTGAACATTGTCAAACACTCACCCCCAGTCATAGATCTGGGTTTAATCCATCGTTCTTTTGCTCACCATGCCACCCCAGTTTGGACCCAGCCATATGCAAATCAGTCTTGACCCTGTTCCTCATGGGAACAGTCCAGACTGAACTGCCAAGCCAGGTCCTCACTGGACCGGAAACAAGCATCCTGGGACCGGTTTCGGGGTTTCACCCCTCATCAGCCAGGCTAGCTTGAATCCAGTGGCATGGGAAGCACGGGACCCACGTCTGGGCATACCCTTCCCACTTAGGGCGACAAAGCAAAAACAACAAGTGATGGACGGAATGCTGAACATTGTCAAACACTCACCCCCAGTCATAGTTCTGGGTTTAATCCATCGTTCTTTTGCTCACCATGCCACCCCAGTTTGGACCCAGCCATATGCAAATCAGTCTTGACCCTGTTCCTCATGGGAACAGTCCAGACCGAACTGCCAAGCCAGGTCCTCACTGGACCGGAAACAAGCATCCTGGGACCGGTTTCGGGGTTTCACCCCTCATCAGCCAGGCTAGCTTGAATCCAGTGGCATGGGAAGCACGGGACCCACGTCTGGGCATACCCTTCCCACTTAGGGCGACAAAGCAAAAACAACAAGTGATGGACGGAATGCTGAACATTGTCAAACACTCACCCCCAGTCATAGATCTGGGTTTAATCCATCGTTCTTTTGCTCACCATGCCACCCCAGTTTAGACCCAGCCATATGCAAATCAGTCTTGACCCTGTTCCTCATGGGAACAGTCCAGACCGAACTGCCAAGCCAGGTCCTCACTGGACCGGAAACAAGCATCCTGGGACCGGTTTCGGGGTTTCACCCCTCATCAGCCAGGCTAGCTTGAATCCAGTGGCATGGGAAGCACGGGACCCACGTCTGGGCATACCCTTCCCACTTAGGGCGACAAAGCAAAAACAACAAGTGATGGACGGAATGCTGAACATTGTCAAACACTCACCCCCAGTCATAGATCTGGGTTTAATCCATCGTTCTTTTGCTCACCATGCCACCCCAGTTTGGACCCAGCCATATGCAAATCAGTCTTGACCCTGTTCCTCATGGGAACAGTCCAGACCGAACTGCCAAGCCAGGTCCTCACTGGACCGGAAACAAGCATCCTGGGACCGGTTTCGGGGTTTCACCCCTCATCAGCCAGGCTAGCTTGAATCCAGTGGCATGGGAAGCACGGGACCCACGTCTGGGCATACCCTTCCCACTTAGGGCGACAAAGCAAAAACAACAAGTGATGGACGGAATGCTGAACATTGTCAAACACTCACCCCCAGTCATAGATCTGGGTTTAATCCATCGTTCTTTTGCTCACCATGCCACCCCAGTTTGGACCCAGCCATATGCAAATCAGTCTTGACCCTGTTCCTCATGGGAACAGTCCAGACCGAACTGCCAAGCCAGGTCCTCACTGGACCGGAAACAAGCATCCTGGGACCGGTTTCGGGGTTTCACCCCTCATCAGCCAGGCTAGCTTGAATCGAGTGGTATGGGAAGCACGGGACCCACGTCTGGGCATACCCTTCCCACTTAGGGCGACAAAGCAAAAACAACAAGTGATGGACGGAATGCTGAACATTGTCAAACACTCACCCCCAGTCATAGATCAGGGTTTAATCCATCGTTCTTTTGCTCACCATGCCACCCCAGTTTGGACCCAGCCATATGCAAATCAGTCTTGACCCTGTTCCTCATGGGAACAGTCCAGACCAAACTGTCAAGCCACGTCCTCACTGGACCGGAAACAAGCATCCTGGGACCGGTTTCGGGGTTTCACCCCTCATCAGCCACGCTAGCTTGAATCCAGTGGCATGGGAAGCACGGGACCCACATCTGGGTATACCCTTCCCACTTAGGGCGACAAAGCAAAAACAGCAAGTGATGGACAGAATGCTGAACATTGTCAAACACTCACCCCCAGTCATAGATCTGGGTTTAATCCATCGTTCTTTTGCTCACCATGCCACCCCAGTTTGGACCCAGCCATATGCAAATCAGTCTTGACCCTGTTCCTCATGGGAACAGTCCAGACCGAACTGCCAAGCCAGGTCCTCACTGGACCGGAAACAAGCATCCTGGGACCGGTTTCGGGGTTTCACCCCTCATCAGCCAGGCTAGCTTGAATCCAGTGGCATGGGAAGCACGGGACCCACGTCTGGGCATACCCTTCCCACTTAGGGTGACAAAGCAAAAACAACAAGTGATGGACGGAATGCTGAACATTGTCAAACACTCACCCCCAGTCATAGATCTGGGTTTAATCCATCGTTCTTTTGCTCACCATGCCACCCCAGTTTGGACCCAGCCATATGCAAATCAGTCTTGACCCTGTTCCTCATGGGAACAGTCCAGACCGAACTGCCAAGCCAGGTCCTCACTGGACCGGAAACAAGCATCCTGGAACCGGTTTCGGGGTTTCACCCCTCATCAGCCAGGCTAGCTTGAATCCAGTGGCATGGGAAGCACGGGACCCACGTCTGGGCATACCCTTCCCACTTAGGGCGACAAAGCAAAAACAACAAGTGATGGACGGAATGCTGAACATTGTCAAAAACTCACCCCCAGTCATAGATCTGGGTTTAATCCATCGTTCTTTTGCTCACCATGCCACCCCAGTTTGGACCCAGCCATATGCAAATCAGTCTTGACCCTGTTCCTCATGGGAACAGTCCAGACAGAACTGCCAAGCCAGGTCCTCACTGGACCGGAAACAAGCATCCTGGGACCGGTTTCGGGGTTTCACCCCTCATCAGCCAGGCTAGCTTGAATCCAGTGGCATGGGAAGCACGGGACCCACGTCTGGGCATACCCTTCCCACTTAGGGCGACAAAGCAAAAACAACAAGTGATGGACGGAATGCTGAACATTGTCAAACAATCACCCCCAGTCATAGATCTGGGTTTAATCCAAGCTAGCCTGGCTGATGAGGGGTGAAACCCCGAAACCGGTCCCAGGATGCTTGTTTCCAGTCCAGGGAAGACCTGGCCTAGCAGTTCGGGCTGGACTGTTCCCATGGGGAACAGGGTCAAGACTGATTTGCATATGGCTGGGTCCAAACTGGAATGGCATGGGCAGCAAAAAAACGATGGATTTAGGCCCAGATCACTGTACTGGGGGTGAATGTTTGACAATGTTCAGCATTCCGTCCATCACTTGTTGTTTTTGCTTTGTCGCCCTAAGTGGGAAGGGTATGCCCAGACGTGGGTCCCGTGCTTCCCATGCCACTGGATTCAAGCTAACCTGGCTGATGAGGGGTGAAACCCTGAAACCGGTCCCAGGATGTTTGTTTCCAGTCCAGGGAAGTCCTGGCCTAGCAGTTCGGGCTGGACTGTTCCCATGGGGAACAGGGTCAAGACTGATTTGCATATGGCTGGGTCCAAACTGGAATGGCATGGGCAGCAAAAAAACGATGGATTTAGGCCCAGATCACTGTACTGGGGGTGAATGTTTGACAATGTTCAGCATTCCGTCCATCACTTGTTGTTTTTGCTTTGGGTCCCGTGCTTCCCATGCCACTGGATTCAAGCTAGCCTGGCTGATGAGGGGTGAAACCCAGAAACCAGTCCCAGGATGCTTGTTTCCAGTCCAGGGAAGACCTGGCCTAGCAGTTCGGGCTGGACTGTTCCCATGGGGAACAGGGTCAAGACTGATTTGCATATGGCTGGGTCCAAACTGGAATGGCATGGGCAGCAAAAAAACGATGGATTTAGGCCCAGATGACTGTACTGGGGGTGAATGTTTGACAATGTTCAGCATTCCGTCCATCACTTGTTGTTTTTGCTTTGTCGCCCTAAGTGGGAAGGGTATGCCCAGACGTGGGTCCCGTGCTTCCCATGCCACTGGATTCAAGCTAGCCTGGCTGATGAGGGGTGAAACCCCCAAACCGGTCCCAGGATGCTTGTTTCCAGTCCAGGGAAGACCTGGCCTAGCAGTTCGGGCTGGACTGTTCCCATGGGGAACAGGGTCAAGACTGATTTGCATATGGCTGGGTCCAAACTGGAATGGCATGGGCAGCAAAAAAACGATGGATTTAGGCCCAGATCACTGTACTGGGGGTGAATGTTTGACAATGTTCAGCATTCCGTCCATCACTTGTTGTTTTTGCTTTGTCGCCCTAAGTGGGAAGGGTATGCCCAGACGTGGGTCCCGTGCTTCCCATGCCACTGGATTCAAGCTAGCCTGGCTGATGAGGGGTGAAACCCCGAAACCGGTCCCAGGATGCTTTTTTCCAGTCCAGGGAAGACCTGGCCTAGCAGTTCGGGCTGGACTGTTCCCATGGGGAACAGGGTCAAGACTGATTTGCATATGGCTGGGTCCAAACTGGAATGGCATGGGCAGCAAAAAAACGATGGATTTAGGCCCAGATCACTGTACTGGGGGTGAATGTTTGACAATGTTCAGCATTCCGTCCATCACTTGTTGTTTTTGCTTTGTCGCCCTAAGTGGGAAGGGTATGCCCAGACGTGGGTCCCGTGCTTCCCATGCCACTGGATTCAAGCTAGCCTGGCTGATGAGGGGTGAAACCCCGAAACCGGTCCCAGGATGCTTGTTTCCAGTCCAGGGAAGACCTGGCCTAGCAGTTCGGGCTGGACTGTTCCCATGGGGAACAGGGTCAAGACTGATTTGCATATGGCTGGGTCCAAACTGGAATGGCATGGGCAGCAAAAAAACGATGGATTTAGGCCCAGATCACTGTACTGGGGGTGAATGTTTGACAATGTTCAGCATTCCGTCCATCACTTGTTGTTTTTGCTTTGTCGCCCTAAGTGGGAAGGGTATGCCCAGACGTGGGTCCCGTGCTTCCCATGCCACTGGATTCAAGCTAGCCTGGCTGATGAGGGGTGAAACCCCGAAACCGGTCCCAGGATGCTTGTTTCCAGTCCAGGGAAGACCTGGCCTAGCAGTTCGGGCTGGACTGTTCCCATGGGGAACAGGGTCAAGACTGATTTGCATATGGCTGGGTCCAAACTGGAATGGCATGGGCAGCAAAAAAACGATGGATTTAGGCCCAGATCACTGTACTGGGGGTGAATGTTTGACAATGTTCAGCATTCCGTCCATCACTTGTTGTTTTTGCTTTGTCGCCCTAAGTGGGAAGGGTATGCCCAGACGTGGGTCCCGTGCTTCCCATGCCACTGGATTCAAGCTAGCCTGGCTGATGAGGGGTGAAACCCCAAAACCGGTCCCAGGATGCTTGTTTCCAGTCCAGGGAAGACCTGGCCTAGCAGTTCGGGCTGGACTGTTCCCATGGGGAACAGGGTCAAGACTGATTTGCATATGGCTGGGTCCAAACTGGAATGGCATGGGCAGCAAAAAAACGATGGATTTAGGCCCAGATCACTGTACTGGGGGTGAATGTTTCACAATGTTCAGCATTCCGTCCATCACTTGTTGTTTTTGCTTTGTCGCCCTAAGTGGGAAGGGTATGCCCAGACGTGGGTCCCGTGCTTCCCATGCCACTGGATTCAAGCTAGCCTGGCTGATGAGGGGTGTAACCCCGAAACCGGTCCCAGGATGCTTGTTTCCAGTCCAGGGAAGACCTGGCCTAGCAGTTCGGGCTGGACTGTTCCCATGGGGAACAGGGTCAAGACTGATTTGCATATGGCTGGGTCCAAACTGGAATGGCATGGGCAGCAAAAAAACGATGGATTTAGGCCCAGATCACTGTACTGGGGGTGAATGTTTGACAATGTTCAGCATTCCGTCCATCACTTGTTGTTTTTGCTTTGTCGCCCTAAGTGGGAAGGGTATGCCCAGACGTGGGTCCCGTGCTTCCCATGCCACTGGATTCAAGCTAGCCTGGCTGATGAGGGGTGAAACCCCGAAACCGGTCCCAGGATGCTTGTTTCCAGTCCAGGGAAGACCTGGCCTAGCAGTTCGGGCTGGACTGTTCCCATGGGGAACAGGGTCAAGACTGATTTGCATATGGCCGGGTCCAAACTGGAATGGCATGGGCAGCAAAAAAACGATGCATTTAGGCCCAGATCACTGTACAGGGGGTGAATGTTTGACAATGTTCAGCATTCCGTTCATCACTTGTTGTTTTTGCTTTGTCGCCCTAAGTGGGAAGGGTATGCCCAGACGTGGGTCCCGTGCTTCCCATGCCACTGGATTCAAGCTAGCCTGGCTGATGAGGGGTGAAACCCCGAAACTGGTCCCAGGATGCTTGTTTCCAGTCCAGGGAAGACCTGGCCTAGCAGTTCGGGCTGGACTGTTCCCATGGGGAACAGGGTCAAGACTGATTTGCATGTGGCTGGGTCCAAACTGGAATGGCATGGGCAGCAAAAAAACGATGGATTTAGGCCCAGATCACTGTACTGGGGGTGAATGTTTGACAATGTTCAGCATTCCGTCCATCACTTGTTGTTTTTGCTTTGTCGCGCTAAGTGGGAAGGGTATGCCCAGACGTGGGTCCCGTGCTTCCCATGCCACTGGATTCAAGCTAGCCTGGCTGATGAGGAGTGAAACCCCGAAACCGGTCCCAGGATGCTTGTTTCCAGTCCAGGGAAGACCTGGCCTAGCAGTTCGGGCTGGACTGTTCCCATGGGGAACAGGGTCAAGACTGATTTGCATATGGCTGGGTCCAAACTGGAATGGCATGGGCAGCAAAAAAAACGATGGATTTAGGCCCAGATCACTGTACTGGGGGTGAATGTTTCACAATGTTCAGCATTCCGTCCATCACTTGTTGTTTTTGCTTTGTCGCCCTAAGTGGGAAGGGTATGCCCAGACGTGGGTCCCGTGCTTCCCATGCCACTGGATTCAAGCTAGCCTGGCTGATGAGGGGTGAAACCCCGAAACCGGTCCCAGGATGCTTGTTTCCAGTCCAGGGAAGACCTGGCCTAGCAGTTCGGGCTGGACTGTTCCCATGGGGAACAGGGTCAAGACTGATTTGCATATGGCTGGGTCCAAACTGGAATGGCATGGGCAGCAAAAAAACGATGGATTTAGGCCCAGATCACTGTACTGGGGGTGAATGTTTGACAATGTTCAGCATTCCGTCCATCACTTGTTGTTTTTGCTTTGTCGCCCTAAGTGGGAAGGGTATGCCCAGACGTGGGTCCCGTGCTTCCCATGCCACTGGATTCAAGCTAGCCTGGCTGATGAGGGGTGAAACCCCGAAACCGGTCCCAGGATGCTTGTTTCCCGTCCAGGGAAGACCTGGCCTAGCAGTTCGGGCTGGACTGTTCCCATGGGGAACAGGGTCAAGACTGATTTGCATATGGCTGGGTCCAAACTGGAATGGCATGGGCAGCAAAAAAACGATGGATTTAGGCCCAGATCACTGTACTGGGGGTGAATGTTTGACAATGTTCAGCATTCCGTCCATCACTTGTTGTTTTTGCTTTGTCGCCCTAAGTGGGAAGGGTATGCCCAGACGTGGGTCCCGTGCTTCCCATGCCACTGGATTCAAGCTAGCCTGGCTGATGAGGGGTGAAACCCCGAAACCGGTCCCAGGATGCTTGTTTCCAGTCCAGGGAAGACCTGGCCTAGCAGTTCGGGCTGGACTGTTCCCATGGGGAACAGGGTCAAGACTGATTTGCATATGGCTGGGTCCAAACTGGAATGGCATGGGCAGCAAAAAAACGATGGATTTAGGCCCAGATAACTGTACTGGGGGTGAATGTTTGACAATGTTCAGCATTCCGTCCATCACTTGTTGTTTTTGCTTTGTCGCCCTAAGTGGGAAGGGTATGCCCAGATGTGGGTCCCGTGCTTCCCATGCCACTGGATTCAAGCTAGCCTGGCTGATGAGGGGTGAAACCCCAAAACCGGTCCCAGGATGCTTGTTTCCAGTCCAGGGAAGACCTGGCCTAGCAGTTCGGGCTGGACTGTTCCCATGGGGAACAGGGTCAAGACTGATTTGCATATGGCTGGGTCCAAACTGGAATGGCATGGGCAGCAAAAAAACAATGGATTTAGGCCCAGATCACTGTACTGGGGGTGAATGTTTCACAATGTTCAGCATTCCGTCCATCACTTGTTGTTTTTGCTTTGTCGCCCTAAGTGGGAAGGGTATGCCCAGACGTGGGTCCCGTGCTTCCCATGCCACTGGATTCAAGCTAGCCTGGCTGATGAGGGGTGTAACCCCGAAACCGGTCCCAGGATGCTTGTTTCCAGTCCAGGGAAGACCTGGCCTAGCAGTTCGGGCTGGACTGTTCCCATGGGGAACAGGGTCAAGACTGATTTGCATATGGCTGGGTCCAAACTGGAATGGCATGGGCAGCAAAAAAACGATGGATTTAGGCCCAGATCACTGTACTGGGGGTGAATGTTTGACAATGTTCAGCATTCCGTCCATCACTTGTTGTTTTTGCTTTGTCGCCCTAAGTGGGAAGGGTATGCCCAGACGTGGGTCCCGTGCTTCCCATGCCACTGGATTCAAGCTAGCCTGGCTGATGAGGGGTGAAACCCCGAAACCGGTCCCAGGATGCTTGTTTCCAGTCCAGGGAAGACCTGGCCTAGCAGTTCGGGCTGGACTGTTCTCATGGGGAACAGGGTCAAGACTGATTTGCATATGGCCGGGTCCAAACTGGAATGGCATGGGCAGCAAAAAAACGATGCATTTAGGCCCAGATCACTGTACAGGGGGTGAATGTTTGACAATGTTCAGCATTCCGTTCATCACTTGTTGTTTTTGCTTTGTCGCCCTAAGTGGGAAGGGTATGCCCAGACGTGGGTCCCGTGCTTCCCATGCCACTGGATTCAAGCTAGCCTGGCTGATGAGGGGTGAAACCCCGAAACTGGTCCCAGGATGCTTGTTTCCAGTCCAGGGAAGACCTGGCCTAGCAGTTCGGGCTGGACTGTTCCCATGAGGAACAGGGTCAAGACTGATTTGCATGTGGCTGGGTCCAAACTGGAATGGCATGGGCAGCAAAAAAACGATGGATTTAGGCCCAGATCACTGTACTGGGGGTGAATGTTTGACAATGTTCAGCATTCCGTCCATCACTTGTTGTTTTTGCTTTGTCGCGCTAAGTGGGAAGGGTATGCCCAGACGTGGGTCCCGTGCTTCCCATGCCACTGGATTCAAGCTAGCCTGGCTGATGAGGAGTGAAACCACGAAACCGGTCCCAGGATGCTTGTTTCCAGTCCAGGGAAGACCTGGCCTAGCAGTTCGGGCTGGACTGTTCCCATGGGGAACAGGGTCAAGACTGATTTGCATATGGCTGGGTCCAAACTGGAATGGCATGGGCAGCAAAAAAACGATGGATTTAGGCCCAGATCACTGTACTGGGGGTGAATGTTTCACAATGTTCAGCATTCCGTCCATCACTTGTTGTTTTTGCTTTGTCGCCCTAAGTGGGAAGGGTATGCCCAGACGTGGGTCCCGTGCTTCCCATGCCACTGGATTCAAGCTAGCCTGGCTGATGAGGGGTGAAACCCCGAAACCGGTCCCAGGATGCTTGTTTCCAGTCCAGGGAAGACCTGGCCTAGCAGTTCGGGCTGGACTGTTCCCATGGGGAACAGGGTCAAGACTGATTTGCATATGGCTGGGTCCAAACTGGAATGGCATGGGCAGCAAAAAAACGATGGATTTAGGCCCAGATCACTGTACTGGGGGTGAATGTTTGACAATGTTCAGCATTCCGTCCATCACTTGTTGTTTTTGCTTTGTCGCCCTAAGTGGGAAGGGTATGCCCAGACGTGGGTCCCGTGCTTCCCATGCCACTGGATTCAAGCTAGCCTGGCTGATGAGGGGTGAAACCCTGAAACCGGTCCCAGGATGTTTGTTTCCAGTCCAGGGAAGTCCTGGCCTAGCAGTTCGGGCTGGACTGTTCCCATGGGGAACAGGGTCAAGACTGATTTGCATATGGCTGGGTCCAAACTGGAATGGCATGGGCAGCAAAAAAACGATGGATTTAGGCCCAGATCACTGTACTGGGGGTGAATGTTTGACAATGTTCAGCATTCCGTCCATCACTTGTTGTTTTTGCTTTGTCGCCCTAAGTGGGAAGGGTATGCCCAGACGTGGGTCCCGTGCTTCCCATGCCACTGGATTCAAGCTAGCCTGGCTGATGAGGGGTGAAACCCCGAAACCGGTCCCAGGATGCTTGCTTCCAGTCCAGGGAAGACCTGGTCTAGCAGTTCGGGCTGGACTGTTCCCATGGGGAACAGGGTCAAGACTGATTTGCATATGGCTGGGTCCAAACTGGAATGGCATGGGCAGCAAAAAAACGATGGATTTAGGCCCAGATCACTGTACTGGGGGTGAATGTTTGACAATGTTCAGCATTCCGTCCATCACTTGTTGTTTTTGCTTTGGGTCCCGTGCTTCCCATGCCACTGGATTCAAGCTAGCCTGGCTGATGAGGGGTGAAACCCAGAAACCAGTCCCAGGATGCTTGTTTCCAGTCCAGGGAAGACCTGGCCTAGCAGTTCGGGCTGGACTGTTCCCATGGGGAACAGGGTCAAGACTGATTTGCATATGGCTGGGTCCAAACTGGAATGGCATGGGCAGCAAAAAAACGATGGATTTAGGCCCAGATAACTGTACTGGGGGTGAATGTTTGACAATGTTCAGCATTCCGTCCATCACTTGTTGTTTTTGCTTTGTCGCCCTAAGTGGGAAGGGTATGCCCAGACGTGGGTCCCGTGCTTCCCATGCCACTGGATTCATGCTAGCCTGGCTGATGAGGGGTGAAACCCCAAAACCGGTCCCAGGATGCTTGTTTCCAGTCCAGGGAAGACCTGGCCTAGCAGTTCGGGGTGGACTGTTCCCATGGGGAACAGGGTCAAGACTGATTTGCATATGGCTGGGTCCAAACTGGAATGGCATGGGCAGCAAAAAAACAATGGATTTAGGCCCAGATCACTGTACTGGGGGTGAATGTTTGACAATGTTCAGCATTCCGTCCATCACTTGTTGTTTTTGCTTTGTCGCCCTAAGTGGGAAGGGTATGCCCAGACGTGGGTCCCGTGCTTCCCATGCCACTGGATTCAAGCTAGCCTGGCTGATGAGGGGTGTAACCCCGAAACCGGTCCCAGGATGCTTGTTTCCAGTCCAGGGAAGACCTGGCCTAGCAGTTCGGGCTGGACTGTTCCCATCGGGAACAGGGTCAAGACTGATTTGCATATGGCTGGGTCCAAACTGGAATGGCATGGGCAGCAAAAAAACGATGGATTTAGGCCCAGATCACTGTACTGGGGGTGAATGTTTGACAATGTTCAGCATTCCGTCCATCACTTGTTGTTTTTGCTTTGTCGCCCTAAGTGGGAAGGGTATGCCCAGACGTGGGTCCCGTGCTTCCCATGCCACTGGATTCAAGCTAGCCTGGCTAATGAGGGGTGAAACCCCGAAACCGGTCCCAGGATGCTTGTTTCCAGTCCAGGGAAGACCTGGCCTAGCAGTTCGGGCTGGACTGTTCCCATGGGGAACAGGGTCAAGACTGATTTGCATATGGCCGGGTCCAAACTGGAATGGCATGGGCAGCAAAAAAACGATGCATTTAGGCCCAGATCACTGTACAGGGGGTGAATGTTTGACAATGTTCAGCATTCCGTTCATCACTTGTTGTTTTTGCTTTGTCGCCCTAAGTGGGAAGGGTATGCCCAGACGTGGGTCCCGTGCTTCCCATGCCACTGGATTCAAGCTAGCCTGGCTGATGAGGGGTGTAACCCCGAAACCGGTCTCAGGATGCTTGTTTCCAGTCCAGGGAAGACCTGGCCTAGCAGTTCGGGCTGGACTGTTCCCATGGGGAACAGGGTCAAGACTGATTTGCATATGGCTGGGTCCAAACTGGAATGGCATGGGCAGCAAAAAAACGATGGATTTAGGCCCAGATCACTGTACTGGGGGTGAATGTTTGACAATGTTCAGCATTCCGTCCATCACTTGTTGTTTTTGCTTTGTCGCCCTAAGTGGGAAGGGTATGCCCAGACGTGGGTCCCGTGCTTCCCATGCCACTGGATTCAAGCTAGCCTGGCTGATGAGGGGTGAAACCCCGAAACCGGTCCCAGGATGCTTGTTTCCAGTCCAGGGAAGACCTGGCCTAGCAGTTCGGGCTGGACTGTTCCCATGGGGAACAGGGTCAAGACTGATTTGCATATGGCCGGGTCCAAACTGGAATGGCATGGGCAGCAAAAAAACGATGCATTTAGGCCCAGATCACTGTACAGGGGGTGAATGTTTGACAATGTTCAGCATTCCGTTCATCACTTGTTGTTTTTGCTTTGTCGCCCTAAGTGGGAAGGGTATGCCCAGACGTGGGTCCCGTGCTTCCCATGCCACTGGATTCAAGCTAGCCTGGCTGATGAGGGGTGAAACCCCGAAACTGGTCCCAGGATGCTTGTTTCCAGTCCAGGGAAGACCTGGCCTAGCAGTTCGGGCTGGACTGTTCCCATGGGGAACAGGGTCAAGACTGATTTGCATGTGGCTGGGTCCAAACTGGAATGGCATGGGCAGCAAAAAAACGATGGATTTAGGCCCAGATCACTGTACTGGGGGTGAATGTTTGACAATGTTCAGCATTCCGTCCATCACTTGTTGTTTTTGCTTTGTCGCGCTAAGTGGGAAGGGTATGCCCAGACGTGGGTCCCGTGCTTCCCATGCCACTGGATTCAAGCTAGCCTGGCTGATGAGGAGTGAAACCCCGAAACCGGTCCCAGGATGCTTGTTTCCAGTCCAGGGAAGACCTGGCCTAGCAGTTCGGGCTGGACTGTTCCCATGGGGAACAGGGTCAAGACTGATTTGCATATGGCTGGGTCCAAACTGGAATGGCATGGGCAGCAAAAAAACGATGGATTTAGGCCCAGATCACTGTACTGGGGGTGAATGTTTCACAATGTTCAGCATTCCGTCCATCACTTGTTGTTTTTGCTTTGTCGCCCTAAGTGGGAAGGGTATGCCCAGACGTGGGTCCCGTGCTTCCCATGCCACTGGATTCAAGCTAGCCTGGCTGATGAGGGGTGAAACCCCGAAACCGGTCCCAGGATGCTTGTTTCCAGTCCAGGGAAGACCTGGCCTAGCAGTTCGGGCTGGACTGTTCCCATGGGGAACAGGGTCAAGACTGATTTGCATATGGCTGGGTCCAAACTGGAATGGCATGGGCAGCAAAAAAACGATGGATTTAGGCCCAGATCACTGTACTGGGGGTGAATGTTTGACAATGTTCAGCATTCCGTCCATCACTTGTTGTTTTTGCTTTGTCGCCCTAAGTGGGAAGGGTATGCCCAGACGTGGGTCCCGTGCTTCCCATGCCACTGGATTCAAGCTAGCCTGGCTGATGAGGGGTGAAACCCCGAAACCGGTCCCAGGATGCTTGTTTCCAGTCCAGGGAAGACCTGGCCTAGCAGTTCGGGCTGGACTGTTCCCATGGGGAACAGGGTCAAGACTGATTTGCATATGGCTGGGTCCAAACTGGAATGGCATGGGCAGCAAAAAAACGATGGATTTAGGCCCAGATCACTGTACTGGGGGTGAATGTTTGACAATGTTCAGCATTCCGTCCATCACTTGTTGTTTTTGCTTTGTCGCCCTAAGTGGGAAGGGTATGCCCAGACGTGGGTCCCGTGCTTCCCATGCCACTGGATTCAAGCTAGCCTGGCTGATGAGGGGTGAAACCCCGAAACCGGTCCCAGGATGCTTGTTTCCAGTCCAGGGAAGACCTGGCCTAGCAGTTCGGGCTGGACTGTTCCCATGGGGAACAGGGTCAAGACTGATTTGCATATGGCTGGGTCCAAACTGGAATGGCATGGGCAGCAAAAAAACGATGGATTTAGGCCCAGATAACTGTACTGGGGGTGAATGTTTGACAATGTTCAGCATTCCGTCCATCACTTGTTGTTTTTGCTTTGTCGCCCTAAGTGGGAAGGGTATGCCCAGACGTGGGTCCCGTGCTTCCCATGCCACTGGATTCAAGCTAGCCTGGCTGATGAGGGGTGAAACCCCAAAACTGGTCCCAGGATGCTTGTTTCCAGTCCAGGGAAGACCTGGCCTAGCAGTTCGGGCTGGACTGTTCCCATGGGGAACAGGGTCAAGACTGATTTGCATATGGCTGGGTCCAAACTGGAATGGCATGGGCAGCAAAAAAACAATGGATTTAGGCCCAGATCACTGTACTGGGGGTGAATGTTTCACAATGTTCAGCATTCCGTCCATCACTTGTTGTTTTTGCTTTGTCGCCCTAAGTGGGAAGGGTATGCCCAGACGTGGGTCCCGTGCTTCCCATGCCACTGGATTCAAGCTAGCCTGGCTGATGAGGGGTGTAACCCCGAAACCGGTCCCAGGATGCTTGTTTCCAGTCCAGGGAAGACCTGGCCTAGCAGTTCGGGCTGGACTGTTCCCATGGGGAACAGGGTCAAGACTGATTTGCATATGGCTGGGTCCAAACTGGAATGGCATGGGCAGCAAAAAAACGATGGATTTAGGCCCAGATCACTGTACTGGGGGTGAATGTTTGACAATGTTCAGCATTCCGTCCATCACTTGTTGTTTTTGCTTTGTCGCCCTAAGTGGGAAGGGTATGCCCAGACGTGGGTCCCGTGCTTCCCATGCCACTGGATTCAAGCTAGCCTGGCTGATGAGGGGTGAAACCCCGAAACCGGTCCCAGGATGCTTGTTTCCAGTCCAGGGAAGACCTGGCCTAGCAGTTCGGGCTGGACTGTTCCCATGGGGAACAGGGTCAAGACTGATTTGCATATGGCCGGGTCCAAACTGGAATGGCATGGGCAGCAAAAAAACGATGCATTTAGGCCCAGATCACTGTACAGGGGGTGAATGTTTGACAATGTTCAGCATTCCGTTCATCACTTGTTGTTTTTGCTTTGTCGCCCTAAGTGGGAAGGGTATGCCCAGACGTGGGTCCCGTGCTTCCCATGCCACTGGATTCAAGCTAGCCTGGCTGATGAGGGGTGAAACCCCGAAACTGGTCCCAGGATGCTTGTTTCCAGTCCAGGGAAGACCTGGCATAGCAGTTCGGGCTGGACTGTTCCCATGGGGAACAGGGTCAAGACTGATTTGCATGTGGCTGGGTCCAAACTGGAATGGCATGGGCAGCAAAAAAACGATGGATTTAGGCCCAGATCACTGTACTGGGGGTGAATGTTTGACAATGTTCAGCATTCCGTCCATCACTTGTTGTTTTTGTTTTGTCGCCCTAAGTGGGAAGGGTATGCCCAGACGTGGGTCCCGTGCTTCCCATGCCACTGGATTCAAGCTAGCCTGGCTGATGAGGAGTGAAACCCCGAAACCGGTCCCAGGATGCTTGTTTCCAGTCCAGGGAAGACCTGGCCTAGCAGTTCGGGCTGGACTGTTCCCATGGGGAACAGGGTCAAGACTGATTTGCATATGGCTGGGTCCAAACTGGAATGGCATGGGCAGCAAAAAAACGATGGATTTAGGCCCAGATCACTGTACTGGGGGTGAATGTTTGACAATGTTCAGCATTCCATCCATCACTTGTTGTTTTTGCTTTGTCGCCCTAAGTGGGAAGGGTATGCCCAGACGTGGGTCCCGTGCTTCCCATGCCACTGGATTCAAGCTAGCCTGGCTGATGAGGGGTGAAACCCCGAAACCGGTCCCAGGATGCTTGTTTCCAGTCCAGGGAAGACCTGGCCTAGCAGTTCGGGCTGGACTGTTCCCATGGGGAACAGGGTCAAGACTGATTTGCATATGGCTGGGTCCAAACTGGAATGGCATGGGCAGCAAAAAAACGATGGATTTAGGCCCAGATCACTGTACTGGGGGTGAATGTTTGACAATGTTCAGCATTCCGTCCATCACTTGTTGTTTTTGCTTTGTCGCCCTAAGTGGGAAGGGTATGCCCAGACGTGGGTCCCGTGCTTCCCATGCCACTGGATTCAAGCTAGACTGGCTGATGAGGGGTGAAACCCCGAAACCGGTCCCAGGATGCTTGTTTCCAGTCCAGGGAAGACCTGGCCTAGCAGTTCGGGCTGGACTGTTCCCATGGGGAACAGGGTCAAGACTGATTTGCATATGGCTGGGTCCAAACTGGAATGGCATGGGCAGCAAAAAAAACGATGGATTTAGGCCCAGATCACTGTACTGGGGGTGAATGTTTGACCATGTTCAGCATTCCGTCCATCACTTGTTGTTTTTGCTTTGTCGCCCTAAGTGGGAAGGGTATGCCCAGACGTGGGTCCCGTGCTTCCCATGCCACTGGATTCAAGCTAGCCTGGCTGATGAGGGGTGAAACCCCGAAACCGGTCCCAGGATGCTTGTTTCCAGTCCAGGGAAGACCTGGCCTAGCAGTTCGGGCTGGACTGTTCCCATGGGGAACAGGGTTAAGACTGATTTGCATATGGCTGGGTCCAAACTGGAATGGCATGGGCAGCAAAAAAACAATGGATTTAGGCCCAGATCACTGTACTGGGGGTGAATGTTTGACAATGTTCAGCATTCCGTCCATCACTTGTTGTTTTTGCTTTGTCGCCCTAAGTGGGAAGGGTATGCCCAGACGTGGGTCCCGTGCTTCCCATGCCACTGGATTCAAGCTAGCCTGGCTGATGAGGGGTGAAACCCCGAAACCGGTCCCAGGATGCTTGTTTCCAGTCCAGGGAAGACCTGGCCTAGCAGTTCGGGCTGGACTGTTCCCATGGGGAACAGGGTCAAGACTGATTTGCATATGGCTGGGTCCAAACTGGAATGGCATGGGCAGCAAAAAAACGATGGATTTAGGCCCAGATCACTGTACTGGGGGTGAATGTTTGACAATGTTCAGCATTCCGTCCATCACTTGTTGTTTTTTCTTTGTCGCCCTAAGTGGGAAGGGTATGCCCAGACGTGGGTCCCGTGCTTCCCATGCCCCTGGATTCAAGCTAGCCTGGCTGATGAGGGGTGAAACCCCGAAACCGGTCCCAGGATGCTTGTTTCCAGTCCAGGGAAGACCTGGCCTAGCAGTTCGGGCTGGACTGTTCCCATGGGGAACAGGGTCAAGACTGATTTGCATATGGCTGGGTCCAAACTGGAATGGCATGGGCAGCAAAAAAACGATGGATTTAGGCCCAGATCACTGTACTGGGGGTGAATGTTTGACAATGTTCAGCATTCCGTCCATCACTTGTTGTTTTTGCTTTGTCGCCCTAAGTGGGAAGGGTATGCCCAGACGTGGGTCCCGTGCTTCCCATGCCACTGGATTCAAGCTAGCCTGGCTGATGAGGGGTGAAACCCCGAAACCGGTCCCAGGATGCTTGTTTCCAGTCCAGGGAAGACCTGGCCTAGCAGTTCGGGCTGGACTGTTCCCATGAGGAACAGGGTCAAGACTGATTTGCATATGGCTGGGTCCAAACTGGAATGGCATGGGCAGCAAAAAAACGATGGATTTACGCCCAGATCACTGTACTGGGGGTGAATGTTTGACAATGTTCAGCATTCCGTCCATCACTTGTTGTTTTTGCTTTGTCGCCCTAAGTGGGAAGGGTATGCCCAGACGTGGGTCCCGTGCTTCCCATGCCACTGGATTCAAGCTAGCCTGGCTGATGAGGGGTGAAACCCCGAAACCGGTCCCAGGATGCTTGTTTCCAGTCCAGGGAAGACCTGGCCTAGCAGTTCGGGCTGGACTGTTCCCATGGGGAACAGGGTCAAGACTGATTTGCATATGGCTGGGTCCAAACTGGAATGGCATGGGCAGCAAAAAAACGATGGATTTAGGCCCAGATCACTGTACTGGGGGTGAATGTTTGACAATGTTCAGCATTCCGTCCATCACTTGTTGTTTTTGCTTTGTCGCCCTAAGTGGGAAGGGTATGCCCAGACGTGGGTCCCGTGCTTCCCATGCCACTGGATTCAAGCTAGCCTGGCTGATGAGGGGTGAAACCCCGAAACCGGTCCCAGGATGCTTGTTTCCAGTCCAGGGAAGACCTGGCCTAGCAGTTCGGGCTGGACTGTTCCCATGGGGAACAGGGTCAAGACTGATTTGCATATGGCTGGGTCCAAACTGGAATGGCATGGGCAGCAAAAAAACGATGGATTTAGGCCCAGATCACTGTACTGGGGGTGAATGTTTGACAATGTTCAGCATTCCGTCCATCACTTGTTGTTTTTGCTTTGTCGCTCTAAGTGGGAAGGGTATGCCCAGACGTGGGTCCCGTTCTTCCCATGCTACTGGATTCAAGCTAGCCTGGCTGATGAGGGGTGAAACCCCGAAACTGGTCCCAGGATGCTTGTTTCCAGTCCAGGGAAGACCTGGCCTAGCAGTTCGGGCTGGACTGTTCCCATGGGGAACAGGGTCAAGACTGATTTGCATATGGCTGGGTCCAAACTGGAATGGCATGGGCAGCAAAAAAACGATGGATTTAGGCCCAGATCACTGTACTGGGGGTGAATGTTTGACAATGTTCAGCATTCCGTCCATCACTTGTTGTTTTTGCTTTGTCGCCCTAAGTGGGAAGGGTATGCCCAGACGTGGGTCCCGTGCTTCCCATGCCACTGGATTCAAGCTAGCCTGGCTGATGAGGGGTGAAACCCCGAAACCGATCCCAGGATGCTTGTTTCCAGTCCAGGGAAGACCTGGCCTAGCAGTTCTGGCTGGACTGTTCCCATGGGGAACAGGGTCAAGACTGATTTGCATATGGCTGGGTCCAAACTGGAATGGCATGGGCAGCAAAAAAACGATGGATTTAGGCCCAGATCACTGTACTGGGGGTGAATGTTTGACAATGTTCAGCATTCCGTCCATCACTTGTTGTTTTTGCTTTGTCGCCCTAAGTGGGAAGGGTATGCCCAGACGTGGGTCCCGTGCTTCCCATGCCACTGGATTCAAGCTAGCCTGGCTGATGAGGGGTGAAACCCCGAAACCGGTCCCAGGATGCTTGTTTCCAGTCCAGGGAAGACCTGGCCTAGCAGTTCGGGCTGGACTGTTCCCATGGGGAACAGGGTCAAGACTGATTTGCATATGGCTGGGTCCAAACTGGAATGGCATGGGCAGCAAAAAAACGATGGATTTAGGCCCAGATCACTGTACTGGGGGTGAATGTTTGACAATGTTCAGCATTCCGTCCATCACTTGTTGTTTTTGCTTTGTCGCCCTAAGTGGGAAGGGTATGCCCAGACGTGGGTCCCGTGCTTCCCATGCCACTGGATTCAAGCTAGCCTGGCTGATGAGGGGTGAAACCCCCAAACCGGTCCCAGGATGCTTGTTTCCAGTCCAGGGAAGACCTGGCCTAGCAGTTCGGGCTGGACTGTTCCCATGGGGAACAGGGTCAAGACTGATTTGCATATGGCTGGGTCCAAACTGGAATGGCATGGGCAGCAAAAAAACAATGGATTTAGGCCCAGATCACTGTACTGGGGGTGAATGTTTGACAATGTTCAGCATTCCGTCCATCACTTGTTGTTTTTGCTTTGTCGCCCTAAGTGGGAAGGGTATGCCCAGACGTGGGTCCCGTGCTTCCCATGCCACTGGATTCAAGCTAGCCTGGCTGATGAGGGGTGAAACCCCGAAACCGGTCCCAGGATGCTTGTTTCCAGTCCAGGGAAGACCTGGCCTAGCAGTTCGGGCTGGACTGTTCCCATGGGGAACAGGGTCAAGACTGATTTGCATATGGCTGGGTCCAAACTGGAATGGCATGGGCAGCAAAAAAACAATGGATTTAGGCCCAGATCACTGTACTGGGGGTGAATGTTTGACAATGTTCAGCATTCCGTCCATCACTTGTTGTTTTTGCTTTGTCGCCCTAAGTGGGAAGGGTATGCCCAGACGTGGGTCCCGTGCTTCCCATGCCACTGGATTCAAGCTAGCCTGGCTGATGAGGGGTGAAACCCCGAAACCGGTCCCAGGATGCTTGTTTCCAGTCCAGGGAAGACCTGGCCTAGCAGTTCGGGCTGGACTGTTCCCATGGGGAACAGGGTCAAGACTGATTTGCATATGGCTGGGTCCAAACTGGAATGGCATGGGCAGCAAAAAAAACGATGGATTTAGGCCCAGATCACTGTACTAGGGGTGAATGTTTGACAATGTTCAGCATTCCGTCCATCACTTGTTGTTTTTGCTTTGTCGCCCTAAGTGGGAAGGGTATGCCCAGACGTGGGTCCCGTGCTTCCCATGCCACTGGATTCAAGCTAGCCTGGCTGATGAGGGGTGAAACCCCGAAACCGGTCCCAGGATGCTTGTTTCCAGTCCAGGGAAGACCTGGCCTAGCAGTTCGGGCTGGACTGTTCCCATGGGGAACAGGGTCAAGACTGATTTGCATATGGCTGGGTCCAAACTGGAATGGCATGGGCAGCAAAAAAACGATGGATTTAGGCCCAGATCACTGTACTGGGGGTGAATGTTTGACAATGTTCAGCATTCCGTCCATCACTTGTTGTTTTTGCTTTGTCGCCCTAAGTGGGAAGGCTATGCCCAGACGTGGGTCCCGTGCTTCCCATGCCACTGGATTCAAGCTAGCCTGGCTGATGAGGGGTGAAACCCCGAAACCGGTCCCAGGATGCTTGTTTCCAGTCCAGGGAAGACCTGGCCTAGCAGTTCGGGCTGGACTGTTCCCATGGGGAACAGGGTCAAGACTGATTTGCATATGGCTGGGTCCAAACTGGAATGGCATGGGCAGCAAAAAAACGATGGATTTAGGCCCAGATCACTGTACTGGGGGTGAATATTTGACAATGTTCAGCATTCCGTCCATCACTTGTTGTTTTTGCTTTGTCGCCCTAAGTGGGAAGGGTATGCCCAGACGTGGGTCCCGTGCTTCCCATGCCACTGGATTCAAGCTAGCCTGGCTGATGAGGGGTGAAACCCCGAAACCGGTCCCAGGATGCTTGTTTCCAGTCCAGGGAAGACCTGGCCTAGCAGTTCGGACTGGACTGTTTCCATGGGGAACAGGGTCAAGACTGATTTGCATATGGCTGGGTCCAAACTGGAATGGCATGGGCAGCAAAAAAACGATGGATTTAGGCTCAGATCACTGTACTGGGGGTGAATGTTTGACAATGTTCAGCATTCCGTCCATCACTTGTTGTTTTTGCAACAAGTCAGACACACAGTTGTTCAGAATATGCTCTCTCAGAATAAGATTGTACAGGCTTTCATAGTCAGATACCTTACTGCCATGTAACCACCCTTCCAAGGCCTTCACTGAACAGTCCACAAAATCTGTCCAGTGTTGAGAAGACTCTTTTCTAATCTCTCTGAACTTAATCCTGTATTGTTCAGTGGTTAAGCCAAATCCATCCAAGGGTGCATCTTTCAAAACTTTGTAGTTGTTGGCTTCACTTTCTCTAACAGTAAGGGGCCTATCCCTACCCTTTCCAGTGAAAGATAGCCATAAAATAGCAGCCCACTGCCTTTGAGGGACCAACTGTACCATACAGGCTCTCTCAAGTGCAGCAAACCACTTATTAATGTCATCCCCTTTCCTTGTAAGGGGGGACTATCTTGTGCAGATTCCTGGAATCTTGCTCTCTAACAGGATTACTCTCAGGAATACTGCTGCTGCCACCATGGGGAACTAACCCCAACCTCTGTCTTTCCCTCTCAATGTCTAGAGATTCCCTATGTAAGGCCAGCTGCTGCAGTTGAAGCTTCAGTCTGGTCTCTTCAACCCTCAACTTTTTGAGTTCCTTTTCTAACAAGTTATCCTCAGGGTGGGTGGCGTGGGAATGCTTTGACACAGAGGAAATCTGGGAAGTTACAGAGGGGGACCTGTCCCTAACTGTCTGGACCCTGGTAACTGGGCCTCTAGGGAAAAAGCATGCCCTACAGTGATGGGAACCTTTCTCATTACCAGCATCACTAGGTGCCCTGCTAGGGGGCAGACCCTTGTCAGAACCCTCCCCAGCTTCTTCAGGGGACTCCTCTGAATCAGACTGGGAAGCTCCTCCCTTTTCTAATCTCTCATTTGATGGTCCAGACTGGTTCTGGTCATCTACAATAAGCATATTAAAGAGAAACTCTTTTGTAGGGTTCTTTCCTATACTTCAACCTCTATCCAGGCGGAGACCCCTCAAACTTTTATAGTTCAAACACTCATATGTTGCATTTACAGTTTTGAGAGTGGAATCTACAACAGACATGATAGTATAGGTTTAAGGACAGTGAGAAAAGAGAACAAGTTTTTAGAACTTTTGAAAGCACAGAGATAAAAAAACTTGTTCTGACTTTTAGAAAACTTTTAGAAGTTTCAAGAAACTTTTCAGAACTTTGTAAAAAGTTTTAGGATAGAAAAGTAAACTTTTTGGGTTAAATGTACATACACTGAACTGTTTTGTATATGATTCTGTTATGAAAGATACAAAATGACAAAGTGGTAAAGCAGTTGCAAGTACTTATCCCACCGCTGCACCACCAATGTAGGAGGCTGGCCTGGCTTGTAGTGATTACCAAAGGTACTTGCACCCTGTGCCAGGTCCAGTTATCCCTTATTAGTAGAATAGAGGTGTTTCTAGCAGCTTAGGCTCATAGAAGGTAGCTATGGCAAAGCAGCTTAGGCTGAACTAGGAGACATGCAAAACACCTAGGGCCATATTTATACTTTTTAACGCAAAACTGCGCTAACGCAGTTTTGCGTCCAAAAAATTAGCGCAGGCTAACGGCATTCTGAAGCGCCATTGTGGGCGCCGTATTTAATCAATGACGTTAGCCGGCGTTAGCCGCCGGCGCTGCCTGGTGTGCGTTGAAAAAAACGACATACAACAGACAGTGCCGGCGTAGGGGGATATGGAGCTTGGGCGCCAAAAAATGGGGCAAGTCAGGCTGAGGCAAATTTTTCGCCTCAACCCGATTTGCGCCATTTTTTTCGACTCCCAACCCCCATAGAAATGACTCCTGTCTTAGCAAAGACAGGAGTCATGCCCCCTTGCCCAATGGCCATACCCAGGGGACTTATGTCCCCTGGGCATGGTCATTGGGCATAGTGGCATGTAGGGGGGCACAAATCAGGCCCCCCTATGCCACAAAAAAAAAAAAAAAATGACTTACCTGAACTTACCTTAATGTCCCTGGGATGGGTCCCTCCAGCCTTGGGTGTCCTCCTGGGGTGGGCAAGGGTCACAGGGAGTGTCCCTGGGGGCATGGGAGGGCACCTCTGGGCTCCTTCAGAGCCCACAGGTCCCTTAATGCCTGCCTTTTCCAGGCGCTAAAAAACGGCGCAAAAGCGGCCGTACGTCATTTTTTTTGACCCGCCCACTCCCGGGCGTGAATTTTGCCCGGGAGTGTAAATACGGCGCACATGCCTCGGAGTCAATTTTTTAGACGGGAACGCCTACCTTGAATATCATTAACGCAAAGTAGGTGTCCACACTAAAAAATTACGCAAACTCCATGGACTTTGGCGCTAGACGCGTCTAACGCCAAAGTATAAATATGGAGTTAGTTTTGCGTCGGAATTGCGTAAAAAAAACGACGCAATTCCGGCGCTAACGGAGTATAAATATGCCCCCTACTATACCACTTGTATCATGTGCACAATCTCATAAGAAAACACAATACTCAGAGTTACTGAAAAGAAAGGTACTTTATTTTTATGACAATATGCCACAAGGATCTCAGTGAGTACCCTCAGTAAGAAGGTAAGTAATATACACAAGTTATATGCACACAAACTCAAAACAGGTAAGTAAGAGTCAGAAAAGTAATGCAAAGAGTGTAGAATTACAATAGGTTGCAATAGGCAAACATAGGTCTAGGGGCAACACAAACCATATACTCCAAAAGTGGAATGCTAATCATGAATGGACCCCAGACCTATGGGAGCTTGTAGAGGGTCGCTGGGATTGTAAGAAAACAGTCAGGGTGTCCAAGATACCCTAACCAAGACCCTGAAAAGTAGGAGTAAAGTGCACCTACTACCCCAAAGGAGCACAATAGTCGTGATAGGGGGATTCTGCAAGAACAACAAACACCAGCAAGGCACTGAAGGTGGATTCCTGGACCTGAGGACCTGAAAAGCAAGGGACCAAGTGCAAGAGTCACAATAGTGTCCAGGGGGGGGGGGCAGGAGCCCAGAAAACGCCAGATGAAGGTGCAAGGAAGCTGCCTCTGGATGGAAGAAGCTTGGAATTCTGCAAGAATGAAGAGGACTAGCAACTTCTCTTTTGGATGGAAGATGTCCCACGTTGCGATGAAGGTTGCAGAAGTGTTCCCACGCAGAAATTCCACAAACAAACCTTGCTAGCTGCAAGGGCCGCGATAGAGGTTTTTGGAGGCTGCTGGGGACCAGGAAGGACCAGGATGTCGCCCCTTAGAGGAGGAGATAGAGGTGGCACTCAGCAACTCAGAGAGCCCCCACAGAAGCAGGCAGCACCCGCAGAAGTACCGGAACAGGCACTTGGAAGATTTGTGAACCAGAGCTGCTCAGAGTCACAAAGGAGGGTCCCACGAAGCCGTAGGCCAACTCAGAGGGTTGAGCACTGCAGGACGGAGTGCTGGGGACCCAGGCTAGGCTGTGCATGAAGGAAATCCTGGAAGAGTGTACAGGAACCGGAGCAGTTGCAAATCACGCAGTACACAGGTTTGCAGTCTAGCGTAGGGAGGCAAGGACTTACCACCACCAAACTTGGACTGAAGGATCACTGGACTGTGGGAGTTACTTGGGTAGAGTTCCTGTGTTCCAGGGACCACGCTCGTCAGAATGAGAGGGGACCCAGGGGACCGGTGATGCAGTCTCTTGGTGCCTGCATTAGTAGGGGGAAGATTCCTTCGACCCACGGGAGATTTCTTCTTGGCTTCCAGTGCAGGGTGAAGGAAGGTGACCCCCAGAGCATGGACCACCAGGAAACAGTCGAGAAAGGCGGCAGGGTGAGGCGCTACAATGTTGCTGGTAGTCGTCTTGCTACTTTGTTGCGGTTTTGCAGGCGTCCTGGAGCAGTCAGCGGTCGATCCTTGGTAGAAGTCAAAGAGGGAGATACAGAGGAACTCTGGTGAGCTCTTGCATTCGTTATCGGAAGAATTCCCCAGAGGAGAGACCCTAAATAGCCAGAAAAGGAGGCTTGGCTACCAAGAAAGGAGGATTGGCTACCAAGAGAGGTAAGAGCCTATCAGAGGGGTTCTCTGACGTCACCTGCTGGCACTGGCCACTCAGAGCAGTCCAGTGTGTCCCCAGCACCTGTGTTTCCAAGATGGTCTGGGACACACTGGAGGAGCTCTGGGCATCTCCCCTGGGAGGTACTGGTCAGGAGAGTGGTCACTCCCCTTTCCTTTGTCCAGTTTTGCACCAGAGCAGGGCTGTGGGATCCCTGAACTGGTGTAGACTGGCTTATGCAGAGATGGGCACCATCTGTGCCCATCAAAGCATTTCCAGAGGCTGGGGGAGGCTGCTCCTCCCCAGCCCTTCACACCTATTTCCAAAGGTAGAGGGTGTATCACCCTCTCTCAGAGGAAATCCTTTGTTCTGCCTTCCTGGGCCATGGCTGGCTGGACCCCAGAAGGGCAGAAACCTGCCTGAGGGGTTGGCAGCAGCAGCAGCTGCAGTGGAGACCCCAGAAAGGCAGTTTGGCAGTACTCTGGTGCTGTGCTAGAGACCCGGGGGATCATGGAGTTGTCCCCCCAATGCCAGAATGACTTTGGGGTGACAATTCCATGATCTTACACTTGTTACATGGCCATCCTTGGAGTTACCATTGTGACGCTATACATAGGTAGTGACCTATGTATAGTGCACGCGTGTAATGATGTCCCCGCACTCACAAAGTCTGGGGAATTTGCCCTGAACGATGTGGAGGCACCTTGGCTAGTGGCAGGGTGCCCACACACTAAGTAACTTGGCACTTCACTAAGTGAAGGTTAGACATATAGGTGACTTATAAGTTACTTATGTGCAGTGAAAAATGGCTGTGAAATAACGTGGACGTTATTTCACTCAGGCTGCAGTGGCAGGTCTGTGTAAGAATTGTCTGAGTTCCCTATGGGTGGCAAAAGAAATGCTGCAGCCCATAGGGATCTCCTGGAACCCCAATACCCTGGGTACCTCAGTACCATATACCAGGGAATTATATGGGTATACCAGTGTGCCAATGAGAATTGGTAAATTTAGTCACTAGCCTGCAATGACAAATTTAGGAAGCAGAGAAAGCAGAAACACTGAGGATCTGGTTAGCAGAGCCTCAGTGATACAGTTAGGCACCACACAGGGAACACATACAGGGCACACACTATGAGCACTGGGGTCCTGCCTGGCAGGATCCCAGTCACACAAGGGCTAAAACAACATACATACAGTGAAACATGGGGGTAGCATGCCAGGCAAGATGGTACTTTCCTACACCCTACTACTCCGGAAAGACAGTAAAGTCGAGATAGGGGATTCTGCAAAGACAACAACTGACTGCAAAGCACTGAAGACAGATTCCTGGACCTGAGGACCTGCAAAGGAAGGTGACCAAGACCAAGAGTCATGCAAGTGTCCAGGGAGGGCAGGAGCCCACTAAACCCTGGATGAAGGTGCAAAAGGGCTGCCTCTGGGTGGAAGAAGCTAAAGATTCTGCAACAACGGAAGGTGCCAGGAACTTCTCCTTTGGTCAGTGATGTCCCACGGTGTGCTGGAGGATGCAAAATTGTTTTCATGCAGAAAGACCAGAAACAAGCCTTCCTAGCTGCAAGAGTTGCAATTAAAGATTATGGGTGCTGCCAGGGCCCAGGAAGGGCCAGGAGGTCGTCCCTTGGAGGAGGAGACAGAGGGGGAGCTCAGCAGCAGAGAGAGCCCATGCAGAAGCAGGCTGCATCCTCAGAAGCACTTGAACAGGCATTCAAGAAATCTGAACACAACAGTTGTCTCAACACAACAAAAGAGGGTCCAGTGAAGCCAGAGGGCAATTCAGCGAGTTCGGCAATGCAGGACATAGTGCTGGGGACCTGGGCTGTCCTGTTCACGAAGGAAGTCTTGCAAAAGTGTACAGAAGACCTAGCAGCATCAGATCATGCAATACACAGGATTATTGTCTGGCGTGGGAAGGCAAGGACTTACTTCCACCAAATATGGACAGAAGGACCACTGGACTGTCGGGGTCACTTGGATCCAGATTCTGTGTTCCAGGGACCATGCTCGTCAAGATGAGAGGGGACCCAGAGGACCAGTGATGCAGAAGTTTGGTGCCTGCGTTGGCAGGGGGAAGATTACGTCGACCCACGGGGGATTTCTTCTTTTCTTCCAGTGCAGGGTGAAGCCAGACAGCCCTCAGAGCATGCACCACCAGGAAACAGTCGAGAAAGATGGCAGGATGAGGCGCTACAATGTTGCTGGTAGTCTTCTTTCTAATTTGTTGCTGTTTTGCAGGTGTCCTGGAGCAGTCAGCAGTCGATCCTTGGCAGAAGTCGAAGAGGGAAGTGCAGAGGAACTCTGGTGAGCTCTTGCATTCATTATCTGAAGAGAAATCCACAGGCAAGACACTAAATAGCCCTCAGAGGAGGATTGGCTACCTAACCAGGTATGAGCCTATCATGAGGGGTCTCTGATGTCACCTGCTGGCACTAGCCACTCAGAGGTCTCCATTGTGCCCTCACACCTCTGCATTCAAGATGGCAGGGGTCTGGGACACACTGGAGGAGCTCTGGGCACCTCCCCTGGGAGGTACTGGTCAGGGGAGTGGTCACTTCCCTTTCCTTGATCCAGTTTCGCACCAGAGCAGGGGCTGGGGAATTCCTGAACCGGTGTAAACTGGTTTATGCAGAGATGGGCACCATCTGTGCCCTTCAAAGCATTTCCAGAGGCCAGGAGAGGCTACTTGTCTCAGGCCTTTAACACCTATTTCCAAAGGGGGAGGGTATAACACCCTCTCTCAGAGGAAATCCATTGTTTTGCCTTCCTGTGACTGGGCTGCCCAAGCCACAGTAGGGCAGAATCCTGTCTGAGGGGTTGGCAGCAGCAGTTCCCGGGTTCTGTGCTAGAGACCCAGGGGATCATGGAATTGTTCCCCCAATAACAGAATGGTATTAGGGTGACAATTCCATGATCTTAGACATGTTACATGGCCATGTTCGGAGTTACCATTGTGACGCTGTACATAGGTAGTGATCTATGTATAGTGCACAGGTGTAAGGGTGTCCCCGCACTCACAAAGTCCGGGGAATTTTCCCTGAACGATGTGGGGGCACCTTGGCTAGTGCCAGGGTGCCCACACACTAAGTAACTTTGCACCCAACCTTCACCAGGTGAAGGTTAGACATATGGGTGACTTATAAGTTACTTAAGTGCAATGGTAAATGGCTGTGAAATAACGTGGAAGTTATTTCACTCAGGGTGCAGTGGAAGGCCTGTGTAAGAATTTTCTGAGTTCCCAATGGGTGGCAAAAGAAATGCTGCAGCCCGTAAGGATCTCCTGGAACCTCAATACCCTGGGTAACTCAGTAACATATACCAGGGAATTATATCGGTGTACCAGTGTGCCAATGAGAATTGGTAAATTTAGTCACTAGCCTGTTAGTGACAAATTTAGAAAGCAGAGAGAGAATAACCACTGACGTTCTGGTTAGCAGAGCCTCAGTGAGATAGTTAGGCATCACACAGGGAACACATACAGGGCACATACTTATGAGCACTGGGGCCCTGCCTGGCAGGGTCCCAGTGACACATACTAAAACAACATATATACAGTGAAATATGGGGGTATCATGCCAGGCAAGATGATACTTTCCTACACACCCACATTGTTCAGGGCAATTTCCCCATACTTTGTGAGTGTGGGGACACAATTACACGTGTGAACTACGGTCAATATCTATGTGTAGCTTCACAATGATAACTCCGAACATGGCCACTTTTGGAGTATATATAGTTTGTGTTGCCCCTAGGCCTATTGTCTCCTATTGCATTCTATTGTGTTCTACTGTGTTTGCATTACTTTTCTAAGTGTTTTACTTACCTGATTTTGGTTTGTGTGTACATTTTGTGTATTTTACTTACCTCCTAAGGGAGTATATCCTCTGAGATACTTTTGGCATATTGTCACTAAAATATAGTACCTTTATTTTTAGTAACTCTGAGTATTGTGTTTCTTGTGATATAGTGATATATAATATAAGTGGTATAGTAGGAACTTTGCATGTCTCCTAGTTCAGCCTAATCTGCTCTGCTATAGCTACCTCTATCAGCCTTAACTGCTAGAACACTATTAATCTACTAATATGTAATAACTGGACCTGGCACAAGGTGTAAGTACCACTAGGTACCCACTATAAGCTACGCCAGCCTCCTACATTGGTGGTGCAGCGGTGGGATAAGTACTTGTAACTGCATTACCACTTTGTCATTGGTGCTTTTCATAAGAAAAACATTTACCAAATACTTAAGAATATACACAGTAACCTAAACAGTTTAACTTTCCTTCTCTAAAACTTTCTAAAAAGTTTCTGAAAACTTTCAAAGGTTTTCAAAAATGTGAAAAGGTTTTTTCCTTTCTTTAAAAAGTTTCAAAACTTTTTTCTCTCTTTGTCCTAAACCTTTTCTATCATGTCTGCAGTAGAGCTTACTGCCACAGTTGTCCAGGAAACATATGGGAATCTAAACTTTTAGCAATTGGTGAAAATCCCACAAAAGATCTTCTCCTTAGCCTTCTCCTAAAAAGTGACCAGAACCAGTCTGGCCCATCCCAGGATCAGGAGGTAGAGAAGGGGGAGGGGGGGTGCCCAGCAAGACTCAGAGGAGTCCCCTAAGGATGCTGGGGAGGGTTCTTCCAAGGACCTGTCAGCTAACAGGCCATCTAGTGACACTGGTAGTGGAAGGGGGTCACACACTAGTAGGGCACCTTTCACTCCTAAAGGCCAGGTTACTAGAGTCCAGTCAGTTAGGGACAGGTCCCACTCTGCCAATTCCCACATTTCTTCTATGTCTCACAATTCCCAAGCCCCCCACCCTGAGGATAACTTAATGGAAAGGGAACTCAGAAAGCTGAGGTTGGCAGAGGCCAGGCTGAAGCTTAAACAGCAGCAGATGGCCTTAGACAGGGAATCTCTGGATGTGGAAAGGGAAAGGCAGAGGTTGGGGTTAGTTCCCCATGGTGGCAGCAGCACTGTTTTTGATAGTAATCCTGTTAAAGAGCAAGATTCCAGAAACCTGCATAAGATAGTCCCCCCTTACAAGGAGGGGGATGACATTAACAAGTGGTTTGCTGCACTTGAGAGAGCCTGTATGGTACAGTTGGTCCCTCAAAGGTAGTGGGATGCTATCTTATGGCTATCTTTCATAGGTAAGGGTAGGGATAGGCTCCTTACTGTCAGAAAAAGTGATGCTAACAACTACAAAGTTTTGAAGGATGCACTCTTGGATGGATTTGGCTTAACCACTGAAAAATACAGGATTACGTTCAGAGACACCAGGAAAGAGTCCTCTCAAGACTGGACAGACTTTGTAGACTGTTCAGTGAAGGCCTTGGAGGGTTGGTTACATTGGCAGTAAGGTGACTGACTATGAAAGCCTGTATAATCTAATCCTGAGAGAGCATATTTTGAACAATTGTGTGTCTGATTTGTTGAACCAGTTCTTGGTAGGCTCAGATCTGACCTCTCCCCAAGAATTGGGAAAGATGGCAGACAAATGGGTCAGAACAAGAATGAACAGAAAAGATCATACAGTGGGTGACAAGGATGGCAAGAAGAAGGATGGTAATTCTTCTGACAAGGGTGGGGACAAAGATAAAAAACAATATGAGTCTTCATCAGGCCCACAAAAATCCTCTGGGGGTGGTGGGTCCAAATCCTCTTCTCACAATCAGAAAAAGCCATGGTGTTATTTATGTAAAGTAAAAGGCCATTAGGAAAGTGGTACCACCTGCCCAAAGAAAAACACCAAGGCTTCCACTACCACAACCCCACCTGCAACCTGTGGTGCCCCTAGTAATACCAGTGGTGGTGGGAAGTCTACTACACATAGCCAATCCAAGGGTATAGCTGGGCTCACTATTGGCAGTGTAGTTAGGGTTGGTGTTGCTAGGGAGACCACAGAGGCTGTTTTAGTCTCTGATGGTGGCTTTGACTTTGCCACCTTGGTTGCTTGTCCCCTTAATATGGGTAAGTACAAGCAACTACCCCTAATTAATGGTGTTGAGGTTGAGGCCTAAAGGGACACAGGAGCCAGTGTAACTATGGCTATAGAGAAACTGGTTCACCCTGATCAACACATACTTGGTCAGCTGTACCAAGTGACTGATGCTCACAATAACACACTTAGCCACCCCATGGCTGTTGTGAATCTCACCTGGGGGGGTTACTGGTCCGAAGAAAGTTGTGGTAGCCACTGAATTACCTGTAGATTGTTTGCGAGGAAATTATTTGGAGACATGAGCTTGGGCTGAAGTGGAGTTGGAAGCTCATGCAGCAATGCTGGGCATTCCTGGGCATATTTTTGGTTTGATAAGGGCTCAGGCCAAAAAGCAAAAAGGACAGGGAAACTTGGATCCTGAAACAATGGACCAAGTGCTCCCAAACGCTAGGGGTAGGAAGGGTAAACCCTTGCCCACTATCCCTCCCTCACCAGAAGATTCCCCTTTTGAGGAAGAGGAATCTTCTCCCTTTGCAGAACCTTCACCAGAGGAGCTGGAAGCAGACACTGCTGAGATTTTGGGTGCAGGGGGGCCTGCTAGGGAAGAGCTGAGTGTGGCACAGCAGGCCTGTCCCACATTAGAGTGTTTAAGACAGCAAGCTGTCAAACAGCAAAATGGGGATGTCAGTGATAGCCATGAGGTGTATTGGGAAGACAACCTCCTATATGCTGAGTCAAGGGACCCTAAACGTGGAGCTGCCAGGAGATTTGTCATCCCTTTGCACTACAAGGAGTTTTGTCTTACCGTGGCACATGACATTCCTTTGGCTGGGCATTTGGGCCAGAGTAAAACTTGGGACAGGCTTGTTCCCCTGTTTCACTGGCCTCATATGTCAGAGGACACCAAAGAGTTTTGTCGCTCTTGTGTGACCTGCCAAGCCAGTGGCAAGACTGGTGGCACACCAAAGGCCTCCTTAATTCCCCTTCCTGTCGGTGGGGTGCCCTTAAAGGGTAGGGGTTGACATAGTTGGCCCCCTTGACCCTCCAACAGCTTCAGGTTTATCCTGGTGGTAGTGGACTATGAGAATGTAGCCTCTTTCTAGCCTTGTTACCCCCACTTTTGACCTGTTTTTGACTATATGTCAGGGTGTTTTCACTGTCTCACTAGGATCCTGCTAGCCAGGGCCCAGTGCTCATAGTGACAACCCTATCTTGTCAGTATGTTTGTTATGTGTCACTGGGACCCTGCTAGCCAGGACCCCAGTGCTCATAAGTTTGTGGCCTATATGTGTGTGTTCCCTGTGTGATGCTTAACTGTCACACTGAGGCTCTGCTAACCAGAACCTCAGTGGTTATGCTCTCTCTGCTTTCCAAATTTGTCACTAACGGGCTAGTGACTAAATTTACCTATTCACATTGGCATACTGGTACACCCATATAATTCCCTAGTATATGGTACTGAGGTACCCAGGGTATTGGGGTTCCTGGAGATCCCTATGGGCTGCAGCATTTCTTTTGCCACCCATAGGGAGCTCTGACAATTCTTACACAGGCCTGCCATTGCAGCCTGAGTGAAATAACGTCCATGTTATTTCACAGCCATTTACCACTGCACTTAAGAAACCTATAAGTCACCTATATGTCTAACCTTCACCTGGTGAAGGTTAGGTGCAAAGTTAATTAGTGTGAGGGCACCCTGGCACTAGCCAAGGTGCCCCCACATCATACAGGGCAAATTCCCCAGACTTTGTGAGTGCGGGACACCATTACACGCGTGCACTGTACATAGGTCACTACCTATGTACAGCGTCACAATGGTAACTCCGAACATGGCCATGTAACATGTCTAAGATCATGGAATTGTCACCCCAATGCCATTCTGGCATTGGGGGGACAATTCCATGATACCCCGGGTTTCTAGCACAGAACCCGGGTACAGCAAACTGCCTTTCCGGGGTCTCCACTGCAGCTGCTGCCAACCCCTCAGACAGGTTTCTGCCCTCCTGGCGTCCAGTCAGCCCTGGCCCAGGAAGGCAGAACAAAGGATTTCCTCTGAGAGAGGGTGTAACACCCTCTCCCTTTGGAAATAGTTGTGAAGGCTGGGGAGGAGTTGCCTCCCCCAGCCTCTGGAAATGCTTTGATGGGCACAGATGGTGCCCATCTCTGCATAGGCCAGTCTACACCTGTTTAGGGATCCCCCAGCACTGCTCTGGTGCAAAACTGGACAAAGGAAAGGGGAGTGAGCACTCCCCTGACCTGCACCTCCCAGGGGAGGTGCCCAGTGCTCCTCCAGTGTGTCCCAGACCTCTGCCATCTTGGAAACAGAGGTGTCTGTAGTGCACTGGACTGCTCTGAGTGGCCAGTGCCAGCAGGTGACATCAAAGGCTCCTTCTGATAGACTCTTACCTCTCTTGGTAGCCAATCCTCCTTCCTTGGTAGCCAAACCTCCTTTTCTGGCTATTTAGGGTCTCTGCTTTGGGGAATTCTTCAGATAATGAATGCAAGAGCTCATCAGAGTTCCTCTGCATCTCCCTCTTCACCTTCTGCCAAAGGATCGACCGCTGACTGCTCAGGACGCCTGCAAAACTGCAACAAGGTAGCAAGACGACTACTAGCAACCTTGTATCGCTTCATCCTGCCGGCTTTCTCAACTGTTTCCAGGTGGTGCATGCTCTGGGGGTAGCCTGCCTCCTCTCTGCACCATGAGCTCTGAAGAAATCTCCAGTGGGTTTGTCGGAATCTTCCCCCTGCAACCGCAGGCAACAAAAGACTGCATCACCGGTCCTCTGGGTCCCCTCTCAGCAGGATGAGCTTGGTCCCTGGAACTCAGCAACTCTGTCCAAGTGACCCCCACAGTCCAGTGACTCTTCAGTCCAAGTTTGGTGGATGTAAGTCCTTGCCTCCCCACGCTAGACTGCATTGCTGGGTACTGTGTGATTTGCAGCTGCTCCGGCTCCTGTGCACTCTTCCAGGATTTCCTTTCTGCACAGCCAAGCCTGGGTCCCCGACACTCTAACCTGCAGTGCACAACCTTCTGAGTTGTCCTCCAGCTTCGTGGGGCTCCCTTTTGGAACTTTGGGTGGACTCCGGTTCACTTTTCTTCTAAGTGCCTGTTCAGGTACTTCTGCGGGAGCTGCCTGCTTCTGTGAGGGCTCCCTACATTGCTGGGCACCCCCTCTGTCTTCTCATCCAAGTGGCGATATCCTGGCCCCTCCTGGGCCACAGCAGCACCCAAAAACCCTAACCACGACCCTTGCAGCTAGCAAGGCTTGTTTGCGGTCTTTCTGCGTGGGAACACCTCTGCAAGCTTCTTCCCAACGTGAGACATCCATCCTCCAAAGAGGAAGTTCCTAGCCCTCTTTGTTCTTGCAGAACACCAAGCTTCTTCCAACAGGTGGCAGCTTCCTTGCACCATCAGCTTGCATTTCCTGGGCTCCTGCCCACTCTCGACACTGTCGCGACTTTTGGACCTGGTCCCCTTGTCTTACAGGTACTCAGGTACGGAAATCCACTGTTGTTGCATTGCTGGTGTTTGTTCTTCCTGCAGAATCCCACTATCACGACTTCTGTGCTCTCTGGGGGTTGTAGGTGCACTTTACACCTACCTTTCAGCGTCTTGGGGTGGGCTATTTTTCTAACCCTCACTGTTTTCTTACAGTCCCAGCGACCCTCTACAAGCTCACATAGGTTTGGGGTCCATTTGTGGTTCGCATTCCACTTTTGGAGTATATGGTTTGTGTTGCCCCTAAACCTATGAGCTCCTACTGCAATCTACTGTAACTTTACATTACTTGCATTACTTCCGTTTGCTATTATCTGCATAATTTTGTTTTGTGTACATATATCTTGTGCATATAACTTATCCTCATACTGAGGGTACTCACTGAGATACTTTACACATATTGTCATAAAAATAAAGTACCTTTATTTTTAGTACATCTGTGTATTGTGTTTTCTTATGATATTGTGCATATGACGCCAGTGGTATAGTAGGAACTTTACATGTCTCCTAGTTCAGCCTAAGCTGCTTTGCCATAGCTACCTTCTATCAGCCTAAGCTGCTAGAAACACCTCTTCTACACTAATAAGGGATAACTGGACATGGCACAAGATGTAAGTACCTCTGGTACCCACTGCAAGCCAGGCCAGCCTCCTACATGGACCATGCCACTAGGTACCCTGTAGCAATCCCCTTAAGGACCACTACAGCTCCTGCAGTGGCAAAGCCCCTCCTGGGAATCTTTTCCTGGGTGGGCTTCCCTAATGAAGTGGTGTCAGACAGAGGTAGTAACTTAATGTCTGCATACCTCAAAGCAATGTGGAAGGAGTGTGGTGTAACTTACAAGTTCCCTACTCCTCATCATCCACAAACAAATAGTCTGGTTGAGAGGTTTAATAAAACTCTCAAAGGTATGATAATGGGACTCCCTGAAAAACTCAGAAGGAGATGGGATATCCTGTTACCTTGCCACCTTCTGCTTGCAGGGAGGTACCCCAAAAAGGAGTGGGCTTTAGCCCCTTTGAACTCTTCTTTGGGCACCCTGTAAGAGGTCCCCTTGCACTTATTAAGGAGGGTTTGGAACAACCTTTAAAATCTCCTAAACAGGACATAGTGGACTATGTACTTGGCCTAAGATCAAGAATGGCTGAGCACATGAAAAAGGCCAGTAAAAACCTTCAGGTCAGCCAGGAGCTGCAAAAGCAATGGCATGACCAGAAGGCTGTCCTGACCCAGTACCACCCAGGACAGAAGGTGTGGGTATTGGAGCCTGTAGCCCCAAGAGCAGTCCAGGACAAGAGGAGAGGACCCCATCTAATTGTTGAGAAAAAGGGTGATGTTACCTACTTGGTAGACCTAGGCACTGCCAGGAGTCCACTTTGGGTGCTCCATGTCAACTGCCAGAAAGCCTACTACGACAGGGCTGATCTCACCCTGCTCATGGCAACTGATGAGGGACAGGAAGAAGAGAGTGACCCTCTCCCTGCTCTCTTCACCGCTGAAGCTGATGGCTTAGTGGAAGGAGTGGTACTTGCAGATTGTCTTACTGCTGAACAGAAAGATAACTGTGTAAATCTTTTAAGTCAGTTTTCAGAACTCTTCTCACTGATACCAGGTACCACTACTTGGTGTGAGCATACAATCAACAATGTAGACAGTTTACCTGTCAAAAGTAAGATTTATTGGCAGCCTGACCATGTCAGGGACTGCATAAAACAAGAGGTTCAGAAAATGTTAGACTTAGGAGTGATTGAGCCTTCAGAAAGCCCATGGGCTAGCCCAGTGGTGCTTGTACCAAAACCTCACAGTAAGGATGGAAAAAGAGAGATGAGGTTTTGTGTTGACTATAGAGGGCTCAACAAGTATCCAAGACAGATGCTCACCCTATACTCAGGGCTGATGAGCTGATAGATACACTGGCTTCTGCCACGTATCTAAGCACTTTTGAATTAATTGCAGGGTATTGGCAGATTAAATTATCAGAAGATGCTAAACCAAAGACTGCATTTTCAACCATTGGAGGGCACTATCAATTCACTGTAATGTCTTTTGGTCTGAAGAATGCACCTGCCACTTTTCAAAGGTTGATGAACAGTCCTGCAAGGGTTGGCAGCTTTTAGTGCAGCATATCTGGATGATATAGCTGCCTTTAGCTCCACCTGGGATGAACACCTGGTCTACCTGTGGAAAGTTTTGGAGGCCCTGCAAAAGGCAGGCCTCACTATCAAGGCTTCAAAGTGCGATATAGGGCAGGAGAAAGTGGTTTATCTGGGCCACCGGATAGGTGGGGAACAGATTGCACCACTACAGGGGAAGATCCAGAACATTATTGAATGGGCTCCCCCTACAACTCAAACCCAGGTGAGAGCCTTTCTAGGCCTCACAGGGTACCGTAGGAGTTTTTTAAAGAATTATGGCTCCATTTCACTTCCTCTTATTGACCAGACTAGTAAGAAGATGCCTAAAAAGGTGTTGTGGACAGCTAGTTGTCAAAAAGCCTTTGATGAGCTCAAACAGGCCATGTGCTCTGCACCTGTCTTAAAAAGCCCTTGCTACTCCAAACAGTTCATAGTCCAGACTGATGCTTCTGAATTGGGGGTTGGGGCAGTGCTATCACAGCCTAATACTGAGGGCCAGGACCAACCTGTTGCTTTTATCATTTTATCAGCAGGAGGTTGACCACTAGAGAAAAGCGTTGGTCTGCCATAGAGAGGAAGGCCTTTGCTGTGGTCTGGGCACTGAAAAAGTTGAGACCATACCTGTTTGGTACTCACTTTATTGTTCAGACAGACCACAAACCTCGACTTTGGCTAAAACAAATGAAAGGTGAAAACCCTAAATTGTTGAGGTGGTCCATCTCCCTACAGGGAATGGACTATACAGTGGAACATAGACCTGGGAGTACCCACTCCAGTGCAAATGGAATCTCCAGATATTTCCACTTAGACAATGAAGACTCATCTGGGCAAGGTTAGCCTTATTGTCCCTCGTTTGGGGGGGGGGCGTCTAGGAAAGTACCATCTTGCCTGGCAAGTTACCCCCATTTTTTACTTGTGTGTATGTTTGTTTTTGACTGTGTCACTGGGATCCTGCTAGCCAGGACCCCAGTGCTCATAGTTTATGGCCTATATATGTTCCCTGTGTGGTGCCTAACTGTCTAACCAGAACCTCAGTGTTTATGCTCTCTCTGCTTTTAAAGTTTTCACTGCAGGCTAGTGACTATTTTCACCAATTATGATTGGCACACTGGAACACCCTTATAATTCCCTAGAATATGGTACCTAGGTACCCAGGGTATTGGGGTTCCAGGAGAACACTATGGGCTGCAGCAAGTGCAGTGTAAAATGGCTGTGAAATAACGTGGACGTTATTTCACTCAGGCTGCAGTGGCAGTCCTGTGTAAGGATTGTCTGAGCTCCCTATGGGTGGCAAAAGAAATGCTGCAGCCCATAGGGATCTTCTGGAACCCTAATACCCTGGGTACCTAGGTACCATATACTAAGGAATTATAAGGGTGTTCCAGTGTGCCAATCAGAATTGGTGAAAATAGTCACTAGCCTGCAGTGACAATTTTAATAGCAGAGAGAGCATAAACACTGAGGTTCTGGTTATCAGAGCCTCAGTGATACAGTTAGGCACCACACAGGAAACACATATAGGCCACAAACTATGAGCACTGGGGTCCTGGCTAGCAGGATCCCATTGACACAGGCAAAAAAACAGACTCACAAGTAAAAATGGGGGTAACATGCCAAGCAAGATGGTACTTTCTTACAGGGATTACGTAGTAAGGTTTTATGTTTGTGTTATGAGGGACATTTTGGCATTGTAAGGACTACAGCAATAGTTAAAGGAGTGTTTTGGTGGCCAGGGATGGACAAGGCAGAGGAGAGATTTGTGAAGTTGTGTGAACTTTGTTCCAGTGCTGACAAATCCTTACATGCTTTGCAACCTACTATGAGTAATGGTCTGATTCCGGAACAACCTTGGGAATGTGTGGCAATAGATATTTTGGGTCCTGTAGTTGAATTGCTAGAGTATGTAATTGTGTTGATAGATTTATTTACTAAGTGGCCAGTGATTGAAATTGTAAAAAAAATAGACGCAGCTATGGTGCTAACATTTTTGGATGATTTTTTTTGTCTCTGAGGGCATTCCAGCTTTAATTTCAAGTGATAATTGGGTGCAATTTACTTCAAATATGGTGAGGAGCTATTTTGAGAGAGTTGAGGTGCGACATAAAACCATTTCACTCTATAATCCTAGTGGTAATGGAACTGTGGAAAGGTTTAACTGGGTAGTGAAAGGTATTATTCAAGCAGCAGTACATGAACAGTGTGATTGGCATTTGGCATTACGAAAAGCAATATGGGCTTACAGGATCACAAATAATGATACTACTGGTTTATCGCCGTTTGTAATGATGATAGGAAGGAAGGCCAGATGTAAATTCAATCCTGTTTGGTTAAGTGATGGTAAAGTGGAAATTTGGGCCCATATTTATACTTTTTGACGCTAAACTGCGCTAACGCAGTTTAGCGTCAAAAAGTTTTGCGCCGGCTAACGCCATTCTGAAGCGCCATGCGGGCGCCGTATTTATTGAATGGCGTTAGCCGGCGCAAGCAGACCGGCGCTGCCTGGTGTGCGCGAGAAAAACCACGTACACCAGGCAGCGCCGGCGTAGGGGGAAAATGGCGCATGGGCGTCTTAAAATGGGGCAAGTCAGGTTACGTCGAAAAAATCGTCGTAACCCGACTTGCGCCATTTATTTTCGACGCCCATCCCCCATCAACATGACTCCTATCATTGTAAAGATAGGAGTCATGCCCCCTTGCCCAATGGCCATGCCCAGGGGACTTCTGTCCCCTGGGCATGGTCATTGGGCATAGTGGCATGTAGGGGGGCACAAATCAGGCCCCCCTATGCCAAAAAAAATTATTAAAAAAAAATAAAAAAAATACTTACCTGAATGTCCCTGGGGTGGGTCCCTCCAGCCTTGGGTGTCCTCCTGGGGTGGGCAAGGGTGGCAGGGGGGGTCCCTGGGGGCAGGGGAGGGCACTCTGGGCTCATTTTGAGCCCACTTGTCCCTTAACGCCATGCCTGACCCAGGCGTTAAAAAGCGGCGCAAATGCGCCGTTTTTAGCCACGCCCACTCCCGGGCGTCTCTTTTGCCCGGGAGTATAAATACCACGTAAAGGCCTGGGAGTCATTTTTTAGACGGGAACGCCTCCCTTGCATATCATTAACGCAAGGAAGGGGTTCACGCTAAAAAATGACGCACATTCCGGGAACTTTGGCGCTATTCGCCTCTAACGCCATAGTATAAATATGGCGTTAGTTGGCGTTAGTTTAGCGTCGAATTTGCGTCGAAAAAAACGACGCAAATTCGGCGCAAACGGAGTATAAATACGGCCCTTGGTCCCTGAAGTTTGAACATGGGTGGTTGCAAATTGGACATGAACAGAGTAAGTTATACTACGATAGAAATAAGGGTGCTTATGACGTACAGATAAAAGTTGGGGATTGGGGGAGAATCAAAAAACCTGGATGGGGACCTAAGGGAGAGAGTAGCTTTATTTGAAGCACAAGAAGTGATTGAAGTGTAAGAAATGCTGTCCAACTTAAGGATGGCAAAGTATGGAATCTAAAAAGGGTGGCTTTGTCGGGAGAAGGAATGGAAGAGAATAAGGGATGAGGAATGGAACATAAGACTTATATGTGGATGGAAGATAGAGTAGATGTTGGTAGTACTGGTAGTGGAATGGTGCAAGAGGTGGAAAAACATAACGTGGATGGGAGTGAGGTTAGACAGGGTGTCGAGGCGGAGAAGGTTGTGGAACATGAAGAAAGGATGGAAGGTGAGAAGATATTGAGGAGTGGAAGTGATGAGGGTGAGGCGATAATGAGGAGTGGAAGCGATGAGGCTGACTTTAAGTGGAGAAGAGTCCTTCCAGGATGGTTAAAAGATTATGGCCCTCATTACAACCCTGGCAGTCGGTGATAAAGCGGCGGTAATACCGCCAACAGGCTGGTGGTAAATGCCACCAAATTATGTCCATGGCGGAAACAACTCAGACAGACAGCCACTTTAACACACTGACCGCCAGGGTGGAAACAACAGCCACCACGGCGGTAACCGCCTACAGCCAGGCGGAAGTCAATGTTCCATCCACCGTATTATGAGACAGGAAACTGCCACCTTTTCCATGGCAGTACCAATGACATCAAAAGCTAGGGGGAAACACTGTGCAGAAGGGAAACAACTCACCTTTGGAGACTCAGGGAAGAACCACGCCTCCATGGAGCCCGATCTGCATATATTCCCAATCCTCTTCTACGTCCTGCCTGGCAGCAGCTCGGGATTCCTCCTTCTCCTGCCTGGCAACAGCTGGGGATTGCTCCTTGCCCTTCCTTACAGCAGCTGGGGGTGGCACCTTTCACCTCTTTTCAGCAGCTGGGGGTGGCATCTTTCCCTTCCTTAAAGCAGCTGGAGGTGGTTCCCGACCAGCTGGGAGACAATCCTTGCCCTTCCTGGCAGCACTTGGAGCAGGCACCCTTTCCGTGTGGCTGCCTGGTGCCCTGGATCCTTTCCCACAAGGAGTTGCTGTGGACACTACTGGGCCAGTGGACTGGGTGGCTGAGGTGCTTGCCTGGGTTTTACACACTGTCACCAGACGTGAAGGACGGGGGGAGGAGGGGTAGGGAAGAGGTCAACGGTGGAGTCATTGGGTCGGGGAGAGGGAGAAGGTCTGGGAGTGGAGAAAGAGGGAGTGGTTGTGGGAGGTGTCTGTCTGCCGTGTTAGGGTGCAGGTGCATGGGCTGGATGCTGTTGTGAGGTGGATGGCTGTTGGGTTTCTGAGTGCTTGCGTTTGTGTACTTTGGGAGGAGGGGACACAGACACAGTGAGAGAGGACACAGGGGACGTGTGCATGGATGTGGGGGTGGTGACTGCCAGTGAGGTGTGTGCTCTGATAGGTGTGCTGGTGTGGTGGTAGTGGATAAGGATGTAGGTGGAGGACAAGGAGGAGGGGGCACAGTGGAGGCAGTGGATGTTGGTATGTCTGCATCTACATTGTGTTTGTGTGAGTGCCTGTGGGAAGATGTGTGGTGCTTGTGTTTGCCTGTGCCAATCTTGTGTGTTGTCCTGTGTGCATGCTTGTCTGCCTGTGCGCTTGGGATAGTTTGGGGTTGAGGGGAATGTGATTGGGTACAGGAAGTTGGAGGAGGGAGGGAGGAAACAGGGACAATGGCTGCCATCAGAGAGGAGGCCAGAGCCTGGATTGATCTCTGTTGGGCCGCCAAGCCAGTATGAATGCCCTCCAAAAATGCACTGGACTGTTGCATTTGGGCTGTCAGCCCCTGGATGGCATTCACAATGGTTGACTGCCCAACAATGATGGATCGCAGGAGTCAAATCAAACCAATCAAATAAAAAAACATTTATAAAGCGCGGTACTCACCCGTGAGGGTCTCAAGGCGCTAGGGGGAGGGGGTTACTGCTGCTCGAAGAGCCAGGTCTTGAGCAGCCTCCGAAAAGCGAGGTGGTCCTGGGTGGTCCTGAGGTTGGTGGGGAGGGAATTCCATGTCTTGGCCGCCAGGTAGGAGAAGGATTTCCCACCTGCCGTGGTGCGGTGGATGCGAGGGACGGCTGCGAGTGCGAGGTTGGCGGAGCGAAGATGACGGGTGGGCGTGTTGAAACTGAGGCGACGGTTGAGGTATTCGGGTCCCTTGTTGTGGAGGGCTTTGTGTGCATGGGTGAGGAGCCGGAAGGTGATCCTTTTGTTGACGGGAAGCCAGTGCAGGTGTCTCAGGTGGGCAGAGATGTGGCTGTTGCGGGGTATGTCGAGGACGAGGCGGGCGGAGGCGTTTTGTATTTGCTGCAGACGTTTCCGGAGTTTTGCGGTGGTTCCTGCGTACAGGGTGTTTCCGTAGTCCATGCGGCTCGTGACAAGGGCATGGGTCACAGTCCTTCTGGTGTCGGCGGGGATCCAGCGGAAGATCTTTCGGAGCATGCAGAGGGTGAGGAAGCAGGAGGTCAATATCCTCCTCACTCAGGGCAGCAGGACTCACAGGGGCAGGGCCTAAGGTGCCTGGGGCAAAGGAGATGCCCATCCTCCTGGGTGTGGGGCACCGGCAACTCAATGAGGGGCTCCTGGGTGAGCAGGCACGGGCAACTGGATGAGGGGCTGCTGGGAGAGCAGTGCTGGTACGGGGGGGGTGGCAGCTGAACCTGTAGTTGGGGTGGGCACAGAGGTGTCCACCAGGGAACTTCCATCAGAAGAGGTATCCGTGTCCAAACTGCCCCCTGTAGCCTCCGCCGTGGTGCTCCACTCACCCTCCGTCCCACTGGTGCCCTCACTGTCGGTGGACTCTGCCTAGTGGGTCCTGTGGGATGCAGCTCCCTCCGTCGCCGGTGCCACTGCTCCTCTACCAAATGATGCTAATGCACATAAGGCAGGGTGACAAAAGAAAAAGGGGGGGAGACAAAGGATACACTCGGTCAATGCTGCACCACCACTACTGTTGGCATACACAACACACTCACACACAGGGAACAACCCTACGCACTAGGCAATGCACTACCAGTAGCAATGCCAGTTACCAGGGCATGAGGAGGGACACATACCGCCAACTGAAGCATACCTGGGACCCACAGAGCCCTTCCCAGTAGTGGATGCCTACTTGCTAGTTTGGAGGAAATTCACATCAGAACCCTGCCCAACATAGAACCTACTCTGCAATGCCAGGCCTGGCCTAGGGGCTTCCACAGGCACACACCTTCCCCACCCGTATACCACCCCACCAGGCGTAAGTAGTGATGATGGGCACTGTACTAACCCCCGTGTGGCTGCTTTAATGCCCCCAATCGCCCATCCAGCTCTGGATAGGCCACCGCCAGTATGGGGGCCATCAGGGGGGCTCATGGTTCGACAGTCACCCCTTCCTCGTTGGGATGCCATCCCCAGCTGGGCCTCCGTAGTCTAACATGCCCAGCATCTCAGATCCTCCCACCGTTTCCGACAGTGGGTTAGTGCCGTAGACCCCCAGGGCCTGCACGTCCTTGGCGATGGCACACCATATACCCTTCTTTTGAAGGGCGCAGAGGAAATATACACAGGGAAAGGTCTTAGTCAGACCGTCCTGCCTGTTACACTCATGGCCCACCATATCCCTTCCCATCCTCTTCCGCACAGACATGGCCCAGCATACATGCTGCATGCTGCCCAGGGCCCTTCAACCAACCCCCCAACACGAGGCTTTCACACACAGCAGTCCATGCATTCAGGCCCCATGCATTGTGCTCACAGTGTACTCACCTATTGGTCTGGAGGACCATGCAGCAGTTGGTACTGGGGTAAGACCCCATCCAGAAGTCTCTCCAACTCCACCAAGGTGAAGGCAGGAGCCCTTTCCTCAGTCACACAAGCCATGGTAGGTTCCAGACACAGGTCACAGCAGCACATGGAGTGTAGGTCCTCTCCTGTTGAAGCTCAGGTAGCAAGTGAGTGAATAGATAGAAAATGGTGGTGACGTCCGCGATGGTGCATACTGTCAGCACTGGCGTACATCACCATTGGCTACTGTACCCCATAGGGCCCACTGATAACCAATGAGGAGTTGCACGGCGGTTCCTGACCACCTCCCGCAACAGCGCACAACGTCAGCGGAATTACCTCACTTCCACCTATCTCTCCATGCAGGACAGGCGGACGCCATTTCAAGGGGGGGGCAGGCCATGGATCCTAACTGTGTCACAGTTCACAATTGTACATTCAGGACATATGCAACTAATAAATTATAAAAATCACATCATGCATTGAACTGTATTGGTTACAATGTACAGATACTGACCGGCTCCTTACTCTTTTGCCCAATAGATTGCAACCGCTGTGGATGAATAGGAGATGGAGACATCCCCCTGTGTACAGACCCCTGGTGGACTTGGCAACAATGGAGGACAGGCACATAATTCTCACCTATAGACTGGACAGGGCCACAATCACAAAGCTCTGTGCCCAATTGGAGCCTAACCTGATATCTGCTATCTATCACCGCACTGGGATCCCCCTCTTTTTCAAGTCCTATCTGTGCTCCACTTCTTGGCAACTGGTTCTTTCCAAGTGACAGTGGGCTTGGCAGCAGGAATGTCATAGCCAATGTTTTCAATAGTGCTGACAAGAGTGTTGTGTGCCTTGATTAAACACATGTGCAGCTATATCATTTTCCCCCAAGTGGAGGATTTGGCCACAGTGAAGGCTGACTTCTATGCAATGGGACATATCCCCAACATTATTGGGGCTATTGATGGAACACATACACATATAGCATTCCCCCCCCACTCCCTTGCGGCCCCTGGCAAAATGAACAGGTCTTCAGATATCAAAAAAGTTTTCACTTGATGAATGTGCAGATGGTGTGTTTGGCGGACCAGTACATCTCCCATGTCAATGCTAAGTATCCTGGGTCGGTGCATAATGCTTTTATCCTGAGGAATAGCAGCATCCCAAATGTGATGGCCCAACTCCAGAGGCACAGGTTGTGTCTAATAGGTGAGCCCTGGTTCCCACCCAATGGATGTTGGTGTATGAGTATGGTGTAGGTCATAAGGGTTAGTGTGCGGCTAACCATTGTCCCTCAATATTTGCAAGTGACCCTGGTTACCTCAACCTCTCATGGCTACTGACCCCTGTGAGGAATCCCAGGACAAGGGCAGAGGAACGTTACAATGAGGCACATGGGCGAACAAGAAGGATAATTGAACGTACATTTGGCCTCCTGAAGGCGAGGTTTCAGTGCCTCCATCTAACAGGTGGATCCCTGTGCTACTCACCCAAGAAGGTCTGCCAGATCATCGTGGCATGCTGTATATTGCACAACCTTGCCTTGAGATGCCTTGTGCCTTTTCTGCAGGAGGAGGAGAATGGAGATGGCGGTGGGGCAGCAGCGGACCCTGTGGACAGTGAAGATGAGGAGGCAGAGGATGAGGATGAGGACAACAGAACTGCAGTGATTTGTCAATGCTTCCAATGACACACAAGTAAAACAGTGTAATTTCACATTTCATTGACAGTTTAATGTTTGACATTGTCACGGGCAGTCTGTGAATTCCTACTTCTATGACCACTCACTGTACCCTTTGGCATCTCTTTTTGCAGATGTTGGTGCCTCACTATCGGTCCTGGTGTGTTCACTGCAGCCAACTACAGGTCTTTCATATGTAACCATTACTGTACAGTTGGATTTCAGTGTTTAAACCTTATTACACTAATACATACTTAAATTATTTGACATACTCCATACTTGTATTTTTTCAAAGTGTGCTTATTGATGTGCTATGAAGAAAAGGGAGAAGTGCAATGGGCTGTGGGGATGATTGAGGAAAGTCCAGGGTAGAGTCCAGTCTATTGGTAGCACAGGTGCATTGTCCAAGGGGGCATAGTAGGGGGAGCAATAGCAGTTCAAGGTGGACAGGGTGGCAGAGAGGGACACAAGGGTGACAATCAGGAGTCTCATTTCCTGGCAGGGATCTTGGCAATAGTCTCTGGCTTCTGCCTGGATTCCAGGGAACGTTTGCAGGTGGTTCTCCTTCTGCAGGGGGAGGGGTAACTGGTGGCCTGTTGATCCTGTGGTGGGGCCTCCTGTCCACTAGCAGCAACGGAGGTGGAGGGCTATTCAGTAGTCTGGCTGGTGGCAGGGGCCCACTGGTGTGACACTGCCTCCCTCATACTGTTGGCCACATCTGCCAGTGCCCATGCAATGGAGACCAGGGTGGTGTTAATGGACTTTAAGCCCTTCCTGATACCCAGGTACTGTCCCTCCTGCAGCCGCATATTCTCCTGCAACTTGTCCAGGATCTGGCCCAGCATATCCTGGGAATGTTGGTATGCTCCCAGGATTGGGAGAGTCAGTTCCCTGGGCCTGTCCTCCCCCTGGTGCACAGCAGTCCTCCCACCTTCCCTGTTGTCCTGTGCCTCTGTCCCCTGAACTGTGTCTCCACTGACCCCAGGTCCCTGATTGTCCTGGGTTTGTTGGGTGCCCTGGGGTCCCTGTAGTGGTGGACACACTGCTGATTGACGTGTCCTGGGGACAGAGGTATGGGCCCGCTGGGTGGGTGCTTTGGTGGTGTTTCCTGAGGGGGGAGGTTTTGTAGTGGTGTGAGACTTTGCCTGGGTAACCGACTGTCCGGAGGTCCCTGATGGGCCAGGTTTGTCATCCAGATTCAGGCAAGCAGAGCAGCGGTCATCACTGTGGGCTTCTTCTGTGGGGGGACTGGATGTTGCTGGTACCTGTTCTCCAGTGACATTCTTGGGATACCTGTGGGGATGTAAATGCAGTGTTATTGTTTCTGTGCGTGACATATTGTGCATGGGTGGGTTGCCCTCTACGGTTGTTATTGCCCTGGCAGCTTTGCCTTGTGTGACTTGTTATTTGGTGGGCTAGCTGTTTGCCTCAAGTGTGCATTCTTTAATGATAGGCATCCATGCAGGTCTGTGAGTGGTGTCCATGCATTGGTATAGCATGCAGGGCTTGGGATTGGGATGGGTGAGATTTGATGGTGGGGTGTGTGGGAGGTGGTGGAGTGATGGGAGTGAGGGCGAGGGTCGGGCTATGTGCTAACATGCAGGTAGGAGGGTCGTAGTAGTATAGAGTTGACTTACCAGAGTCCAGTCCTCCTCCTACTTCTGCCAGGCCCTTAGGATGCATGATTGCCAAGACTTGCACCTCCCATGTTGTTAGGTGTGAGGGATGAGGTGGGGGTCCACCACCAGTCCTCTGTACAGCGAGTTGGTGTCTTGCTGCTATGGAACACACCTTCTCCCGTGGGTCATTCCACCTCCTCCTGATGTCATGCCTTGTTCTGGGGTGCTGTCCTAAGGCATTGACCCTGTCCACGATCCTCCGTCATAGCTCCATCTTCCTAGCAATAGATATCTGCTGCACCTGTGCTCCAAATAGCTGTGGCTCATCCCGGATTATTTCCTCTACCATGACCCTTAGCTCTTCCTCAGAGAATCTGGGGTGTTGTTGTGGTGCCATGGGTGTACTGTGAGTGGTGTGGGTGAGGGTGTGTAGGGTGATGTGTTGGGGTCTGTGATGTAAAGTGCATGGGTGGTGTATAGGAGGGTAGTACGACAGAATGCCGACTGATAAAACAACGGGTGCCTAAACGAGGTCGGAACACCGACCTCGTTGTTACTACTAATGCCTTTACCACGAATGCCTTAACAACGATATTTCGTTGTAAAGGCATTCCTGGTAAAGTCATTAGTAACAGGCACCCATTGATCCTGCATGCCTCACCCCACCCCCCCAACCCCACCCCAAAACCTAAAACCCCCGACCCCCCACCCCCTCCCCAAAAACACCCCACCCCCCCAACCCCACCCCAAAACCTAAAACCCCCGACCCCCCACCCCCTCCCCAAAACCAAAAACGCCCCACCTCCCCAACCCCAACCCAAAACCTAAAACCCCAACCCCCACCCCCTCCCCAAAACCTAAAACACCCCACCCCCCCAACCCCACCCCAAAACCCCGACCCCCTCCCCAAAACCAAAAACGCCCCACCCCCAAACCCCACCCCAAAACCTAAAACCCCTGACCCCCCACCCCCTCCCCAAAACCTAAACCCCCCCACTTACCTGAGTCGTCGCCTCATCTGCGTCGTCCTCCTCAGCCGACTCCCTTGTTTGTACCTTAACCATGCATGTTCGTTGTTCAGGACATGCGTGGTTAAGGCACAAAATAACGAAGTCGTGGTTCAAGAAAGCGTTGTTCCGCTTTCGTTAACCAGGACTTCGTTTTAAAAAAGTCGGCATAAAGGATGTTTCCCGTATAGGAGATGGTGGTATGTGGCTCTAGTTGTGTGGGTGTTCTTGACGTCCGTAGGAAAGTACCATCTTTCTTGACATGTTAACCACAATTTTACATGTATGTCAGTATGTTTTTGCCTGTCTCACTGGGATCCTACTACCCAGGACCCCAGTGTTCATAGTTTGTGGCCTGAATGTGCATACCTGTATAGAACCTAACTGTGTCACTGAGGCTCTACTAATCAGAACCTCATTGCTCATGCTCTCTCTGCCTTTAAATTTGTTACTATAGGCTAGTGACCACATTTACCAATTTCAAATGGCATACTGGAACACCCTTATAATTCCCTAGTATATGGTACCTAGGTACCCAGGGTATTTGGGTTCCAGGAGATCCATATGGGCTGCAGCATTTATTTTGCCACCCATAGGGAGCTCAGACAAACCTTTTCACAGGACTGCCATTGCAGCCTGAGTGAAATAAGGCACATGTTATTTCACAGCCATTTTCACTGCACTTAAGTAACTCATAAGTCACCTATTATGTCTAACCTTCACTTGCTGAAGGTTAGGTGCAAAGTTACTAAGTGTGAGGGCACCCTTGCACTAGCAAAGGTGCCCCCACATAGTTTAGGGCCATTTCCCCGGACTTTGTGAGTGTGGGGACACCATTACACGCATGCACTACATATAGGTCAATACCTATATGTAGCTTCACAATGGTAACTCCGAATATGACCATGTAACATGTCTAAGATCATGGAATTGTCCCCCATTCCAAATCTGGTATTGGGGAGCCAATTCCATGCATCCTGGGGGCTCCACTATGACCCCCAGTACTGCCAAACCATCGCTCCTGGGTTTTCTCTGCAGCTACAGTTGCTGCCACCCCAAAGACAGGGTTATGCCCTCCTGGGGTCTGTGCAGCCAAGTCCCAGGAAGGCAGAACAAAGCATTTCCTCTGAGAGCAGGGTGTTATATCCTCTCTCTTTGGAAACAGGTGTTAAAGGCTGGGGAGGGGTAGCTTATCCCAGCCTCTGGAAATGCTTTGCATAAGTCAGTCTACACCAGTTTAGGGATCCCCCAGTCCCTGCTCTGGTGTGCAACTGGACAAAGGAAATGGAAGTGACCACTCCCCTGTACATTACCACCCCAGGGGTGGTGCCCAGAGATCCTCCAGTGTGTCTCAGACCTCTGCCATCTTGTTTCCTGAGGCGTGGGGGAACTCTGGAGGCCTCAGAGTGGCCAGTGCCAGCAGGTGACATCAGAGAACCCTCCTGATGGGTGCATTCCTGACTAGGTGGCAAATCCTCCTCTGAGGGCTATTTAGGGTCTCTTCAGTGGGCTTTTCCTCACATTACAACTTGCAAGAATTCATCAGGGTTCCTCTGCACTTCCCTCTTCGACTTCTGCCAAGGATCGACCGCTGACTGCTCCAGGATGCCTGCAAAATTGTAACAAAGTAGCCAGAAGACTGCCAGAGACATCGTAGAGCCTAATCCTGCTGGCTTTCTCGACTGTTTCCTGGTGGTGCATCATGTGGGGGCTGCCTGCCTTCACCCTGCACTTGAAGCCACAAAGAAATCTCCTGTGGGTCTACGGAATCTTGCTCCTGCTCCAGCAGGCACCAAACTTCAGCTTCACCAGTACTCTGCATTCCCTCTCATCCTGACGAGCATGGCCCCTGGAACGCAGGTGGTAGACCCAAGTGACCCAGACTGTCCAATGGTCCAACTGTCCAAATTTGGAGGAGGTAAGTTCTTGCCTCCCCTCCCCAGAGAGTAATCTTTTACATTGTGTGATCTGCAGCTGCAAGGGCTTCTATGCACATTACCAATAAATCCTGCATGCGCAACTAAACCTAGGTCCCCAGCACTCCGTCCTGCGATGCTCAGCTCCCTGAGTTGATCTCCGGTGTCGTGGGACCTCACTTTGTAGTGTTGAGATGACCGTCATGTTCAGACTTGTTGAACCTGTGTTCAAGGACTTCTGTGGGTGCTCCCTTCCTGTTCAAGGGCTCTCTATGTTGCTGAGGGCCCCCTCTGTCTCCTCTCCCATGTGGTGACATCCTGGTTCTTCCTGGGCCCCAGCAGCACCCTTTTTCTCCAACTGCAACTCTGGCAGCTAGCAAGGCTTGTTTGTGGTATTTTGCCAAGGAAACGGCTCTGCATCCTCCAGCGCGCCATAGGACATCTTCTGCACAAACAAGAACTTCCTACCTCCTTTTGTTGTTGCAAAACCTGCAGCTTCTTCCAACCAGAGGCAGCTATTTTGCACCTTTATCCGGGGTTTAGTGGGCTTCTGCCGCCTGTGACACTTGGTCTTGGTCCCCTTCCTTTGCAGGTCTTCAGGTCCAAGAATCTGTCTTCAGCGCTTTGCTATCTATTGTGGTCCTTGCAAAATCCTTTATCACGACTTTAGTGTGTTTCTAGGGAAATAGTAGTACTTTACTTCTACTTTCCAGAGTCTTGGGGTGGGGTCTTGTAGGAGGCTGGCCTGGCTTATAGTGGGTACCTTGTGGTATTTACACCTTGTGCCAGGACCAGTTATCCCTTATTAGTAGATTAGAAGTGTTCTAGCAGCTTAGGCTGATAGAGGTAGATATAGCAGAGCAGCTTAGGCTGAACTAGGAGACATGCAAAACTCCTACTATACCACTTATATCACTTAGCAGTATATCATAAGAAAACACAATACTCAGAGTTACTAAAAATAAAGGTAGTTTATTTTAGTGACAATATGCCAAAAGTATCTCAGAGGATATACTCCCTTAGGAGGTAAGTAATATACACAAAATATACACAGACAAACCAAATCAGGTAAGTAAACAGTTAGACAAGTAGTGCAAACACTGTAGAAGACAATAGAATGCAATAGGGAGAAATAGGCCTAGGGGAAACACAAACCATATACTCCAAAAGTGGAATGCGAACCACAAATGGACCCCAGGCCTAGTGTAGTGTGTAGAGGGTCGCTGGGAGTGTAAGAAAACACTAAGGGTGTCCAACATACCCCACCCCAAGACCCTGAAAAGTAGGAGTGAAATTACCCTACTACCCCAGAAAGACAGTAAAGTTGAGATAGGGGATTCTGCACAGACAACAACTGACTGCAAAGCACTGAAGACGGATTCCTGGACCTGAGGACCTGTAAAGGAAGGGGACCAAGTCCAAGAGTCACGCAGAGAGAGCATAAACACTAAGGTTCTGGTTAGCAGAGCCTCAGTGATACAGTTAGGCACCACACAGGGAACACATACAGGGCATACTTTATGAGTATTGGGGTCCTGGCTAGCAGGATACCACTGACACAGGCAAAATGAAACATACATACAGTAAAAATGGGGGTAACATGCCAGGCAAGATGGTACTTTTCTACAGGTCTCCTTTACACCCTTAGTGCTTTCTTACACTCCCAGAGACCCTCTACACACTACACTAGCCTAGGGGTCCATTTGTGGTTCGCATTCCACTTTCTTAGAATATATTTTGTATTGCCCCTAGGCCTATAGCATCCTATTGTGTTCCACAGGGTTTGCACTACTTTCTGACTGTTTTACTTACCTGATTTGGTTAGTTGTGTATATTTTGTGCATGTTACTTACCTCCTAAGGGAGTATTTATTCTGAGATATTTTTGGCTCATTGTCACTAAAATAAAGTACCTTTATTTTAAGTAACTATGAGTATTGTCTTTATTATGATATAGTACCTATATGATATAAGTGGTATTTAATGAGCTTTGCATGCCTCCTAGTTCAGCCTTCGCTGCTCTGCTATTGCTACCTCTATCTGCCCAAGCTGCTAGAACACTACTACACTCTACTAACAAGGGATAACTGGACCTGGCATAAGGTGTAAGTACCATTGTTACCCACTACAAGCCAGGCCAACCTCCTACACTGTCTTTCCCTGCTGGCAATTGTTTGTAGTTGTAAAGGGTTGTGGGTAATGTGGGTGTGTGTTTTATAGTGGTGTGGGTGTGGTGTGTGTATGTGTGTCTGGTGTGTGTAGTTTGAATTGTCCAATGTGGTGCTGTTTTGTTTGAGTGTGTGTATTTTAAGCGCAGCAGTATGTACCGCCAATGGTTTACCGCCATTGAATGTCTGCTGTTGAGATTTGTGAGTCATAATGTTATGGGCGATGTTCTGTTGATGTTACAGTGTGGGTTTTGATACTGCCAGTTTATCAGTGACCTTTGGTGTGGTGGACTTGTGTCTGTGGCTGTACAGTGACGGATTGGTATGTGTGTGTCATAAAATGGTAAGCGGATATCCGCCGCGGTATGTTGGTAGCAGTCAGAATGACAGTAAGTGGGACTTACCGCCAATGTCATAATGAGGGCCTACGTAACATAAGGATTTTTTTTTTCTGTGGGACTTACTGCCAATATCATAATGAGGGCCTACGTAACATAAGGATTTTTATTTTCTCTAGTTAGGTGGTTTAGGTATAGAAATATTTAAGTAGGTAGATAATATTTTGTTGTTAAGTCGGGGTGTATAGTTGTTCAGTGAAGTGAAAGGGGTGGATGTTGTGTAGTAGAATGTAGAACGTGGTGACAGGGAGAGTTCTGCGACGGACTGGGGCGTGGGGAGCGAGCGGAGAGAGAGCAGGTCGGAGAGAGACTTGCCGGCTACCGTTGGTGCCTGTTTCCTTTTTAATCGGATTTAAAAATAAAGAAACTGAAACTAAGACGCGGTGAGAGACTCTATTTTTGAACTAGCAGGAAGTGGAACACAACAGAGTCCTTTTCTCAATATACGGCATTTCAGATGTACCTTGGCCGAATTGTTCAAATGTTCCAAGTTTCTTTTGATCAAAACTTACAAAGCCCAGTTATTTCATATTCATTTTGTATATTCAGTTTTTCCTGCGCACATTTTGAAATGCAAATTGTTTCCAGACTTGTGAAATATGCTATTTGTTTCTTAAATGGAAACCTTGATATTACTGAGCATATCCATTTAGCCTGGCTATCTCTATGCCAATACTTATTGTTGATGAGGGCTACGGATATCGCCAAGCCGTTAGTTCCAACTTAAACTGTAGAAAACTAGAACGAAATGCTGCTGACAGCATCTATAATACATGAAATGGCGCAGTTTGTTGCAAACACCAAGCACTCGAAATTTACTGCGGACCAATTAAAATACTTCCAATTAAAAGTGTCCTGCGGAGTCCTTAAATTTGCAGTGTAATTTTAAAGAAAAACATCAAACTAAAAATGCACGACACAAGTGGACACGTCCTGTGCCTAAACATAAACTAAAAATGCTTGAGCTTTCTTATTTTTAATGTGGACATTAGATATGCATCACACTGTCATGTCTGTTGTAACTCCAAGCGCCACTGCACACCATACCTGGATACCATTACACTATAGAAAACAAATAAATAAATAAAATATAATTCCTGTGAGCCAGTTCGTTTGTTCACAAGGGTGAAAGGAACTTAATCAGTGAATTATCAATGAGCTTAGCAGGATATAGCATCTGCATTTATTTGGTATACGGGAATTCCATGGTGGTACAATTTCTAGTGTTTGCTTGTTAGTCATGACATCCGATGTGTGGTCTTTACCAAAACCTTTGGCCTGCACCGCTCCTGTGTTTTGAATTAGTTTATACTGGCATTCGAGCTCTGTGCACCTTACCACTGCTAACTTATGGTAAAGTGCTTGTGGTCTCTCTCTCTAACATATGGTCAAATTGACCTACACCTGATTAGCACATTTCAGCCCATATTTATGAAAAATGACGCACAACTGCGATAGCGCAGTTGTGCCTCAAAATATTTAACGGGGGCTAACATCATTCCCTAGCGCCATCCGTGCGCCATATTTAATAAATGATGCACAATGGCGCTAAGGAATGGTTAGCGCTGAAATTAATGACGCTAACCATTGCGACATGCCGGAAGTGAAAAATGATGCTAAAGCTGCAAAAGTGCCATTAGACCGTTTTGCGACATATACATATGTTGCAAAATAGGTCAGCACCATTTTTAACTGCATTAGCATTAAAATAAAATGCACAAGCAAAAAAATTGAAAGATAAGATGGAAATTGCAGGACAGGAGAGACCCCAGAGAGACCCACTCACCCAAGTACCAACCAGGAGGGTCCAGAAAAGTCCCAGAAGAGGAAACATAAGTGTTGCTTTTTTGAGGAGGAGCATGACATCCTGGTCAGAGAGCTGACGGAGAACCAACACCAGCTTTTCGTCACCTCCAAATTGCTAATAGGTAGGACAGAAGCAATATGTCAGGCAATAGAAGACAAATTTAATAGCAAGGCAGAGGTGAAAAGGACTGTCACAAGTGCAAGAAGCGCTGGCACGATTGCAAGGCAGAACAAAGAAGAAACTGGGCAGGAACCGAAAGGCAGCACTGCAGACGGGAGGTGGAAGTCCTGCACCACAGGAGGATCTGGATGAACTTGAGGAGATGGTCGCAGCAGTCATCCCAGAGGAGCTGGTCACTGGAATCACAGGACAGCGCATGCGACCAAGAACCACCACAAATGTAGGGTAAGTTGCAGGGGGGGAATATCTGAAATTCCACAAATGGCAGAAGGGGGAGATACATAGGACACACTGAAAGCATGCTAAAGGGTTGCAACGGGACACATAGGCCCTGAATCGAAATGCGTCATCCCCACCCAAGCCACACATTTACTGACGCTTTGGTTGTGCAATGCACTCCAACATATGCACAACATGGACATAAGCCACTCACTATGGCTATACTTCACCATGTAAATGTGCAGCACATTGCCTGGAAAGGATGCGCAAATAGTGTGGCTGTGCCACAACAACACCCATTGCATATTGTCAAAGTCCCTGTACCTACACAACCTAAACATCATAGACTAGGACCGAAGTCAATGCCACCCCAGCAGTGGTGCCAGGTTGGTGTAACTGCCAAAATGCTGCTCTTCCTCCTTGTCTCATTGCCCTTCTCATGTGTACTGCACCTTGCAGCACACATTGAAATGCCACCTTAGCAAAAATAGCTTGTACATGTGAAAGGAGGGACACTTCCCTGCACATAAACAAATTATCCCCTCAAGGCAGGCACCCCTTCATCATGTTGCAACAATGCCTGTGTTGGTGCAGGGAGAACAAATCTGTGCTGGCGCAGGGGGAATCGCAGGGGTGTATCGAATGCCAGTAAATATGGCACATCCCTGTGTATCCAAATTGGTGCAGTCTTGTGCAACACATATTGCTGCTGCACCCACAACAACTCACAAACAACTCTATGCGCCATATGGGAATGGCCACAAAAGAAAACACATACAACACATGGAGTATGTCTGTGAACATCATGTGTGCAGCTGTACGGGTAGCTGCAGTCTCACCATCTGACAAGATAATGGCACTCATTATGACCTTGGTGGTAAATACCGAATAGTCCCGTGCTGACTGCCACCAGCATACCGCCGCAGAGGCAGACATCCGTCCGCCAGATTATGACACATACATACAAAACGGACAGAAAACAGACACAAATCCGCCAGACCCACTGTGTAGGAAGGTAGCCTCTTTCTAGCCTTGTTCCCCCGCTTTTGGCCTGTCTGTGAGTATATGTCAGGTTGTTTTTACTGTCTCACTGGGATCCTGCTAGCAAGGACCCCAGTGCTTATAAGTTTGTGGCCTACATGTGTTCCCTGTGTGGTGCCTAACTGTATAACTGAGGGTCTGCTAACCAGAACCTCAGTGTTTATGCTCTCTCTGCTTTTAAAATTGTCACTGCAGGCTAGTGACCAATTTGACCAATTCTGGTTGGCACACTGGAACACCCATATAATTCCCTAGTATATGGTACCTAGGTACCCAGGGTATTGGGGTTCCAGGAGATCCCTATGGGCTGCAGCATTTCTTTTGCCACCCATAGGGAGGTCAGACAATTCTTACACAGGACTGCCAGTGCAGCCTGAGTGAAATAATGTCAACGTTATTTCACAGCCATTTTTCACTGCACATAAGTAACTTTTAAGTCACCTATATGTCTAGCCTTCACTTAGTAAAGGTTGGGTGCCAAGTTACTTTGTGTGTGGGCACCCTGGCACTAGCCAAGGTGCCCCCTCATCGTTCATGGCAAACTCCCCGGACTGGGAGTGTAAGAAAACACTAAGGGTGTCCAAGATACCCCACCCCAAGACTCTGAAAAGTAGGAGTAAAGTTACCCTACTACCCCAGAAAGACAGTAAAGTCGAGATAGGGAATTCTGCAAAGATAATAACTGACTGCGGAGCACTGAAGATGGATTCCTGGACCTTAGGACCTGCAAAGGAAGGGGACCAAGTCCAAGAGTCACGCAAGTGTCCAGGGAGGGCAGGAGTACACTAAACAAAGGAAGAAGGTGTAAAAGGGCTGCCTCCGGTGGAAGAAGCCAAAGGGTCTGCAACAACGGATGGTGCCAGGAACTTTTCCTTTGGCCAGAAGATGTCCCACGGCGTGCTAGAGGATGCAGAGTTGATTCCACGCAGAAAGAGCGCAAACAAGCCTTGCTAGCTGCAAGAGTCACGATTGAGGATTTTGGGTGCTGCCAGGGCCCAGGAAGGACCGGGAGGTCGCCCCTTGGAGGAGGAGACAGAGGGCCGCTCAGAAACAGAGAGAGCCCAAGCAGAAGCAGGCAGCACCCGCAGAAGCACCTGAACAGGCATTCAGAAGATCTGAGCACGGCAGTAGTCTCAGCACAACAAAAGAGGGTCCCACAAAGTCGGAGTCAGACTCAGCGAGTTGGGCAATGCAGAACGGAATGCTGGGGAGCTGGGCTATGCTGTGCACAAAGGAAGTCTTGCAAAAGTGCACAGAAGCCCTAGCAGCTGCAGTTCACGCAGTACACAGGATTACTGTCTGGCGTGGGGAGGCAAGGACTTACCTCCACCAAATTTGGACAGAAGGGCCACTGGACTGTCGGGGACACTTGGATCCAACTCCTGTGTTCCAGGGATCATGCTCATCAAGATGAGGGGACCCAGAGGACCCCGAGGACCGGTGATGCAGAAGTTTGGTGCCTGCGTTAGCAGGGGGAAGATTCCGTTGGCGCACAGGAGATTTCTTCTTGGCTTCCAGGGCAGGGTAAAGGCAGTCAGCCTTCAGAGCATGCACCACCAGGAAACAGTTGAGAAATCCGGCAGGATGAGGCGCTAAAATGTTGCTGGTAGTCTTCTTGCTACTTTGTTGCCGTTTTGCAGGCGTCCAGGAGCAGTCAGCGGTCGATCCTTGGCAGAAGTTGAAGAGAGAAGTGCAGAGGAACTCTGGTGAGCTCTTTCATTTGTTATCTGATGAGAAACCCACAGGAGAGACTCTAAAAAGGTCTCAGAGGAGGATTGGCTACAGAGAGAGGTAAGCACCTATCAGGAGGGGTCTTTGACGTCACCTGCTGGCATTGGCCACTCAGAGGTCTCCATTGTGCCCTCACACCTCTGCATTCAAGATGGCAGAGGTCTGGGACACACTGGAGGAGCTCTGGGCACCTCCCCTGGGGAGGTTCTGGTCAGGGGAGTGGTCACTCCCCTTTCCTTTGTCCAGTTTTGCATCAAAGCAGGGTTGGGGGGATCCATGAACTGGTGTAAACTGGCTTATGCAAGGAGGGCACCATCTGTGCCCTTCAAAGCATTTCCAGAGTCCAGGAGAGGCTACTCCTCTCAGGCCCTTAACACCCTCTCTCAGAGAAAATCCTCTGTTCTGCCTTCCTTGGACTGGGCTGCCCAGGCCCCAGGGGGGCAGAAACCTGTCTGAGGGTTGGCAGCAGTGGTAGCGGTAGAGAAAATTCCAGAGAGTTAGTTTGGCAGTACCAGGGCTCTATGCTGGAGCCCCGGGGATGCATGGAATTGTCCCCCCAATACCAGAATGGTATTGGGGTGACAATTCCATGATCCTAGACATGTTACATGGCCATGTTCGGAGTTACCTTTGTGACGCTACATATAGGTATTGACCTATATGTAGTGCACACGTGTAATGGTGTCCCTGCACTCACAAAGTCTGGGGAATTTACCCTGAACAATGTGGAGGCACCTTGGCTAGTACCAGGGTGCCCACACACTAAGCAACTTGGCACCTAACCTTCACCAAGTGAGGGTTAGACATATAGGTGACTTATAAGTTACTTAAGTGCAGTGTTAAATGGCTGTGAAATAACGTGCAGTGGCAGTCCTGTGTAAGAATGGTCTGAGCTCCCTATGGGTGGCAAATGAAATGCTGCAGCCCCTAGGGATCTCCTGGAACCCCAATACCCTGGGTACCTAAGTACCATATACAAGGGAAATATATGGGTGTACCAGTGTGCCAATGAGAATTGGTAAAATTAGTCACTAGCCTGCAGTGACAATTTTTAAAAGCAGAGAGAGCATAAACACTGAGGTTCTGATTAGCAGAGCCTCAGTGATACAGTTAGGCACCACACAGGGAACACATACAGTGCATACTTTATGAGCACTGGGGTCCTGGCTAGCAGGATCCCAGTGACACAGGCACAAACAAACATACATACTGTAAAAATGGGGGTAACATGGCAGGCAAGATAATACTTTCCTAAAGGTAGCAGATCAGGCTCCAATTGTGCACACAGCTCTGTTATTATGGCTCTGTCCAGATGATGGGTGAGTATGATGTGCCTGTCCTGCAGTGTAGCCAAGTCCACAAGGGGTATGTACACAGGTGCTTCCCCCTCCTCCAATTCTTCTGCAGTGGTTGGTACCTGATGGACCCAAAAGTAAGAAGGGAGTGACAACAGGAACCATAAACACACTACAGCAGTGTACATAGAGCATGCTTGTAGGTTGGAAACTGGAATTGTATAGGTGTGTACATTCGACTGCAATGACACACTAATTAATCTGTACATGTGTACTAGCATTAGAAAATGACAACCGACTGTCCCGTATGCAGGGACAGGTGGAAGTGACCTCACTCCGCCGATGTTCGTGTCATGGGGGGAGGCGGTCTTCACCGCCGTGCAATTCCTCATTGGCTAACATGGCCCTCTATTGAGTATGGGAACCAAAATGATCAACGCCGGTGGTGACTGTGTTCACCGACGTGGACATGACCACCATTTTATTTCTACCATTTCACTTGATTGATGACTTTTCACATGACGGCATCTCCAATGTGGGTGCCGCTGTGACCTGTGTCTGGATCCTGCCATGACATGTGCAACAGGGGAAAGGGCCCCAGCCTTCACATTGGAGGAGTTGGAGAGGCTTGTCGATGGGGTCGAGAACCCCTATATGGGCAGTTGCATGGGCCTCCAGACCAACAGGTGAGTACACCATGGGTACGTTGCATGTGACATGGCTGCATGGAGATGTGTATGTGTGCTGGCAGTGTGTCATTTGGGAAGTATGGCTGGTGGCAGTGTTGATGCAGAGGTATTGGTCATGTGTGTGCCTGATAAGGGCCTGTAGGAGGCTGGCCTGGTTTGCAGTGGGTACCTTCGGTACACCTTACACCAGGTCCAGTTATCCCTTATTAGTGAAATGTAGTAATGTTCTAGCAGCTTAGGCTGATAGAGGTAGCTATAGAAGAGCAGCTTAGACTGAAGTAGGAGACATGCAAAGCTCCTGCACTACAACCTATAGTCACACAGTACTTATACACAAGAAAAGGCAATACTCAGTGTTACCAGAAATAAAGGTAGTTTATTTGGGTGACACAGTACCAAAAATATCTTAGAGGCAAATCTCCTTCTGGACTGAAGTATTATACACAATATATACACTAGACACCAAAATAAGGCAAGTAATTAGACATACGATAGTGCAAACAATAGGAAATGCTATAGAATGTAACAGGAGAAAATAGGTCCAGAGGCAACACAAACCATATACTAAGAAAGTGGAATGCGAATCACAAATTTCCACCTAGACAAGTGTAGTGTGTGCAGAATCGCTGGGAGAGTAAGAATACAGTAAGAGTAAGTAAACTACCCCACCCCAGAGCCCAGAAAAGCAGGAGTAATGTACCTCAAGTTTCCTTAGGACACACTACACCTCATGATTAGAGTTATTGCAAGAACCAACCAAGTCTGCAAATAAAAAATGGTGGATTCCTGGACCTGAAGACCAGCAAAAGAAGGAGATCAAGTCCAGAAGTCAAAAGAAGTTCCAGAAAGGACAGGAACACCTGCTAACCCAGAAGAGGGTGCAAAAGAAGAGTCGCGGGTTGGACGAAGACTGCAGAAATGCACCCTAGGAAGATGTCAGCGGGTCCCTGCATGATGCAGTGGATGTCCCACGTTGTGAAGTTGGATGCAGGTGAGTTTTGGCACTGGATTCCTCCAACAGGCCTTGGTTCTGACAAAGTTGCATTTTGCATCAAGTAGGTGCTATCTGGACCCAGGAGGGACCTGGGGGTCTCAACTCTGTGTGAGGAGGAAGAGGGGGCTCTCAGCACTTCAGTGAGCCCACGGAGCACCAGGTAGCACCCACTGAAGTCCCAAGACACAGGGACAAAGGCAGTGCAAAGTGCAGTTGGTGCAGCACTACAAAGGAAGATCCGATGCCGCCAGAGAACAACTCAGCGAGATGAGCATCACAGGATAGAATGCTGGGGACCTGGGCCAGGCTGTGCATGAAGGAATTTTGCAAATAGTACACAGAGGACTCAGGTGAAGAAGACGCAGTACATAGGGGTACTGTACAAAAGGGGAAGGCAAGCTCTTACTTCCTCCAAATTCTGACAGCAGGAACTTAGAGCAGTCTGTGTCGAAGGGATCCACCACCTGTGTTCCAAGGAGCACGCTCGTCACCAGGAGAGGAGTCCAAGAGAATCGGTTGTTGACTTAGAAGGTGCCTGCTTCAGCAGGAGAGTGACTCCACCAACCAACAGGAGATTTCTTCGGTCCTTCTGGTGCAGGGTGAAGCCAGGGAGCCCTCAGAGTGTGCACACCGTGTGAAACTGTTGCAGTTGCTCGCTGAAGCTGAAGTTGCAGAGGAAAAGTATCCCTTCTGGATACTTTGTTGCTGTTACAGCAGTTCCTGGAGGAGGCTGCAGTTGATCCGAGGTCAGAGGATGAAGTAGTAGTTGCAGAGGATTCCTGCTGGAAACTTGCAAGTGTAATCTGAAGAGAACCCACAGGAGAGACCCTAACTAGCCCTGAGAGGGGGATTGGATGCCTTATCAGGTATTGACCTATAAAGAGGGGTCTCAGACATCACCTGCTGTCACTGGCCACTCAGAGCCCTCCAGAGTGCCCCCACACCTTGCAAAGCAAGATGGCTGAAGTCTGGGACTCATTGGAGGAGCTCTGGGCACCACCCGTAGGGTGGTGATGGACAGGGGAGTGGTCATTCCCCTTGCCTTTGTCCAGTTTCACACCAGAGCAGGGACAAGGGGTCCCTGAACCAGTGCAGACTTGCTTATGCAAGAAGGGCACCATCTGTGCCCTTCAAAGCATGTCCAGAGGATGGGGGAGGCTACCCCTCCCCAGCCGGTAACACCTATTTCCAAAGGGAGAGGGTGTAACACCCTGCTCCCAAAGGAAATGCTTTGTTCTGCCTCCAGGGACTGAGATGCTCAGACCCCAGGAGAGCAGAACCCTGTCTGTGAGGTTGCAGCAGCTGTAGCTGCATTGCAAGCC